>NC_040083.1:23646477-24276060 GCF_003369695.1 Bos indicus x Bos taurus | reverse complement strand
AGAACCATAAAAGCAGAAAAAAAAATACCTGTGGGGTTAAGGGAGGCAGTACAAACTTCTTTGCTTTTGACAGTGGTTTCTGCAATAGCACTTAAAGCAACACACCCAAATCGTTGCTCTTTCTTCTCTTCTTCCTCCTCTCCTCTTTTTCTTCCATCTATTTAGGAAATGAGAAATGATGAATACCTATTATTTTTACATTAGAGACAGAAATATTTTCTAGGCTTAAATGCTCAGGAAACACAAAAATTGAATTTCTCTTTGCAACACTATCTCAGCTCAGGGCTCCTGGGCACCAAGGTAGGTGTAATGTTGAGGCAGGGTTCAGAGGAGGGTTGGGAGCACAGGCCATCCATCAGTTGCATCAAGCAACCTGCAGTCTAAAACTCTGGCTGTCTTCCTGATTCCTGCAGGGCCACATGAGCAAGGAAATAAGGATAAATAATACTGGTAAAAGGAGATACACCGGGGAACAGGCCTCGATTCAGGACAGCCCATCCAGAGGGCAAGCAAGGAGCACTTCTTTCTAAAAGCTCAAAAAGTTGTGCTCCTGCTGCTTTCCTCCTTAAAGTTCATTCTCTCTTCACCTATCTCTGACTCAGAACTCCAATATAAAGTTCAAATATTGGAATGGAAGTGTGCCTTGAGCCAGTAGGAATATGCTACTGTATCCTTGGTTTTGAATACTGAAATAAAATACTTGTTTTAGTCACTTCTAACAAGTAGTATGAATGAGTCACTAGTCTTTTTCCCAGCTCAGGGGTCTCAAACTATTCAGTTCGGCAGCACCCAAACCCTCCATATAATGAATGCACGTGTGTGGTGGGGAGGGGTCCTAATATCATGGGAGCACGCCTCCCCCGGTCTAGTACTAGGACTCTGTCCATAAATCTACTTGGTACTCAAGCTCACCATCTCCCTAAATTAGCCTTTATTGCTAAAAATAGTGATCATTTCTCTATCATTCCACCTGACAATCCTTTTTGCTTATTTCTCAGTTTGTTCAGAATGAAAATGGAAGACAGGTGACATATAATGAATTCCTTAAATACGCAAAAGATTAGGCTGGCCAAAAAATTCATCTGGGTTTTCTGTAACATCCTATGGAAAAACCCGAATGAACTTTTTGGTCAACCCAATATTTCTACATGGCTCGTAACTCCTGCTTCCTGGTCCAAAAACCCGAATGAACTTTTTGGTCAACCCAATATTTCTACATGGCTCGTAACTCCTGCTTCCTGGTCCCTAGCGATGAATCATTTTCAAAGGTTTTGTTGTCTTATTTTCTTTTCCCCCTGGTATTTATCACAATCTTTTGAGTTAGTAGGATCATTTTGTTATCACAAGATTTTTCTGATTTGAGTGTTAGCTGTTAAATTCATATTACAATATTCATATTACAATATTCACCACCCCTGACCCCCAAAGCCCTCATCTCTACATAACCCTGTCCCCAACCTTTCAATATAGCTGTGTCGCCCATTCTGAATAAATGAACGTTCACATCCTTTAAGGAACACATTTTAAATTATGCAAACATAATCATCAGTTGAGTTGCAGAGTATACTAATTCACTTCAAACTCTCTGATAGAACTGTACATTTCCCCTCAGTATTTTTAGGTGGAGGGAATTTCAGTTATTTGCCAGTTTCGTGTTTTCCCCTTTAGGAGACATCAGTCCTGGAGCCCTGTGCCCTCCTGTTGCCACATGAGCCAACAGCTGCCCAGACCTGCTCCACGGGTATCATCCTGGGAATTCTCTTTGTGTTGAGAGCCCTGTTTCCTCAATCCTCTTTTCTTCTTTACTTTCCCTGCTAACTGGAGCACAGCCTCCTGTGTCTTCTGTGGAGTCCTGCCCCAAGGCCACAGTGTAAGGCCTTGCATCAAGGCCACAGACATGGAGCCCAGAACCAAGTTCACCTCCAAAACTGACTGAGCCTCTTTGTAACCATTGCCAAAAGCCCCCATGATTATCACCAGCAGGCTTCTCGATCCCATTTTAGACAAAAATGCCCACCACAGTGCTCACCCTATAGCACCTTAACCAATCACCTAAAGCCAGCCTTTCAGCAGGAATTTTCTTTGTTTTGAGGCTGCAAAAACTAACCCGTGAAAACTGTCGACTTTCTCTAGTGGTCAGCTGTACTTGCAGTGCCTACATTATCTGTGCTCTTTGTTCTTAATAAACTCACCCCTTTCTGCAATACTTTGTGTTTGGAAATTCCTTCCCAACTCGCATTCTGACTGCCACATCTTCAGAAGGGGACATGGGAGAAATCTTGAATGCTTGTGTGTCTGAAATATCTTTATCCTCCTCTTATGCTCTGTTCAAAGCCTGGCTTTGTGTAAATTCTTGGGTAAGAAATGATTGTCTCTTGGAATTTTTAAGGCACTTATTTCTTTTCTGTCTTTGATGTTTCATTGTTGCTGTAGAGAAGACTGATGCTGTTCAGATTCCTTGTCCTTTTTGATGGAATTCAGTTTCTTTTTTTTTTTAATAAAAGAAAATAATGTTTATTTAAAAATTCCTTCACACGTGTAAAAGAATGAAACTAGACCACTTTCTAACACCATACACAAAAATAAACTCAAAATGGATTAAAGATCTAAACGTAAGACCAGAAACTATAACACTCCTAGAGGAGAACATAGGCAAAACACTCTCTGACATACATCACAGCAGGATCCTCTATGACCCACCTCCCAGAATATTGGAAATAAAAGCAAAAATAAACAAATGGGACCTAATTAACCTTAAAAGCTTTTGCACATCAAAGGAAACTATTAGCAAGGTGAAAAGACAGCCTTCAGAATGGGACAAAATAATAGCAAATGAAGCAACTGACAAACAACTAATCTCAAAAATATACAAGCAACTCCTACAGCTCAACTCCGGAAAAATAAATGACCCAATCAAAAAATGGGCCAAAGAACTAAATAGACATTTCTCCAAAGAAGACATACAGATGGCTAACAAACACATGAAAAGATGCTCAACATCACTCATTATCAGAGAAATGCAAATCAAAACCACTATGAGGTACCACTTCACACCAGTCAGAATGGCTGTGATCCAAAAGTCTACAAATAATAAGTGCTGGAGAGGGTGTGGAGAAAAGGGAACCCTCTTACACTGTTGGTGGGAATGCAAACTAGTACAGCCACTATGGAGAACAGTGTGGAGATTCCTTAAAAAACTGGAAATAGAACTGCCTTATGATCCAGCAATCCCACTGCTGGGCATACACACTGAGGAAACCAGAAGGGAAAGAGACACGTGTACCCCAATGTTCATTGCAGCACTGTTTATAATAGCCAGGACATGGAAGCAACCTAGATGTCCATCAGCAGATGAATGGTTAAGAAAGCAGTGGTACATATACACAATGGAGTATTACTCAGCCATTAAAAAGAATACATTTGAATCAGTTCTAATGAGGTGGATGAAACTGGAGCCTATTATACAGAGTGAAGTAAGCCAGAAGGAAAAACATAAATACAGTATACTAACGCATATATATGGAATTTAGAAAGATGGTAACAATAACCCTGTGTATGAGACAGCAAAAGAGACACTGATGTATGGAACAGTCTTATGGACTCTGTGGGAGAGGGAGAGGGTGGGAAGATTTGGGAGAGTGACATTGAAACATGTAGAATATCATGTAAGAAACGAGTTGCCAGTCCAGGTTCGATGTGCGATGCTGGATGCTTGGGGCTGGTGCACTGGGACGACCCAGAGGGATGGTGTGGGGAGGGAGGAGGTAGGAGGGTTCAGGATGGGGAACACATGTATGCCTGTGGCGGATTCATTTTGATATTTGGCAAAACTAATACAATTATGTAAAGTTTAAAAATAAAATAAAATTTAAAAAAAATTCCTTCAGAATGCCAGGAAATATTAGAGGAAATTGATATTACTAAATGAGTAAGACGAATCTAAAATACCTATTTAAGAGAAAAATTACTTTCTCAATCTTAACCCATAATATTCATACCAAAACATGCAGTAATTGTTCTTTTAATTATTTTCCTGTCTGTCTTTTCTCTCTCTTTTTTTTTTTTTTTTTTGAGAAGATTTTAGACCCATCCCATTTCTCACAGTATTGTAAAGCTTCATGATAATGTTCCCTGGAGTGGATCTTTTCTCATTTTTTTTTTTTTCTGCTTTAGAAACTTATATATATGTCTGGGAAAATTACTTTTGTGTATACTTAAAAAATAATTTTATTCTCTTCATTATCTGTGCTTTTTTGGTATTTCTGTTTGATTTTGAAATTGCTTGCCTGATCCTCTAAGGAAGATATTTTTTCCCTCCATTTTCCAGCTCTTGAGAGATTCTTGGTGTTATCATTTAACTCTTCTAGTATTAAAAAATTTCAGCTTATTCCATTTTTAATTTTTAAAAGTTCTAGTTTGGTCTTTGCACATTTCTTTTATGTATAGTTTTCTGTTTCTATTCCTTAGGTCAGTTAGCATGTCTTCTCTCTTTGAGGCACTGTATGCTTCATGAAGCCATGGGCTTTTTCTGCTTTGTTCACTGTTTATGGTTCAACATCTAGAAAAAATGACTGCCTGGTATAATAAGCATTCAATAAGTATCTTTGAATGAGTGAGAATATTTATTATGCTTATTGCAAGTTTTCTTCTTCTCCCTGAAGTTTCAGTTTCCTACAAGTTCCTTTTTGCTATTTGTTCTGCCTTATTTATCATTTCACAGGCCTTGGTAAAATGGTCTGCTTGGTATCTATTAATAGCTGAGTAAGACACTAAAATGCTAATTCAAAGCTCAAGGGTTTTACTCTATGGTAATCAAGTGGGGCCTCAGCCATTCCATTGCTGGAAGCACAAGGGTCAGGATCTCCATAATTTAACTTGGGCTGATCCACTTCTCCATAGAAGAGTTCTCAAGCTCCTGTCAGAGCTATTTTTTCCTAGTGGCTGGTGTTATGAGAGCTGAGCTAGAAAAGAGGTTGGAGGAGTTTCATTTTTCAGTTGATAGACTTTAAGGTAGCTTACACTTGACCATGGTTTTGCTCAATATCCCAGACAACCCTGGGTGAGTTTCTTCAATGGGTCAACCTCAGTCTTCTGCCAAGCAGGAGGGGTTGTCTCCTGGCTATACAGGATGGGAACAGGTCTTTAAAGATCTTATTACTTCTTTAAGATTTTCAACCAACCTTCCTATTTTTAGCTCCATCCTATATCCCTGCTTAGTTGGTTTTCTGTTGCTGCTATAACAAACTAGCTTAAAATTAGTGTCTTAGAAAAACATATATTTATTACTTTAAAGTTCTATAGGTCAGAAGTCCAATATGGTCTCACTGGACTGAAGTCAAGATGTCAGCAAAGCCCCTGGTGTCAGCAAAAACCCTTTCTTGGAGGCTTGTGGGGAGAGCATGTTTCTGCTCATTCAGATGTTGGGGGATTTAATTCCATACAGTTGTAGGACTGAAGTATCTTGTTTACTTGATGGCTGTCAGCTGGGGTCACACACAAAAATCTCTTTTTGTGGTTTATAGTGAAGGCTAATAGATCACAGATGTTTTGTGTTTAATCATTTAGTTTTATTCGGTCCACTTTGGTGCTACAAATCTGCTTAGAGAGAAGGAGAGAGTCCTTCTCTCTCCTCCTTCACATTCCAGTTTATTTATGCTGTGTTCAGTTGTTCAGACATGTCCGACTCTTTGTGACCCCATGTAGCCCGCCAGGCTCCTCTGTTCATGGAATTTTTCAGGCAAGAATGCTAGAGCAGGTTGCCATTTCCTACTTTGGGGGAATCTTCCCAACCCAGGGATCAAACCTGCGTTTCTCACATCTCCTGCATTGGCAGGAGGATTCATTACCAGTGAGCCACCAGGTAAGCCCCCGGTTTATTTACTTGATGCATTAGGTTCCTTAGGCTGCCAAAACAAATGATCACAAACACTGTGGCTTAAAACAACACAAATATATTCTCTCACAATTCTAGAGGCTAGAAGTCTGAAATAAGGTGTTGGCAGGGCCATGCTCCCTCTGAAGGCTCCTTTCTTATTTCTCAGCTTCTCTGGTGGGTCCTGATAAACCTTGGCATTCCTTGGTCTGTAGCAGCAATACTTCATTCTCTACCTCCCTTCCCCATGACCTTCTTCTCTGTGTGTCTTTCTGCATCTGCTCCTCTTATAAAATCACCAGTCATTGGATTTAAGACCCATTCGAAATACAGGATGATTTCTTCTTGAGTTCTTCATCTAATATTTTCAAAGACCAAATTTCCAAGAGAGATCACGTCCCTAGGTGTCAGGTAGACCTGAATTTCAGGTCTACATTTAGCCTGCTACATGTGAAGTTAAGAGTCCAGGTCTGAGAAAATGAGAAGGTTTGCCCACATCCTGACCACTCCAGCCTTGCTGGTTCTATGTGAAATTGTGGTACTAAAGTGTATTGTATTCTTCTCTGTTAACCTGTATCTTCAAGAGATTAGATTTCTCATGCCTTGCCATTTATTTTAAGGGAGTATCATTGAGCTCAGAAACATTATCTATTACTTTAAAAAAAAATTCTCCCTTCATTTTCCCAATATCATTATGTTTTGCAGAAATTCTTTTATCATTGGTAATTTGAGATAGAGCCATATCCTGGGTTCATGGTAGATGGAAGCGCCTCCACTGTATGACTTTATTTTCTTGTTAATTTGGAATTTGAGCGGGACAAGTGAGGAAGTTATGTATGTATAGTATTACCTTTATAGAAAGACTACTTTTTCCCCCAAAGAGCTACATAATATCTTGTGGATAATTTATTGAACAATTTCCCTATTACCCTATTATTATTTTCCAATTATAAATAACACTGCAGTGGACAGTATCATACTTGTAACTCAGTGTGGACACTCTTGTTTACCTTGAAGTATGTTTCTTATTACTGGGAACTCGTGTGTGTTTTTCTTGAAAGTGGATTGAGGAGGTTAAGTCTTCTCTGCTGATGCTCTTCCGCGAATGTCTTCACTTCATCCAATAACCAGTGGATATTCTATCTTGTAATTAATTCACTGGTAAGCCAATGGGCTTCCAGTCCTGTCTTGACTAAAGTCTTTAGCAAAAGTATTAGATTTTTAAATTCATGCACCTATGGTCAATTAATCTATGGCAAAGGAAACAAGAAGATACAACAGAGAAAAGATAGTTTCTTCCATAAGTGGTGCTGGGAAAACTGGACAACTACATGTAAAAGAATGAGGTATAAACATTCTCCGGAGAAGGCAATGGCACCCCACTCCAGTACTTTTGCCTAGAAAATCCCATGGACGGAGGAGCCTGCTAGGCTGCAGTCCATGGGGTTGCTAGAGTAGGACACGACTGAGCGACTTCACTTTCACTTTTCACTTTCATGCATTGGAGAAGGAAATGGCAACCCACTCCAGTGTTCTTGCCTGGAGAATCCCAGGGACGGGGGAGCCTGGTGGGCTGCCGTCTATGGGGTCGCACAGAGTTGGACACGACTGAAGTGACTTAGCAGCAGCAGCATGAACATTCTCTAGCACCATATACAAAAATAAACTCAAAATGGATTAAAGACTTAAATGTATGGCTGGACACTATAAAACTCCTAGAGGAAAACACAGGCAGAACACTTCGACATAAAACTGCAGCAATATCTTTTTGGATGTGTCTCCTAGAGTAATGGCTTTCCAGGTGGTGGAGAGGTAAAGAATCTGCCTTTCAATGCAGGAGACATAAGAGCCACGGGTTCGATCCCTGGGTTGGGAAGATCCCCTGGAGGAGGGCATGGCAACCCACTCCAGTATTCTTGCTGGGAAAATTCTGTGGACAGAGGCTCTTGGCGGGCTATAGTCTGTGGGGTTGCAAAGAGTGAGACATGACTGAGCCTGCACACACTACCTGGAGTAATGGAAATAAAAACAAAAATAAACAAATGGGACCTAATTAAATTTAAAAGATTTTACACAGCAAAGGAAATCATAAACAAAATGAAAAGACAGCCTACAAAATGGGAGAAAATATTTGCAAATGATGCAACTGACAAGGGATTAATTTTCAAAATGTACAAATAGTTCATATAATTCGGTATCAGTAAAACCAAACGACCCATTCAAAAAAATGGGCTGAAGATCTAAATAGACATGTCTCCAAAGGAGACAGAGATGGCAAACAGGTGCATAAAAAAGATGTCAACATCACTAATAATTAGAGAAATCCAAACCAAAACTACAATGAGGTGTCACCTCACACTGGTCCAAAAGCATGCATGAGAGCTTAGTTGCTTCAGTGGTGTCTGACTCTTTGCAATCCTATGGACTAGAGCCTGCCAGGCTCCTCTGAGAACAGCCATCATCAAAGAGTCTACAAATAATAAATGCTAGAGAGGATGTGGCAAAAAAGGAACCCTCCTGCACTGTTGGTGAAAATATAAATTGGTGCAGTCACTGGAGTACAGTATGGAGATTCATGTATACCTGTGGCGGATTCATTTTGATATTTGGCAAAACTAATACAATTATGTAAAGTTTAAAAATAAAATTAAAAAAAAAATTAAAAGTAGAGCTACCATATGATACTGTAATCCCACTTTGGGGCAGGTTTATGGAGCGACTTTCCTTTCACTTTTCATTTTCATGCATTGGAGAAGGAAATGGCAACCCACTCCAGTGTTCTTGCCTGGAGAGTCCCAGGGATGGGGGAGCCTGGTGGGCTGCCATCTATGGGGTCACACAGAGTCGGCCACAATCTGAAGTGACTTAGCAGCAGCAGCATGGAGAACACTGTAAGTTGAAAAGATATGTGCACCCTAGCATTCACAGCGGGAGAAGGCAATGGCATCCCACTCCAGTACTCTTGCCTGGCAAATCCCATGGACAGAGGAGCCTGGTAGGCTGCGGTCCATGGGGTCGCTAAGAGTCGGACACGACTCAGCAACTTCACTTTCACTTTTTCACTTTCATGCATTGGAGAAGGAAATAGCAACCCACTCCAATGTTCTTGCCTGGAGAATCCCAGGGACGGGGGAGCCTGGTGGGCTGCCGTCTATTATATATATATATAATGGAATACTTCTCAACCATAAGAAAGAATGAGATAATACCATTTGCAGCAACATGGACGGACCTAGAGATTATGATACTAAGTAAAGTAAGTCATTATTTTGAAAAATCTAATTCTTTAAAAATCCTTAAAAATAATAGGCAGTTTTAGGCATGAATATTTAATAGAATTTCAAAAAAGAATACTATCAATATGGATACATAATTATAATCTATGTTTATAATTCTGCCTTGTTCAAAACATATCTACTAAATGAAAACACTTCTTTTTGGAAAACATATACCAAGACAATAAAATTTCACATTATTGATGAAGCTTCAATTGTTCTATGTAAACATACATAGAATAATTTCCTTTAAATGAAAAATTCAATACTTTGAAGAGAGAAGGTTTTTTAATATTGGGGAGCTGATGTAAATTAAGACCTGAAATGCTATAAAAGTTTTTGTGATTGATGTCAGAGAACACATATTTCAGTGAAATATACTGACATAAAAACCTTACTGAATTTTTATATAGATGTGCCAGTGTAATGTTAATAGTTTTTAACCACAATTTAAAAAATATTCTGGATATTTTAATTTGGCCCTAAGCCACCTTATTCAATCATTTCTGGGTGATGCAATTAAAGTTATAAAGTAAATGTTTTCTTTTTAATTGTATATTTACTTCTATTCATCAAATAAACATTAGAGAGAGCATTTTGGAAGAGATAGAAAATGAAATAATGAAATTAGGGAAATATTTACATCTCAGTTGGCAGCTTATAGTGCTAGAGCTAAAAAGCAGTTTAGAAATTATGTCATTGTTACAAATTGTGAAATGAGGTAATTGAATATTTGATAAATGAAGAAAAATAATTTTTGAAATGCATTAAAGAATTGAGGTTTTAAAAAAACATCTTTACTGAGATATAATGCATATGCCATTAAATTCATTTTAAAAACATACAACCGTTTTTAGTCAAGGAATAATTATATTTAGTGAAGAAGAAATTTATTGATGGTGGACTGTGGTCTGAAACATCTGATGTTGTGGAAAAAATAGGGAAGTGTTAATTCTACAACTTTGTTCTTTTTCAATATTGTTTTGGCTTTTGCGTCCCTTGCATTTCCATATGAATTGTAAGACAAGCTCCAGCTCCTCAATTTCTACAAGGAAACCTTCTGGGATTTTGATAGGGATTGTGTTTAATCTGTAGATCAATGTGGAGAGTACTGACATCTTAACAATATTAAGCCTTTGATCCATCAACATGTGAATTCTTTCCATTTATTTAGGTCTTCTTTCATTTCTTTCAACATCGTCTTGTACCTTTTCAGAGTATATGTTTCATAACTCTTTTGTTATATTTAATCTCAATTATTTTATTCCTTTTAAAGATATTAGAAATGGAATTGTTCCTTAATTTCATTTTGGGATTATTCATTGCTAATGTATAGAAATACAGTTAATTTTTTATCTTATATCATCCTGCAACCTTGCTGAACGCATTTATTAGTTTTAATAGTTTTAGTGTATTCCTTAGGATATCCTATGTGCAAGATCATGTTGTTTGCAGAAAGTTTTACTTCCTCCTTTCCAATCAGGATGCCTTTTATTTATTTTCTTTCCTAATTGCCCTGGTTAGAATCTTCAGTAGTATGTTGAATAGAATTGGCAAGAGCTGGCTTGTTCCTGATCTCAGGGGGAAAGTGTTCAATCCTTCACCATTAAGATAATGCTAGCTGTGGGTTTTTCTTAGATGATTTTATCAG
Organism: Bos indicus x Bos taurus; assembly: GCF_003369695.1. Classification (NCBI taxonomy): domain Eukaryota; kingdom Metazoa; phylum Chordata; class Mammalia; order Artiodactyla; family Bovidae; genus Bos; species Bos indicus x Bos taurus. The sequence continues at coordinate 24,265,262 of NC_040083.1, read as the reverse complement.
ATTTCTTTCACCGTTAAATATAATGCTAGCTGTGGGTTTTTCTTGGATGGCTTTATCAGATTGAGAAGACTCCCTTCTAGCTTATTGAGTTTCTTAAAATCATGAAGTGTTGTTGGATTTCATCAAATGCCTTTTCTGCATCTATTAAGATGTTCATATGGCTTTTGTTCTTTATTCTATTGACATGGTACATTATATTAATGATTTTCAAATATTTGGAGATTTTATTTTAATAAATGATAATCTATCAGATATTGTAACTTTATAAGAAAGAAATGTGTCAATTACTAAAGCTGACATAAACTCCCATAGTGACTGAACATGTACCAATGTATTATTCTTGACACCTGTCAACAGTGTGATAGAGGTGTATCATGCTGTCAATAATGGAATAGCCCTGTAGAAAGCCCACCTACATTTCATGGACAATATTGACAAGTCTTGACTTTGTCATTTATCATAACGAATTACCCTCTTCAGCTGTACATTTTGGAGAAGGCAATGGCACCCCACTCCAGTACTCTTGCCTGGAAAATCCCATGGACGGAGAAGCCTGGTGGGCTGCAGTCCATGGGGTCGCTAAGAGTCAGACACCACTGAGCGACTTCACTTTCACTTTTCACTTTCATGCATTGGAGAAGGAAATGGCAACCCACTCCAGTGTTCTTGCCTGGAGAATCCCAGGGACGGGGGAGCCTGGTGGGCTACTGTCTATGGGGTAGCACAGAGTCGGACACGACTGAAGCGACTTAGCAGCAGCAGCAGCAGCAGCAGCTGTACATTTAATAAGGAAGCTTGTGTTTTACATTCAGGTTGTTGATAAAATAATAGAATAAGACAATGCCATAGACTGACATTTCCTGTGCTGTTCTAGAGATTGCTGTTTAAGTTTACATGAATCCATTAATCAATACTTTAATGTGCTGCCATTCTTCTAATAAGAAATCCACCCAACAATGCTATCATGCAGAGAATATTACTTCATCTTATCAAAAATACATCTTATGAGACTTACTGAAAATGAAGATATATATGGTTAATTACATTATACTGTGTTTGGTGAGGATAGGCACTTTGTTACCATTCTAACAGTAAAAAAAAATTAAGAGAAACTTCACTTAAGTAGAGTTGGGAGACCAGAGGGGACACTGTCATGCCCTGCAACAATAGCAGAGCCCAATAGAAAGAAGAAAGACTCCTCTTCTTTCCTGGCAAGGACTCAGCCAATGAAAAGACACAGACTCTTTGTTTACTCCCAACTTCTTTGCCTCTCTATTAGAGCATTCTCTTTTCCTTGCTCTGCAGGGACTTGCATGTAGCTCGCTATGGTTGCAGACCCCCAGTTGCAATTCTCTGCCAATTCCAAATAAACCCGTCTTTGCTAGAGAAATATCTGGCAGTCTGTTTGTTTCAGTTTACCATCCTCAAACCCTTGAACAATGCCTATCACATAGAAGGCTTTTAGTAAACATTTGTTACATGAGTGAATGAATTAAATTCCCTGGTGTACTAACCTGTGTGTGTGTGTGCTTAGTTGCTCTACCATGATTGACTCTTTGAGACGCCATGGATTGTAGCCCACCAGGCTCCTCTGTCCATGGAACTCTCCAGGCAAGAATACTGGAGTGGGTTGCTATGCACGAAGATCTCCTGAAGATCTCCAGGGGATCTTCCCAACCCAGGGATTGAATCCAGGTCTCCCACATTGCAGGCAGATTCTTTACCATCTGAGCCACCAGGGAAGCCCATACTAGCCTATAAGAACCAAAAAAGGGAAAACAAATTGTTACCATGATAAGTTTTAGGTAAACCCATGTGTTCAAATACATCTAAATTATGAGCTTGACAATTTTTTTCACTGTTAGGTCCAGGTATTATAAGGTCTGAAGCTCAGACATTTTCATAGGCCTGTGAAAAACTTCATTAGGCCAACTTTCAATGCCAACTTCGTTATAGGGCCTTAGCAGAGCCCTGGACAAGTGTGGGTCCCTGAGGCTTAAGCTGTGTTAGCATCCCAGTAAACTATCTTATCTAAACTCTCACAGTGGGTTGATACTTATATAATGAATGAATGAATGAAATTCTTTCTTTTTCCTCCTAAAAATTAAAACTTTTTAGTTGCCTCATTTCAGTTTAACTTTGGATGTTAAAGCATATGAAATTAGAAAGGGCATGCTGTTTATCAAATATTAAGATAGGGCTTCCCTGGTGGCTCAGTGGTAAAGAATCTGCCTGCCAAAACAAAAGACACGGGTTTGATCCCTGGTCCAGGAAGATCCCACATGCTGCAGAACAGCTAAGCTTATGTTTCACAACTATTGAGCCTGTGCTCTGGAGCCCAGGAGCCACAGCTACTGAGCTCGTTTGTGGCAACTACGGAAACCCGTGTGCCCTAGAGCTGTGCTCCATAGCAAGAGAAGCCACCACCACGATGAAAAGCCTGCACACTGCAACTAGAGAGTAGCCCCCACTCGCCACAACTAGAGAAAAGCCCACATAGCAACGAAGAGCCAGCACAGCCAAAAACAAATAAATAAATGAATTTTAAAAATAAAGTTAGGATAATTCAGACTAAAGAACATTACTTAATTCTATTTTTAAGATTAATTATCTGGGGAAGTCATAGCAAAAGAACGATCCTGAAATTTAAAGTTTTAAGGAACATATTGAAATTAAGCAGGACCCTGTGGATCCCCACACCCCATCACCCCGGGTACAAATCTTTTCTGTGTCCCCCATTTCTTGTTTGTTGGAAAGAGATTTCAGCCTCCTAGAACCTCCCTGAGTACCAAAGGACGGATTCAAATAGCTGCTAATCAGGAGAATGAGGGAATAGAGAAACAAAGGAGGAGCAATCAAGACATAATGGTGCAGCAATGGGACAGGGTCCCAGTTCCTCTTCAAAGAATATACATGATGACAGATCTTTGGGAATTCCCTGTAGATTCAGCAGTCAAGACTCCAAGCTTCCAGGTTTGATCCCTGGTTGCTCAATGGTAAAGAATCTGCCTACAAGGCCAGAGACCCAGGAGACCCAGGTTCAATCCCTGGGTCAAGAAGATCCCCTGGAGGAGGGCATGGCAACCCACTCCAGTATTCTTGCCTGGAGCATCCCATGAACAGAGGAGCTTGGCAGGCAACAGTTCATAGAGTCCTAAAGAGTCAGGCACAACTGAACATGCATGCAGGTAGGGAACTAAGATCCTGCAGCTGTGCAGTGGGGCACACACACACACACACACATATATATATGTATATATAAACTATATATTTATATATAGTTCTTTTACAGGAACTAAGGCCCCCCACCCAGGTGGAGGGTAGTTACATCAGGCTGAGCACAAGAGTCCTGGAACACGGCCCTGTTACCTCACCAATCAGAAGAAAGTCTGCACACATTGGAAGATAAAGAAGACTCTGACCACCTTCCCAAAATGAATAATTGTAATTAACTTTCCCTTTTTCCCTTTAAAAATTTTCATGGTTGAGCAGAATCTTCGAAGTTGGTTCCTAGACATGAGTCTCCCTTCTCTCCAGGTTGCCAGCCTCCTTAATAAAGTAGCATTTCCTTTCCAACTGTCAGGGGAGTGTAATTTCCTCGGTTCTGTCTCGTCACAACAAAGATTTGAAGCAATGGACATTAAAGCCCTCGGAGCATCACAGCTCTCAGACAGTCCATGTTATAGTTCTCTGATAGATCAGTTTTATTTAGAAAATAAAGAAAAATACGTCCTCAAGGCGTGGGGGCATGCCCACCCAAAAGATGAGAAAGAGAGAGAGAAAGAGACAGAGAGTGCACCTGCAGGGGAGAGAAAGAGAGAGAGAGACCCCGGCCCTTTGGCTCCTCTTTTTATATGCTTTTTTCCTCCCCCTGGGAACTTCCCTATGTAAATTGGGCTAGCCAGGAGTGCTGTTTGTTCTACCTGAGGTCCTCACTCCAGTCCTCGGACCTTCCTTTGTTCTATTTTCACGGGCTTTTCCCTTCCTTGTCTTTTAGCCACCACCATTCTGGACTCCTGTTTCCTATTCTAACTGCCTAACACAACCAACACTTGTCTCTCAAGTACTGACTTTCCAGCAGCAAGCAGCTGAACCTGAGTTCACTAACGTAGTGGAATCCCCAAGGTGTGAAGACTGGGCTTACTGTGGAAAGAAAATGCAGATCAGGAGTAGGGGCTTGACTTAAGCCGTTAACTAGGTGTATGACCCTGACTAGGTCCCTCAATTCTATGCATCTTCAGTTTTCTCACCTGTCTGGACCAGAAAGACTCTGAGATTTTTTTCTGCTCTGAATTTTGATGCCTGTTTCTACATAGAATGGATTTGAAAATTCATTTTGGTAATTGTAAAAATCAGAGTTCCAAACAGATCCTCAAAGAGAAATACAAGGGAAAACGCTAGTTTTACATCATGTCTTATATCTCATTTGAGATTTTCCTTTATAAATAAAAAGAAACAGAAAAGGAACTTCAAGTGTCTCTGTTACTGAACATGGATTTGTGTGCCCAACACAGTGAGGCCAAACTCCGAAATGTTAGAGTCTGGAGTAGAAAATCATTTATTGCAGAGACAAGCAAAGAGAACAGGCAACTCATGCTCAAAACCCCAAACTCTGGTGATTTTGGGGAGAAGTTTTAATAGGCAAAATTTGGGGTGAGGGCTGCAGGGCATGTGGCTATCTTATGCTTGGTTGCTGGTGCTAAGTCACTTCAGCCGTGTCTAACTCTTTGGGACCCAACGGCCTGTAGCCCACCAGGTTCCTCTGTCCATGGAATTCTCCAGGCAAGAATACTGGAGTGGGTGGTGGTTGTTTTTCAGTTGCTCAGTCAAGTCCGACTCATTGCAGCCCCATGGCCAGGCTTCCCTGTCTTTCACTGTCTGCTGGAGTATGCTCAAGCTCATGTCCATTGAATTGGTGATGCCATCCAACCACCTCAGAGTGGGTAGCCATTCCCTTCTCCAGGGAATCTTCCTGATCCAGGGATCAAACCCGCATCTCTTGCATTTCCTGCCTTGGCAGGCAGGTTCTTTACCACTAGTGCCACTTGGGAAGCCCAGATGGGACCATTCATAACCCCTGAAGTTTAAGTCAGCAAGGGGTGTGTCTTTTTGGTGACGAGGTGCAGGAGGAAGGCAATGGGTTTGAAACATTACTCCTGCCATATATCGACTCAACAATAATATATCTGAGCACAGCAACGTTGTCTAGCCTTTCCTGTCAGTCCAGGAAACTGTTTCATAATTTTGTTACTCAATATGATTGATATTTTATTTTCCTTTTCTCACAGCCTTTAGAGAGAACCAATGTGTTATTAATAGAATAAAAATGTACAACAGTGGATTCTATTTGAAAGAAAAAACCTGGTCTATTCAGGAGGGAGGATAAAAATGAATGGCTCAAGTAGACTTGTAGCTGCAACCAAATCTAAATATAAAAGGGTTACTATGACTACAAAGGTGGCATATTTGAATAAAAATGAATGTGAAAGCCTTTTAAATGCTAATTGCAATTAAAGGAAGTCTACTACTTCAAACTGCAGACAGTTCCCCCACCTCCTTCTGTACTTGATGGCTTCTGGGTGAAATCTACTTTAAACAAAACTATTGTTCCGTGACTTTCCAAATACTCTGAGTTCTCTTGTTTAAGGGTTGAATGAAGTGACGCCTTGGTCACTCAGTCTTGTCTGACTCTTTGTGACTCCATGGACTATAACCCATCAAGCTCCTCTATCCATGGAGTTCTCCAGGCAAGAATACTGGAGTGGGTTGCCATTCCTTCTCCAGGGGATTTTCCCGACCCAGGGATCAAACCTGTCTCTCCTGCATGGGAGGCAGATTCTTTTACTGTCTGAGCTACCAGGGAAGCCCTGTTTAAGGGCTATACTCTATACCAGTTCCAATATTGCATCTCTGTGTCTTCATTTGTTTAGTCAGAGCCTCAGGATCCTTTGTGTGTGTGATGAAGAGTATGAAGAGCCACCCAAAAAATCTTTAAGGTGTAAGCCATCCGCTCTGAATAGTTATGACTTTCAGTCAATTCATAGAACATTCATAGAGTTAATTCTAAGTGCAGGGTACTATGGGGAAAACTCAGGTAGATAAACCTGGGTTCTGCTCTCCATGGACTCCCTATAGATGAGAAGTTATTCTGAGTGATCTTTTTGAGTTCTTTCCAGATCTTGTTTTAGGTTCATCAAAGAAATAGTCACCATTCCTTAGTATAGATTGTTCTGGCAGGTGCCTGAAATAAAACCACTACAATAGTGTCAATATTACCAGATTACCGAGACATTCTTGGATTGGTTACAGCATTCCCTATTCATCTCTGATAAGTTTAAAGGACATACATGCATTCTGTTTTTTAAAAGCATGTGAGTAACGAAATTGGAACTCACTTTCTATTTCATGAAAGAAATGGATGATATTTACATAAAGAGTATGTGACGATAGAACTCTGAATAATTTTCAGAATAATACTTAACAACTCTAAGAGAAATTTTTCTGATACAGTGTAGGAAATGAACATTTGAAGATTGTTTAAGAAGGCTTTTCTACCCAGAACAAAGGGAAGACTTACTGAGGAGGGGCCCCTGATTTCCAAAGACTGAAGCATCTGATGTTTACTTTTGGTTTTGTCATGACCAATAGCTATGTATTTATAAATAAGTGAGTTAATGAACACACCTTTCACCTTTTGATTTGTTCTGTTACTTACTTTCTAAATCTGTGCAGGTATTATTTAATGTTTTAAAATGTCCACAGGAGTTATCCAGGGAATAGAAGGGTAGGCTAGTTCTTGGTTCCTTTTTTACACCTATGTTGAAAAATCTATAACTATATTTTAAAAACCCTCCAAACCCTATTGTTGTTCAGTCACTAAGTCATGTGTGACTCTTTGTGACCCCATGAACTGCAGTATGCCAGGCTTCCCTGTCTCCAAGAGTTTGCTCAAACTCATGTCCATTTCCTATCCCACAGGAATAGAGTAAATTCTCTAAGATAAAGGAGAATAAAAAGTAAGAAAAACATTAACATTTTAAGGATTTTGAAAACTTATGTACCTAGTGGAAGGTTATTTCCTCAGTGCACCAATTAATAGCCTCCAGAATATTTCACAGTTTGGGGAACTCTGACCTAGACCCTGGGGCACAGAAACCAGTCTGTTGGTTGGAACAGCAAGGAGGAGTTTAGTCCTGAGTGAGTAATGCATCCTCATGAAGACTCAGATGTGGGGACAGGTTATTCTTCGTACTTGGTGAGGCTGGCATGGACATTCTGTCCCAGCATTGTGCCACCTCCTTCAGAAGTCCTTGTGCCAGGCAAGCACAGTCTCAAAAGAGCAGGTACCAGCTGCAGGGAGCTTGGATATCCAGAGCAGAGAGACCCAAGTGCTCAAGAGTGAGCACCTGATGAGGCAGATGAAGTTCATGGATGTGGACATTTAATTTAACCTATTAATATAATGTGTCTGTTTATGGAGACTTGCTTCCCTGCTAGCTCAGACTGTAAAGAATCTGCCTACACTGCAGGAGACCCAGGTTGAATCCCTGGATTGGGAAGATCGCCTGGAGGAGAGCATGGCAACCCACTCCAATATTCTTGCTTGGAGAATCCCCATGGACAGAGGAGCCTGGTGGGTTACAGTCCATGGGGTTGCAAAGAGCCGTACACAACTGAGCAATGAACACTTATAGAGACTAGATGTAAAAAACAAACAGACAAAAAACTGTGGGTAGGAAAGAGCTTGGGAACTATGACTAAACCAAGCAGCCCCAGAAAAAACAGGAACTGCATCATGAATATGAGGAACTGATCAACCCTAATAGTCACTGGTAGAAGTGGGTTCCAACAGTTTGTCAGCATTGAGTTGGGTTGGCCAACATGTTCTTTCAGGCTTGTCCCATTAGCTCTTACATAAAAACTTTTGGCCAATCCAACATGTACTCATGACCAAGTAGAAAGAGGGCACACCCATGCATTCTAAGATAATCAAATACCAGAATGTCTGAAATGGTAATATGAATTCAGTTAGTGAGTTCAGTAAAGTAGTTGGTTATACAAAAGCCATGACAAAATTCATAGCTTTGTTGTATACAACCTGTAACTTTTTAGAAAACAAAATGGATAATGAGATCATATCACAATAATAATTATTTATGATTTTTTATTGAAGTGTAGTTGATGTTCAATATTAATATAATATAACCTAAGTTACAGGTATGCAATATAGTGAGCCACAAATTTTAAAGGTTATACTCCATTTATACTTATTATAAAATATTGGCTATATTTTCTGTACAATATAGCCTTGTAGCTTATTTTATTCACAATAGTTTATGCCTCTTAATCCTACTATTGCCCCTCTCCCTTTCCATCTCCCCACTGGTAACCACTAGTTTGTTCTCTATATCGGACAACAAAAGTTTTAAACTGTATAATAATCAAATATTAACAATAACTTTACAAGTAATGTGTCCAGTCCACAGGAAGAAATGGATAAAACTTGTAGAATACTTGGCTAGATAAATAGGTATGTGAAATATTGTATCACATTTTTCTTCTCTTCAATCCAAAAGGAAAATATCCTTATTGGGAGCATTTCTAACACCAAAATTTTAGAAAGTAAAATCCTTCCCCTTATTTTCCCTTAAACACTTTTCACTCTCCACAGGTGTCAGAGTTAGCAGTTTGCTGTGTATCTTTACCTATTTATCTTTTTCTCTATTTTCTTGATTTCTTTTCGATGAAGCAAACAATTGCTATCATTCCATTCTCCCCATTAACTTTTGTCTTTACCCTTCTTTCATGAATTTTTTCAGAGGTTATCAAAGATTTCAGCCTGTAGTCTTGATTTGCAGTCTAACATGAGCTTCCCCCAATGGCTCAGTGGGTAAAGAATTTGCCTGCAATACAGGAGTCACAGGAGACATGGGTTCAACCCCTGGGTCAGGACGATTCTCTGGAGGAGGAAATGGCAACCCATTCCACTATTCTTGCCTGGAGAATTCCATGGACAGAGTAGCCTGGCAGACTGTATTCCAAAGGGTCCCAAAGAGTTGGACATGACTGGGTGACTAAACAAGCATGGATTATATTTTACCATTTTCCTGATAATATTAAAACTTTAGATTAACTCAATTATCCCTCTTTTAACTTTTTAATTTTATTTCTACACATCTTTCAAAGCCTGTAAGACATCATTATTATTCTATATTCTCAATAATTCATTTTTATTTCTCCTTCCATTGCTTTTCTTCACTTCCTGCATTTCTGTGTTTTAAACTAGGATAATTTTCTTTCTGTCGGATAAGCATTTGTATTTTTCTTTGTGCAGGTTTTCTGGTAAAAATTCTGTTTCATTTATTTAAAAACTTTTTTATTTTGCCTTCATTTTTGAAGGATAGTTTTACTGAATATAGAATTAATTCTTTTTTCTTTCATCATTTTCAAGATATCATCTCATTATCTTCTGACTTCCAGTTCTACTGAGAAATTGCTGTCAGCATTATTTTTTTTAAAGATAATAAATATACTTTTTTTCTCAACTGCTGATTTTTAAAAATCAGTTGAAAAGTCTTGGCTATGATCTCTTGAGTTTTTATTTTTTCCTTTTTCATATTCTTCCTTCTGGTTGCTTTAGCAGCCCTTTCATGGCTTTAAACATATTCTTGTTTGCTTTTTTTGTTTTTTTTGGCTTTGTTAACTGTTCTCAGTGGGATGCTGGTTTGCTGTAAGCCATTCCATTATACCCACCAACATCTCATTGTTCAGACTAAGTAATCTGGTTACATCCCACACAGTGAAAGATAATTTCAACTGTTCCAAGTGACAACATGCCTAACTGAAAATCAGAATTCCATTCCTAGGGAAGGTGAGAAGAATGAGTGTTAGGGTATGCAACGCACTTTGTTTCAATGTAGTGGAAGCCAGTTATAGTTCTAGGATGAGATGGGGTGGTTGTCTTCTCATATAGCAAGGCTCAGAGTTACCAGAACATACCTGTAACTTAGGTGAGCTCATAAAACAACCATGACTTGATCAATCCTTGCTATCAAAATGAGTCAGCTCTCTGTGTCTGGATCCATGCTCACCAGACAACCCTGAAGTAGTCACTTCTCTTTCCTTGGAGACTTTGAGAAATGTGCTGATCAGCAGGTATGCATCTGTCGATCGGTTTGGCAGTTACATTTCTCAAGGTAAATGATCAAAAGCAGTGTCACGACATGCACGATGAGCCAGACTTCTTGAGCTCACTCTGCCCTGGATAAAATGACAAAATATCATGTCCTAACCTACCGGAATTTAATTGTTTCTATGGCATTCTTACTAAACTACTGTCAACCCTTAAATATTAAGCATCTCTTTCTAAATTTAATAGCAGGTCCTGTCTGTGGAATTGAAAAATGAAACCTCTGTTTAGAAAGATTTTACAAATGATATACAAGCTTCTAGTAAAGAGATGAGGCATCTTATAAGAGTAATGAACACTGGAAAGATCATGTCTGAAACTATTTTCTCATTATGTCAGACATGCAGTTGGAAAATGTGGTTCTGAAACTTGGTCAAAAGAAAACTCACAGAGGATTCTAAAAGATGTATCTCTCAGATTGACTGGCCTGCGATTTGGGGGTTATAAAAAATGTTTGTTCTTTTTCAAGGTAGAGCAGAATATACATTTTGGCTAATGTGAGAGAACCTCCCTATTAAGTTAATCACTGCAAACACCGGGCCCTCACACACAGAAGAGATCTAAATTCTTGAGGGTAAGAGCTCTCTTGGCACCCATTTCAATTTTATGGGAATAATCAGACGACTAGGAGAAAAAATAGTAACTAGAGAGGTCCTTGGGATTCTCCTACAAAGTTTGGAAGAGGTACTTAATTTTTCCAACTCTCATTTCTTCCTTTTACAATCTGTTATAGAAAATAAAATATGACCTCTGAGGATATGTTGCTTATACTAATGAAATAACCTCAGTGATGCTGAGTTTATTGGATGGGCTCTGAGCCAATTTTCCTAAGCCCTGTTCTTGCCTAATTACTAGCTCCCTTAAAACTCAGCACTTTCTTAATTTTTTTTGCAGTATGGGAGTGTTTAGTTCTCTTTTCCTCCACCCACCCTCACTTTTTAAATTATCTCTATACACTAGTCCATTTAGTTCTTAAGCTTGTAGAATCAGATGTATGCTACAGAACCTATCTCTAGTAAAAGGCATTTATGCATAGATCCAGAGATTTTTGTTTGCATCTTCAAGAAATTCATAGACTCCTTGAAGCCCATCCCAAAACTAATTTTATATCTTTTATAGTCAAGGAGATAGAATACATTTAATTTCTTTCTGGTGTATATTTTCAGATTTTGTACATTTTGTAAATGGGTAGGCTCTTTTGTATCCCTACTGTTAAACATTTTATTTTTCAACATCAGTTCATAAGGTCATGCTGGATAAAAAACCAAAAGCACTATATACAACAATGGAGCCAACATGATGGGCAGTAGAGTACAAGTAATATCAGAGACCTCCATGTTGGGACAAATGTTATTACCCATTTATTGTTTGCTCTATTTTTCACTTTACTGAGAACCTGTTTTTAATAGCCCTGATGACTTTCCCAAGGCTTATACATTTTGTGGCAACCAGCTGCTGAAATTGACTGATATAGTCTGGTCTCCTTTAATCCATCACATATGTACTTTTCTACTAGGAGCACCCTATACATGCTTTTCTCTCCTTCTTTCTCTCTTTGCAACCCCATGACTGTACAGTCCATGGATGTAAGTAACCATAACCCCTAACCAGTGTGCATAGTCAAGTCAAAGTGAAAGTGAAAGTCACTCAGTCATATTTGACTCTTTGCAACCCTATGGACTAAACAGTCCATGGAATTCTCCATGCCAGAATACTGGAGTGGGTAGCCATTCCCTTCTCCAGGGGATCTTCCCAACCCAGGGGTCAAACCCAGGTCTCCCACACAGCAGGCGGATTCTTTACCAGCTGAGCCACAAGGGAAGCCCAAGAATACTGGAGTGGGTAGCCTTTCCCTTCTCCAGTGGATCTTCCCAACCCAGGAATTGAACCAGGGTCTCCTGCGTTGCAGGAGGATTCTTTACCAACTGAGCCAGCAGGAAAGCACCTTTGTATAATTAAATCCTCCCTTATTCTCACCTGGTTAGTGAGCAGCTTCCCTTCACGTGGTTATTCAGGGAACCAGGCTTTTTTCCATCTTGTGGCTCCACTGTCCTCTAGAGCTCAGAGTCCTCTGCTTCCAGTAGTGGAAAAAGAGGATAGAGAAGGGCCACGGTTATAATCACCTTGAGCCGAAAGGGACATAGATCACTTGCAACCATATTCTGATTATAAGAACTAGTCACATGACACCATCTAAGATACAAGGGGCTCTGGGAAGTATAACTCCTAACTAGGCAGCCGCTTCCTAGGGAACACGTCAACACTGGAAGAGGGAGCAGGAGTTCTTGGTAATATCTGCCTATCTGCCACACCACAGGGTACCACCTGCATCTCACATAATGGCAAACCCACAGCACGCATTCAATAAATACCTGCAGGACGGATGCAATTGTTTGAGGTAGTTTGTGATGAGCAGTAATATAGCAATTTCACATCTGGTGTACAGCTTGAAGAAGCAACAGTTCTCTTATGGTGTAGATGCCTAATTTACATAGTTTCAAAACAATAATCCAGGAAAGACTGCTCTCTCAGGTTTAGTATGTCAGAATATACCCTGCTGGGCATCATCTTTGTTTCAATCTGTGGGTTAGTATCATGGCACAAATGCATCAATAAAAATAGAAAAAGAAACTCTGGCAAATTATGTCTGAAAAGCCCATTACAATGGGTTTCATCCTGGCCATTTCAAACTGCCTCTGAGTTAATTGCCCACAAGAAGCAAAAGAGAGTGTAATATAAGGGCAGATAAATAACCAATCAAAAGTAGATTGAATTTAAACTAACTAATCCTTAGGTAAAGATATTTGTCCAAACTGATCTGTTCCCATTGGGTGAGTACATATATTTATATATATTAATTTTTATAATGGCCATATGAAGGATTATATATATGGAACTAGGCATATATAAAACATCAGGGAATTATAGCTATGTGTTGGCATGTTTAAAATAATACCTTGCTCATTCCACATTATAATTAAGACTTGAATTTCAAATATAAGAACTTGATTATGTAACAAATGAAATCATGTTTTCACCAAATCTCTAAATTTTAGCCTTATGATATATCTCTAAGTATGTACTTTAAATATGAAGTTTACAAGATTAGCAGGAACTGTAAAAAGCACTAAAAGTGCTTTCCAGTGTTATTTCAAAATCTTAAGTGCTCTCTGAATGACTTTGGCTTATTTTTGAAACAAATTTTTTTTGTACTGGTAGTTTGTGAATGATTGCTATATAGAAGGGCTTTACATCTATGTGTGAAAAAGACCAATTTAACTGTCCATACTTCTGTGTCCTTAGAGTGGTGCCAATCTGTACTATACTGTGAGAATTCATAAACAGATGAAATAGACTGGTACTAAATGAAATTGGATCCATCCAATTAAATCTGCTCACATAGACTTTGTAATCTAGATTCTGCTTCTAGAGTACACAAATAAATACACAGTTCCTTCATTTTGTTTCATTAATTAGCATATGATGATGATATTCCACGTTGTTATTCATCTTATAGCAAATAGATTTACTTTTTGCCTTGTTAAGGTGGGTTTGGAAGTACCGCCAAAGAATCTATTGAGAATGTAGTATCACTTTTAAGGAAGGCCTAACCCAAGGACCCGAGAAGGCAATGGCACCCCGCTCCAGTACTCTTGCCTGGAAAATCCCATGGACAGAGGAGCCTGGTAGGCTGCAGTCCATGAGGTCGCTAAGAGTCAGACACGACTGAACGACTTCACTTTCACTTTTCACTTTCATGCATTGGAGAAGGAAATGGCAACCCACTCCAGTGTTCTTGCCTGAAGAATCCCAGGGACAGAGGAGCCTGGTAGGAGGCTGTCTATGGGGTCACACAGAGTTGGACACGACTGAAGCGACTTAGCACCAGCAGCAGCAGCAGCAACCCAAGGACATGCAGGAACTTGACACAGTGCCCAGTGTCCTTGACAGGGAATTGCTTCTACAGCAAAGCTCCCCAATCTTGAATATAAGGCTGATTTTTTTTCTTTTTCTTTTTTTATTGAAGGATAATTGCTTTACAGGATTGAAACTCAGAAAAACATCAAAAAGTTCTTGCATGTTTAAAGTTGTACTTTTATTATCTATGGATTGAGAAATAACATAATGATAATATCTATTCTTGAGCTTAGCAATGTTTTAAGATACCGTCTCATGTCGTTAATCATCATAGCATCAGCAAGTTTCTGTAAAAGTATAAGATCTATTTAGAAGAGGCAGGTTATCTATGCCACTGATGCTTGGCCTTCATATAAACTGTAGACCCCTCAAGGGCTTGTCATCAAGAGAGAGAAAAGTTTTGGTTTATGGTAGTAGATATCTTTTTGAGTTTTTATGAAAATTCATTCTCAACAAAGGCCTAAGAGCTTTAACTAAAACTTACTTCTTTCCGGGGCCAGGCCAGATGTTATTCTTATTTACTCCCATAAATGCCTAATCTTTTTTCTTTATTTTTTGACCATGCCATACTGCACATCTTGTAGGATATCAGTTTCCTGACCAGGGATTGAATCTGGGCCATGGCAGTTAAAGCACTGAATCCTAATCACTAGATGTCCAGGGAACTCCCTGCTTGACCTTTTGTTGATGCCAGATGTGACCTCTGATAATCCTGAGTGGATATAAAGCCTTATCATTACTGATACTCTTCTCCATGAAATTGTGATTAAAGTTTGATATTTTATAACACCAAGGAATTGCCTAGGAAAAATATCAGGCCTGATTCTTTAATTAGGTAATCTTCTGAACTATATAGCTCATTCTGCAGTATCTCTGAAAAAAAAAAATGTAACTGCATAAGCTATGGAAAAAGGAGCACTAACAGAATTTAAAAATAAGTCTGCAATTTATAAGAATTACATTGCAGGAAGGAAGGGAGGACTCACCTGTGAGAAGAAATGTACCATCACACCCCTAGCTCTTAAGACATAAAAATGATAAACTTATGCAAAAACTCAGACCCCCAATCCAAGATTGGGGGGTGAAGAGGGGCCAAGGGAGCCTTAGGTGGAGGAGGCCTCCTTTCTTCCTTCTCCTTCACAGAAGTCAGACCTGTGTCAGTGTCTGAAGGGTCACCCTGCCTACTTCTTTTTGCTTTATCTTTTGTGGGGATTTCCTCCAATAAGATCTCTCCATTTCATCTCTGCTTGGCATCAGTTTTTTGGAGGACCCGAAGTAACATACCATTTATTAGCCCAGATAAATCCTTATAAGCCTGAGCTATCTCAGCATTTGTTGTTCAGTCGCTCAGTCATGTCCAACTCTGCAACCTGAGTAAAATAATAGTTTTTAAGTCCTAGGAGTTCTATGAGAAGGAATTCTGACAATGGATGAAAAATTCTAAGCATAGTGTCTGGCACAGGGCAAGTTGTCAATGAATAATAACTATCATGAGTTATATCATTATAATCATATATCATTGTTATCATTACTATCCTTCAGTGCTCCTAGAATTCTCAGCTTAAGAGGAAGTTGAAAAAGTTGAAGGTAACCTTTACTTGGAGGAACCCTGGATTCCCAAATGTGGTTGGGAAAGAAATCCCAGAATCCCAGGTTGATCACAATCCGAGTCTTTTGTAGCTGCCTGTGGTGGGGTTTTCCTAGCTGTTGGGTTTTTGTGTCATCTGTACTTGTTCAAAAGCCACTGAAAATCTCTCTGACCTACTGAGGCTAAGGCAAGTGTGGGCTGGGGACTTCAGGGGCTTCTTGGCCAAAATAGAGCTTCCACCCCTCTCACTTTTTTATAAACATAATTTCAGATCTATATGATAGTTAAAAGAATAGTACAAAGGATTTCTGAATACCTTCACCTAGATTCCCCCAAATATTAACATTTATGTGTATATGTGTATGTGTGTGTGTGTGTGTGTGTGTGATTTTTTTCCAAATCCTTTAAGAGGAAATAGCCAGCATGATGTCCTTTTACCTTGGAATATTTCATTGTGTTTTTCCTGAAAATAAAGAATTTTCTTACACAGACAGAGTACAATTTTCAGTCAGGAAATTAACATTGATTCAATTCTATTGTCTAGTAGAGTTACATACAGCATTCTATTATCTAATAGAGCTTGTCCATTGTCTCAGTAATATCTTTCATAGAGTAAAAAATCACAGATCAGACTTTAGAGTCTCCTCTTTTACTTTGCCTGAAATGTATTTCTATGAATAACTAGTAAGTACCTACTAAGTGCCAGGCAGGAGCTGGTAAGACTCAGGTAGGGAAGAAGGGTTCCTCATGTTTAAGCAGCTCACATCTGCTCCAGAAAGCAGACACACTAGTAATTAGAGAATGAATTAGGCTTGTAGTGTGGTATGTGGAGAGATTCAGTGGGGACTCATCTACTATGGGATGTATGGAAGGTGAAAATTGCCCAGTTATAGTCTCACATCCTGCCTTACAATAAATCCAGAGCAGCTGGATTTTGTCTTCGACACTGAAACAGCTAATTTCTTGGGTTAAGCAGCTGATGAAGTAGTTATTTTGCTTATAGAGACCATGCTGTCTGAATAAAAAAACATTTTTAAATACCAGAGTTAAAATTATCTTGGTAAGAACCTCACCCATGAGAGGCAGGAGGGAAGATGGATCCCTCTGAAGGTGGTTCTGGTGGCCCTGCTGACTCAGGTGTTCACTAGGCAGGTGCCCACTGAGGTCTGAATTACCTCCATTGTTTATGTTATTTCTCTCTCATTCTCTTTATTCAACTAAATACTTGATGAGACTTCAAGTGACTGTTTCACATGCTCAGGGGATGGAAGATTACTAAGACAAAATCTTTGCTCTGAATGAACTTATGCCAGGGAAAGTAAGACAAGGACATAAATGATCATAAAACAAAACATGAGAGAAGGGGTTTAAGAAGGAAAAAAGATTGCAAAGAGGTAGGCTCAAGGAAACATTTCATGGAAAAGGTAGCGTTTAAGATGGTCATTGAAAGAGGGAAAGCTTTCTGGGCAATGTAAGTTGGGGACTTACTTTCTATGGGGTGTGAAGTGAAGTGAAGTCAAAGTCGCTCAGTCATGTCCGACTCTTTGTGACCCCATGGACTGTGTAGTTCATGGAATTCTCCAGGCCAGATACTGGAGTGGGTAGCCTTTCCCTTCTCCAGGGGATCTTCCCAACCCAGGGATCAAACTCAGGTCTCTCATGTTACAGGTGGATTCTTTACCGGCTGAGCCACAAGGGAAGCCCTCTATGGGGGTGTATCAGGATAGCTAAGGTCTAGAGATAGGAGAGCACTGAAGTGCGTGGGATACTCAAGCATACCAAAGATGGGAAGCCCCATCTTCTAGGCCACCAGGCACTTGTAGGAAAACAGTGAGAAGCAGGGTGGAGAGAGAATCTGGAGAGGACTAGAGTACCTTAGAGTGCGGTCTCCAGCAAAACTTCCCCTAGTTCCCCTAGGGAGTCCTGGGAGTGGTCTGTTTCCCACCCCACACCTCCCTCTCAGTCTTTCCTCGTCCCTGTCCCCTCTCCTTTCTTTGTGCTTTCTCTTGGTATCAAGAGATCTGCTCCTGGATGGAGTCCTATGCCAGGTTGGACAAAGACTTCATTCTATTCTCATTTGGGGGAGCCTGGTGGGCAGCAGCAGCAGCACCCAGTTTGGGGCTGCAGTGTTAGAAGATAGATTTATAAGCTGCTGCTGCTAAGTCGCTTCAGTCATGTCTGACTCTGTGCAACCTCATAGACGGCAGCCCACCAGGCTCCCCCGTCCCTGGGATTCTCCAGGCAAGAACACTGGAGTGGGTTGCCATTTCCTTCTCCAATGCAGGAAAGTGAAAAGTGAAAGTGAAGTCGTTCAGTCATGTCCGACCCTTAGTGACCCCATGGACTGCAGCCTTCCAGGCCCCTCCATCCATGGGATTTTCCAGGCAAGAGTACTGGAGTGGGGTGCCATTGCCTTCTCCGCATTTGTATTATTTTATTTTATTTAAGTTTTTTAAAGTTAATTTTTATTGGCGTATAGTTGATTTATTGGAGTATTAGTTGGTGTGGTAGATTCTGCTGTATAGCAAAGTGAGTCAGATATATATAGATATATATATATATACACACACACACACATATATCTACTCTTTTATAGATTCTTTGCCCATATAGGTTATTACAGAATATTGAGTGGAGTTTCCTGTGTTATACAGTAGGTTTATTGTATAGGTTTTTTATTTTAATTATCTATTTTATATACAGTAGTGAGTATATGTCAGTCCCAATCTCTTCCCTACCCCCTTCCCCCTTGGTAACCGTAAGTTTGTTTTCCCTTCTCCATGGGATCTTCCCGACCCAGAGATTGAACTTGGTTCTCCTGCATCGAAGGTGGATTTTTTTATTGTCTGAGCCACCAGGGAAGCCCCCAACCATACGTTTGTCTTCTACATTTGTGACTCTTTTTCTGTTTTGTAAATAGATCCATTGTCATACTGAGTGAAGTCAGTCAGACAGAAAAAGACAAGTATCATATGATATTGCTTACATGTGGAATCTAAAGAAGTGGTAGTAGTGCTAAGGTATGACGAGCTTTACTACCATACCGCCTTGATTCTAAGATGCACAGTTTCATATGTTTTGACGTCTGTGAAATGGGAGCATGGCTTACGTGCAACACGAATGTTTAGTGCAGTATCCCTTTGTTTTCTGTCCCCACTCCCAAGTTTCTTCTTGCCTCCTCACCAAAGCAAACAAGTCAAAAGCTATTATTAAGTCACTGTCCTACAATCAAGGGAATAGGATGATATTTTCTTGTTCCTCACGCCTATCCCCTAGAGATACCCCTTCTGTTTATTAGCTGTGTGAGGAGAAGTCATCTACTTAAAGTTTCCTATTGATGTAAGCATGCTCCCCTAGAGGATTCCATGACCTCTGGAGTCACTATGTATAAGGCATGTCTAGACTATTTCCATCAGCCAACACCATTTCCTTTGCAAACCGAGCCTCATCTGAACAATTTCCACATGAGCATGTCCTTTTGACGTCCATCTGTCCTCATGTTGCCTTCCTAACATAAAGCAGCAAAGGATTAATTTTTAACAATCTCAGCCTGCCTTTTTATGATGGTTATTATTATTATTTATGTATAAATGATTCTATGATGATTCAATTACAAGTAGACACAGAGGCACTTTGTTTGGTAGATAGCTTTGTTTATCCCCCACAAAGCAGAATATGAATTAAATATGCTTAAAAATAGGAAATCAATGTATTTTCCTAGAATTCTGAGTCTAAATTCATGAATGAGAGGGACTCATAACTAGATTCAGTTGAGGATTGGGCGAGTCATAGCCTATCCCCGCTTTTAATTTTTCCCTCCAAGTTTTAAAAACAGGATAAAATCTGGTTGGAGTATACAGATTGGACAGATGCAAGGGATTTTTAAAAATAAAGTGTCATAAAAGAACACATCACTGGAAAGGGTGGGTATGTGGAAGGGAGGGTATGCTGGTAGGTAGCCCAGTAGTAGCTACTTTGCTGAAGAGGGGGTGTTTGAAATGAGGGAAGGGTCTGCCTCTCAGGACCGGAGTAGCTCTGGCACTACGTCAACATTCTATCTGAAATGTGTGTGGGGTTATTTCAATGCACTTAACAGTTCTTCTTCTGGATCACTAATGGACCGCCAGCTGCCCTTCCTTCCACTGCCAGCTGTTCCCCACGTTGCCTGCTCTTCTCTTCCCAGGCTCTTCTACCTACTCTTCCTTTTCATCTTCAACTGTGTTCTGACTTTTCTTGGTTTTTACACAAGAACTGAAATCTGACTTTCCCTGTAAAACTCTCATTGTAGAGACCACACTTTCTCCGTGTACCTGGAACTCATAGGATGTGAGGGTTCACGCGGTTTGGTTCCTCTCTGCTGCTTTCTTCCTAGCTCTATCCTCTCTCTTGAAACTCTCTTCCTGGGAAGCCCATAGGGGTCACTTCCATGGCTGGTGTGAAGGGGCTCAGACTGCCCAGTTTGACACTGGCCTTCGCCGCTCAGAGACTAAGATCATGCTGGGTGGTGGTGAAGGTTAAATAATTCACTGTTCAGGATACTGGCAGAGGGCCTGGCAGGTTGCAAGCACTCAGCTCTTTCTTCAGTTCACTTTCTCTCTTACCCTCCCTTCTTCTTGATTCTGCCATCTGCACAATTCCTAGAAAAATCTTTTAATTTCTGAGAACTAGATGCGTTTATCATCTGGCTCACAAATTAGTAAGGTGTCTCACAACATCCCAACTGATGGCCCTTCCAATTCCTTGGTTTCAGCATTCTTTATCAGCCTCTGCTTTAATTATGTTCATCATGAAAATCCTCATCCCCTCCAAGAACTTTCCTTCAGTTCTTTCACTGACTTGTCTCCCTCTGGACCTGCACCACCTCTCCACAATACTAGATTCACAGAATTATCACTTATGATGGGCTTTTAATGAGGACTGAGTAGAGGCAAAAAGATGTGCCATACAGAATAACATGTCATTGAAAAATAACTCCAAGTGGCATTGAAGGTGTATATATCACATTACTCAGTATTTCTTATTTAGATGTTTACCTGATAAATGAATCTCAGAGTATTAGGCCAAGAAAACGCTTGCCTCCTCCTCTGATCTGGCCAGTGCCCTTTAAGCAGAGACTGGAACTTAAGAAACTTCCAGGCTTCCCAAGTTGCCTTGGCTGTTGGGAAGACGAGGAGCTCCCTTCTTCCCCTTTTCCCCTTCCTCCCTCACTTCCTTCCTTTCTCTCTTCGCTCTTTTATAAAATTATAACATTTTTCTTACTTTAATTCTTCTAGTATGATTATTCTTTTCATTACTTAAAATTTGGAATTTTATTGTATCTGGATTCTCTGCAGACTTTATCTTTTTAAAAAAAATTGATGTAGGAAAGAGAGTAAATAAACACAACCTGGGATGATATTGGCCTAATTTGTTCCCTTGGACCCAGACTCCTTCCCCAGGGGAAGGGGCAGATGGCTGATGAGGGACCAGCTCTATAATGATGATGGATCAGTCTTTCTGGTAGTTTTCCCAAAGCGCCTTGGCACCTCTCCAGGATTGCCATGGAGCCGTTGAGGATACTGTGAGCCCAGCCACCAACTTGGTCTGTCTTAGATATTGGGTTTTATGGCTAAGAGAAATCTTCTAGCAATTGTTTTGCTTCAAGTATGAGAGGACATCTTTGCCTCTGATAAAGTAAATTCTTTTGGGGAGCCCCTCAGGAATCTGAGGTCTTTTAAATTAAGATTCTTTTTACAATACACTTTCTATGTGTTTAATTGTCATGAGGCATCGTGCTAGATTTTTAAAAAGCTTTGTATTTTGTATTGGAGTACAGCTGATTAATAATGTTGAGATAGTTTCAGGTGGACAGCAAAGGGATTCAGCCATACATGTACATGTATCCAGATTTTGACATGCATCAGTTCATTAGATTCTCACCATAATGTTGTGAGATAAGTATTACTATTGGCTAAATACAACAGCTATGATGGTGGTTTAGTCACTAAGTCATGTCCAATTCTTTTGTGACCCCATGGAGTGTAGCCCACCAGGCTCCTTTGTCCATGGAATTTTCTAGGCAAGAATAGTATAGTGGGTTGCCATTTCATTCTCCAGGGGATTTTCCTGATCTAGGGATCAAACCCAGGTCTCCTGCATTGCAACCTGATTCTTTATCGACTGAGCCACCAGGGAACCCAACTCAAAATGTAGTAGCGACATTTTATAAATCAGGAAATTGACTCTTGGGAAAAGTTAAATAACTCACCCCAAACCAAACAGCTAAGAGTTAGGCCCCAAATCATCTATTAATATTTGAAACCTAAATTCCCAACTACATCAGGATCTGTCAAAATGGAATGAAATAGACCAAGTCTCCCAGATTTTCAGGATGGCAGGTCATCCAGACCCAGGGGACTCCAGACTCCTGCCCTTTCATAGCTGGACATTACAAGGATTCTGGAGGCTTTGGCATTGACCTGTGAGGCAAAGAGGAAATTTCATGGCTGGCAAAAGCTGAACTGTATGAATTCTAGTCACCAACAGCTATTAAGTACCTGTACGTATTTCAGTCTGACTGCCAGGAGAAGACAATTCAAGGTCTCCTTGATATATCTCTCACCTAGAAGTTTGGGTGTAAAAGCAAGCCCATTGTTTTTATGCTTCTTTTCAAACTCCTCTACTGCTCTTACCCTTTCACTGTCCCTTCCATCTGAAATACCTTCTCCCTGCTAGACCATAAAACAGAGCTGCTTATAAACTGTGCTGAAACTTGAATTTAAAAAAAAGCATGGATTTTAAAAGCATGTCTCCAAATAAATTTGAAGTCAAATCAGTTTGAACAATCACTGTACTACAAATGTCATTGGATTCTCAATTACATTTGATTCACAGGCCTTTTATTTCTCCAACTGAATTCTAAAAATAATTTTAATTAGGAAGACATAACACTGACTTAAATTCAGTAGTTCATAAGACAAAGAAAGGGACAAAGACTTCTGGTGGTGAGAAAAAAAAATCTCAAATCATCAACATGCCAAATATTTATTTTCCTTCTGAAACAAAGTTATTGATTTCCAAATAAAGAATCCATTTAGGGACAAATATGCCATTCAGATTATAATTGCTTTTTCATGCTAAACTTAGAAGAATGTATGCATTAGAAATGTTAGCAATTCTAGAAGCAAACATTTTGCCCATGATAAACACCACATTAAAATATTCTAGCATAATGGAAAAGATAGCATTGCTGATTCAGTATCAGTTGACTATTTGGTGTTTGCTTGTTAGTTTGAGATGAACTTTTTAGTGGTGGGATAGAATTTATATCACATCTGTGCCTGTCTGCTCTCGCCCAGCCATTCCCACAGTTCTTGGATGAAATGACAAAGCTGGGTCAGGGATGATGGTTTCAGAGCAGGCAGAATCAACCAGCACAAAAAAAGAGGATTTCTCAGATTTTGGTCTCCCAAGAAGAATATTTCAGCTATAACTCTAAACATCTGTGCCATTGAGAAGTTAAAAAGGGAACCCACAACCTATGCTTCCAGAATCATTTGGCTGACGTTAAACTACTAACTACTCCAATTTATACAGAGAGAAGTTATCATTCAATACACAAACATTTTAAAATCTTATTATAGGGTAGCTATGAGTTATAGAAGAGGAGCCTGTCGGCTACAGTCCATGGGGTCACAAAGAGTCAGACATGACTGAGCAACTAAGCGTGTGCGCGCACACACACACACACACACACACACACACACACACACACGAGTTATAGAAGAGATTAATAGCTGATTCTATCAAAATGATCAACCAAGTCTTGTTGTATAGACTAGAAATTTCTGAAGTAAATTCAACGCAACTCCAATTCATTAGGATGCTAAAAGATGATACTTAAAAAAAATATAATCTATGGCCCTCTAGGCTTGAGAAATACAGTGTTAAATGCAAGTAGACAGGGCTCTTAGTATAGAAAGTCTATGCTATTACAGATACAGCCTAAGTGATGACCAAGACTGTATCTAATTAATCTCTTCTCTTTTTTTAATGTTTGAGAAGACAAGTTTCTGAGAGCCTGTATTCAGAAGCCATCTTTGTCTTAGGCCAAAAAGGTGATGCAAGCAAATACAGATTTCCTTCTGATTTCAAAGAGCCAGATCTCTTTGTTTGACCATCAATGACCTGAAGGCCATCTTAATTTTCCAATGACTTGTCCCTACTTCTCTTTCAGCAACACGCTAAGACAGGAGTGATTTCTGCTAGATATGATGGCAAAGTGCTTCCCTCATTTTTACTCTGCCCACATAATACCGGTAGGCCAGTTTAGTCTGAATTATCTTTTTCTCTTTGTCTTTGTATTTCTTTGTGTAACTTCTGACATACTCTTTTGTGTC
The DNA here is from genome assembly GCF_003369695.1 of Bos indicus x Bos taurus. Lineage (NCBI taxonomy): Eukaryota > Metazoa > Chordata > Mammalia > Artiodactyla > Bovidae > Bos > Bos indicus x Bos taurus. Next base: position 24,241,189 of record NC_040083.1, on the reverse strand, counting down.
ATGGATTGACAATGTAGTTCAAGAGAGAACAATAAGTCATAATTGTTTGAAGAATGGGTCAAAGTCTGACTGGTGGAAAATGATGGAGAAAGTCCATGCAACTTAGGAAGCTACCTTGGTGGCTGAGAGGGTAAAGTGTCTGCCTGCAATGCGGGAGACCAGAGTTCAATCCCAGGATGGGGAAGATCCCCTGGAGAGGGAAATGGCAACCCACTCCAGTGCTCTTGCCTGGAGAGTCCCATGGCTGGAGGAGCCTGGTAGGCTACAGTCCATGGGATTGCAAAGAGTCGGACATGACTGAGTGACTTCACTTTCACTTTCACAGTTGATGAACATTTTCCCATCAGGCTTGAAAACACAGATTAACTCGAGCGACAATTCCAAGAAATTATAGTATATAATTTTCAAAACGGCAAAACAGAATTGAAAACAAATAACATAAGTGGAAAAATCATAGGAACTTAAGGAGAATTTGTGATTGTGAGACTATGCACAGAAAGGCTATTATCCAAACTCATCCTGGGACAGTACTCATCCACAAAGTAAAGGAGGGAAACTAGTATCATTTTCCCAGGTAGCCTCTTTCAATAATTTACAATCCTTATAACTGTAACTCTTTTTACAGTCAAATCAGTATCCAGCCTTCAACAGCAGTAGCCATCATCAGGATCTTTTCCAATGAGTCAGGTATTCCCATTAGGTGGCTGAAGTATTGGAGCTTTAGCATCAATCCTTCCAAGTAATTTTCAGGGTTGATTTCCTTTGGGATTGACTGGTTGGATCTCCCTGCAGTCCAAGGGACTCTCAAGAGTCTTCTCCAACACCACACTTCAAAAGCATCAATTCTTAAGCACTCAGACTTCTTTATGGTCCAACTCTTCTATCCATACATGACTACTGGAAAAACTGTAGCTTTGACTACATGGACCTTTGTTAGCCAAGTGATGTCTCTGCTGTTTAATATGCTGTCTATGTTTGTCATAACTTTTCTTCCAAGCAGCAAGTGTCTTTTAATTTCATGGCTGCAGTCAACATCCACAGTGATTTTGGAGCCCAAGAAAAATCTGTCACTGCTTCCACTTTCCCCTCATCTATTTGTCATGATGTGATATGGGATCTGATGCTCTGATCTTAATTTTTTGAATGTTGAGTTTAAAGCCAGCCTTTTCACTTTCCTCTTTCACCTTCATCATGTTTCTTTGGTTCCTCTTCACTTTCTGCCATTAGGATAGTGTTGTCTGCATATCTGAGTTTGTTGATATTTCTCCTGGCAATCTAGATTCCAGCTTGTGACTAATGATTTCAGAGGACTTAATTATGCTTCCTATGTCCCTGTTCAGTCACATATGAACTTTACCTGAGCTTTCTGCCACTTTCTCTTTTGTGACTTGACTTCTGGGGAATGAATTCAAACCTTGGTTTCCATATGGTCAGAACTTGTGTTTTTGCTTTAGTCTTTCTGATGAATAGGAAAGTCATGAGTCTTTGTCATGAGTCTTTGGGATTACTGATGTTTTTGTGACTTTATTATGTATCTAAATTATTACTGAATTTTTCATTGAGGTAAAATTTACAGGGGATGAAATATACTCAATTTAAGTATGTCATTCAATGAGTTTTGATAAGTATATACTGCTGTATAACCTCTACCCTAATTGAGATATAGAACATTTCTATCACCCTGAAAGTACTCTGGGATTCCCTTTCCCTCTCCCTAGGCAATGCTATTCTGATTTCTATTATCATAGATTGATTTTACACGTTATGCAACTTCATGTAATTGGAATCATATAGGATGTACATTTTATAGCTGGCTTCTTTTGTTGAGCGTGTTTTTGAAAATGAGAATCGATGTTGCTGTGTCTTAGTATTAATTCATTTTTATTGATGAGTAATAGTGCACTGTAAGTGAGTGAAAGTCGCTCAGTCGTGTCCTACACTTTGTGACCCCATGGACTACACAGTCATGGAATTCTCCAGGCCAGAATACTGGAGTGGATAGCTGTTCCCTTCTCCAGGGTATCTTTCCACTGTAAGAAATATTCCACTGTATTCCAGGGTATTCCACTGTAAGAATATATATCAATTACCTTGTTGATAGGTGGATGGTTTATAGTTTGGGCCCATTTTGAATACAGCAATAATCATTTTATATAAGTTGTTTCATGGACCTATGTTTTAATTTTATTGAACTATGTACTTTTTCATTACCCTTAACTTAAATGTACACAAACGTGGGAAGTGGCTGGCCACCTGCTGGCAGGTCGATTACATTAGATCTCTTCTACCACAGAGACAGCAGAGATCTATCTTCACAAGACTCACACATATTCTGGATATGGATTTGTTTTTCCTGTCTATAATATTTACTGCCAGCATCTTTAGCTAAGGACACTCAGGTTGCCTCACCATCATGGCATTCTGCACAGTACTGGGTGTGATTAAGGAACTCACTTATTGCAAAAGATGTACAGCACTGGGATCCTACCCACTGCACTAACTGACCTTTACCGCAGCCCAGTATCTGTAAGCAGCTAGCCTAAGAGAAAGGCACAATGCCTTACTGAAGACGTGATTATAGTGCCAGTTGGGAGATGACATTTGAAAAGAAAATGTTCTATGAAACAGGACAGTGTATCAGAGACCACTGAATGCTACTGTTTCCACAGCCAGAACATGTGGGTCTGGAAATCAAGGGATGGAAGCAGGAGTGGATCCTTTTGGTATTGTACCTAGTAACTCACTCACAGAAATTTTGCTTTTTGTCCTGCCCACAATAAGCTGTGCTGGTTTAGACATCTTAGTCTTCAAGGGAGAATGCTTCCACAAACGGACACAGCACCACACAGACATTTTGAGCTCCTACCACTGAACCGATAGCGCTATTGCATTTGGGTTTCGGCCTGACTCACACAATGCTTCTATCTGGTATTTCCTCTCTAAAATTTCCAATCTCTCTTCATTCCTCAAAATACAGCTCAGATCACTGTGTTTTCACTAAGCCTTGTGGTCGCTCCCCAGCTCCCAGGGATCTCCCCTTTATATAAAAAATACTTTTACACTTTATAAACTCACTGATAATGTTGAATTATCGCTTATAATTATGATTAATTTTCCAATGTTTATATTTTATACCCCCCAGCTGATTGTAGCTTTGTTTGAAGCAATAGTTGTGTCTTTATATTCTGGGTACACCCTACCAGTGTACCCTCATTGGCTGACCCATGAGGGATGCTGTTACCAGTCTGCACCAAAGGGGAAAAAATAAGGATTATGTAGACAGGATTTTAAAAAGTTCATATATTCAATTTAGAGGACTATCTTTTCTTTAGGGCTTCCCTGGTGGCTCAGATAAAGAATCTGCCTGTAATGCAGGAGACCCAGGTTTGATCCCTGGTTGGGAGGATCCCCTGGAGAAGGGATGGCAACCCACTCCAGTATTCTTGCCTGGGAAATTCCATGGACAGAGAAGCCTGGTGGACTCTAGTCCATGGGGTTGCAAAGAGTTGGACACCACTAAGCAACTGACACTTTCACTTTCATCCTTTATTTATGCCCTTTTTAGTTTCCTTGTGTCAACATGCTTCTTCTTTTTTGAAATTATAAAATAATAGATGATAAGGTTTTCTGAAATCTTCCTTTTTTTAAATTTTATTTTATTTTTAAACTTTACAATATTGTGTTAGTTTTGCCAAATATCGAAATGAATCTGCCACAGGTATACATGTGCTCCCCATCCTGAACCCTCCCTCCTCCTCCCTCCCCATACCCTCCCTCTGGGTCGTCCCAGTGCACCAGCCCCAAGCATCCAGTATCGTGCATCGAACCTGGACTGGCGACTCGTTTCATACATGATATTATACATGCTTCAATGCCATTCTCCCAAATCTTCCCACCCTCTCCCTCTCCCACAGAGTCCATAAGACTGTTCTATACATCAGTGTCTCTTTTGCTGTCTCGTACACAGGGTTATTGTTACCATCTTTCTAAATTCCATATATATGCGTTAGCATACTGTGTTGGTGTTTTTCTTTCTGGCTTACTTCACTCTGTATAATAGGCTCCAGTTTCATCCACCTCATTAGAACTGATTCAAATGTATTCTTTTTAATGGCTGAGTAATACTCCATTGTGTATATGTACCACAGCTTTCTTATCCATTCATCTGCTGATGGACATCTAGGTTGCTTCCATGTCCTGGCTATTATAAACAGTGCTGCGATGAACATTGGGGTACACGTGTCTCTTTCCCTTCTGGTTTCCTCAGTGTGTATGCCCAGCAGTGGGATTGCTGGATCATAAGGTAGTTTTATTTCCAGTTTTTTAAGGAATCTCCACACTGTTCTCCATAGTGGCTGTACTAGTTTGCATTCCCACCAGCAGTGTAAGAGGGTTCCCTTTTCTCCACACCCTCTCCAGCATGAAATCTTTCTTTGATGAAATTAAAATATTGGAAGTTCTATACCTGCACACCCAAATGTGAGGGATGATAAAACCCCAAAGTCCAAAAAATAGTTCCTGTGATCATTAGTACAATTCGGTTCAGTCAGTTCAGTCGCTTAGTCGTGTCCAACTCTTTGCAACCCCATGGACTGCAGCACGCCAGGCCTCTCTGTCCATCACCAACTCCTGGAGTTTACTCAAACTCATGCCCATTGAGTCGGTGATGCCATCCAACCATCTCATCCTCTGTCGTCCCCTTCTCCTACCGCCTTCAATCTTTCCCAGCATCAGGGTCTTTTCAAGTTCTTTTGAGTCAGTTCTTTGCATCAGGTGGCCAAAGGATTAGAGTTTCAGCTTCAACATCAGTCCTTCCAATGAATATTCAGGACTGATCTCCTTTAGGATGGACTGGTTGGTCTCCTTGCAGTCCAAGGGACTCGTAAGAGTCTTCTCCAACACCACAGTTCAAAAGCATCAATTCTTCGGTGCTCAGCTTTCTTTATAGTCCAAGTCTCACATCCATACATGACTATTGGAAAAACCATAGCCTTGACTAGACGACCTTTGTTGGCAAAGTAATGATTAGTACAATACCTTTGGCATTGTGGTTTAATATGTGTTTACTCACTAGAGACTTTACTAATCAGTGAGTCCTTTTCCTTGAAGAGCTGATAACATCTAAAATTCTCTTTGTTCAGAAAATTCCACTTTTGTTAAATGTTGTAAGAGAAATGCAGACCTAGCTTAGCTTCTGCTTATATGATTTTGAGATAATTCAGGGGGAGGAAAATTATCTTTCCTCATTATTTGATATTAGGCAATTGTTAGATTATTTGGACTAGGGGACTTGGACTTGTATGCAACACAGATACAAGAAAATGTGTGAAAAAAAAGGAAATGATTCAGAAAGTAAGAAATAGTATAAATTTCTGCATCTTTTACAAAACTGCTATTGATCTGTTAATTTGATATGGTTCATTCCTTATATATCCCTGGGAGAAGTTCCTCTTAGAATTTAATGTTAGGAAAAATCTTGTGTGTATCCCAAAGAACAAACTGCATTCTTTTTATCAGATAATGTGAACTACATAATTTATAATGTTCCTCTTTTAGCTTTGGCTGCCAAGAAGCTCAGTGCTAAATCTAACTCTCAATTGCATTAACCTATCTTCTCCGTGGTTGCTGATGTAAATCTCTCCTTCCTCTTTCTGGTTCTTTGTCTTTCAGAGTTTTAAAAACTGTCCTTACATACATATGTTCTTTAGCTAACTTAATTACTTTGTGGAGAGCAGGAAAGGTAAAAATAATAAACATATCAGCAATAAACAGAATTCTCTGCATTGGTAAGCAAACTGGGTGCTTACAAGGAAGGCAAACGTAACACACATCTCGCTACTCCCATGTCAGCACTTGCACACCATCCAAAACCTCATCAATTTATTTTGAGTAATTCCTTTTCTTTCTTCATATCAGTAAACAAGTGGCTTAATTTGCTCAGAACAAAATAATGGCGTGTTCACACGGCATGCACTATTTACTTGGCCGTTTTCTGTTTAGGTGAAAGAAGCTCCCAGCCTAGGTTGGCTTAGAGCTTGAGCCCAGCTTTGAATCTGACCATCACAGGGCTTCTCTTTTTCAGTAGGAAGCTGCAGTGTAAATTGGACAACTATCAGCAACTCCCTTGTGACCTCAGCTCTGGTGTGGGATCAGACTGTGCAACTCCCTTGTGACCTCAGCTCTGGTGTGGGATCAGACTGTGTTACAATCCTTGGCATTGTGATTTAAATGATTCAGAACAAATGGATATTTCTGAATTTAGAAGCAAGTTAACTTGATAACACTAAACTTTTTGTGTACAAAGGAAGTGGTTTAAACTGCAGATTTGAAAATTTGAAAATTTTATGCTAAACTGGGGTAGGGGAAACAAACATTTAAATTTTGGTATCATATTCCAACTCCGTAAAGTGACTTGTGCAGGTTATTTAACTTCCCCATGCTTCTATTTCTTCATCTAGAAAATGGGTAAAATGGGAGCAACTGGGTAGAGAACAAATGATACATAGTAGCATAGGTAAAGTATTATATAAATATAATATCTTGTGTATGTATAATGTATGTATTAAAGTATTGTGTGTAAATGATACACAGTGTTGTACATAAAGCACTTGCCATGGTTCTAGGCAAGAATTAGCTATTATTACTATTTTAGAACTACAGAAATATAATCATATATAATAAGCCTTATAGATATTTTAAACATTTACCATCTCATTATGTTATATACAATTTTACTTAAAGAGCAGGAGGTGAGATTTAAAAAAAAAAACAAAAAAACCTCACCTCAGAAGACTATTCTTTACTATTTAAACTGTGACATTTCAAGTTCCTTGCAGTCAGTAGCATCGGATCCACTTATTCCTGTGTGCCCTGCTTGACTGGAGCACTTATTGAACAACAGATGTTCATAAACATTGACCTGGAATAATCTGAATTCTGATTATATTCAAAAGCTATATTTATTGAGTGCCAAGGATGCCCCAGGCACTGATGATCCACGGATAAATAATACATGGACTCCGCATGCAAGAGGAGCACACGCTAGTGGGGGAGACAGACATGTAAAGAGACAGTTGCACTCCCAGGGAGGCATGTGTGTGAAACAGGCAGGGTTAGGGGCACCAAGCTGGCACTGAGACCCCTGGGGAAGGGTGGGTGTCACAGGAGGTTTTCCTGGTAGTGGGACCATGAATTTTTACCTTCCCTCTGCTCTGTGTCTGGGGTTTAGGTATTAACTTAGTAAGACAAGAAAAAATTTAAGCATAAATAGAACCAAATTAGGTGGCTTCCCGGGTGGCTCAGTGGTAAAGAATCCCCCTGCAATGCAGAAGACTCAGGAGACCAGGGTTTGATTCCTGGGTGGGGAAGATCCTCTGGAGGAGGAACTAGCAACCACTCTAGTATTCTTCCCTGGAGAATCCAATGGACAGAGGAACCTGGCAGGCTATAGTCCATAGGTTTTCAGAGTTGGACGCAACTAAAGTGACTGAGCATGTACGCACGCAGAACCAATTTATCCTTTAAAATCTCTTAATTTCTCATTAAGTATATATGGAATAAATCCTCTATAGATACACATCTGTATATTACTATCTCTGATAAAGTAGGTACACAAGTAATATTTTATAGTACTCTAGTTTAAAACTCATTATTATTGTTATTTTGTTGAAGTTATAACATTCAATTCAATTAACTTAAATGTGCATATGATGAGATTTTGCTCATGGGCCAATGAAAGACACTGTACTATTATCACATTTATGACCCTAGTTTGCAAATGTTTCAACAGAGAAATAAAAACAACACTGGGGAAAGAAAGATTTATGTCCATTCTTAAAATGGAATTCATGATCACAACATAGCTGTGAGTATGAGTGACAATAAAATTTTACTTACCAATGTGTAGACTTTAGCGTAGAAATGTGTCTATTTTCATGCTATAGACTTTCTGTCAAGCAACCAAGAAAATGTCTTTATTCTTCTATGTCTGGAATATTATGACTTTAGGAAGACATAAATATAGCAGGCACCAATCTAAACTGTGATGATCAAAACACTGAGATGATATTTCATCAACAATTAAGAATATTTAAAGTGAATGTTTCTATAATGGATTTCAATATAGAAAGTTCTTAAAGGGTTACTGTAGAAAAAAAAGAACTGATGTATGTGAAGAAATTCATAAAGCAGTTAGCACATTCCTAGCAGGTTATTTTCTCAGAGAGGAGGCCCACAGTGTAAATCATAAGAATAAAATTTGCTTTACTTATAGAATCAATGTTATAATACAGAGCTATGTTTCTGAGTAAGGACCTGGTCTTCAATTCTTTACCATAACGGTCTCCTGAGATTATACAAATGCCTGTACACTATGAAGATTTAAGAATAATTAAAAATCAATTAGGCAGGCATCAAAGTAGTTAATGACAAAATTATATTTAATGATACAGTAGCATAAGGTATTATGTAATGACTTCATCTTCTTTCTCTATAATTTCCAGGTTATACTGCAATAAATGAGAAATTCAAATAATTCTTTTCTTCAACCTATATTAAGAACATTTTTCAAAAACAGAGAAGAATACTGAAGTGGGTAGCCGTTCCCACTTCTCCAGGGGATCTTCCCATCCCAGGGATTGAACCCAGGTCTTCCACATTGCAGGCAGATTCTTTACCATCTGAGCCACCAGGGACCTTCTTCTTTATTTTCCACTTCAACCAGCAGCTTCATCTAGCACCTGCATGTTTTGCAAAGTGAACCTGCATTTACAATAGACAACTCAACCCTTCCCTGAAAGTCACTTTCTCCTCTTGGAATTAAACAGTTTTCCATTCTAGTGTTTAAAGCTTCCAAGGGTTAATTTTCATTGCATGCAAACTCAATAGGCTGGAGAGAGCGGACTTTTTCTAATCCCACAAAAGTTCTTTGACCCTTTGTTTCACTCTTTGTGATAGGAGAGAGATTTACTATATTTTTAATGGAAATCATAATTTTTTTTCCCAGCTGAAATTATTGTATTCTATGATGTGGAACTTCAGTGCTTCAAGTATCCATTTGTCTTGGCAGTAAAGCTAATCCAAATTGTATTCAGAAGAGAATGTTCACCTCATAGGAGGAGGGATGGGCTTCTATTAGGTAGCCAACTCAGTTCTATTATGAGGATTTTAATTCTTCCCTCGTAATGCTGAGGCAGAAAGCATATGACATTGCAATCAAACTGCAAAATAAACTGACTGGACTCTCTGCACTTGCCAAACACCCCAAATCACCACCTCCCAATATCCACCAAAGTCCCAGTTCACAGACAATATTTACTGCCTGCTTGCAGGATAACTACTGCAATTGTTTCTCTAGATCAGCAGTTTCAAAACTTTTTGGAGTCAGGGACTGCTTTGAACATTGGCCAAAAGCTATAGATTCCAACTCCAAGCAAAAATTCTGTAAACTGATACATATCATATTTTTCAATCAATATCCTTTATTGCACTGGAAATTAATTTCTTTCATATAGATAGAATAGGAAAATGTTGCCAAGAAATAATTATATCTCTCATTCTCATGTTTCATAGAGATATAATAGAATACTTGCTTTAAAAATATTCAAAACTGAAGACAAAATTAAAGGTAGAAATTAATTCTGAAGGTTTATTTCAGGATCAAGGAGGTTGTTTTTGGTCTATATGAGAAGTTGGAAATAGTGTAATGGTCTTGAATATGTATGACTTTGACCAAAATACTTCCCAACTTTTCATTTTAACTGATGAAAAATTTTAGAAATGTATATGGTATCAATAACTCCCTTTGCCAGACAAAGGACAAGCTAATTTCTTAGCACTTGAATTCCCTCAAGAGTCTTCCAGTTGAGTTCACAATGCATCATTTTCTTTGTCCTGCGTCATTGAGGTCAGCTTTGTCTGTGGCTGCCTTATTGATGCTGTTATATCATCAAGATGGATGCCTTCTGAATCTCTTTTTAAAAAATTTAAACAGATAATCTAAGCAGAAGCATTTTTCTGTGATGTTTGATTGCGTCTTCAGTTTTCTGCCTATGCCAAACTCTCTAAGGCTTTATCTACTTTTCACTGTATACAGAAGCACTTTAGCTTGAAAAAGCTTAGCTTTCTATGTTCAATTTTATGTTTCAGAATAGTGGGGAAAAAAATCTCGGCCAAAATAGTTTTGTTTTGTTTGTTTTTACCAGCATCCCTAACAATGACTAGGAGAAGGCAAAGGCACCCCACTCCAGTACTCTTGCCTGGAAAATCCCATGGATGGAGGAGCCTGGTGGGCTGCAGTCCATGGGGTCACTAGAGTCGGACACGACTGAGCGACTTCACTTTCACTTTTCACTTTCATGCATTGGAGAAGGAAATGGCAACCCACTCCAGTGTTCTTACCTGGAGAATCCCAGGGACGGGGGAGCCTGGTGGGCTGCCGTCTATGGGGTCGCACAGAGTCGGACACGACTGAAGCGACTTAGCAGCAGCAGTAACGGTGACTGTATGGGAAGATTTTACTCACTCCCATGTCCAAAAGTATTGCTGAGAGAATCAGATCATGAATGAATACCTTTCTGTCAGATTTTACTGAGCAGGCTTTCCTTTTTCTCTATCAAGAAACTGAAACTTCTCCCTGATGCTTCAATCTACTCTAAAGATGTGTCCTCAAGAAAACCAGTGAACTTCTGTTTAGTAGAAAACATTTCTCTTTTGTTCTTATTTCTTAACAAAATCATTTGAAAACAAGGTGAACGACGGCCCTGGCTTCAGAGAAGTTGAGGACTTACTTTGAGCAGATGATGACAAAACTTCCTTCAAGTCCTTTTGCAGAGTCTCTGAGTGAAATCACTGCTGAGGACAGTGCTGAGTCATCAATGACATACGGAGCCTCTCTCTTCATCAAAGTAGCAAACCAGATGTGTTACCAAGTCCTGCAAGGGCTCCATCTGTGCCCAGAATATCAAGACTATCCTCATGGGGAGGTTTTCTTGGCAAAGAAACTTGTCACCATTTTGAGGACAGTAAGGGCCTTTGAAGTTTCAAAACAAGGCTCAGGAAAGAATTCCACTTTGAAGTATAGGTCTGCACCCGGTGGCTAAAATTCGGTTGTGCAATGAAGTGATTTCCTCCAGTTGCATGCTGAAAGGAAAGGGTGAGTTGCTGCCTATTATTCTATGATATGCTTAAAAATATGAGAAGCATTTGGGGGCAGGTGATGCTTTTGAACTGTGGTGTTGGAGAAGACTCTTGAGAGTCCCTTGAACTGCAAGGAGATCCAACCAGTTCATTCTGAAGGAGATCAGCCCTGGGATTTCTTTGGAAGGAATGATGCTAAAGCTGAAACTCCAGTACTTTGGCCACCTCATGCGAAGAGTTGACTCATTGGAAAAGACTCTGATGCTGGGAGGGATTGGGGGCAGGAAGAGAAGGGGACGACAGAGGATGAGATGGCTGGATGGCATCACTGACTTGATGGATATGAATCTGAGTGAACTCCGGGAGTTGATGATGGATAGGGAAGCCTGGTGTGCTGCGATTCATGGGGTCGCAAAGAGTCGGACATGACTGAGCGACTGAACTGAACTGAACTGAACGGATGTCTCTTGAATAAGACACTGCTTCAGATCTCTTCCTCTGTTTCAAGTCACATACTTTCTCAGCTGTTTTCAAGGCGCAGGGATTAACTAAAGCTTCTCCAGTTGTGCTTGGTAATGTGATAAGCAACCTTATTCAATACTTCAAAACAAGGTTTTATGTTTCAGAAATTTCAAGATTTAGTAGAATCCCAAGGCTTTTTCTTAAAAAAGTTTTTTTTTTTTTCTTTTCTTTCCTCACTGTCTGGTTAATGAAAGTTTCCCTCCAGCATTGCTAGGGCTAGCAAATTTGGTTCAGTTCAGTTGCTCAGTCGTGTCCAACTTGTTGCAACCCCATGAACCACAGCACACCAGGCCTCCCTGTCCATCACCAACTCCCGGAGTCCACCTAAACCCATGTCCGTCGAGTTGGTGATGCCATCCAATCATCTCATCCTCTGTCGTCCCCTTCTCCTCCTGCCCTCAATCTTTCCCAACATCAGGGTCTTTTCAAATGAGTCAGCTCTTTGCATCAGGTGGCCAAAGGATTGGAGTTTCAGCTTCAACATCAGTCCTTCCAATGAACACCCAGGACTGATCTCCTTTAGGATGGACTGGTTGGATCTCCTTGCAGTCCAAGGGACTCTTAAAAGTCTTCTCCAACACCACAGTTCAAAAGCATCAATTCTTCGGTGCTCAGCTTTCTTTATAGTCCAACCCTCACATCCATACATGACCACTGGAAAAACCATAGCCTTGACTAGACAGACCTTTGTTGGCAAAGTAATGTCTCTGCTTTTGAATATGCTGTCTAGGTTGGTCATAACTTTCCTTCCAAAGAGTAAGCATCTTTTAATTTCATGGCTGCAGTCACCATCTGCAGTGATTTTGGAGCCCAGAAAAATAAAGTCTGACACTGTTTCCACTGTTTCCCCATCTATTTGCCATGAAGTGATGGGACCGGATGCCATGATCTTAGTTTTCTGAATGTTGAGCTTTAAGCCAACTTGTTCACTCTCCTCTTTCCCTTTCATCAAGAGGCTCTTTAGTTCTCCATTTTCTGCCATAAGGGTGGTGTCATCTGCATATCTGAGGTTATTGATATTTCTCCCAGCAATCTTGATTCCAGCTTGTGCTTCCTCCAGTCCAGCATTTCTCATGATGTACTCTGCCTATAAGTTAAATAAGCAGGGTGACAATATACAGCCTTGACAGACTCCTTTTCCTATTTGGAACCAGTTTGTTGTTCCATGTCCAGTTCTAACTGTTGCTTCCTGACCTGCATATGGGTTTCTCAAGAGGCAGGTCAAGTGCTCTGGTATTCCCATCTCTTTCAGAATTTTCCACAGTTTATTGTGATCCACACAGTCATAGGCTTTGGCATAGTCAATAAAGCAGAAATAGATGTTTTTTTGGAACTCTCTTGTTTTTTCCATGATCCAGCGGATGTTGGCAATTTGATCTCTGGTTTCTCTGCCTTTTCCAAAACCAGTTTGAACATCTGGAAGTTCACAGTTCACGTATTGCTGAAGCCTGGCTTGGAGAATTTTAAGCATTACTTTACTAGCATGTGAGATGAGTGCAATTGTGTAGTAGTTTGAGCATTCTTTGACATTGCCTTTCTTTGGGATTGGAATGAAAACTGACCTTTTCCAGTCCTGTGGCCACTGTTGAGTTTTCCAAATTTGGTTACGAAAGCCAAATCAAAGGACACATTAGTATTACTATGCTTTCTTTTCTAGAATATTTTCTAATTTAAGGCACAGCTCACAGAAACATAGAAAGATGTTTATTAACATAACTGTCAGAGCATGTTCAATAGGAAATCATGAGGCATCATTACACACTCTAAGATACTGAACATATCTGATAATATCCCATGCCACCTATTTATTCAGAATGAAATGATAGCTCAATTTACAAGTTGACATTAAAATGTATATTTTTAACAAAGACCATTGTAAAAAAGGAATAAATTAAAATATTTGATTGGGGGATACATATATGCTAATTCATACAACTCTTGGAAGCCATCTATAAGGGGCTGTGTACTTGAGACTAAGAACCTCTGGCTGAAGTCTTTAAAATCCACCTCTATGAAGTCAGATCGACAGTAAGCTATGCTCTTAACCCACTTGAAAATGGCTCTCCATAGAATTGCTTCTACTGAATGATGATGCCTCCAATTTAGAGCGAGGGCCACTGTAAGAAACAGCCTCATAAAACTTGTTGCTCTGTTAACTGTGGGCTTCTCTTGTGGCTCAGCTGGTAAAGAATCCACCTGCAATGCAGGATACCTGGGTTTGATCCCTGGGTTGGGTAGATCCCCTGGAGAAGGGAAAGGCTACCCACTCCAATATTCTGGTTTGGAGAATTCCATGGACTATACAGTCCATGGGGTCGCAAAGTCAGACACGACTGGGCAACTTTCACTTTCACTTTTATGTTAACTGTATAGATATTATGAAAGATGTTTTCGTCACATTACACAGTTTTCTCTCTCTCTCTGGCAGCCACAGGGAAAGTTTATTTTTATCTTTATGGACACCTTGAAACACAAAGTGAATCATATTTCCCTTCACAGTGGTTTTGAGAAGATTTAGAACCATATTTGTGGCCCACCAAAAATACTGAGTCAATATTTTTGAAATTTTGATGGCGCAAAGTTAGTTTAAGCTGCTATTTTAAAGCTGCCAGCTGTTTTCTGATTCATTTTTGATAAGGACTACTTTATATGTTAAGAAAAATATTTTCATCTATCTTTTGCAAAGGTAAAGCCAAAATGTCTTTTTTCAGAATGGAGAACTTTGGATGATCTGGGAGCTAAATTTCTCTGAATACTTAATGTGAACCTTTGCCCTTTTTAGGGGGTACTCACATCTGTGTGGACTATTGTGCTATTGTCTTAAAAAATGGGTCTGACACTGGAGGTGAATAAAAAGTAATTTTCTCCCCCTCTAATTAGGCCCCAGTGAAAGGTGGGGTCCTAGACTTCCAGTAGCGAAATCAGAGTCAAAAAATTCCTTTGTGGAACGTAAGCTGGAGCCTGCCATGAGGGTGAGTGCAAGAAAGAGGAGAGCTGTCTGGAAAGAAAGCACTGCATGTTTTCTTTGGAGGCATTTGTGTTCCTGTTCTTTTGCACCTTTTTGGGTTTGGTTTCTACAGTTGTATGTCATCTTAATATAAGGGTGCCATCTCTTCCTTGTGATTGTAGCTTTAAGGCTAGCACCAGTCTTAGCTTTCATATTTTCCTTAGACCCCTGAAAAGCAATGGAGGAAAAAAGTAGGTACAGAAAGCACACAGAAGTCATGGTTCTGAGTTAAGAGAAGACTCAGTATTGCCCACTGTCAGTTTAACCCGTTGTGAATCTGGTCCCTCTGCAGTGGCTTTCTGAGAATTTATAGTGATGGGGATAAGAGGTGGCAAAAAAAAAAAAAAAAATGGAGACTTGGCTTCCACCTGGTCCTTTACTGGGCAAATATTTTATAAGGATGTTCAAAAACTGACCCACTAGTTGGAGAGCTGAGCTCAGTAGTTTGAATAAAGACAAACAGCAAGCAACACGAAATAACATCTGAAAAATGCTGCCCTTTAAACTCTCCTATTCTGAGCTGTGCTCTGCTGAACCAAAAAGCTAGTTCAGGCACCCAGCTGACATGATTACTGTTGGGGATCTCTTGGTTGCATTTGATATGCAGAAAGACTGATGAAAATAATGGCACTTGAAGGGAAACTGGTTAAACATTTGTGACTTAGAACCTGAAATGATTTAAAATTACCCAATACAAAAGTTATAACAATGAGGATTTCATTTACTACTTTAAGAACTACTAGAATATTTAATGGAGAAGGCAATGGCAACCCACTCCAGTACTCTTGCCTGGAAAATCCCATGGACAGAGGAGCCTGGTAGGCTGCAGTCCATGGGGTCGCAAAGAGTTGGATATGACTGAGCGACTTCACTTTCACTTTTCACATTCATGCACTGGGGAAGGAAATGGCAACCCACTCCAGTGTTCTTGCCTGGAGAATCCCAGGGACAGTGGAGCCTGGTGGGCTGCCGTCTGTGGGGTTGCACCGAGTTGGACACGACTGAAGCGACTTAATAGTAGTAGTAGTAGAAGAATATTTAATAGGAATATCATGTTTACAACAGGCAAATCTTATTCATGGAAAGTGGAATTATACTGCCAGCGGAAGAAGGGCAGGGGTCTGGGTAGGAAAAAAAATGACAGTAATGGTTGTTTCATGCAGATGATGATGAAAATTCTTTTATATATGGAGGTTTTACAACTTAAAAAACACTTTCACATGCACTATGACTGTTGATCTTCCTAGAAACCCTGTGAAATTTGGTTATTATTCCAATTTTATAAGTGAGTAAGCAGGCTCAAAGTTCTGCAGCTAGCACATGCTATAGTGGTGATTAAATACTTAAGATTTGTCGTTCAGTCACCAAGTCTTGTCCCTCATGGACTGTAGCATGCTAGGCTCCTGTGTCCTCCAGTATCTCCTGGAAATTGCTCAAAACAACAGTCCTTCCAATGAATATTCAGGGTTGATTTCCTTTAGGACTGACTGGCTTGATCTTTTTAAAGTCCAATTAAGATTCAGGATGATTGAGGAGTATCCTTTCAAACTTTAAGTGGGCTTTTCACATGGTCACCCTATAAACTGATGTGGCTCCATATTTCTGAAAAATGTTTACATACTGGGGTTTCTGTTAAGTTCATCCCTGAGCATTTGCAAGGGATTTGGTGATGGACAGGGAAGCCTGGCATGCTGCAATTCATGGGGTCACAAAGAGTCAGACACGACTGAGTGACTGAACTGAACTGAGCATGTGCAACTGATTTGGAGGTTATACTCATAACCTTCCTTTTAGTTTCTTTGCCAAAATTTGCTATTTTATGCTTCTATATTTCACCTAATTTTCTGATCTCTCATTCTCTGACCACACCTAAAGTGCCAGAAGAGCAAGCATCAGCCAGCCCGATTTCTTCTTCAGATTGTTCGACACCTCCAACCTCAAGTGTGTAATGTGACTGTCTCTGCTTAAGAATTATATCTTGGGTACCTACAGTGTTATCTGTGATCTTTTTACTTGGATTCTGTGCTGTTTTATTAAATATACCATTTATTTGTAGGTGTAAGCGATATCCTAGAGTAGTGGAAATGAGAAGGGTTTGTATTTGGATAAATTATGGTTCTACTTTGGGTTGTTGTTGTTTAGTCACTAACTAATTGTGTCTGACTCTTTACAATCTCATGGATACGATCTCATAGCCTGCCAGACTTCTCCGTCCATGGGATTCTCCAGGCAAGAATACTGGAGTGGGTTGCCATGCCCTCCTCCAAGGGATCTTCCTGAGCCAGGGATTGAACCAAGGTCTCCTGCATTGACAGGCAGATTATTTACTGCTGAACAACCAGGGAAGCTCTCTACTTTGGGTTACTACTTTCTAATGTGTGATATTAATACCAGAGGGGTCAGTGAAGCAGACTTAGAGTGATCTGGACTAAGGAATGCATACTGGGTAAAGAACCTGCTCCTCCTGTGTCTGGCAGTACTGGCATCTGTCTTACTATCATCTTTACTATGTGTGTGTGTGTAGTTGCTAAGTCATGTCTGACTATTTTGGGACCCCACAATTGTAGCATGCCAGGCTCCTCCATCCATGGAATTTTCCAGGTAAGAATACTGGAGTGGGTTGCTATTTCCTTCTCCAAGTGATCTTCCTCATCCTTAAAATATGTCTGTCAAAGTCCTGGATGACTTCCATACCTACATCGGTGATTAATTCTGCCCCTTTAGTTTCTTTCTATAGTTTCCTTCAGCCTATCTCAGCCGCTTACTCTTAAGGTTATACTGTACATGTACATTTACCAGTACAAGTTGAGAAGTCTCTCTTTGAAGCACTCTTCTCTCTACCCATTACCTCTCATTTTTCCTCCTTGGTTATTTCAGTATTCCACCAAGTCCTCATCCCATTGAGTTCTTAATCCTTTGTCCTACTACTTCTATTTCCCTTACATACCTCATCTCACTTCTCTTTTTACGAAGCTTAGAGTCCAGAGACCACCAATATAACTACTCTGTTATGAACTTTAAGTCCTATACCCTTCTCTTCCTCCATCATATTTATAGTTGCCTTGAAAAATCCCTATGCAATTTAAACCTAATTATCTGTTTACTCTTTATCAGCACCCAAGAAAGATAGCAAGATGGACTCCCAGTCTTTTACTATCTAATCTCAGAAGTGACATTGCATCGCTTCTTTTGTATTCTATTAGAATCGAGTCAATGGTTAAGGAGAGAGACTGTGTGATGACATGAATACTAGGAGGCAAGGATCCCTGGAGGTTGTCTTAGAAACTGCCTACTACCTCTGAGTTGCCTGTGACCCACATCTCAGCAATGTTAATTGGCAATTTTCTGCCCTCAGCTCACTTGACCTCTCAGTAGGATTTAGTACAATTGATTACTTCTTCCTTAAAACACTGAGTCTCTAGGTTTTTGAGACAGCATAGTGATTAGGTTTTTTCTTGTTACTGACTCCTTTTCCTCTACTTACCTCTAAATATTGCAAGATTTGAAAGCTCTGTCCTTTGGCCTTCTCATCTTCTATTCCATAGCTTTTAATAGCATCTGTATGCTGACAAGTCTCAGATCTGTGGCTGTTCCAGTATCTTTCTCACAAGCGCCAGAATCATATGTCCAACTGCTTACTTAACATTTATTTCTGCTTGGATGTCTGATACATATCTCAAACTTCTCATATTTAAAAGAACTATTGATGTCTTCTAACTCTTCCCTCCTTCTCCATCATCTCCAACCCCACCATCCCTTCTGCTCAAGTAAAGCACCCTTAATTTCAATTGGCCTTTTGGCCTTAATTCAATTTCAATTGCTTGGCCTTTTCAGGACAGTTGGCACAACTCTCAGGGAATAGGAGTTTTTTTGTATCCAAGTTTAGATACTTGTGGAACATGAGCTCTGGATAGACAAAGAACATTACCATAATAATAGCTACTGTTTATAATGGCACCTCTGGATACCTGCCATTATTCTAGATGAATTAAATGTATTTATCACTATAATTCAGTCATTCAAACAAATTGTTTAAAAAAGAAGATATTTTGATCCTTATTTTTTTGATGAAGAAACTGAGTCTCAGAGGGTTTAATGTATTTACTTAAGATCTTATTGCTGGTATCAGTGAGGGTTAGATTCAACTGTAAGTGACAGGAACCCAACAGTGGCTAAAACAAAATGCAAGCTTGACTGTCCTCTCACAGGCTACATGGGCTGGCATGGTGGCTCCACAGCATCAGACTCTGCTGCATCTTGCTTCCCATTCTCTACACAAGGCTATCTCATGGTCCAAGATGGTTGCTTGAACACCAGCTTTCATAGCAACCTACTTTCCAGCAAGAAGAAAGAAGAGGGGGCTGGGGAAGTCCCACTTCTCTTAAGGACACTTCTTGGAAGTTACAAAGCTACTACTTGTCTTCATTTGTTCAGGCTGCTGTGTAGAAAGTCACCATAAACTGGGTGGCTTACAAACAGCAGAACTTTGTTTGGAGACTGGGAAGTCCAAGGTCAAGGTGCCAGCACATTCTGTGTCTGTTGAGAGCCCACTTTCTTCGTCCACTATTGAGCTACAAAAACTATGTCACTAACCATCAAAATCAGTGGAATCAAGACTTTTCAGACCCAGCTTTCTTTTCCAGCTCTACCAGTCCAGTAGCCCCACACTTGCTTTTTTAAAAACTTTTTTACTTTATATTGGAGTATAGCTGTTTAACAACATTGTGATAATTACAGGTGGACAGCAAAGGAACTCAGCCATATATACACATGTATCCATTTCCCCCAAACTCCCTGCCCATCCAGGCTGTCACACAACATTAAGCAGAGTTCCTTGTCACAGCAAGCCATATTCTTGTCCTCACATGGTGGAAGAGGCAAGGAGACTCTTTGAGGTCCTTTTTTTTTTTTTCTGTAAGGGCACTAATCCCATTCATGAGGGCTCCATCTCTATGATCATATCACCTCTCAAAGACCCCTTCCTAATAAAACTGGAGATTAGGGTCTTAAAATGAGTTTTGAGGGGATAAAAACATTCAGTCTATAATCTTATTTCAACCTTTGACCAGAAAAATCTCAAAGGCTTGCCCAGCTGCAAAGGAGACTGGGAAACGTGGTCTGATCTCAATGACCATGTGCTCACCTACATTCAGAATTTATATTATCCTGAGGAAGAAAAGGAAATGGGTTTTAGAGGACAACTAGCAGTCTGCTGCAACAGGGAAATAAACACAGGACTGTGTGGTTCTAGTGATCACAGCCTTTCTGTCTTCCCACCCTTTGCCTCCTGAGCAGCTAATGTTCCAAAAACAGCTTTACCATGTGTCCTGGGGCAGCCTGTGTGCGCCAAAACTCAGCCTCTGACATGTATGCTACCCCCGAGGTCTCATTATTTCCTCAGTTTTCTTTTGCTTCTCAACCTTTTGAATACTTGTATAAACTTATCCCATATGTTGTAATTACTTGTTTTCAGTTTTTTTGAGTCAAACATTGGCTAACTGGTAAGTTTATTACATGGCTGACTGAATTAATGTACAACCCGATATTGTTTCTGTATCTTCAACACTTGGGCATTTTATAGATGTGCAACAGGTGAGTATTATTGAATAAATGGATGACTGGCTGGAAAGTCTTTCCTGATTCAACATTTTTTTTTTTCTTCTGATTTTGGATAAATCTAGCCTTTGCCTTTAGGATTGGGAGAAAAGAAAAATGGATAAAGAAGATGAGTTATGTTCACACTAGTTCTTCTATCCCTACTTCTTTCTCTTTCTTTAGTATTGATGCAATAATCATGAATATTTTAAAAATCCAAATGGACCACCATAATATTGGGTTGGCCAATAAGTTCATTTGGGTTTTTTAATGGAGAAACCCAAACAAATTTTTTGGCCAACCCAGTACTTACTAGGAAATATCCCAAGTATACCACATTCAAGACTAATGACCACTGTATTAATGTTTCAGATTTAGGAGTATTAGGGAAATTATAATACATTTTATTCAGCCAAAGTTTACATATTTTCTCTTTCTGAGGTCTTCTTCACTGGAAACCTAAATAGAATTTTGTATTTCAAAGCCCTAAAGATGAAATAAATGTTTAAAAACTCCCTTGCAAGGTAGTATCAGTGAATTCACAGTTATTCCAACTTTATAAAGAAGTAAACATCAGTACATTCCTTATGAAAAACTCCAGCAAAAGCCATTGACATGGTTTGACTATAAACATCCAGCAACTAAATGACTGTATCAAGCTACAATCCCTGTGCTCAGCGATTTAGAGGAAGTCAGCAGTTTAACCAAGGGTTTTTGTTTTTGTTTTTTTTGCTGAGCCATTGGGTCCAAAAATAAAACATTATTACATCAAACTGCAGACAAACTAAAATCTGAATACATTTTCTATCTTCTCATGGCATTTCTGTACCTAATGAGCACAGCTGAGCCTGAAGGCGTCATGATGTTTTTCACCATTAGGCAATGGTGTAGAGGATTATCCCATAAGTCCTGATGGGCATCGTCAGTTCTGCTGGGCAAAGTAGGGGAAAGGTCAGAAGAGGATGCCAATGTTTTCTAATCAATGAAAGAGAGCACCTTAGCAGCTAAGGTTCCAAAAACAGCTTTGGATACATTTCTAATACATTTCTCTGACCTTTTCAAATGCAGGGAAGATGCATTATTTGAATTAACTAGCATGTTGAAAAATCCCTTTTGGACTGCCAAGTGCCTTTCTATGAGTGGTGGGAAATATGTTAGTAATCACAGCAATCTGTTAGAAAGAGCCAGAGCTGATTTTTTGGACTTTGCCTCTGAGTTCATATAAAATGTGAAACAACTTAGTTACATTGCATTAGTCTTTTCTGATCCATGAAAATGTTAACATTTGTCTAACAACAGTGGTGCAAGGTGCTTAGGTTTTTAAGTGCCAGTATGCTTAGGCTGGGCTTCCAGGTGGTGCAATGGTAGAGAATTTGCCTGCCAATGTAGGAGATGCCAACAGATGCAGGTTTTATCCCCAGGTTCAATCCCTGGGTCAGGAAGATCCCCTGGAGTAGGAAATGGCAAACCGCTCTAGTCTTCTTGCCTGGAAAATTTCAAGGACAGAGGAGCCTGGCAGACTACTGTCCATGAGGTTGCAAAGAGTTGGACATGTCTGAAGCACCAAGTGTGTGCACACACACACACACACACACATATGGTTAAGCACCTGGATGTTGTTAAAAAGAAACACTTTGGGAGGTAATATAAATCATTACCATTTCCAACATAGTTACAACGCTAAAGTTATTTCATTTAATCCTCACACCAATGCTTGGAAAGAAGTTTGACTGGTATAATTTAACAGATAACAAAAATGTGTGGTTGGAGGGATTAAGTAATTTGGCCCCAAACTACAAAGATACTGAATGATAGAGTTAGAATTGGAACCCAGGTCAGTCTGACTCCCAGAGCCAACACCCTTCCCCACACTTTGGTTCTCCCTCTGCCTTTGCTCTTCTCAACTGCCTGCTATTGTGAGCGTTACTTAGCTTTTTGCTGCATCAATATCTTTGTCTGTAAAAGGGCAGCAAGAATAATTTTGTGTCATTGGGATTATGAGACTGAATTATATTCTGGTTATAAAACACTCAGTAAAATGCCTTTTTATACACACCATGCTATTATTCTTTTAAATGATCACAAGCAAGGGTTGGGAAGAATTTAGTTATCACCCTCTTTTCTCATCTGGTGAGTAGGAGTCACATTGAATAAATGTCATTTATTGCCAACAGAGCTCACATCCAGGTTCCTAGACTGACAGAACTCGGAACACTCCATATGAAGCCTTCTCTGTAGTAAATGAGGAGGAAAGTGAGGCCAAACTGAGACTAGGAGAACTATGCCCTTGGTAGAACTGTTTTCAAAGCTACTGATGAGCCTGTCCATGGGAGTACAATGAACTCTTATCTATAATTCTGCTTTGATTTCATTGTTTGAATGTGCCATTATGCAAACAATTAGTTATCAATCAAATATATGTTATGCTCAACATTTTGAAAATATGTATTAAAAGTTAAATTTTATAAAAACTTAAATATCCATAGTCTGTGAAAACTTGCACTTTTTATTGAAGTATATTCCAAGAAGCATAGAACAGAGTATTTTTAAAGGCCAATTTGAGAGAGCAAACCTGGAGCACTCACAATTTTACTCATATCCTTATTATTTAAAAAATGCATTTTTATAAAGATTCATTTTTACCTTGAAAGTTCATATAAATAAGTATTAAAAACAAGAATTCTTAGTTCAAATGGGCAAGAAACATGTCTTCATTATATTTTATTTCTCAACGCTGGTCATAAAATGGAAAGGGCTTGAGAGCTGAGTTTACAGTGTCCTCAAATGTTAAAATCTCATTAATCATCACCAAGCTCATGAGGTAAGTATTAGAATGCCCATATTAAAATGAGATAACTGAGGCTCAGAGATGTTGAGTATATAATTAAAGAATGTCTCACAGCTATAAGGGACAAAGATAAGACTATAACCCAAGTCTTTATGATTCCTAAAGTCTGAGTTTTTTCCATTATTATAGGGTTAGAATCAAACAGAATTTTGAACTTCAGATTTATTTTTTTACCACACGTTATCAACCACCTCACTTTTTGTCTTACTGATTGGATCATAGTCAAGGAAAGAGAGGTAAGTCTTTTGCTTTAGGAATTAGATCTTGCATGGCTGTAAGAAGTTGTGACTGGAAGGCAGGAGAAGCAATCACAGGGTCAGAGAATGATCTCGAGCATTGGAACATGGGGTTAGTCAGAGCTTGTGGGAGAAGCTGAGATGCTGTGCATATCCAGCTGCTAACGTGGGGAAGGAAGCTCAAGGAAGAGTCTGTGGAAGCTGGCACCTCGGGGAAGCTGCTGCCCCTCAAGTCTGCAGCCAGGCATGTGGTTCTCAATCTCACATACTCCCCAGGGGCATGTATAATGCACTTATGCAAGAAAGCCCCAGACTCATCAGCTGACAATGAAAGGCAAATTTGTGACCTCTCTTCTGTTGATCTTGTCAGCCTTATGCTATGCCACTGCCTTATCACATTCTTCTTCTGCAGTGTAAACTGTACTTGTCTGGTAGGTTTTGTGTGAAAAGTCAATGAAATAAAGAATGGGACAGAGCTTAGGAAAAGGTTTGGCACAAAACAGATATAAGTTGCAAACAAAAGAAACTATTAATACTTCTGGTTAAAGCAGAGGGTACCCTTCTTCAAGGTTATTAAGTAGCTCAGAGAATTTCCACGAGGGGCCAGATCAGTTTGGAAGGCACGTGAACAGAAAAGACATCAAACTACAGCATGCGTCTGTCCTGGAAACAAGCCTGTTGCAGCCTCTTCCAGGCACTGACATTGGGCACTGTTGATTCTAGGTCCTGAATTCCAGAGTCACCACAGCTGTTGTTAGAAACCAAAGGTCTCTGTTATCAGCCACTCCAGGAAATGGCTTTCATGTTCTTGTATTTCTCCCTACTCTCTTCTAAACCCATATTTCACATGTGTACATCTGACTGGCAGAGGCCGAAGGACACGTCTGCACCCTTGCTGTGTGAGAGGCTGGGAAAGCAAGGGAGTGAAAGATAAAGATAAATTTTCTGTGGGCTGCCTTCTAGAAAATGAGTTGTTTTCCTACAAATTTGATGGAAACCGGTGATAGCCTGGTGCTAAAAGCAGTCAATTCTGGTCAACTATGAGACTTAAAGCCTAGCCCTCTGATCATATCAGAGGAAAAACTGGTACTTCTTTTATCTTAAATGCTGCTTGGTTGCTGCTACAGAGTTTTGGGCTTCCCTGGTGGCTCAGATGGTAAAAAATCTGCGTGCAATGTGGGAGACACACGTTCAATTCCTGGGTCAGGAAGATCTCCTAGAGAAGGAAATGGCTACCCACTCCAGTATTCCTTGGAGAAGGCAATGGCAACCCATTCCAGTATTCTTGCCTGGAAAATCCCATGGACAGAACCAGGAACCTGGTAGACTGCAGTCCATGGGGTCATGAAGAGTCGGACATGACTGAGCGACTTCACTTTCGCTTTTCACTTTCATGCGTTGGAGAAGGAAATGGCGACCCACTCCAATGTTCTTGCCTGGAGAATCCCAGGGACAGTGGAGCCTGGTGGGCTGCCGTCTATGGGGTCACACAGAGTTGGACACAACTGAAGTGACTTAGCAGCAGCAGCAGCCAGTATTCTTGCTGGAGAATTTCATAGACAGCGAGCCTGGCAGGCTACAGCCCATGGGGTTGCAAAGGGTCTGACAAGACTGAGTGACTAACACTTCCTTTCACTTTCACTCTTATCACGCCAGAGGAAAGGCTGGTTCCTTTGTTGGTCTTGAATGCTGCCTGGTTGCTGGGATTCAAGCTGCTCACTATATCGCATTAATACAATGGCAAGTCTTGGGCCCCAGCTTTCTCATTATACCAGAGGAAGGCCTGGTATTTCCCAAAGTCATGAAAGATGACGGCAGGACTGGAGCAAGTGTTCTGCCATGCCATATTACTATGGTACCCCAACCCCTGATTACTTGAAGGGAGGGGTCGGTGCTTTCCTAACCATATAGCTCATCAGCCCCTTGGCCCAAGACTGATGTGTCTCTCTCTCTAGGAGTCTGCTGTCTGCCTTGTTGGATCTCTGTGCATCACTTTAGAATGCAACATATTAGATAGGCCTGCCAACCTGCTACTGCTTCTATCTCAGTAAGTTTCATTCATTTGTTCATTCATTTAGTCCTGGTGTGTGTGATGAGTGGCATTTTCCCTTCTCGCACAAGAGCAAACGCCCTGTTTCCACCTTTGGAAGATCAGACTCCTAATATAGAAAATTACCAAGACATGATCAAGCTGGATTCATCCCAGGATCATAAGGGTGGTTTGACATATGCCAATCAATCAATATGACATACCACATCAACAAAAGAAAAGACAAAACCACATGATTGTCTCAATAGATGGAGAAAAAGCATTTGATAAAATTCAACATCCATTCATGATAAAAAAAATCTTACCAAAGTGGGGACAGAAGGAACATATATCAAATTAATAAAAGCTATTTTATGACAAACTCACAACCAACATAATACTCAACAGTGAAAAGTTGAAAATCCTTCCTGCTAAAATCAGGAACAAGACAAAGCCACTCTCACCATTTTTAGTCAACAGAGTACTGAAAATTCTAGCCACAGGAATCAGACAAGAAAGAAAAATAAAAGATACCCAGAATGGAAGGGAAGAGGCAAAATTGTCATTATATGCAGAAGATATGATACTATATACAGAAAATCCTAAAGATTTCACACAAAACCTACTGGAACTGCTAAATGAATTTAGCAAAGTAGCAAAATCCTAGACTAACATACAGAAATTGGTTGCATTTCTTTACATTAACAATGAAATATCCAAAAGGCAAAGAGAAAAAAAATGCCTTTTAAAACACATAAAAAAATACTTAGGAATAAAGCTGACCAAGGAGGTAAAAGACTTACATGCTGGAGAACCATAAAGCGCTGATAAAGGAGACTGAAGTTGATTCAAAGAAATGGGAGGCTATTTCATGCTCTTGGGTGTGCATGCATGCTAAGTTGCTTCAGTTGTATCTGGCTCTTTGCGACCCTGTGGACTGTAGCCTGCCAGGCTCCTCTGTCCTTGGGATTCTCTAGACAAGAATACTGGAGTGGGTTGCCATATCCTCCACCAGAGGATCTTCCCAATCCAGGGACTGAACCCAGGTCTCTTAATCTTCTGCATTGGCAGGTGGATTCTTTTGCTGCTGGTGCCACTGGGAAGCCCATACTCTTGGATGGGAAGAATTACTATTGTTAAAATGACAGTACCACCCAAAACAATCTACAGATTTAGTGCAATCCCTATCAAATTACCCATGACATTTTTCACATAGCTAAAACAAATAATCCCCAAATTTATATGGAGTGATAAAAGACCCAGAATTGCCAAAGAAATCTTGAAGAAAAAAACAGAAAGCATAACCCTCCCAGAATTCAGACTACAAGACCACAGTAACCAAAACATTATGGTATTGGTACAAAAACAGACATGTAGATCGATGCAACAGAATAGACAGCCCAGAAACAAACCCACACACCTAGGGTCAATCTTTAACAAAAGTGGCAAGAATATACAATGGGGCAAAAAAGTCAGTCTCTTCAGCAAGTGGTGTTAGGAAAGCTGGACAGCCACATGTAAATCAATGAAGTCAGAACACACCCTCACACCATACACAAAAATAAGCTTAAAATGGCTTAAAGACTTAAATATAAGACATAACACAACAAAACTCCTAGAAGAGAATATAGGCAAAACATTCTCAGATATAAATCGTGGCAATGTTTTCTTAGGTCTGTCTCCCAAGCCAACAGAAATAAAAGCAAAAATAAAGAAATTGAACCTAATTAGACTTATAAGCTTTGCACAGCAAAGGAAATCACAAACAAAACAAAAAGACAATACACAGATTGAGAGAAAATCTTTGTAAATAATGAAAAAAAAAAACCCCCAAACAACTCAGTCAAAAAATGGGCAGAAGACCTAAATAGACATTTCTCCAAAGAAGACATACACGTGGACAGTAGGCACACGAAAGGATGCTGAACAACAACAATGAGATGCTCAAAATCGCTATTAGAAGAATGCAAATCAAAACCACAATGAGGTATCACCTCATGCTGATCAGAATGGCCGTCGTTAAAAAGTCTACAAGTAATAAGTGCTGGAGAGGGTGTGGAGAAAAAGTAATCCTCCTACAGTGTTGGTGGGAAAGTAAATTGGTACAGCCACTATGGAAAATAATATGGAGGCTCCTTAAAAAACTAAAAATAGACTCGCCACATGACCCAGCAATCCCATTTCTGGGCATATATCTGGAGAAAACTCTAATTTGAAAAGATACCTGCACCCCAATGTTCATAGCAGCACTATTTACAATAGCCAGGACACAGAAACAACAATCTGTCCATTGACAGATGAATGGATAAGGAAGATGTGGCATAAATATATGTGATGGGATACTACTCAGTCCTAACAGAGACTGAAACAATGTCACTAGCAGCAACACGAATGGACATAGAGGTGGTCAAACTACGTGAAGAAGTCAGGCAGAAAAAGACAAATACCATATGATGTCACTTATACATGGACTCTGAATCTGATATCAGTGAGCTTATTTACCAAACAGAAACAGATTCACAGACATAGAAAAGTTTATGGTTACCAAAGAGGAAAGAGGGTAGGAGAAGGATAAACTAGAAGTGTAGGACTAGCAGATACAAACTACTATATATAAAAAAGATAAACAACAAGGTCTACTGTACAGAACAGGGAACTATATTCAATATACTGTGATAAACCACAATGGAAGAGAATATGAAAAATAATATATACATTCTTCTATATGTATATTCTCTTTCATATTCTGCTGCTGCTGCTAAGTCACTTCAGTCGTGTCCGACTCTGTGTGACCCCATAGACAGCAGCCTACCAGGCTCCGCCATCCCTGGGATCCTCCAGGCAAGAACACTGGAGTGGATTGCCATTTCCTTCTCCAATGCATGAAAGTGAAAAGTGAAAGTGAAAAGTGAAAGTGAAGTCGCTCAGTCGTGTCTACTCTTCGCGACCCATGGACTGCAGCCTACCAGGCTCCTCTGTCCATGGGATTTTCGAGGCAAGAGTACTGGAATGGGCTGCCATTGCCTTCTCCGTTTTCATAGTCAGATATATGTATATCTGCCTGCATTGTGGGAGACCCAGGTTTGATCCCTGAGTCAGGAAGATCCCCTGGAGAAGGGAACGGCTACCTACTCCAGTATTCTTGCCTGGAGAATTCCATGGACAGAGACTATAGTCCATGGTGTTGCAAAGAGTCAGATACAACTGAGTGACTGACACTTTCACTTTCATATGGTTAGATGTATATATATATATATATATATATATATATATATGATTCTAATATATATATTAGATGTGTGTATATATATATATATGATTTAATATATATATTATATATATATATCTGAATCAGTTTGTGGGACACCAGAAATTAACACATTGTTAATAAACTATATATACTTCAATTAAAAAAATAAATATTGAAATTTACCCAAATATAGGAAAGTTGTTCAAAGATGCTGGTGGCCACAAAGCTTGACAGATATCTATTACCTCCAATAAATATTAATTCATAACTATTTTCACTCCCCTATACCTTACTGACTTATTCCTGGTGGACTCCATTACCTCAAAGAGTAGATTTGGACTCTGTGGGAGAGGGAGGCAGGGGATGATTTGGGAGAATGGCATTAAAACATGTATAATATCATATAAGAAACGAATTGCCAGTCCAGATGTGATGCAGGATACAGGATGCTTGGGGCTAGTGCACTGGGATGACCCAGAAGGATGGTATGGGGAGGGAGGTGGGAGAGGGGTTCAGGATGGGGAACATGTGTACACCCATGGCGGATGCATATTGATGTATGGCAAAACCAATACAATATTGTAGAGTAAAAAAATAAATAAAAAGCAGAGATGTTAAAAAATAATAATAATAAAAAGGAAAGAAAAAAAAAAGAGTAGATTTTGGCATTAGGCATGCCTGGGCAAGCTTGGGTCCAAATTCTGCTATCGCTATGTCACCCTGGATAAACAGCACTCTTTAATGAGTCTCGGTTCCTCATTAGTGAAATAAGGCACGATAGTAATTGTTATGATTACCATCTTTTAGTCATGATATAACTGACTTTGTTATGTCAAAGTGTTGTTATTATGATGAAAATAAGGTATACAAAACAAAGTATGCAAAGACTTACTAACATGTCAAACACACAGTAAACATATAAGAAGTGCAAGTGATTCTTATAGGAAGACTTCAAGAAAGGAGTTCTATCCTGCTCTTAATTCCTTAGGGCTCAGTCTGGTGATAGTGCACTCTTGTTTTCTTTTCCTTTTTTAAAAAATATTTGGCCACGCCAGGTCTCAGTTGTGGCACACAGGATCTTTGATCTGTGTTGCAGTATGTGGAATCTCTAGTAGCAGCATGCAAATTCTTAGTTGTGGCATGTGGGATCTAGTTCCCTAACCAGGGATTGAACCCGGGTCTCCTGCACTTGAAGCAGGAAGTCTTAACCACTAGATTAACCACTAGCCAGGGAAGTCCCCCGCTCTGTTTCCTTACTCACTTTCATCCTAAAACCCAGTTGCAGAGGCAATTCTGGGAAATCTGCTCTTCATCAAAGGAAGGGTGAGGAGGATACAAAGAACAGGAAAAACACACAG
Organism: Bos indicus x Bos taurus; assembly: GCF_003369695.1. Taxonomy (NCBI): domain Eukaryota; kingdom Metazoa; phylum Chordata; class Mammalia; order Artiodactyla; family Bovidae; genus Bos; species Bos indicus x Bos taurus. The sequence continues at coordinate 24,211,208 of NC_040083.1, read as the reverse complement.
GGCTCATGGCAACTCATGCCTATTGATCATGGATATACAGCAAGCTTCCTCAATGCGCAATTCCCAAAGTGCAAATCATTTTAGTGCAGGGCAAACGTGGGCCTTAGGATAACAGTCTAATGTTGAATTCCAGCGTTCCTTTTTACTACTTGTGGTACCTCAGGCCCTGGTGCCACTCACCGATTTATTCACCTAGCAGACAGAAGTTTATGGGTCACCTACTGTGTGCCAAACCATGGATTGGTGTGAACAGCACAGAGATTTCTGTAAGGAAGACAGACACAGTAGTGAATACTCCTGATGGACGGCAAACAATGTGATGACAAGAGGTGACTACAAGGTATAGCAATGGCACAGAACGAAGAGCACTTCTGTCTTCTGGGTAGAGGGGAGGCCCAGAGAATGCTCTACAGAGTAGGTAACATTGCAGCTGGGTTTAAAGACTGAATAGGCATTTTCAGGACAGGAGTGGGGAAAGGAACCCCTTAGAACAGATTAATCCTGACCTTACAGAAATCAGAGGACTAGATAATCAATAATCAGATATTTTTTAAAAATGGATAAAGTCTTTAACATCAAAAAGCTCCTTATCATCACTAGTATGTGCAGTTAGTGGTAAGTACCAGCACCAAAGTACCAATAGAGCTGTTAAGTGTCATCTCACAGGTCTGGCCTGGGCAGAACAGGTGCTCTCTCTTTTCAATCAAGGTTTACTCTGGAAGAGGATTCTGATTGAGCCACTTGCCTAAGTCTCTGGAATCGTCACGTGCCTACTGTCAGTATCATAGTATCAATGAACATTATACTGAAAACCTGGGTCTCCAGAAAGGGCTGCTGCTGCTGTAAGTTGCTTCAGTCATGTCCGACTCTTCACGACCACATGGACTGTAGCCTGCCAAGCTCCTCTGTCCATGGGATTCTCCAGGCAAGAATACTGGAGTGGGTTGCCATGCCCTCCTCCAGGGGATCTTCCTGACCCAGGGATCGAACCTGCGTCTCTTGTCTCCTGCACTGGCCGGCAGGTTCCTTACTACTAGCACTACCTGGGAAGATGCAGAAAGGGCTAGATTTCTAAAATAAGAGGACAGGAGTATAGGGTAATCACTCTACTACAACTAAGAAGGGAAGGAGAGACAGAAATGGGCTATGTGAACTAGTGTTTGTGAGATGTATGAGTACGGCTATAGATCAAATATTTGACATAGTAAACCAACACAGTTTTACTTCCTCCCTAAATCATGCTATCTTGTCACTTCCACCTCCATGGCGAGGCTTGTTATTCCAGGGAAAGACACGACAGATTCTGCCTAGGAAGAAGAGCCAGGGTCGGATTTCCTGGGACATGATTATGCTTATGGAGTGTATTAGTCAGTTCCGGCTGTTGGAATACCATAGACTGGGTGGCTTAGGCAACAGGCATTTATTCCTGTTTTGGAGGCTTGGAAGCTGACATGAGGAGGCCAGCAGGGCTGGGTTCTTGGTGAGGGCCTTCCCCCTGGTTCACAAGTGGTTGCCTTCTTGCTGTGTCCTTACACAGTGAGGAAAGAGAGAGCTCTGGTCCCTTCATCTCTGTACAAGGAAACTATCCCATCTGACCATGTCTAAACCTTCTCAGTTACCAAAGGCCCCCCAAATACCACCACATTGCAGATTAAAGATTCAAAATTGAAATTTAGGACTGCAACATTGTAAGGAGGCACAAGTCAGGATATGACAGAAAGGAAACAAAATGTCTGGCTTTTCTTGCTCAGGTGGGCTGCAGCAGAAAACGAGAGAGAAATAGAGCCAGGGGGAGGCATTTTATGCTTCTGTTTCCCCTTCCCAAAGCTGCACTCTGATATGAGGCTGCTCCTTGCCCCACCCCCAAGATTAAATCAATGGTGGACAAAAATGATGAAACTACATTTTCTTTGCTCATTAAAAAAAGTAGGGTTAAATGATAAGAACTGCCATAATATTGTCAAAGTATTTGAGTGGCAGAATGAATAGAGACTATTTCCATGTTTGTCTGTTTTTTATGAGTCATGATTCTCAGACAAAATGAATACTGAACTGTATGGTTTCTCATTTGCTGTTTCATATCACTCACCTCTTTTTAAAGGCTTTCATGTATTGAACTTTTTGAACTCACCTCTTCATGAGTGAATCCATGGGTCTATAACATGCAATATGTTTATAAATTTGCACAGCAGGGAATCCACTTAAAGCCAGATTTTTTTTTGTCCTGGGGTTAAGTCTGGACATGTCTACACTGTTGGTAGAGAAGGCTGACAGGGCTCCGTTTACTTGTGGGACTAAAGATCCTCACGATGAAGAATCCATCTTGAGCGAAAAGAATAGAGGCCAAAGAAAAATGATTATTGAGTCTTAAAATATATAGCAAGTCTTGAATTAGGCCTATTTTTTGGTAAAAGTTTCAAAACTTCTTCAACTCCTATTCAATGGATAATAAAATATAAAGCCTCGTGGGATTTGATTACGCTTAAGGAGGAATAACACAGGATGTGATAAAGAGGAGACGAAAAGCCCATCCCTTCTGGTCCAGTTGGGCTTCCCTGGTGGCTCAGATGGTAAAGCATCTGCCTGGAATGTGGGAGACCTGGGTTCGATCCCTGGGTCAGGAAGATCCCCTGGAGAAGGAAATGGCAACCCACTCTAGTACTCTTGCCTGGAGAATCCCATGGAGGGAGGAGCCTGGAAGGCTACAGTCCATGGGGTTGCAAAGAGTCGGACACAACTGAAGCAACTTAGCAGCAGCAGCAGCAGCAGCAGCAGCAGCAGCAGCAGAGTTTCACATGTGGACATCACTCCCTTAACCCTGATCCCTTTGGGATTCTTCATTGGCCTAACTGATAATCTTCCCACCTGAACTTCATCCAGTTTGTATTTTTCTCTACCTTGTCCCAAAATGTTGTCATTAAAGACGTCAAATGCCTGGCTGACACCCAGAATGCTGCGTCTAATTTTTCCCTCAACTCAACGGTTTGTGAGACGATCAACAAATCCTTAAAAAACTGGGATGAAGCTTAACTGTTTCTTAATATTCTCTCCTTTCTTAAGGTCTGTAACCCATCTCTCCTGGTTTTCTTCATCTTTCTCTGACAATTACTTCTTTCATTCATTGGCTCTTTCCTTGTTTCTTGTAATCCAGTTTCCCTCACCTCTACATACTGACATCATTCTACATACTCTCTCCAGGTTGTCTCCTCCAAACTGATGAGTCCTAGATCTACAGCCACCCCGTCCAAATGTAGGTCCCGTATTCTCAGCCACACTTAAATGTCTGGCTGCAGCCTTGTATCAGAAATGCAGTCTGCAGTCACTCTTTTGTCTGCCCATACTCTGTTCTTAGAGGATGTGTCTTCTCACAGTCCATAAAGAGTAGCCATGTAAATTATCATATGGCCTCATCTCTCAGGCCATAGCTGATTTGATCAGACTGGCTATCTGATCCAAGCTAGTCCGATCAGATGCTCTTACCTGTAGGCACGGCAACAGTAAGGTGACAGGGCTTGGGACCTTGTTCTGGAGATAAATGGGCAGAGGAAACCAATATAGTGAGAATCTTGGGCAGGCAGGAAAAGAGAAACGACGCAAAGTACAATATGGTTGCTGAGAGAGACAGAGTGAATGGTTGCCCCAGGATATTCCGGCCCTAATGAGACTCTGCTCTATTGCCCTCATTGTAATTCCTGAAATTCGATGATTCACGTTTCAAATATCATTTGAAAACCTACTTTATGTCAGGAACTTTGCAAGATACAAGAGATACTTCATTGAATAAGAAGAATATGTCCTCTAGCCTCACAACTCTTACATGTGAGTGCTTTCTCGCACTAAATTCCTTTTTACTTGCATGTTTGAGTGAGTTTGTTGCAATCCAAGGATCCATGATTAGTATGTAAGTTAAGTCTTAATATATCTCAGATCACACTTGTTTTCCTCACTATGCCAGCTCCTTCTCCAGAAAACTGGTCTAGATCAGTGGTGTGGTAGGTGGAACTCTCAGTTTTCAAAAGCAAAAGCCTTGTAACTGCCAGTCAATCCTTCTCTGCTTCACCACATATCCAGTCCATGGCCAAATGCTTTGGATTCTACCTCAAAATGTCCTTCCCTTCAGACATTCCTTTTAATCCCTACTTTTATCCTGTCTTATATTAGATCTTTGATACCTCCCACCTGCAATGTTTCAAGCACCTCTTATCAGATCTACCTGTTGACCTTCTAAACAAGTCCATTGGCTTCCCACTGCCCCAAGGACAAAGTACAGGCTCCTTTGACAAAGGACAAATGTCACCTGTTCCAAGACTCCTCTGTCACTCCCCACAAGTTGTATTCCAGTGATTTCCAACCACATGAAACATCTAGCATTTTCTGAGTTTGTATTTTTCTTTTTTTATTATTAAAAAAATCACTTATTAATCACCAGCCTTTGTTTAATCCACAAGATCAAGTTCACAGTTTTTTCTAGTCTGCTTTCCCAAACAACATGACTTCTAAATACATATTTCTCTCCGTCTAATAAGGCTTTTCTCATGTCTCTGCCCGGTAATACAAGCTCCAATATCATCATTTCTGACCTGGGCAGAAGACATGTCCTCTTAAGGCATTCTGTCCACTCTCAGAGAGTTTGCAATTAAGATAAGGATAAGAAGAGGTAACAATAATAATCCCTTATAACTATGCCGGGGGTTATCCTGTTTGGGATAAGTGTGTCAAGGTTATACCATTTGAACCATAAAGCAACCCAGACAGGCAGATAAGGCAGTAATGCACCTCATTTTATAGATGAGAAAATGGGCTTGAAGCAACAAATGTTCTGTCTAATGTCATGTGGTCAGAGATAGGACCAGATTCTAGAAACAGGTCTTTGCAAAATTCTGTCACATAAAAGATCTGACTCCAGATATGTCACTAGTCCTGCAGCATGTGATTTTAATTTCATTTCAAAACATATATTTTAATAATCAAAAAAACTGATTGAGACCATATAAAATTGATAACATGAAGTTGACCACTTTAATCATTTTAAAGCACGTCATCCTGTGATTTTTAGTATATTCATTATGTTGCACAACCATCACAATTATCTAACCCCAGGATATTTTCATCAATCTCTGAAGAAACACTTGTGTCTTCCAGTTCTTTACCCTCCTCCTCTCACCTGGTCACCACTAATCTACTGTCTCTATGGATTTGCCTATTCTGGACATTTCAAATGAATAGAACCACACAACATACGGCCTTTTGCGTCTGACTTCTTTCACTTAGCATGATGTTTTTAAGGTTCATCCATGTTGTAGCATGTATTAGTATGTTCATTTTATGGCTAAATAATATTCCATTGTATGGATATACTATATCTTATCCAGTTGATGCATATTTGATTATTTCCACTTTCTGGCTATTATGAATGATATGGCTATGAACATTCATGTACAAGTTTTTGTGTGAATATATATTTCCAATTCTTTTAGGTATAAAGATAGAGAGGGGGCAGAGAGATAGTTTTGTATCTTATTTTTTCCACATAGTATTATATCACGAGCAATATTACACACAGCCATCCCTCAGTATTCTCAGGGGATTGGTTCCAGGCCCATCCCTCCCCCATACTAAAATCTGTGGATACTCAAGTCTGTTTTATAAAATGACACAGTATTTGCATATAACCTATGCACATCCTGAAGTAGACTTTAAATCATCTCTAGACAGCTTATAATACCTAACACAATGTAAATGCTATGTAAATAGTTGTTATACTGTATTTCTCAGGGAATAATGTAAGGAAAGAAGTCTGCACATGTTTAGTACAGATGCAGCCATGGTAGACCTAACTACATAGTACATGTTAGCAATAACGTTTTCTTTACTTCAACACTTATAAATTGCTTTTTTTAATAACCTGGATGGGAAATACCATAATAAAACACAGAATATTTAAAATACAAGTACATATGCTGCTAAGTCACTTCAGTCGTGTCCGACTCTGTGCGACTCCATAGACAGCAGCCCACCAGGCTCCCCTGTCCCTGGGATTCTCCAGGCAAGAATGCTGGAGTGGGTTGCCATTTCCTTCTCCAACAAGTACATATAGAAAATGTAATTGCAAACAGAGAAAATATAAGTCCATACTCTCTCTCTCTCTCTCCCCCTCTCTCACACACACACTCACACACACAAATATAGTGTTGCTGCTGCTGCTGCTGCTGCTAAGACGCTTCAGTCATGTCCAACTCTGTGCGATCCCATAGACGGCAGCCCACCAGTCTCCCCCGTCCCTGGGATTCTCCAGGCAAGACCACTGGAGTGGGTTGCCATTTCCTTCTCCAATGGATGAAAGTGAAAAGTGAAAGTGAAGTCGCTCAGTCGTGTCCAACTCTTAGTGACCCCTTGGACTGCAGCCCACCAGGCTCCTCCGTCCATGGGATTTTCCAGGCAAGAGTACTGGGGTGGGGTGCCATTGCCTTCTCCGACATATAGTGTTAACACTCACCAAAACCCTGGTTCTCCTCTTCTAATGACACTGCTCTGATGATGATGGTGCTGGTGACCAGTGTTCATGGGACCTACAATGCTGATGTGATAAAGCAATGAGATGTATGGTACTCTAGGTAAGTGGTGAGAGAGCAGGCCAGATCCGACCTTCTGACAGGATATCAGAAGGTTCATCTATGCCAGGAAAACAGGGTCCCTACTGCAGACATGGGTGCTTTATAAGAGGCTGCAGCAGTGACATAGTGTTAGGGGGCGGGCACATCTCTTTCAAATACCTTCAGTGAATCAGGGGGGTTGGGGATGACTGGGAGCATTGCCAATTATGGGTAGGTCTTTGAATTGCAGCCTCTTCTTTTCCAGGTATTTCTTCACTCCAGGAATGAAGCACTGGTGGAACCATTCCACGAACAAGATGGTGGCACCCAAGCCTTCTTGTGTTACCAAAACACAGGCAGGCAATTTTTGGTTTTGTTCATAAGGGTCTGTAGATTGTATGCTCCGCAAAGGAGGCCTGGCTTAATCATACGGCCTGCTGTGTTGCCACCCAACTGCAGAGTAAGGCCATCTCCCCAGGCCTTGAACCCAGGGGCCTGCTTGGCGCTCTTGTGGGTGTAGGTGTGATTGGGCAGCTAACTTTCAGAATAAGCCTGTCTCATCACACTTAAAGATTTGCTCTGGATGGTAGCCTTTCTTGTCTATGAGTTTCTTGAGCTCTTCTGGGAACCCTGCCAATGCTGCCTTGGTTATCAGTTGATGGTGATTCTCTCGTGATGAAGTTCTTGAGACTGCAGCACTTTGCACAGCTAGCCAGGTGTCCCTTACCAGCCTTCTGGCTCATGCTCAGCTCCTTAGACCTTCACAGAAGTGCTCACAGAGACTAAGCGCTTTTTCACACATCATTTTGCCATCAACAGGGATATGTTTCTGGGACATGTCCTCTAGACACACATTCAATACTTTCTCAGTCTTCGCAAGCTCTTTGTCAGGAACCAGGGAGACAATTTTTGCCACTGTAGAGGCAGCACTAACCCTTCTATGAATTCAGCTTCTTTCACTTTATTGCAGGAATGCCCTTCCTACTGACCTCACGGCCCACTTCCATAGGCGTCAGGCTGCTTTTCAAAAAATCTAAGATTTCCATTTTCTCATTGAGATTGTGATTCACAGCTCCCTCTTTGAGGGATTGCTTTGACCACTTACTTGCTTTTTGGGAGCCATTTCTTCAGAGAAACAAAGGTTGCACACGGTATGAGTAGCCAACAAACAGGATGAAAGGCACACAGCGCTCACTCCAGCTCGGGAGAGACGGAGGCTCTGTGAACCGGCAGGAGGCTACAGAAAGGTGTCCCTCTCCTGTTTTCCTCACAGTGCTCCATGTGAGGCAAATTAGATTTTGTTTTGAGGAACTTTTTGGATTTTAAAACATATTTTTGATCTAGGATTGATTTAACTGTTGGACGCAGAACCCAGCGGAGGCAAAATCAGCTGAGGTGGAACCTACCAGAAAGTAATGATGTAGTGAGTTTACTTATACATCCTTAATATGTTTTTAAGGATAGATATCTAGAAGTGGAATTACTAGATGGAAGTCTGTTGTAAGGCTCTTGCTTTTTATGGTTAGATTTGCTTGTAAAGTGATTGCAACAATTTGCAACTCCCCTTGATAAAATGCTGTACCCTGCAGTTGCTGAATAGTATCAGTTTTTAGCATTAGCTGGTTTGGTGGAATGATAGTATTTTGTTTTCTCAAGTCTTTTAAAATTTAATGCATGGGTGCTCAGTCACCCAGTCGTGTCCTAGTCTTTGAGACCCCATGGACTGTAGCCCGCCAGACTCCTCTGTCCATGGAATTTTCTGGACAAGAATACTGGAATGGGTTGCTAATTCCTCCTGTGGGGTATCTTCCCCACCCAGGAATGGAACCTGCATCTCTTATGTCTCCTGCACTGGCACATGTTTTTTTTTTTTTTTTTTAAACCACTGAGCCATCTGGTAATACTGAAGTTGAAAATTCTCTCTGTTTTATTTCAATTCCTCAGAATGTTTATATGCTATATCCATTTTTCTGTGAAGATTTTAGTATGTTTTCTAATGAGGTGTATGAATTCTGAGTTTATTATGGATAGAAAAAAATACCTCGTCAGTCTTATTTGTAGCAAATTTTCTTCTTAGTTTTGTTGGCAGGAAGGGGAGAGGTCTGCATTTAGTTCTGATAATTATATGCTTTGACTTACAGACGCTTCATGTTTTCTTTTACATTAAATTTTCTAAGTTTTACTTTTTGTATATTCTTCAAGAGCTTCTGGGTTTGGGTCCTTGTTCACAAAGGAACCACAGAGGTGCTGGTTTCTCTGTCTACTTTCAAGTTTTGATCTCAGCCCCTGGAGTTTAGTGTCATCTTTAAGAAAGATTTAATTTGAATTTTTCCTAAAATTTCAGCCATGCTATTTTATTTATTATGACTTTAAAATTTATTTCTGGTAGGGGCAATGTTTATTGATTATTCTCTATTTTTGTTGGTCTTCTTGACATTTCATATGCATTTTTGGCTATCGGTGAATTTTATCATCACACTGTCACATATTCTTGAAATCCCATTGAGATTTGGATTTGGATTGCATTTAGATATATAGTTTAATTTGACATGTTTACGACATTCAATTTCCCATTCAGGAACATCACTTATCTCTCTACTCCTGTGTCCTACAGGCGGGTTTTGTGATTCTTTTCATATAGGTCATGCACATAAGCTTATCCCTAGGGTTTTGTGTGCCTATTGTTAAAATAGAGAGTAGAACTTTTTGCTGTTTTTCTATTTAAAATGTTTTCACTGATAATGAATATTTTCATTTATGTTTCTGTCTCAGGTATCAGGTTTGTATGAAATTGTGATAGTTTTCCGGTAGATGCTTTGAAGTTTTAAGGTTATATGATGTGATACTATTTGCATATATTATTGTATCAGCTCTTCACTTGTAATAGCTGTATTTTCTCTTTCAAATATTAGAGCACTGTTTAAAGACAGTATTACAGGCATACCTTGGAGATATTGCAGGTTTGGTTCTAGACCACCACAATAAAGCAAATATGACAATAAAGTGAGTCACGCAAACATTTTGGTTTCCCAGTGTATATGAAAGTTATATTTACAGTATAGCATAGTCTGTTAAGTGTGCAGCAGCATTATGTATAAAAAATGCATATACCTTAATAAAAAATAAGTATTGCTAAAAAATACTAACCATCGCCTGAGCCTTCTGTAAGTGGTAGCAGTAGTATCCAAGATCACTGATCAGGGATCACCACGACAAACAAAATAACTGAAGAAGTGAAATATTGAGAGAATTAGCAAAATGTGATACCGAGTCACAAAGTATTGTAAAATCACAATACCATGTGACTATCACAAAGTTACGGTATTGGAAGATGGTGTTGTTAGACTTGCTTGGCACAGGGTTACCATAAACCTTCGGTTTGTAAGACACATAATATCCATGAAGCACAATGAAGTGCAAGAAAACAGAGTATGCCTGTGCATGATAATGGAAACAGAAGGATTCTTAATCTTATTCCTGTTGCTAATGAGAATGCCTCTAGTTCTTGCTTTGCTGTTAAGAAAATGACTGGCTATTGGTTTAAGTTAAATATTATTTCTCAAATTAAGGAAGGACCCTCACATTCCTGGTTTGCTAATATGTGTATATATTTTAAATAAGGAATCGGGATTGAGTTTTATTACTATCTATTATCCTTGGAAATAATCATATATCAATAGTTCCAACAGTTATGTATATACACACATACATAGACTGATTTCCTAGTACTAAGCCATCTTCACATCTTGGGAAATATTTTATTTGGTTCTGGTATCATTCATTTATTTATTTAATTTACTGTTGAATTGTGTTTGTTAGTATTTAGGATTTTTTGTGTGTATATTTGTAAGTAAGATTGACATGGAGTATTTGTTGTTGTTTGGTGTTATTTGAATTATGTTTGCTGCTGCTGCTGCTAAGTTGCTTCAGTCGTGTCCGACTCTGCGACCCCATAGACGGCAGCCCACGAGTTCCCCCGTCCCTGGGATTCTCCAGGCAAGAACACTGGAGTGGGTTGCCATTTCCTTCTCCAATGCATGAAAGTGAAAAGTGAAAGTGATGTCGCTCAGTCGTGTCCGACTCTTAGCGACCCCATGGACTGCAGCCCACCAGGCTCCTCCGTCCATGGGATTTTCCAGGCAAGAGTACTGGAGTGGGGTGCCATTGCCTTCTCCGGAATTATGTTTAGATACTGTGTTTATTCTGGCTTTATAAAACAAAGGACAGCCTTCTGTCTTTTTCTGTGCTCTGGAGTAGCTAGTGGGTTTAGATTCATTCAGTGTGATTTCCTCTCTCTTGCTTCTCTGTGACACTTTCCCCTCTGTATTCCCACACCTGAGGTTTTTCACCTCCTACTCACCCGTATCAGTGTTTGGACCATGGGGAATCCAAGGCTGAGATGCAGGCTGATGCTGCCTGCCTGCTGCCAATGGGTGTGTTTCCCCAGAGTTTGGTTGTGGGTGCCTTAAAAAGGCACCTGTGTGAGCCACCTTAAAGGCATTCACTATGGGCACCATATGAAGCGAGGGGCTAAGAGACCCAGCCACAGTCGGTTCAACAGAGGCCCGAAGACTGGGGACAGTCAATGTGCCAGCCATAGACAGCCTTGTCTGTCTCAGGTAAACTGCTCTTCCCAACAGAGAGAGCATCAAAGAAGCCACCAAAGTCCAGTGAAAAAGGGGCCAACTATGCAAACACCACACAGGAGGTCTTGCTGTCAGAGTACAGTGTCCCGAGCAAGTCAGATCATTTAGGTCTTCCATTACCTAGGATTTGAACCTTGAGCAGAATGAAAAGTCACCCTTGCCTCTCTTCACCTGAGACAGGCCACTGTTGGGGGCTATGGTGAGAGAGGTGGGGGGAGGGTGGGAGACTGAATTAAATGAAGGTTGGAGTTTTGATATTACACTGATAGGGATTTTAATTATTTAACAGTTGCAGGAGAATTTTTCTCCCCAGAAAGTGCCTAGAAAGCGATGGAACCTATCCAAGCTTGTATCAAGGGGAATGATTTTACAGAGCAGAGTGAGGGGGGTAGTTATTTGGAAACTAGCAGTGGCTTCTATTTGCTTCCATGGAGTTCAGTTCCTTCGGCAAAGAGGGGCACTTAGAGAACAATCATTGAGTGGGATTCCTGGTCCTCTTTATATAATTACTTTTAGGATGTTCTGCTTTATTTCGCTTTGGAAGGTGATGGTAATACATTGCTTAATCTAAATCTTGGGCATTGTAATTTGCCTTTATCGATATAGTCTCTAATTGAAAACAGAATGGAAGGCCAGGGAAGAACTTTTAAGGAGAGCAGTGAAAATGGTTCAGATGGGATTTTGGCAAAATCTAGTCTGAACATATGTGGGGCAAAGTAAAAGCACAATTAAATATCACAACCTATAGTTTGTGGGGTGAAAAACCTTTTTTCCAGAGTCCAAAGCACTTAAAATGTATTGGAAGAATTATAATGGAATGTGGCTTTTTTTTTTTTTTTTACTTTGATCTGAATATTTTCACTATTCCATGTGTGTTCTTATCTTTTTGGCTACAGCTTAAAAGTGATTTGAGGTTCTTATATAGTCAGGCAACATTTGATATATTTCCTCTTTTTTTTTTTTTTAAGTTACATTAAAGCCAAGTTTATGTTAAGAAATAATTTACCAAATTTGTTAAGTACAGCATCTTGGAAATAAATTCTCTCTTCTAATCCCAAGAATGTTTAAGATCACCTGGTAGGATTTTGACATTTCTTGCAGATTGATCCCCTTTGAGGGGAAAGTTCATCATGATAGAAAGAGTTTTAGGACAGTTATCACATTTGCCAATGGTTACTTTAGCACTTGTGATTTTTCAAACTACAAAGCCTATATTCCCTGGACTAGACTCTGAGACAAGACTTGAAGGCAAGCATTTCTTTTAGGGTATATCTCAGGGAAGTGCAGTGAGACAGGGAAGGAAAGGAAGCCAGGACAGAGCTGCTGAAAGGCCACATCACTGCTGTGGGCTCAGTCCTGCTGGGAGCCTCTGAGAGACTGAAGAACAGGCACTTTCAGCTGGTGTTTGCCCACCGCCTCCTGTTGGCGGTTGGTTGAGTAGCTGGGGTGGAAGTGGGCATTGACTCTCTAGCACCCCCCAGTGGCCTCTGTGTGGCAAGCATCTATGGCTAGAGTCCTCAGGCAGTAAGAAATTGAGAATTCTGAGGGGACACAGATAGAACAGCTGCAGTATCTGCAACATTTGGGAGCTAGATCTGGAACTAGACTGGAATGAAACTGAACCTAATGAAACTCCAACCTAACATGCCCTTCCTCGGTGACCCTGGGCAAATTATTTAACCTCTCTTGTGTCTCTGTTTCCTCATTTGTCAAAAGGACATAATAGTACCTAACCTCATACGGTTGTTGTGAGGATTAAGAAGGTCAATACAGGTCACAATCTTAGCATAGGGTTGATACAATATATGTATTGTTTATTCATATTTACTGTTTGAGGGCTCCAAAGTCAGTGGTCAACCCGCTCCCAGCAGTGCACCTGTGATAGATACAGACCTGTTTCCCTCCCTTTCATTTAATGACATCAACACCTTTTCATGCTTTTCATATCTTTGCTAGGACTTAGAACTTGCCATGCTATGTGCAGTACCTCAATTGGAAAATAAAGTTCATCTTCCATCGTGTACATAAATATATAATCATCAGTTTGTGAGCATTTAAATGTTTCACTTGAGCACATTTTGAGAAAGCTTAGTTGATTATTGTTTTTCCTGGGAGATGACACAGTGCTCTGGCACACAGCTCCACAGGGACTCTGTGGCAGAGAGTGGCTTCCCACTCCTGCCTTGTCCTTTTAGCCTCCATCGGTGTTACTTCTCACGAGAGAGGCCCCCAGTCTCGCTGGTAATTCACATTTCAGAAAACACATCTATTATTTATATGGAATTTGAAGCGAATATAACGGGAGCAAATCACTTTTCAAAGTGGCCAGGATGGAAGACAAGGGTTAAGAAGCCTCTATGGATGTAAGACAAATTAAAAGCAGATATATAAGAAATGACCCTCCTGCCTCAAGAATGCTATGAGTTGGAGTTTAAACTCTTCGAACACACCTTGTTTTGTCTGCTTCTACTCACACACATTTGTGTATATGTCCATCTCCAGCAGCTAGAGAAAATAGAGTTGAATGATTCATGCCGTTTCTGTGGTTTCATGAACAATCAGCTAATCTTAAAAAACTTGGCCAAGAATTCTGAAACTGCAAAATTCGGTGTTTCACTCAAAAATTTTATTAGCTGTCTCCCTAAGTATGAAATAGCTTCAGGGAGTTGTATTTTTTCCTGCTAGTTTGTCCCTAAGTATTTGAGTCCATTATTTTTAGGGGAGCCAAGAGATCTCTTAACAAATCGTAGGGACTTCCTCTGATGCTAAAAAAAAAAAAAAAATGCAGCCATTTACTGTTTTTCCCCCGATTTGGAGAACTTCAATAAAATCCTTTTATGCACTCTATTTATTTTCCTAGACATTTAAATTTTTCATGCAGGCTCGGCATGCTCAATAATTCAAGTATCACTTGAAATGGCCAGGTTTACTCTCCATGGATTATCCTCGGGGACTGAGGGTTTAAAAGAATGACAGCCATGAAAAATCCCAGGCCTGCTTCCAGCAGGGCACCCAGAATCCTATTTCTACCAAAAAGGAACTTCTGCCTGCTCCACACCAGACAGTCCTTGTAAATCACAGAACTTCACACAGCTAACTTTAGAGCAATGGGGCCATCTAGACTCCAGAGAGGGAAGTACTGAATGGGAAAAATCCTTCCTGGGATCTGGGCACTGAGGGTGAAAAGCCAAGCTTGCTCATGTTGAACCATCTGTAGCAGGTGATCAAGACAAGTAAGCTTCTCGATGACTTCCCTAGATCAAACACATTCAATATTAAATTTAAAATATTATAAGTATTTGAATGGCTTAAATATTAAAAATTGAGTGTTCCAGTATAAAAATTAATATATTCCTATTTTACATTAAAACATTCTATTCAGCCTAAAAATTATTTTTCTTTTGACTTATAAAGGTATCAAAATATTTTTGTATAGCCCTGGATGTATTGTGGGCCATAGGCCTGCACCTAGGGGATAAATCATCATGCTTGCATATACGAGTGAAGTCAGGAGTTTAGAACATCCAGTAATCTTCCTCCCTGTACTTTCAGACTGTATCGAAAGGTGTCCAGACATGATGAAGGACTTCACATATTCCTTTGCATTTTGTGCATTTCCTATTTTAATGTTTCTTATAATGTATTGTATAATAGATGACACATATAACATGGTGGTGGTGGTTTTTTTGTTCCCTAAGGGCCTTCATTGAGTTGATGATCCCTCTTATGTATATCACATCTTAGATGGGAGGAGATATGGTGCCCTGGCCATGATGAGGAAAAATGGTCATCCTTCTCAGAGCTGTTCCTGCCCCGGCTCTTTACCCTCTGTACCACCCAGCCACACATCAAGAGATGTGTCCTTTGTCAGTTATTACCCAACCTCAGAAGCCACACAAAGATCAATTCTCCTGTCCTCTTGGTTGAAGCAGTCACAAGTCCAAACACCCCATGGAAGAATGACAAGGTCATATTGCAATAGAGAGACAAGTTGGATGAGAGAGATTACTGTGGGCAGCCCTGGAGAATTCCATCTGCTAAACATCAGAGACAAATTAATAGAGGATTTGGATCATTTCTAAAGGGAAGAGGGTAGCAAGGGTCACGAAGAGAGAGAAGTGATCTTTTGCTCATTTTGTTGTGCCACAATTGTCCCCATTTCTTTAAGGAACAGACGACACATCCAGCAGCTCAGGTGGTGGGGGTTGTCGCTGAGCTAATTGCAGAGGACTCCGGAAACAGAAATGGCAGAGAATGGCCAGCGTGGCCTCTCAGCCAGCTGAGCTGAGACTGAAAGGTCATTTACAGCGGCTGTGTTTTTATTTAAAATTTATTGTAATGGGGTCTGTGCAAAAGTAGGGGGTGAAGGGTGGGGAACATGCAGGAGACAAAGGAACAGGATGACACGGCCAGGGCCACAGCTTTTGTCGTGGGGGAGAGGGATGAAAAGAAAAGGCCGGGGCTGAAGCTGGGGTAGGAGAGGGCAAAGGGAGACACTGCGCCTGTATTCCCCCAGGAAGCACCTCCAGGCCCTGGGTCCCCGCCGTTTACCTTGGCCACCTAGGATTCCATCTCTTGTCCTGCTTCTGGCCCTAGTGGCTCCTTCTTTGGCCCCCCTTGACTTGTCCTCCCCTGACGGATTCTTAAGCAGGATGATGTTCAGGGCCTGACCCCAAACAACCCCACCTGATGAAGGCACAACCTTTGCCTTCCCTTCTTCTGCCCTTTCTCATATCTCACCTTTCCCCCTCTCTGGGATAGAATCTTTGATTTCCCTCCTTCCTCTCCTCCCTTCCCTTCTGGGGAGAAGCACCAACTCCCCAGGGAGGGATAGCGGACAGAAGGTGGGGCACTGGAAGGAGGAGAGCAAGAAGGACCATTGAGGGAGAAGGCTCACAAATCCCTAGAAGGGCAGGGCAGGGGTCACAGAGAGGAGAGGGGGCGAGGGCAGAGGCCTGGAGCGGCTATGTTTCCGTGTCATCTGACAGCCTTGGGAGTCAGATGAGAGCTCTGCTACATGGCTGCTTTCTGGGGACTCTGCCACTCACTTCTCTTGCCATTTCCAGTTGCCTTGCTCCCTGCTCCTCCTATCTCATGGCTTATGCCCCCTATCCTTTCTAGAATACTGTCTTGGTCAAGTCTACATCACTGCTTTGGTTGGCTGTCTACATTGGTAGTGGGAAGCTCAGTGCTTCTAGACATCTTCCCAGCAGAATCTGATGAGGGCATCCACCTTAATTGTGATTTTCATTATTCTGGGGCACCTGGGAGGAGACTGGGAGAAGTGACTCACCTGTCTTTGATGATTTCAAGGGTTATGCTGTATTAGCACCCAGATCGGAGAAGGCAATGGCACCCACTCCAGTACTCTTGCTTGGAAAATCCCATGGACGGAGGAGCCTGGTAGGCTGCAGTCCATGGGGTCGATAAGAGTCAGACACGACTGAGCGACTTCACTTTCACTTTTTAGTTTCCTGCATTGGAGAAGGAAATGGCAAACCACTCAAGTGTTCTTGCCTGGAGAATCCCAGGGATAGCGGAGCCTGGTGGGCAGCAGCAGCAGCACCCAGTTTGGGGCTGCAGTGTTAGAAAAGCTGCTGCTGCTAAGTTGCTTCAGTCGTGTCCGACTCTGTGCGACCCCATAGATGGTAGCCCACCAGGCTCCCCTGTCCCTGGGATTCTCCAGGCAAGAACACTGGAGTGGGTTGCCATTTCCTTCTCCAATGCATGAAAGTGAGAAGTGAAAGTGAAGTCGCTCAGTCGTGTCAGACTCTTCGAGACCCCATGGACTGCAGCCCACCAGGCTCCTCCGTCCATGGGATTTTCCAGGCAAGAGTACTGGAGTGGGGTGCCATTGATTTATAAGAGCCCATATTAAATGCCACTGTGTATCCAATCATCTGTTACGGGCATAGCTGCTTCAGAAAAGTTATTTTCCCAACTGATTCCTACCTAGGAGCCCACAGGAATCTCATACTATTTGCCTCAAGATACATACCTTTCTTTGCCTTCAGAAGTTAATTTCCTAAGGTTAGGCCCTGGGTGAATAAATGGGGGAGAAAAGAAGACTAAACCTCTGAGGGTAAAACACAAAACAAAGTGAATAACTTTCTGCCAAACTCCTCAACGTCTTCCTTCTCTCCTGTCTCCATGAGGGTCTATTGTCTTCCCTGTAATTGCTACCCTTGAGTTCGTTTGGCTCTGAAAGCACAGAATCAGCCCTTTGACTTCAGCACAGACAGAACCAAGGCAGCCCGTCTGACTGTGCCATGCTAAGTGCTCTGAAGGTCAGGCTTCACATGGAGTCAATGACTGCAGGGGTTTTGGCCCCAGAGCAAGCCAATGCCTCTAACTGGAAGTTTCTGTAGAACCCTTGGACCCTCGGTCTGCAGTATCTACATAAAGCATAGCTTGCCTCAAGTAAAAGGAGCTTCCATGATCACCCCCAGAATGGCCGGGGACGTCCCAGACCTCCATGGTTGTGCTGGGGAACAGACACCAGGGACTTTTCACTGTATGGTGAGATCTAGGCTGTACCTTTTTCTGTCGGTGTCAAAAGTGTATACATTTATAGTGATCAGAACACAGAGAAGCCTAGGGAAAGCAGACAGCTGCTTACATATATACTCGTTCATGGTGTATATAGGCACAGAGAAAATAGAGTTTTGAGAGACTGTGTGTACTTTTTGTCATACTCTCTTAGAGTCTAACACAGGTAAGAATTTTTCGTGTGGAAGGATATCAAATTCTGTAGCAAACAGTCATTTGGGGTATACATATAAAAGTTTAACTATGGACATGTATTTAATTTGTATTATGTATTTGATTTGTAATATCTTAGTTCTCACTGCTGAAAAACTCCACATTTTATATTACCTCATCAGTGGACACTTGTACCAAGATTTTATCATCAGAAACCTCAAATATTTTGTATTTGGGAATAGGTAAAACCTTGCACAGAAAAATAATGACCAGATCCTGAATTACATATTTTTCAAAGGAAAGCTAGTTATTAGATGAGGATAAAACCTGGGGTTCTCCCATTAGGGAATGGATTCCGGCCAAGAAATCCATGTTAATATCATCCTTGCTCCATTCGCTTTAAAACTTTTAAGAATATTTGGCTTCTGGATAGCGTCGGAAAACGGAAGGAACAAATAATCTCTATTACTAGAGAGCCGGCTTTTCCTGAGGGAGAGCTAAATGTGCGCTACACATGTGAATCCTTTTAAAGAAATTGCTCGGGGCTGGGGAATTTCCAATCCCAACGTCCCTTAACCCGCCGATGAGCCGGACACACATCTGTTCTTTAACTGCGCAGTATTTCGAATCTAAACAAGCCCTTCCACAAAGAAGGGCCTGCTCTCGAGGCCGTGATTTTGGCTTAAGTGAGCCTTTTCGCCGCCGCATGCATTTTCTCTTGGGACCGGGAGAGAGCCATCTCCCGGCAGCATCCCGCATCCAGATCGCCCGCAGCAGCCTGCGCTGCAGTGACACAGTATGGCCACTAGATGGCGGGAGGGGACTGAGTTGGGCCACCGGCGGCGGTTCCTTTCTCCCTGCAGGGAGAGGAACACTTTTGTTTCTCTGCTTTTTCTTCCTACCCCTTTGTTTGACTTCACCATTTTCTGTGTCGCTTCCTCTCCGCTGTAGTTACATCGTGGCTGGCTTTTCAGCACCTCCGTCATAGGAAAGCCGGCCCGGCCCCATTTCGGGCCTCGTGGACTGGGCGCACATAGAGCTCTTGGGATGACCCTGGCTCTCCCACGCCCAGCGCAAGCATTTGCTCCAGATACTTGGTGCAATTCTTTTTCGTTGTTACCCAGTCTCCGGCCAGCTGTCCCTACATCAGAATGAGGCTATGCTTTACCCTGCATTAACTTGTGGGTAGGGGGTGGGGAGGGGCGGGAGTAGTGCTGTTCATGCAGGTATTACCAAAAAAAAAAAAAAGGCAGCTTCAGACCACTTGAATCAGAATGTTATAATCTTGTGACCAGGGTTGGAAAAAAGAAAGATTTTATTGAAAGAATGCAGACCAAATGGACCCCAGACCTGTCATGTCTCCACACTGCACTGCAATTGGCCTTTCACCGTAAGGAAACCAGAAAGGAGTTCCGAGGGGGCCAGAAGAAGCCAGCAGCTGTGATAGCTTTTTTTAAAAAGGACATTGGAAAGAGCCCATGAGTTTTATTTTATAAATGACTTAATCATCTGAGAAACCAAGTCAGGTGCTAAACTGCGGGTCTGCCAAAGCTGGGGAGAGCAACTGCCAGGCCTTTGTAGCTCCAGTGAGGGTAGTGGGGAAGGAAGACTGGGGCAAGGACTCGGGGGTTGGGGGTTGCAGCGGGGGTGGGGTCTCCCAGGCCTCTTTTTGCAGCAATTAGAAGTCTATGTCCCCCTTGAGGCGCAGGGACAATTCCCATTAATGTTAATGAGATTAATGCTTAGGAAGTGCAAGAGTAGGGGAGACTCCAGGTCGAATCCCTGTGGGGAGGGGGCTTCCCTGCCGGCAGAAGAGGGACAGAGTTCTCTCTTCTAGTTGGAACTGCCAGAGCTCCAGGGAGGCATGGAGTCAGAAAGGACCTCAGCAGAAGGCCTTTATCAGCACCTCCATACTTCACTTGGTGAGAGAATCCTGCCCCGTGACCACACAGTCCCCTGCTTCCAGTCTTCTAAAGCGGGGCCTCCCTGGGCCTCTGCCAGAAAATTCCTTGTGCAGTCTGAGTGGTGCTTACCTGGGTTTACATCCCAGTTGTGCTAAGTTTCTAGCTTAGTTTCCTCCTCTATTAAATGCTGATGATAATGGCACCTAGCTCATGGGGTTTTACTTGGAGGATCACGTGGAAAAATGAAAGTCAAGGGCTCAGTGCAGTACTTGGCCCACATATAGTGCCCCTAAGTGGTTATTAACATTCACTCGGGCCTGTATTGGCAGCCTGTTTACATCAGGTGGAGTCGCGGTTTAAGGAAACACCTCAGCGTCAATGATGGAAACGTTTCATAAGGAAAACCCAAGCAGGTGTGAAACGAAAAGTCCTGCCCTTTCCAGCTTGTGCCCCCACAACTCTCACACACACTTGGGGTAAACCAGGTCAGGAGAGGCCGAGTTCCTCGGCTCACCACCTCCTGTCCTTGGTGGCGGCAGTGTGATTGACAGTTCTAAGGGGAGAGTGCCCAGACTCGGTTGTTTCAGCTGACCTTCCCTGTGAGTTTTCAGGTTGAAGTGAAATCCAATGGGCTGTGAACTGAAACTCAAGAATATCTTCTGGAAAGTCCCATGGTGCTGAGCTCAGTAAGGAATCAAACCAAACCCTCCCGCTTGTTCAGTGCTCCTGGAGCTCACATAGGACGGGGCACTTCTGAGCTCCATGAGGAAGGGGTTGCCACCCCTACTGGGAGCCGAGAATCTTGGAGCTAGTCCATGCAGCACCCTGAAAAGCCTGGCAGCTTTCATCTTGGGGACTCCAGGGAGCTGGTTAGGCTGAGAAAGTGAGGCTGTGCTGGGAAATTTGCAAAAGCACAGCCAGGCTTTCCTCCCCTAGGGAAGCAGGGTCTTGCTCTTTTCAAGCCATTGGTACCTTCTAAGTTGATCCGTTGCACACTGAGAGTTTGGGCTAAGGTATGGAGATCGAGAAGCTTTTCTCTTAAAAGGGAATTGTTAGTGTCTTTCTGAAAAGCCAGTGTGGTTTTTAGGGGATTCCAAAATGATGTTCGTAACCCAGAAAAGAAAGAAAGAAAAGAAAGTGAAGTTGCTCAGTTGTGTCCGACTCTTTGCGACCCTGTGGATTGTAGCCTATCAGGCTCCTCCGTCTATGGGATTCTCCAGGCAAGAATACTGGAGTGGGTTGCCATTTAAGTTTTAAAAGTTGGAAGGAGAAGTTTCTGGTCAGGTAGGAAGCAAAAAACATGAGATTTGAAGCCAGACAGTCCTGGCTTATACCCTTGAAAGTCACCGAAATGAATCCACTCTTCTTCTGACCCTGCCTACCCCAATGCCTCTCCAATCAGAAGACTCCAGTGAGAACTAGGGTTTACAAAAATTTTAATCATCAAAATTAATCAGGCCTAGTGCTCAACAGATCCTAATTTCTTTAATTTCAAAACAGTTCTGTAAGGTAGGTCTTGAAACAGCACAGAAACCACTGACCAAAGTAAACTGGTTTTGCCTCCCTAAATAAATTGCTGATTAGTTAAATCTGGAGTTAGTTTACAGACACAGCACTGAGCATATGCAAGACAGGAGGCCTGTCCCCACCCCACCCTCTGCACCCACCCCTGCAAGAATGGCCCCGGAACCAGGAATTTTCAGCCTACAGAACTCAAGGATAGAAATGTTGCCACCTGAGTTGTTTACAAAGCACGAAGTCCTTCAATAAGGAAAACAAGGCTTCTAGCTGCAGGAGTAGCGTGATTGCTGATTTGAGACTAGCCAATTAGCCTCTGCCCAACTCCTTAAATTCCACCCTAAACACTGGATCTGGGAGATTGAGAGTCTTGCTCCCTGCCTCTTTGCTGGTTGACTTCTCAATAAGGCTCTTTCTTTTCTCAAAAATCTTGTGCCGTAGTGTTGGCATCTAAGCTTGCCGGGCAGCTAGCCCTCAGAAGCAGTGATTCTTGCTTTATAGGGAGGAAATAGAGTCTTAAAGACTTAGAATGACCTTTCTAAAATATAAGTCTAGTATGTTCTTAGTTGAAAATTCTACCATAGATGTATCTTCAAAATTCTTTGACCTAGCACATAGAGCACTTGATGTAGTAACTCTTCAGGACTTGACCAGTGTCATCTTTCTAACTTTCTGACTTTAGTCCATTTTCTGACAGCAGAGAACTGCTCACCTTTCCCCAGTTCTCATACTTCCAAGGCTTTGCACAGACTTTCTTGTTTCTTCTCTTTTTCATCCTGGCAAGTTTCTGGCTAACCCTTCAACTTGTGACTTATTTATCCTCTCATCTTGAGACTAATCCCCAAGCCCTCAAAGTCGGAATAAATGTCCTTTCTGGGTGATTTCAATGACGCTTCTGGGTCTGCCTCTCAAGTGTAGGCAGTGTCTGATCAGTTATCTGTCCTCCCAACAAGGTAGTAGCAGCAGATGGCAAGTGATGTTTTCTACCTTTGTATCCCCAAGACTTTGAGTGAAAAATTAAAATTTAAAAGTATAGAAAAGATAAAATAGATTTTTAGCTGCAGGTCAAGAACTTTATAACAGCTGTCCTGTGGGTGGCAATCCAAGTCTTAAAGCCATGAAGTATTTTAACAAATGTGATTTACGAAGTGCTCATTAGCAGTGGCAGCAGTAGCATTTTTCCATTGCCTATCATAGCTCATGCTCTTCACTGTCAGAACTCAACTGTGGCATTGGTGAGGAGGGTCATGGGCAATTAAAAATGGAAAAATACTGTGTTCGGTAGAACTCTATTAGAGGTTCTGAGAATCACGTGATGAAAACCTTACTTCCTAACTCAGCATTTTCTTAGATTATTGGCTACAGCACCTCTTTTCTGGGGGAACACCTATTAATATGTCTCAGGTCATTAGAGTAACCAGAAACAGTGGAGGAAATGCTGACCTGTAAGAGGGTTCCTTTGGTCCAGCATCCTCAGGCTCTTTCTCTGTCATTTGCTGCATGGATTCTAATTTGTTCTTCCTCCAATTAATGCTTTCATTGAGTCACCTCTCTCCTCAAAACCATCAGTAAGTCTTCCCATCTGAAAAGTTAACTCCAAATCCCTTAGCCTGACACCAGAGAACTTCTTGCTACCCTGATTTAGGATTCTTTCCATTACTGGGTTTCTGCAGCCGGGAGACCAGGATGCCCACTGCCTCTGAGCAAGCAGTTTACAGTCCTCATTTTGGAAGTTTTGATAGGTTTTGCAAATTGATTTTTAGAAAGCTAAAGACAATGATTTTTGAAAACTTGCATATTATACACTTTGCCTCCAGAGTCTTCTCAAAGACCATCTGGCTCAAGAGTTCTCAATCTTTTGGTCATGCATGCCTTTGAGAATGTACAGGAGGCACTGGATCCTCTTGGCGAGGGGTAGGAGGGTACATGTATAGACAGAATAACTAAGTGTATTATAATTTTAGGAGAGCCCACAGACCCTCTAAATATCACTCAGAAACCATAGGTTGAGACCCTCTGAAAAGGCCAACCTTCCCATAGCTTAGGAAGCAGAGTCCCAGAAACACCACATAATTGTTCACAATCAGATAGCCAGAAAGAGGTCAAGCTGGGATTTGTACCCTTGTTTTCCGACTCTTTGAGGGTGCCTGTATTTGTAATGTTTCTAATGAGGGGAACTTCATTCAAATGTTAGTGTGGAAAGCTTATCCCTTTTACTTTGATGTGGGTTTGGCAAGTCATTAAATTCATGTGACACCAGAGCTGAGTGAGAGTGATTAATAGCTTTCAAGAAAAGACATTAAATTATGACCACAGAATGTGAAATAAAAGAGCAAAAAGCAAAAGCTCATTAGATTAAAAAAAAAAAAAAAAACGATTTGAGACAGACTGACAACATCTATGTGTGTGTGCACACTCAGTCGTGTCTGACTCAATAGCCATAGGTATAGGCTATTAAAACAGCAGCTGAGTAAGAGCAAAATGCGCAAGGTCACTCCAGGTTGCAATCTTGATTGGATGGATGGTCATTCAAACTGAGGCCAATAAAGAATCAAAGTGAAACTGACCTGTTGAAAATTAAGGGTGAAAACTCACATAATTTCCATACAACAATGCGATTAAAAATGGATTTTTCAGCAATAACTATATATAATAGTTCAATATTAAATATAACAAATAACAGGAAACATACAGAGAAAATTTTATCATACAAAAATCTATCTGGAATGTTAAGGATTTAGTTTCGTCTCAATGTCCTTGTTCTAATTAAAGTTTATAGACATCCTTCCTACTGACATAATCTATCTGGCTACATATATTCTTTTCAAACCAGAAGGGAGTAAATGTAGACAATTATATCTAAAATGATTAACAAATGTACCAAAACTTTGAGATTTAAATCATACACAAAACGGTGCATATCACCTTCAAATTAGGTCAAAGCAACCACTTTGGTTCACCCTGCCAGGCTTCATCCCATATTCAACACGAAAACCCCACGTCCCAGGAGACCTGAGTTCTGGACCAACCACGACAACTGGCCATCCTACTTCAAATCACTACCACCATCACTAGAATAATTATGTCCTCTGTATCTACACAATTTCTATATGATAACAATTCATTGACGAAAGAAGTAAAAACTTAAACTGGCTATTTTATATTACAGACCAAACTGGTTACTTTTCAGTTGAGATTTAGCTTTTTTCCCCTTATGTTGAAATAGAATATCATGTTAATTTAGTAAAACAAAAAAATCATCCATTATGTATCAGCCATAATGGCCAACAGCTGAAATTTCTCATATTTACATACCATAATATTCACAGCCCCATTAAACAAGAGTATAGGAACAAACAGTAGGAATAAATTCATTTGGAGAAAGTCAAATACATTACTGAATGTAAGAGAGTCAAAGCTATGAGAAAAACATTCTGTTGTGAAATGGTCAACGTTTCTTTGTCTTAGATGAGAGAGTGCTGTGTAGAGCTTGGGCAGGAATGTTGAAATTCTTGGTTATATATCTTTTGGCTGCCACTAATTTACTGTGGAATAACTTTGGACAAATTATGCCATCCAATTTCATCTTACATGGATCTTCTGTAATGGAGTGAAGTTCAGCTTTTAGCAATGTTATGAGCCCACATTAATAATCTTATGGGCCTAGTCATGGAGCTGTAACAAAAAAAAAAAAAAGGCTGGGAAATATTAAAGTGACACCTTGCATTATTATTTATGACAGAATTTAATATGCTAGGATTATTTCCATTTCATTGTGTGAGTGACTAAGACTGTAAGAAGTTACCCAAGTTCATTCAGCTTGCATGTGGAGAAAAAAGGGCTAAAACAGAACTTCTAACTTCCCTGATGTTTTCTTTAATTTTCAATTCTTTTCATTGTTTTCGAGTTTCACTGCAGACTTCTTGGGGTCTTTTGGGAATCTGACAGCCACGTACCATCTTGAAAAAACCCCAGGTGCACTGGTCCTCTTACACTCACAAGACCTGGGACAGAGCACAGAGGGAATGCAGGCCCACGTACCTTATGCTGCAGATTTTCCCGTCCCACTCAGTCCTACTCTGCCCATTTATGTCATCAGTACTGTCACCCTTTTAGAGCTCTTCAAAAGAACCCAAGACTGGAAGGCCAGGTTCATATTTGGAATTCTTGGCCTTGACATTTCTCACTGGAACATGGTGGCCGGGAGTAGAGCTGGGCCTCATTCCTCAGCTGCTAACCTGCAGCCCACAGTTTGCCCCGCCCCCTCTTTTCTTTCCATCCCTCCTGTTGCCATCCCTCTCTGTGGGAGCACCACCTGGGCACCTGTGCTATAAAACCCTGGCCTGTAGGCTCACCTCTGTGTACAACCATCCTTTAACCACAGTGGCATGGATTACCCTCAGGAGGGTGGCCCTGGGGAAGACGCTTGCGCTTTTTAGGCTGGGAAGTCCAGGGTTTGAGAGCAGAACCTTGCACCATGAAAGGAAAGAGCTGGCTTATAATGGGCACAGTCTGCCAGACTCCCAGACACCATGCCCTGTTGAGGGGGGCACAGCCAGGGCAGGGCACAACTAGACACTCTTCTTGCCTGGTGTGAAGACAACACTACACCTGTACATACTCAAACAATTCCATAGACAATTTCTGAGGATTCCCCACCCTCCTGTTAGCACTTCCATAGATCCTAGATTAGGACCTTCTTTATTTTTCATATTCTTCTTAAGAATTACAGTAAGTCCCATTTGTGTTGCTCTTAATAGGGTATAAAATGCTTTCATGTTAAAAAAAAAGGCACCTCAATCTCACTTATTTGAGTCCTAATTTCTTATTTAATTCTATCCATCCATTTGTTAAAGAAAGTCCCAGGGGCTAGGCTATCAACCTGGGAACTGTAGTTGTGGATAAAAACAGATCCTTTTGGAAAGTTCAGCACAGAGCTACTAGAGGATCCAGCAAGTCCATGCCTAGATTTATCTGTCCCTTAATACACTTGTACATGAAGATTCAAGTACATTCTTCATAATAGTCAAGATGTAGGAACAACCCTAATGTTCATCAACTAATGAATGGATAATCAAAATGTGGTAAATCCACACCATGGGGTATGATTCCACAATGAAACGAAATGAAGTACTAACACATGCTACACTGTGGATGAATCTTAAATAGTATGCTGAGTGAGAGAAGTTGCATAGAGCAGATTTCATTTATATGAAACCCCTAGAATAGGCAAATCTATTCTAGAGGGAAAGTAGATTAGTTGTTTGGGGAGAAGAGGTGGGGGAATGACTACTAATGCCTAGAGGGTTTTTTGGTGGGGGTGGGTGGTGGTTATTCAGCCTCCTGAACACACTAAAAATCATTGAATTATATCTGTTAAAAAAAAAAAAGGCGGGGAGTGAAACAAAATAGCCCCTGTCCTTGCTTTCATGGAGCCTACAGTCTGGCTGTGGAGCCCTCTGCACTTAGCAGGTTCCAAGATGGGGATGACTGGGCCCCAAAGCAGACCCATCATTTTCTGTCTCCCCCATCTGACAGGCGGGGGACAGTGAAGGACCTGGCAGGAAAGAGGTCAGTTTCCCCAGGGGCCCCCGAGGCCTGTCTTCCCCCACGTGCTCGCCCCTAGTCACTTAGGTGTGCGCGCATCTGGCCTTGAGCATCCGCACGCCGGCCCCGCCCCGCCCCGTGCAGCCGGGCGCCCCCAGCCGGGCTCCTGAACCGCCGGTACAGCCTGCCGGGCGGCATGCGCGGCTGAGGCCAAACAGGCAGCCGGCACGTCCTGCCTAATTTAAGTGGTAATTTCCTTTGGGGGTTTCACTCAAGTGCAGCCCTGGGAAAATCGTGGCGGAGAGCTTTCCGAGAGGAAATGTTAGCCTGGCCTTGCCGGAGAGGTTTAAAGACAGAGAACTTTCTCCTTTTGCTTGATGAGCGCCTTTAAGAGTGGTCGTTAATTAACCAAGGGGTGGCCCCTAGGGGTGTGGGCTGTGGAGTACCGAGTGGCCGCACGTCCTTTTCTTTTCTGGGGAGAAGAGGAGGAGGAGGAGGTGGAAGAGAAGATTCTGAACGTGGAGTTCGGGGTGGAGGAGGGAGGGCTGCCAGGAGTCTCAGAGACGTGGGATGGGGTCTTCCTGGTGGCCCTGGAATTTGATTTTCCTGGTGGTAGAGGTTGGTAGTTCCTCCTTTAACCCTCTTGTTGGGTAGGGACAGGGTAGGGTGGAAAAACATGTTTCATGTTTAACAACCTTGCTGGATGATTATTGAGCAAACCCAAGTTTTAAGAGCCTCAGGTGGGCACCAACTCTTTGCTTTGGAAGATTTCACTGGTGAGTGGCCTGAAGGTCACTCAAGAGGGTGGAGAGGAACTAAAAGCAAAAAAAAAAAAAAAAAAAAAATTAGCACTTAAGAGCGGCAAGGTCGAGAGGGACTGGGCAGAAGTACAAATTAGGGCACATTCTGTTCAAAGAAACTAGAAAACAAATCAAAGCTGCTGGCACCTCTTAAATTAATCACCGCTTCATTTATTCACTTGCCGCCAAAGCTCAGACTGGGGATGGGGTGGGGGGAGTGTTGACTTTCTTTTTTCTTTTAAAGCAACGTTGTGGTATTTAAAATAATTATAATTTTTTTTTCTGTTATACTAGAGAATTAAGAGCAGGCAAATGTAACCAATTTCAGCAGATTTGAATCAAAGGATTTATTTAGGTATTTTAAATTAAGTACCCAGGTTGTCTCTAAAGTAGTGCTTCTCAACTTATGTAACTTCTGATTTTTCACTGAAGGAATTTCTGAACAAAGTAGTCATGTACTCCTTTTAAAAGTGTTTTTCAAGCATAAAATGTTATCATGTTAAGCATAACTTTTCAGATCCCTGTGTATCCCTAGTAAAAATTCCTGCCATCCTGTTATACTTCTGACCCCTCCCCCACCCTCTACTTTAGAGCCCAACTCTAACACCTGGGCAGTTCTAACAGTCTCCACTATTTCCTGATTCTCCTCCCACGTCACCTTGCTGCTTCTGGCTTCCTCTCAACTACCCACCACACTCCCTCATTCTGAGACAAGGGTGCGGAATTAATTCTTGTCTGATTAGCAGCTACTGTCCTTGTACTTCCTGACCTGCCTTATTGTCTTTTCAGGGATAGGCTGGTGCTGAATGGTGTGGGAGGCTATGCCCAGCTCACTGCCCTTGTTATCTTTGCCAGAGCCACCTTAACTCCCCTTATATCTGATATGTGTCTCAGGGTGAGGAGCCCATAGGAGGGGAGTCACCAAGGTAAATCATGGCGAAGATGTCAGGGAGCTAGACCTGTACAGGCCCTCCCCACTGGTGGAAATCAACACAACCCATCACCATGAGCCCTTGAAGCATTGTTTGGATCGGAGGCAATAGGAGGAGACTAGAGGAGGTGAAGAAAGCTTCTCTACTGAAAAGGAGTATTTAACAGCACCTTACAATTTTTAGGAAAGACAAACTTTTGAAACCTAAAACTTTTAAGTAACCACAATAAACTCTGACCTGAGTCTCAGGGTAGATGTCTCCAACTCACTGTTTAAACTTCAGTTTAAGTCCTTATGTTAAGTTTGGCCATAAATGAGGCTTGACATCATGATAAAACAGGCTCCTCTGGTGTCTGAGATGCACCTAACCTGTGTGACCATCCTTTATGTTTTCTAGGGCTCCTTAACTATTTGGGATTCACCATGAAGAATTTTTGGCCTTATTGTTCTGGCATCTGTATTGTAGGTTGTCTTCACTTTTAAATATTAGGCAGCTCACAGTACTATAAATGGATTAAAAAAATGAAAGTTGGGGCTTCTGATTGGAAGGTTTGTATATTATTTAAAATTGCAAAGGTAAGAAAAGTAGAAGAATGGAATAAGATAAAACATTTGGAAGAGGAGGAGGTTTAGAGTAAATGAGCTAAATCCTCCCTTTTCATATTAAGGTGTCTAGAGATATTATCTCAAGTTGATAAATGGAGAAAAAGAGGTTAAGCCTTTTATCTAGATTTATGGAGGTAACTGCTAAAGGTACTAAAAACAAATAGTTAAAAAGAGGGTGAATCTGGGGAGTGCGATGGGGGGTGGAGGCAGCGAGCAGACGGGAAAGGCATTGCTGCTTTTCCCCCTAAGTTCTTCTCTCCTTGTTTTGCTACCAACACATGTATGACTCCACTGGAATTTTTTTTTTCCCCTAAACAAGGAACAGAAAGAGAGGAAAACATGGTGGGAACATAAAATTGAATCAAGAATTAGGTTGAGAAGCACACCACATTGATGTGCACATTTGCTGCAGCTGGGCCGCACATTTGGCTCTGAGCTGTGCAGCAGCAGTTGGAAAAGGAACCCTGGTCAGTGGATTCATAACGCCCAAGATGAAAGCAAACTGGTTCTTGGAGAGAATCTAGCCTGTTTAGTCACAGTGAAATTTCTGAAGTCTTTCTGAAGAAAACATGGTGACGTGAGGAACATTCTCAACAACCTTACTGTAACATCACCTTTTCCCACCTTAGTGTGATTCTCAACTGAGATAGTTGGGGCGCACACCCAAGGGTAATTTGGGTAAATAATTCCATGGGAAGTCAGCTCCCTGACTGATCTAGGGATAGACTTTAGAATATTTGGAGGAGATGTTGTTTTGAAATAACATCAGCGTTATTTTTAATTTTTAAAAATTGAACTTCTTGCCATTGAGCTACTGAATTACTAGGTGACATTGAACTTGAAACTACTTTCTAATGAGCACCTGGATTACAACTAATCAGTGTTCTCTGTTGAAATTTATTCACGTATGTTGAGATTTTGTGCATGACATTTATCTATGCAAACAAAGCACTATTAGAAACACAACCTAATATATGTATACATGTGTCCTGTGCTTCTCTCTGGGCATGGAAGCTGTGTTCCAATGGTGTCTTCAGGTGAAACAGCCTTCTAAGTGAGATGGTTAGATTTCTAGT
This sequence comes from Bos indicus x Bos taurus, assembly GCF_003369695.1. Classification (NCBI taxonomy): domain Eukaryota; kingdom Metazoa; phylum Chordata; class Mammalia; order Artiodactyla; family Bovidae; genus Bos; species Bos indicus x Bos taurus. The sequence continues at coordinate 24,180,885 of NC_040083.1, read as the reverse complement.
TCTTCAGCAATTAAGTAACATTGCACAGAAACTATCTTTATAGTAACAATTGTAATTTTAGTATTACAAAAGAAATGTGATTATTAAAATGCAAATACTAATATAAGAAAAAGAACTTAAATCAACTGTTAATAGCATTAACATTTGAGTTTTTTCAAATGCTATTAGCCATTTGAGTTTTTTCTGTGTGTATACATAAATTTAAAACGTTGTAGATAAACTCTTATAGAATTCTCTTAATACAGTGTCTGTCTTTCCATGCCATTAGACATTCTTGAAAAACTTCAAAGTCTGCTTAATCCATCATTTTGGTATATATTTGGGTTTCTCATCCAATTTCCTACTGTTCGACACTGATTTTTAAAAACATGATGTAGAAGCTCAATTTTTAGGATTGAATTATTAGTCCCTTTAATATGTTATTTCCCCAAAGAAAATCTGAGAAAACTGAGAGATTTTAAAGAGGAAAAAAATATTTTAAGGTCCCATTTGACTTCTATGAACAGAATTTTAAGGGTACTATTAACATCCCAGTAGTTTGACACTTTCTTTCATTTTTGAGAGAAATTTTATGGTCCTGAATAGGAGTGTGACTCATTAAAATGCCTAAGGAGTTAACTACAGACCCTGAAATAGTTTCATATTTTTCAATATTATTGGTTAGGCAAGAAACTAAAACCTCACCTGGACCTACAAGTCTCCAGTTTTCTTTTCCTTATTTTGACACTTAGACGACCAGGAAATATGACTTCCCCTGGTTTGATCCTCTAATACCCTGCTTTTCCAATGGTTCCATGAATCCTTGGTGTTTTTATGACCTGGGCTGAGATGTTTTACACCTAAAATTCAATAATGCATGTTTTCTTTGAATTTCCAAGGAAAAAAAGGTACCAGGTAGAATTTTCTCATCTCAAAGTTGTCCCTCCCCAGATCTTAAAACTTTGGCATCGGCCTTAGCTTGTCTCCTTGAGATTGCTTACCCAGCTTAGGAACAAGCAGCCATCAAATGGTAATGGGAAATGGAAAAACTCATAAGGAGCTTGCTGTGTCTAATCCTGGTAGATTTTTTAAATGGACATGACTGCTTATGGCAGATCATAGAGCTAAAAAGGTAGATGGTAAATGTGTCCTACTAGTAATCTTGCTTCTGGATTCTAGTTTATGTAACAGAACTGACTGTATCAGCATATTTCTGGTATCCTGAAAGGTGTATGGTGCCACTTACATTTTCTGCCCTTTAAGCCTGAGGACTAATGCAGTAGATAGAACATCAGCAGGCAGCCCTTAGTAATCTATTAGGGTTTCCCTGGTAGCTTGGTGGTAGAGAATCTGCCTGTCAATGCAGGAGACCTGGGTTCGATCCAGGGGTTAGGAAGATCCTTCCTGGAGAAGGAAATGACAACTCAACTCTATTCTTGCCTGAAAAATGTCCGAAGGACAGAGGAACCTGGTGGGCTGCAGTCCTCGGGGTTACAAAGGGTCAGACACGACTTAGTGACTAAACAACAACTTAGTGAATTACAGCTATGCTAAAAATCGTGACTTCTGCCAGAACCCTTCCCCAGAAAGTCCTGGCACACCCAGATAAAATGCTCCAGCTCATCTGGTGTTTTGCAGCAGCACATGCCTGCGACACAGTTTTTCTCAACCCCAGGCTGTAACAATAGCACTTAAATTGACTGAGCACTTCTGCCAGCTAGCGCTTCTCACAACACCCCTGGGAAGGGTGGTGGCGCTCCCATTCCCATTGTGCCCACGGAAGTGGAAGGTTAGAGGGTAAGAAACTTGTCCACGGCTGCAAAGTTCTAAGTGCCACTCTGTGCTTTGTTTCCCTCTGGGGCTTTTCTTTGGCTGCTCTCAGCTCCTGTAAAGGTGATAGTGAGAGGCGTCTGGTACCCTGTTGTGTGGGCAGCTGAGGATTCTTGAGTAGGGCATTTGGCATTAGGAAATAACAGCTCAAAAGAGAGGCAAGAGGCTCTTGCTGACTGTTATGTGTGAGACTTGCTACTACATGGCATCCTGCATCTCTATTTTGTGGGGAATTAATACTGGGGGAGGGAGGGTACTTTTAAGGACACTGTCATACCTTAGTGGCCGACTTCATACCTTAGTGGTGGATTCCACTGCTAATGGCCTTTTTGGTGGCTTAGTCGGTAAAGAATCTGCCTGCGATGTGGGAGACCTGGGTTTGATCCCTGGGTTGGGAAGATCCCCTGGAGGAGGGCATGGCAACCCACTCCAGTATTCTTGCCTGGAGAATCCCCATGCACAGAGGAGCCTGGCGGGCTACAGTCCGTGGGGTCGCGAAGAGTCAGACATGACTGAGCGACTAAGCACACATCCGCTGCTAACACCTCTCTGCTCTGTGCCCTTGGTTAAGTTGTGTCTTCTTGCTGGTCCTTGATTTTCTCACTTGGGGATTTAGGAGCTTGGGCTAGATGAGCGCTCATGGCGCTTCCAGTCCACCCCGCCTTGTGTGCCCCTGTGACCCCCTGCCCCTCAGGGTATTGTGGGGGTCTGTGAGTCCTGCTGTGTTTTTCTCAGTGTCTCTCTGGGTTTACTGTGTCAGTGAGTCTATAGCTTCAGTTTTGAGGCATTGCTGCCACAGGGCTGCTTATTCCACTCCCACTCAAGGTGTGAGAACTTAAGAAATGGGGACTTTACTTGGGACAGGCCTTCTTTCCTTCAATATCTGCTCCTAAGGGTGCTCTGTCAATGCTCTGTCTGTTCAAAGCACTGGCTGGCACATACATGAATCCCAGTGTGGCTTTTTGAACAGCCAAACGCCACAGACAAAAAAAAAAAAAAAAATGGGAAAGCCTCTCTCATTTTTATTGTGTTCCTGGCTATTCCAAGAGTCATTTCCTTTCCTTTCAGGGAGATAAAGAGACATATATTATGTGGGCAGAAGATGCTGTGTTCTGGTCAATAACGCAGGCCACGGAGGTCAATGGCTTTAAGCCAAGCCTGGCTGAAAGCTGCCATAAATTTTCAAAGGTGGGGAGGAAGATTTAGAGACTGATGTAGACTGGCTAAGAGGAGAAAAGACACTGGGCATAAATGGCCCTCTAAAAAGGAGCAGAGTATCAGTCCCATAAAATCCTACAGCAGTCTATACAGGGTCCCTGGTATGGGGAGAATTTTGCCCACCCAAGTTTTACTGTGCAGCAAAGACAAATAAAAAGAGATCTGAAAATAAATCTCTGAGGCCAACCTGTCTCAGGAGACTGAAACTTGAAGCCTTCTTCTCTGACTTCCTGACTCATCAGCATCTTTAGTGTTGATGAGCTGACTCCGAGCTTGATGAGACAGCCCATAAAGCGCCCATTTTGCCTGGTCTTAACTTGTTTCACCATCCTCCTCAAGGCCTACTTTTGCAAGAGAACTATATATTCAAGCTACCCAGCCCCCCAAACCACACAGCAACACCTGCTTTAGAAAGCCACTGGGTTTATTTGCCAGGTTTTCTAGATGATAGAGGGTGTCTGTCTCTGTATGCATGTAAAAGAAGGAATTGTGTTGTGAAAAGGAGGGATGGTTTCACCCATTCTAAACACATCTGGGCTAAAATGCAGCATTTGTAATTCCATACTAACTATAAGCACATGATCGATAATTTTAATAAAAGTTACTGTAGTTATCATATATAACAAGATACTGAATATACCTGCTGTAAAATTTTCTGTTGCATAAAACACATGATAACACAGAGGAGTACTGACAAGGAATCATTACTAGAAGTTTGATCCCTTGAGGGAGCCTTTGTTGGAGGCTGTGTGTCTGTATAGGCACACGTATGCATGCTCATGTATACAATAAAGATTTCTCTTGAAAGCTAAATATGAGAATGTAGGATTTTAAAAGAATAATTACTTTAGCAGCTTTCAATCTTACTTGGTTTTATTTACTACTCTAATTCTTCCCTTCAGTTGGCATTTTGCAAGCCCTACATAGCTCAGAATAGCTTTTTAAGCCTTACACATGTTTTGTATCATTCTGTCAACCCTCTGAGAAACTAAAATTCACTAGGAGTAAATATCTTGTTTGATAACGTTTAGTAGCAGAGTTGAAGGGAAAATAATAGAAAACTTGATATTGCCTTTATATGTGACCATGTCCCTTTTGAACCTATTGCACATGTTAACTCATGATCCTTCCAGCAAGTCTCAAAGATAGATACTATCACCATTGCCATTTTATAGATGAGCAAAGCGAGGTGCATAGAGGTTAAATGACTTGCCCAAGGTCATATGGAGAGTCAGTGGCTGATTCAGGATTACAGCCAGCTGATTTCCAGGCCACTAGGATGAATTTGAAAGGGAACTGTATCTGGAGTCACATTCCAGGCTGTGGGCACATTTATATTAACTGCAAAAGCATATGGGAATTTCTTAGGGGAAAGAAAAGGACAGCTTAACATGGTTCAGCAGCATATTTCGTTTTTAATTTAACCTAGCTAACACAATCACCTTGTCAGTGGAGTATTTAGGAGTAAGAAGATATTTATAACCAGATTGCCTAAAGTGCCCTAAGGCCACCATTTATGTCCATATGGGCCCTGTGCCCAGGAAGACACGTCTGTGTCACAGAATTCCTACTTGCTCCAGAGAAGCATTTAGACACAAGAGAAAGTGAAGCCTGTCTCGCTGCTGTATCTAGGGCAGCAGTGTCCGGGATGTTTACAGCGTCCCTCCAGGCACTGAGGAGCCAACAGAAATGTGAGGTTGTAAATAAAATTCACTGTCTTGTCTGCTGGCAGGATCCAAAAATGGCCCCAAATCAGCTTTCTAGAGAAATCTAGAAATCAGAGAGTGAATTAGACCTAGAAATAGGTCCTTTGAGAAGCTTAAGAGATTATTGATCTTTTTCATGGGAGTCTTGGAATATTAAAATATAAAAAAAGATGCTTACATGGGGGTATCAACAACTGTGTATTTTCAGTGATGACATTTACCTGATTAATGCTTTTAACATATACTCCCAGTACAGTGCACTACAAATGTGCTACCCACAAATAATTACAGCACATATAAAAATATTAATTTATAATATTCTATTGGGGGTAGGCTCTATTAAAAGGACACTCATTTAAAGTTGTATAATGAATGCCCTCTTTCACTGTATTAAAAAGAACAATTAAACCTGGGCTTTCATGTACTCACTCACCTCTAATTACTTTCTACCCTGGAAGAATTTTATTCCACAGTTACTGTTCCAGCTATCTTTCATAACCTGCTCCCTGGAGGGAAGTTGGAAGAAGAAGAACTATTTATTTTCATTATATCTCTTACATCCCTTTTCATTAGTCTTTTTTTTTTTTTTGCTATAATTCAAGCTATTTCTTTATTGTTTTAGAGTCTATACAGTATTTTCTAGCCCTGCAACTGCTCAAAACACAATTAGTTGCTAACAAGCATCTTACTGAAAGAAACCTCAAAAATGCATCTGTGCCTCTGCTCTGAAAATAAGTAAGAGAACATTTTGCAGATGATTCTCTTGGATGTATATATACTTGTATATTTATATTATATACTTTGGCTGACCCAAGAGACAGAATGGTATTATTCCCAATGTTTCCCAGTTTCTCAAGTAAGAAAGATATTGTTCCCTTTTATAAAACCTTTAAGTTATTAAAAGTTAACGTGTTTTATCCACTGATATTTGAAAGCTACCACTGAAACCTTCATTCACCCATCAAAGCTACGAGGTTCTAGTTGGTGTAAGACACTGAGCTAGAGATTGGGAATACAAAACTGATCTTTTTTTTAAAAAAAATCCCTGCCTTCAGGGAACTTAATTTTAACACCACCTTTTCTTAGGAATTTAAGCATTAGATGACTTAAAGGAAGGGTGAAAAAAAATTGAGAAGGAATGAATTGGAGCTGCCAGAATAGGCACAACTTCAAAATAAGGCTTAATATCTGAAAGGATATTTAGTTCACAATATGATCTTCTCATTAACAGGAGTGTATTTCAAGGTAGAAACGCAATTTTCTGCCAGTGTTAGGCTTCCGCCACATCCATATGGGACGGTGCCTTTCTGAAGTGTCCCTTTGTTTCAGCGTTCCTTTGTTTCTATGAGACCGTGAGGCATAATGTTCCCTGCAATATAATGCACATGGAGGTGTCAAAGAGAGGAGGTGAGTTGGAAGCTAGAAATCTCTTTTCACTTATACTCATCCTCATCTGCTCATAGGTGTATGTGTGTGATATAACTATATACATATTTGATATATATGTGATTATATATATGTGTGTATGTGTATGTATGTATGTATATATGATAGTTATAGAGGGGAAAAAAAAGACCATTCCTAGTTGCTGGACTTAAAGAGTCTTTTAGTCACATTTCCATTTGGAGAAAAAAGTTGTCCAATTTCTGTTTGATTCACCCTAGCATATCCCCTCCATACTCCCTGTATGGAAGAACTGGTCTTTCTTCACACATATCCCTTTCATGCATGCAGAGGGTTCTGATCAGTCATATCATACACATCTAACTCAGCTGCTTTCTTTGAATTAAAAATCAGGACACCAAAATCAGAAGATTAGCATGTTGAACACAGCATTGAGTTGTCACAGACAAGCATAAAAGACTTTAAATTGCAGACTTGGCTATGACAGTTTCATTTGCGATTTCTCTGAATCAGGGACAAAATGCCTTTGCTTTAATAAGAAAATGCTGGCACGACCAGGTTCTTCCAGTACTAACAGAAAGGGTGGAGGGGTATGGGAGGATGGGAGGTGTGGAGAGAGAGAGACAGACAGAGAGCGAGCAGCAGGTGTGTAGAAATGGACCCCCTCATGTAAGAACAATCAGTGCCTGCAGCTGTTCACCAGACTAAACTCCACCAATCGCATTTTACATCTATTTTTCCTTTTTTTCTTTTTCATGTTCATTGCTTCACGTGGTTGAAACCAGAAGTGAAAAGGAGCAATTTTGGTGTTATTGTAGAGGGTGGACCACAGCAATCATGTCGGTTTGTGGAATGCTTAGTAAATGCCAGACACGAACGAAGCAAGTTATACAGATGATTGTAAGGAATCCCCACAGATCCTTTGGAGTTCATTGTTACTACCCTGATTTTGGAGATGAAGAAAAGGAGGCTCAAAGAGATTGAGATGGAGGCTCAGAGATCTCACAGAAAGAGGCAGCCAATATTTCTCCAAAGCCCTCATTTTGAGTTCTCAGCGTTCAAGTAATTGGTGCTAATTGAAATGGAGGTGTCGTCCCATTACTGTAGAAACAGACTGGTTTTGTCCATATGTCCCTTGAGGCTAGGACAGAAAGAAAGTCCATCTTTCACACTGGCTGCAGCCTTAGAAGTGGCCTGAGAATGCGAGGATTGTTAGTGGTTGGAGAACCTCCCACCCCCTCCACGAAGAGTGAGAGAATTGTCACTCTGCGTGATGGTCCGTCTCAAAAGTAAAACTGCAAGAATTTTAGATTTTCAAACTTACTGGTAGTCAGTGGAGAAAATTGGTTGGAATGCTCTGCTGTCTCTCCCCTCCCTTCTCTGAAGCCTCATTTGAGTGGCTCATATCTGACCATGAGCAAAGGTGGCCATCCTTATTCCCCAGCTTCTCCTGCCTCCCACTTCCTGAGCAGTATGATAAGTAAAACTGCTCAATAGTTTAAGTGGAGTACTAATTAATGAATCTGATTCCTGCTTGACACAGGCTCATTTTTAACCTGGTACACTCATTAAACCTCTGCTCCTCATTTAGCCACGGATGACCAGAGTATCATAATTTCAGCTAAGTGCGCTCAGTGATTTAATGGGCCTTGAGTTTCCCACATCCCTGTAGTGTCCCATCTGAGCAGCTCAATCAGTATCGTTAGGAGTTTATTTAGTACAATGAGAGATCTCTCTGATCTATCCTAAATTCAACCAAAGCCTTGAAAGAGGAATGAAAGCAAACCACTGGCTCCACGATTTCAAACAACCCATTTTGCTTTTAACCGTAAATCAGCCACGGGGTCTGAAATGCAGACAGTTTCCAGACAGACCAGGTCATCTCCTGAGTTAATGAGAAAATTCCTGCTAGGAACAGTTTCCACCTCTACCAGCAGATGCCAGCACCTCCTCTTCTTGGATAAGAAAGGGCCCAGGGGTTTGGTCTCCACTCCACACATCCTGAGATTTTTAAAAATAAAGACAGATTAAAAGCAACAAAAACAAACACACGCCCCCACCCCCAAAGGTTATTCCGTATCTGCTTTCATTCCCAGTTCCTGCCCAGTGAATCACATCCCAGGGAATTCTCAGAAAGAGCTATCTGTTTTGTCATTGTTGTTACTGCTGTGTTTGTGTGAATGTGGAGATATTTAATCAACCACTTCCCTCTTCCCATACAGAAGAATTCTCAAAGCTCAAACAGGCCAGGGTGAGTTGGATTCCAATTTTAATGGGTTCTCATAAAGCCCTTGTCGATTGCAAGTACCCAGTAAGTGTTTTATAACAGTGACAGCTTTGCAAATACTGTAACATATGTAACTTGGATTGGGTCAATACATGGCAGGGAGATCAGATTGTGAGATGGTCGAGCTGTTCATTTTGGCTGTCTTTACAATCAATCAGCCAGACCAACTGAGCCTGCAGTGATACTCACTGATTATTGAGAAAGGGAAAACAAATGGATTGGCCACGCTGCCCGCTAAAGCCTCTTCAATCGCTAAAACCTCTGTCAATATACAGACAGGTGCCATCTTTTGGAAACCAGTTATTAGTAATAACTCTCAGGTCCACCTAAAAGCAAGGCCACATTTTGACTACAAAGGGGAAAAAAAAAAGATTAGTTCAATTTACTTCAAAATGTTTTGTATGATAGATTTTGCAGCCTGACCTGTTTCAGAAACCCAAAGTGTATAGACGGCGGTGCCAGGCCACAACAGTGCTTTCTGCCTCATCCCAGCTTGCTTCTCTTTTTCTTCTTTGGGTATCTTCAGCCTTTGTGCTTAATTCAAAAGCTGGTAAAAAGTGCAATAGCCTCAAATATATTTCACAACTGGAAGATAAAATGGCTTATAAAAGATCCAGTTTCCAGGGTGAGATGCAGGACTTGTAAGCCCTTTCTTATAACCTGCACAAGTGACTGGATGTCGTCAGCTACCACAGATCTGCACCGCTTTCTTTGCTTCCAGCCAGCTCATCCGTGGCTGCTGGTGGAGTGAGTGCATTGTGTGAACTGCCTAATCCAAATCTCTCCAAGTTGCTAGGTTTAGGCTGAGATGTTCCAATAAAAATGAAGGCAGCCTCCCAGTCTCTGCCTAAACTTGATTCAAATCACATCAACTTAGAATGTATCACTTTCACTGTATTTTCTTCAGGGACTGCTCCGTCTATAATAGAGATAAGACACCAAAAAGCTAGTTATCAACATTTTCAGTTAGAGAAAGAGGAAAAATTAATCTAAATAATTCAAGGACCATATTTCCAGCTTCTCTGAGTTTCCTTAAGGATCAGGTAGAGATTGAGAGGAGATGGGCCACTGACAAAATGTGATGAAAGAAAGATGCAGAGGGGGAACTTGGATATTTAAAATTCTTGTATTTTATTCATCCTAAGGTACTATTTTTAGGCTGTGCAAGAATGGATTCCCTCTTTTCCATTTAATCAGATTTTTGGAGGATCAAGTTAAGGGAGATGATTTAGATGTGAAATGGGTTTTTCTAGACCCAAAGGAACAACTGTGCAGATCAGCAGAAAATGGAGGGAAGGGAGAGATACTGTACTGGCTCACCCTTAGAAGAAAGATGGTAAAATGTGGTGAAAATCAGAGGCTTTTCAATCTACTGTGGCAGAAACTATAAGTTTTCTCACCAATTTGGAGATGTGTGTGTGTTTAGTCGTGTCTGACTTTGTGATCCTACAGACTGTAGCCCTCCAGACTCCTCTGTCCATGGGATTCTCCATGCAAGAATACTGGAGTGGGTTGCCACTTCCAGACCTGGGGACTGAATCCTCATCTTCTGAATCTCTTGCATTGCAGGCAAATTTTTACTGCTTGATCCATTGGGGAAGCCTACCAATCTCCTTCAATCCATTAAAAGACTTTTTTATTTCAGTGATAGAACCTCTTGAGTTTTAGCTAGGTGTTGGTCCAGTTGGAAACTACGTTTCCACACCTTCCTTGCAGCTTTGGTGTGACTTCATGACCAAGTCTGACTAATGAGCAGTGTGCAGAAGTGATGGGTGACTTCTGGTCATGCTCTCAAAAGGAAGCTGCTTGCTCTCTGCTTTTTTTCTCTCTTTGCAAAGACTGGAATGTGGCTGTGTTGATGGGGGGTCATTTCAGAACAAGTAGAGGAGGGTAATCCCTAGAGGATGCTGAACAGAAAGAAAGCACCATCATCCTTGGACCACTTTGTGGTGCAGAATGAGCCTGCACCTCTAGACTGCCTGCTTGCTTGAGTGTTCACAAGAGAGGTGGTTCAGTGTAGTGCCTTGCTGATCCAAGTGTGCTTGTTAGATCCTCAGCAGCACCTAGGAGCTTATTAAAAATGCAGAATCTTGGGCTCCATCTCAGTCCTGCTGAATTATACATTAAAAAAAACCAAAAACCCTTGACAGTCTGTATTAAAGTTGAGAAGCATGGTTATGTGGCTAAAAACATAGATTCTGGAGCCAGATCCTGAGTTCAAATCCAAATCTGTGACTTAATCAGCTGTGTTACTTGGGAAAAACTACAGAAAGTCTGACTTACTTTTCTCATCTGTAAATTGGGGATATTAATACCTCCCTCACATATTATAAGTATTATATCAGTTAATATATGCAAATAGGTTAGTATAAAGCTATATACAGACTTATTATTATTACAAAAAGTTAATTGCTATCTTGCTTTGAACAATTTGGTCACTGATAAAGATGTCAAACCAACATCTTAAATTCATCTACTGTTATAATGAACTGTGTGAAGATTTGGAGAAGGGTAGAAATTGTGTCAGTTCTTATAATTAGAACAGCCATATATCTTGGGTCTTTCAGGATGATCTTACAAGAAAATGTATTTACATTCAACAAGTATTTGTTGAGCACCTTCTATGTGTCAGGCATTTTTCTAGGTGCTTTGGTGAAGAAACCTGGCAAAAAATTCCACCTTCAGGAAGACTATATTTTAGTGGAACAGATGGAAGTGGGTGGCATGGAGATGGGAATCATCTATCAAGTTTAGATCTCATTATCAGGTTGTGGCTAAAGTGGTGTTTCTTGATTACTAGTTTGGAAAATTTACACACCGTAAAAAGAGGAAGTGAAAAATACTGAAACCTCCTGAGGATTATGAGGTTGTGGTTATTATATCTGTCTAGGCTCTAGCAATATGTGAATCGTGAACTTTCAGATGTTCAAGCTGGTTTTAGAAAAGGCAGAGGAACCAGAGATCAAATTGCCAACATCTGCTGGATCATCGAAAAAGCAAGAGGGTTCCAGAAAAACATCTATTTCTGCTTTATTGACTATGCCAAAGCCTTTGACTGTGTGGATCACAATAAACTGTGGAAAATTCTGAAAGAGATGGGAATACCAGACCACCTGACCTGCCTCTTGAGAAACCTATATGCAGGTCAGGAAGCAACAGTTAGAACTGGACATGGAACAACAGACTGGTTCCAAATAGGAAAAGGAGTACATCAAGGCTGTATATTGTCATCCTGCTTATTTAACTTATATGCAGAGTACATCATGAGAAACACTGGGCTGGAATAAGCACAGGCTGGAATCAAGATTGCTGGGAGAAATATCAATAACCTTAGATATGCAGATGACACCACCCTTATGGCAGAAAGTGAAGAGGAACTAAAAAGCCTCTTGATGACTGTGAAAGAGGGGAGTGAAAAAGTTGGCTTAAAAAAGATCATGGCATCTGGTCCCATCACTTCATGGGAAATAGATGGGGAAACAGTGTCAGACTTTATTTTCTGGGGCTCCAAAATCACCGCAGATGGTGATTGCAGCCATGAAATTAAAAGATGCTTACTCCTTGAAAGGAAAGTTATGACCAACCTATATAGCATATTAAAAAGCAGAGGCATTACTTTGCCAACAAAGGTCCATCTAATCAAGGCTATGGTTTTTCCAGTGGTCATGTATGGATGTGAGAGTTGGACTGTGAAGAAAGCTGAGCACTGAAGAATTGATGCTTTTGAACTGTGCTGTTGGAGAAGACTCTTGAGAGTCCCTTGGACTGCAAGGAGATCCAACCAGTCCATTCTAAAGGAGATCAGTCCTGGGTGTTCACTGGAAGGACTGATGCTAAAGCTGAAACTCCAATACTTTGGCCACCTTATGCGAAGAGTTGACTCATTGTAAAACATCCTGATGCCGGGAGGGATTGGGGGCAGGAGGAGAAGAGGACAACAGAGGATGAGATGGCTGGATGGCATCACCAACTCGATGGACATGAGTTTGGGTAAACTCTGGGAGTTGATGATGGACAGAGAGGCCTGGCATGCTGTGATTCATGGGGTCTCAAAGAGTCGGACATGACTGAACTGAACTGAACTGAGGGTCAGCAAGGTTTTTGCATAGTGGAGACACTTGGAGACCACAGGAAATCTATATTCTACAGCAAAGTCTAAGTGTGGAGCTGGGATGGTGGTCTCTAGCTCAGTTCCTGACCAGGCTCATCCATTGCTGATTAGCACACAAAGGCCCCCTCTATGAGGCACTTGATGAATATCACCAGGAAGTACCAGTTCCTATGGAGACGCTTGACCACAAAGGGAATTAATTTGTATAACTTTTGGGAAAGTGTCTTAATTCCACTCATTTCTTTAAAGTTGTGTGATTATTTTTCCTTAAGTTGTCAGTATTTTTTATATGTTCTGGATTTTTTTTTTCAAATTCGTGATTTTTTTTTTTCATTTTCTTGATAGTGTCTTTTAATGGGAAAATGTTTTTGAATTTTATCAAGTCCAATTTACCAGTTTTTTTCTTATGGCTTTGATTTTTTGTGTGTGTCCTAAGAATTCCTTGCTTAACTAAATGTCTTAAAGATGTTCCCCCTAAATTTTCCTCTGGAATCTTTTATAGTTTAGTTTTTATATTTAGATCTATGACACAGTTTGAGTTCATTTTTGTGTGACATGTAAGTTAAGGATCAAGGCTCATTTTCTCCCCTGGCTCAGTATCCAGGACAATTTGTAAAAACTATCCTTTTCTATTGAATCACATTGACTTTTTGTCTACAGTCTACTGGTCATAAATAAAGTATTTATTTTGGGATTACAAATTTATACATTCTTAAGCCAATATCCCAGCACTTTCAGCTTTATGATAAATCTGGAAGTTAGGTTGTAAATATCCTCCAGTCTAGTTCTTTTACAAAATTGTCTTGGCTATTCTAAGTTCTTTTCCATTGATAAAAATTTTAGTAATGTTGGGGAAAATAGGCATAAATATGTGCTGTGCAAGACAAAAGGACACATATATTCCCCCCAAGAAGGATAGGAAATCATTGATTTTGCAACTTCAGCAGGACTATGTATGCATTAGACGATAAAACAGCTTTTTCTACCAGATTTCCTCACTCTCTATTATTTGGGGATTCTAGAAAGTACAAAAAAGATCTTCATGACCCAGATACTCACGATGGTGTGATCAGTCACCTAGAGCCAGACATCCTGAATGTGAAGTCAAGTGGGCATTAGGAAGCATCACTATGAACAAAGCTAGTGAAGGTGATGGAATTCCAGTTGAGCTATTTCAAATCCTGAAAGATGATGCTGTGAAAGTGCTGCACTCAATATGCCAGCAAATTTGGAAAAGTCAGCAGTGGCCACAGGACTGGAAAAGGTCAGTTTTCGTTCCAATCCCAAAGAAAGGCAATGCCAAAGAATGCTCAAACTACCACACAATTGCACTCATCTCACACACTAGTACAGAGAAGGCAATGGCACCCCACTCCAGTACTCTTGCCTGGAAAATCCCATGGCCGGAGGAGCCTGGTAGGCTGCAGTCCATGGGGGTCGCACAGAGTCGGACACGACTGAAGCGACTTAGCAGCAGCAGCAGCACACGCTAGTAAAGTAATGCTTAAAATTCTCCAAGCCAGGCTTCAGCAATACGTGAACTGTGACTCTCCAGATGTTCAAGCTGGTTTTAGAAAAGGCAGAGAAACCAGAGATCAAATTGCCAACATCTGCTGGATCATCGAAGAAGCAAGAGAGTTCCAGAAAAGCATCTATTTCTGCTTTATTGACTATGTGAAAGCCTATGACTGTGTGGATCACAATAAACTGTGGAAAATTCTGAAAGAGTTGGGAATCCCAGACCACCTGACTTGCTTCTTGAGAAACTTATATGCAGGTCAGGAAGCAACAGTTAGAACTGGACATGGAACAACAGCCTGGTTCCAAATAGGAAAAGGAGTACATCAAGGCTGTATATTGTCACCCTGCTTATTTAACTTATATGCAGAGTACATCATGAGAAACGCTGGGCTGGATGAAGGATGAGCTGGAATCAAGATTGCCGGGAGAAATATCAATAACGTCAGATATGCAGATGACACCACCCTTATGGCAGAAAGTGAAGAGGAACTCAAAAGCCTCTTGATGAAAGTGAAAGTGGAGAGTGAAAAAGTTGGCTTAAAGCTCAACATTCAGAAAACAAAGATCATGGCATCCAGTCCCATCATTTCATGGGAAACATATGGGGAAACAGGGGAAACAGTGGCTGACTTTATTTTTGGGGGCTCTAAAATCACTGCAGATGGTAATTGCAGCCATGAAATTAAAAGACATTTACTCCTTGGAAGGAAAGTTATGACCAACCTAGACAGCATATTCAAAAGCAGAGACATTACTTTGCCAACAAAGGTCCATCTAGTCAAGGCTATAGTTTTTTCCGGTGGTCATGTATGGAAGTGAGAGTTGAACTATAAAGAAAGCTGAGCACTGAAGAATTGATGCTTTTGAACTGTGGTGTTGGAGAAGCCTCTTGAGAGTCCCTTGGACTACAAGGAGATCCAACCAGTCCTTCCTAAGGGGTTTTCATTGGAAGGACTGATGTTTAAGCTGAAACTCCAATACTTTGGCCACCTGAAGTGAAAAGCTGACTCATTTGAAAAGACCCTGATGCTGGGAAAGATTGAGGGCATGAGGAGAAGGGGATGACAGAGGATGAGATGGTTGGATGGCATCAGTGACTCAATGAACATGGGTTTGGGTGGACTCCAGGAGTTGTTGATGGACAGGGAGGCCTGGGCGGTTCATGGTGTTGCAAAAAGTCGGACACAACCGAGCGAGTGAACTGAACTGACTTGACTAGAAAGTTCACTTTGTCTGTTTCTGGTTCTAAGAATATTGAAATATTTCCCTGGGTTTTTCAGCCCCTTCTCTGAAGGAAGTAATGCAACATAGTCTTGTATTGAATATAACGTCCATCTCTGGGAATCCTCATTCTATGAGGAAACCTCTTCCTATGAGATACCTTTTTGTCAGAAGTTCTCTTCTTTAGACCATGTCTTTAAGAAGCAAAATTTGGAACTAGTTACATACAACAGTCCCATAAATTAACTGTACACTTTATAAATTAGCAAACTGAAGTATAAGTAACTTACTCAGTTAATCCCTTTTACCAGTTCTAAGACACATAGAGCTCCACAGTTTGTTATCTCTGAAATCAAGGTGTGTCCCTTGATTAATGATATATCATAGGTTAGTTGACTGCATTATTTTTTGTGGAATGGTATATAAAATAATTGTCTTTCTAATTAATGGTGTCTTAGATTTAAAGACGTAAAGCTGCTCATCTGTAATATGAAGATGATAATCATGTTGGAGTGATATGAAGTTTCAACAGTGTTTTGTTTGCTTGTAGAAGATGTGGTAGAATGAATAAAGAAAAAGCTGGAATAGGAGGAGAAAGTCTCAGGTTCTCTCCCCCACCTTTTTTGAAGGATTTTATTATCAGAATGAATGGCAGATACAAGTATAACAGAATACACAAATTAACTTTTCTGATAATTTTAGTCTCTAGGTTCTCTATGAAAAGGCCAGTTGCTTTTGAGGACAAGATGCTGTGCAACAAACTACAGCATTGAAATCAATGTTTGAGACAGTGAGTCCTAACAAGGATATAGTCTTAAGGATGAGATATGGTGAGAAATAAAAAGCTTTTTCCTATTTCCTTCCCTTAATAAGGTGAATATATATGTATAAATGTATAAGGCTCATTTTGAGGAAAAAAATTCCTTCATATAGAAAAACCTTAATTTCATCCATCATCCAGAAAAAAAAAAATTCTAATCCCTGGGCCAAACAAGGAAACCAAAATAGGGTGACATGAACTTCAAAACTGTAATCTGACTGTAATTGCCATCTTCTTTACTTTTAAAAAGGTTAGCATCATTTTATCCATACCAAAATAGTACACTGAGTCTTCTCCTTTACAAAATGTTTAACCAAATTGGAATTAATCTCACTTTAAAGTGCAAAAAATGATATGTAAGACAAGTGCTTGCTCTGTGTGACACACACAAAGGAGATTCCTTTTAACAGCACTGGCCCAAGAGGTACTATAGTAAAACTGGCTGTAGTACCAGAAAAGTGATCCATTAGGTCTGCTAAAAGGGCAGGGGGAGTCCAGTGTCAGCAAAGCAATGCCTGCCAAGTCTGATTTTCAGTTATACCGAGATTTCAACCAGATCTTAGGTGCCCCCACATGACAGTATCAGAGTACATAGTACCAGCATAGGTTCAAGAGGACCAAAGTTGTCTAAACATCTCTACTCAACTATTTGACAATGCTTTTTAGGGGCATTGCCAGTTAACAGAATTGAACCTGGGTTTTGAAACAACACAAATATCATTTACCTCATAAGCAATAGTCAAAGTGTTTTACTATGAATGATAAAACAAACAAACAAACAAACAGGTAACAAGATCTCTCATCAGTTCAGTTCAGTCGCTCAGTCCTGTCTGACGCTCTTTGACCTCATGGGCTGCAGCAGCCAGGCCTCCCTGTCCATCACAAACTCCCGGAGTTTACTCAAATTCATGTCCATTGAGTCGGTGATGCCATCCAACCATCTCATCTTCTGTTGTCCCCTACTCCTCCCGCCTTCAATCTTTCCCAGCATCAGGGTCTTTCAAATGAGTCAGTTCTTTGCATCACGTGGCCAAAGTATTGGAGTTTCAGCTTCAGTATCAGTCCTTCCAATGAATATTCAGGACTGATCTTTAGGATGGACTGTTTGGATCTCCTTGCAGTCCAAGGGACTCTCAAGGTCTTCACCAACACTATAGTTCAAAAGCATCAATTCTTTGTCATTCAGCTTTCTTTACAGTCCAAGTCTTACATCCATATATGACCACTGGAAAAACCATAGCCTTGACTAGATGGACCTTTGTTGGCAAAGTAATGTCTCTGCTTTTTAATATGCTGTCTAGGTTGGTCATAACTTTTCTCCCAAGCAGTAAGTGTCTTTTAATTTCATGGCTGCAGTCACTATCTGCAGTGATTTTGGAGCCCAGAAAAATAAAGTCTGACACTGTTTCCACTGTTTCCCCATCTAATTCCCATGAAGTGATGGGACCAGATGCCATGGTCTTTGTTTTCTGAATGTTGAGCTTTAAGCCAACTTTTTCACTCTCCTCTTTCACAGTCATCAAGAGACTCTTTAGTTCCTCTTCACTTTCTGCCATAAGGGTGGTGTCATCTGCCTATCTGAGGTTATTAATATTTCTCCTGGCAATCTTGATTCCGGCTTGTGCTTCCTCCAGCCCAGCGTTTCTCATGATGTACTCTGCATATAAGTTAAATAAGCAGGGTGACAATATACAGCCTTGACGTACTCCTTTTTCTATTTGGAACCAGTCTGTTCCATGTCCAGTTCTAACTGTTGCTTCCTGACCTGCATATAGGTTTCTCAAGAGGCAGGTCAGGTGGTCTGGTCTTCCCATCTCTTTCAGAATTTTCCACAGTTTATTGTGATCCACATAGTCAAAGGCTTTGGCATAGTCAATAAAGCAGAAATAGATGTTTTTCTGGAACTCCCTTGCTTTTTTTAATCAAAACTGATGAGCGAATTGATACTTATCCTGTTGAAGCGGTTCAAGTTCTCTGGCTGAAGAAGAGGGAAAATTAGTAAGATGTGAAATTGGAAATGAGAAACCCCACGTCCAAGGCCAGGAGCAATGGCTGTGCTTCGCTGGACTGGCCATATGGAGATACCTCACGTCCAAGGGCAAAGGAGAAGCCCCAGCAAGATGGTAGGAGAGGCAAATTCATGTTTAGAATCAAACCCCATTCCCACCAGAGATGCTCAGAGGGCTCAAACAAATCTTGTGTGCACCAGGACCCAGGGACCCCACATATACTGAGACAGAAATGTATTTGAGCATTTCCTGTGGAGGTACAGGTCGGCCATGGTCTTCCACAGGGACAGAGGTTCTGGGTGCAGCTGACTTGGGTACGGCATAAGCCCTCTTGGAGGAGGTCGCCATTAACCCCACCATAGAGCTGCCAGAACTCACACAGGACTGGGAAATAGACTCTCGGAGGTCACAACAGAACCTTGTGCACCAGGACCCAGAAGAAAGGAGCAGTGACCCCACAGGAGGCTGCTCCAGACTTGCCTGTCAGTGTCCCAGAGTCTCCAGCAGAGGCCTGGGTCGGTGGTGGCCTGTTGCAGGGTTGGGGGCACTGAATGTAGCAGTACATGCATGGGATATTTTGAGGGAGGTTAGGGTCAGGGGCAGCAGCCGAAAGTACCAGACTGCGACGGCGCAGGAATGGCCAAGAGGAGCTACCCCGCATCGGAGGTCGGGGCGGGGGGGGGCGGCCGAGAGGAGATACCCAGCGTCCGAGGTCAGGGGCGGTGACGAGAGGAGTTGCCCCGTGTCCGAGGCCAGGGGCGGCGGGCGGGAGGAGCTACCCCACGCTCCAAGCCTGAGGCCAGGGCCGGTGGCCGGGAGGACCAACCCCATGTCCAAGGAGCCCTGGCTGCATGGGTGCAGGAGGGCCTAGAGGAGCTATCCCACGTTGAAAGTCAGGAAGGGCGGCGGTGAGGAGATACCCCTTGTCCAAGGTAAGGAGCAATGGCTGCGCTTTACTGGAGCAGCCGTGAAGAGATACCCCACGCCCAAGGTAAGAGAAACCCAAGTAAGACGGTAGGTGTTGCAAGAGGGCATCAGAGGGCAAACACACTGAAACCATACTCACAGAAAACTAGTCAATCTAATCACACTAGGACCACAGCCTTGTCTAACTCAATGAAACTAAGCCATGCCCGTGGGGCAACCCAAGATGGGCGGGTCATGGTGGAGAGATCTGACAGACTGTGGTCCACTGGAGAAGGGAATGGCAAACCACTTCAGTATTCTTGCCTTGAGAACCCCATGAACAGTATGAAAAGGCAAAATGATAGGATACTGAAAGAGACACTCCCCAGGTCAGTAGGTGCCCAATATGCTACTGGAGATCAGTGGAGAAATAACTGCAGAAAGAATGAAGGGATGGAGCCAAAGCAAAAAGAATACCCAGCTGTGGATGTGACTGGTGATAGAAGCAAGGTCCGAAGCTGTAAAGAGCAATATTACATAGGAACCTGGAATGTCAGGTCCATGAATCAAGGCAAATTGGAAGTGGTCAAACAAGAGATGGCAAGAGTGAATGTCGACATTCTAGGAATCAGCGAACTGAAATGGACTGGAATGGGTGAATTTAACTCAGATGATCATTATATCTACTACTGTGGGCAGGAATCCCTCAGAAGAAATGGAGTGGCCATCATGGTCAACAAAAGAGTCCAAAATGCAGTACTTGTTCGTTTCCAAGGCAAATCATTCAATATCACAGTAATCCAAGTCTATGCCCCAACCAGTAATGCTGAAGAAGCTGAAGTTGAATGGTTCTATGAAGACCTACAAGACCTTTTAGAACTAACACCCAAAAAAGATGTCCTTTTCATTATAGGGGACTGGAATGCAAAAGTAGGAAGTCAAGAAACACCTGGAGTAACAAGCAAATTTGGCCTTGGAATACAGAATGAAGCAGGGCAAAGACTAATAGAGTTTTGCCAAGAAAATGCATTGGTCATTACAAACACCCTCTTCAGACAACACAAGAGAAGACTCTATACATGGTCATCACCAGATGGTCAACACCAAAATCAGATTGATTATATTCTTTGCAGCCAAAGATGGAGAAGCTCTATACAGTCAGCAAAAACAAGACCAGGAGCTGACTGTAGCTCAGACCATGAACTCCTTATTGCCAAATTCAGACTTAAATTGAAGAAAGTAGGGAAAACCACTAGACCATTCAGGTATGACCTAAATCAAATCCCTTATGATTATACAGTGGAAGTGAGAAATAGATTTAAGGGCCTAGATGTGATAGAGTGCCTGATGAACTATGGAATGAAGTTCGTGATATTGTACAGGAAACAGGGATCAAGACCATCCCCATGGAAAAGAAATACAAAAAAGCAAAATGGCTGTCTTGGGAGGCTTTACAAATAGCTGTGAAAAGAAGAGAAGTGAAAAGCAAAGGAGAAAAGGAAAGATATAAACATCTGAATGCAGAGTTCCAAAGAATAGCAAGAAGAGATAAGAAAGCCTTCTTCAGCGATCAATGCAAAGAAATAGAGGAAAACAACAGAATGGGAAAGACTAGGGATCTCTTCAAGACAATCAGAGATACCAAAGGAACATTTCATGCAAAGATGAGCTCGATAAAGGACAGAAATGGTATGGACCTAACAGAAGCAGAAGATATTAAGAAGAGATGGCAAGAATACACAGAAGAACTGGACAAAAAAGATCTTCATGACCAAGATAATCACGATGGTGTGATCACTGACCTAGAGCCAGACATCTTGAATGTGAAGTCAAGTGGGCCTTAGAAAGCATCACTACAAACAAAGCTAGTGGAGGTGATGGAATTCCAGTTGAGCTATTCCAAATCCTGAAAGATGATGCTGTGAAAGTGCTGCACTCAGTACACCAGCAAATTTGGAAAACTCAGCAGTGGCCACAGGACTGGAAAAGGTCAGTTTTCATTCCAATCCCTAAGAAAGGCAATGCCAAAGAATGCTCAAACTACCACACAATTGCACTCATCTCACACACTAGTAAAGTCATGCTCAAAATTCTCTAAGCCTGGCTTCAGCAATATGTGAACCATGAACTTCCTGATGTTCAAGCTGGTTTTAGAAAAGGCAGAGAAACCAGAGATCAAATTGCCAACATCTGCTGGATCATCGAAAAAGCATGAGAGTTCCACAAAAGCATCTATTTCTGCTTTATTGACTATGCCAAAGCCTTTGACTGTGTGGATCACAATAAACTGTGGAAAATTCTGAAAGAGATGGGAATACCAGACCACCTGACCTGCCTCTTGAGAAACCTATATGCAGGTCAGGAAGCAACAGTTAGAACTGGACATGGAACAACAGACTGGTTCCAAATAGGAAAAGGAGTACATCAAGGCTGTATATTGTCACCCTGCTTATTTAACTTATATGCAGAGTACATCATGAGAAACGCTGGACTGGAGGAAGCACAGGCTGGAATCAAGATTGCTGGGAGAAATATCAATAACGTCAGATATGCAGATGACACCACCCTTATGGCAGAAAGTGAAGAGGAACTCAAAAGCCTCTTGATGAAAGTGAAAGTGGAGAGTGAAAAAGTTGGCTTAAAGCTCAACATTCAGAAAACGAAGATCATGGCATCTGGTCCCATCATTTCATGGGAAATAGATGGGGAAACAGTGGAAACAGTGTCAGACTTTAGTTTTCTGGGCTCCAAAATCAACACAAATGGTGAGTGCAGCCATGAAATTAAAAGACGCTTACTCCTTGGAAGGAAAGTTATGACCAACCTAGATAGCATATTGAAAAGCAGAGACATTACTTTGCCAACAAAGGTTCGTCTAGTCAAGGCTGTGGTTTTTCCTGTGGTCATGTATGGATGTGAGAGTTGGACTGTGAAGAAGGCTGAGCGCTGAAGAATTGATGCTTTTGAACTGTGGTGTTGGAGAAGCCTCTTGAGAGTCCCTTGGACTGCAAGGAGGTCCAACCAGTCCATTCTGAAGGAGATCAGCCCTGGGATTTCTTTGGAAGGAATGATGCTAAAGCTGAAACTCCAGTACTTTGGCCACCTGATGCGAAGAGTTGACTCATTGGAAAAGACTCTGATGCTGGGAGGGATTGGGGGCAAGAGGAGAAGGAGACGACAGAGGATGAGATGGCTGGATGGCATCACTGACTCGATGGACGTGAGTCTGAGGAACTCCGGGAGTTGGTGATGGACAGGGAGGCCTGGCGTGCTGTGATTGATGGTGTCGCAAAGAGTCGGACATGACTGAGCGACTGATCTGATCTCTGATCTGACCATTATCTTCATTACCTCCAACCATAGTTTGGCCCAGGTAAATAGCAGGGAGGGAACACAGCTTCACCCAGCAACAGAAAATTGGATTAATGATTTACTGAGCAAGCCTCACCAATCAGAACAAGACTCAGTTTCCCCCTCAGTCAGTCTCTCCCACCAGGAAGCTTCCATAAGCCTTTTATCCTTATCCATCATAGGGCAGACAGACTGAAAACCACAATCACAGAGAACTAACCAATCTAATCACATGGACCACAGTCTTGTCTAACTCAATGAAACTATGAGCCACGCCATGTAGGGTACCTAAGACGGATGGGTCATGGTGGAGAGTTCTGACAAAATGTGGTCCACTGGAGAAGGGAATGGCAAACCACTTCAGTATTCTTGCCTTGAGAATCCCATGAACAGTATGAAAAGGTCTCTCATACATCAGTGGTTAATATGACTTAGAGTGACTATAAATTAAAGCAGTACAGAATGATAAGCTTTGCCCTAGTGTTTCTCAAGATCCAAGTTTATCTCCAGCTCCACCTTCAGTTTAACAAACAAACCCCTAAATACAAAACATTTCCTATGGTAAGGTAAAGGGGAACAAGACACCCTCTATCCAGAGTCCCTGGAATAGAAAGAGCTCTAGAACCCAGTAGGCATGAGCATATTCTATTATGAGATTATTGGTCTCCAGCAATTGTTCCTTCTATCACTGGGTTATCCATCTTGGGTGGCTTGAATGTTGCTGGATCCTCCGCCACTCAGGTGGCCTAGATCAGAGCAGCTCCATTGGAGAGGGCTTCTTTGTAGGCCTGGAGTGTTCTTGCTCAAAGAAGCTCCATGTATCTGAATTTGTGTCCTTATGCCTGCTTGCAACATCCATGGCACTGGGATTGGGCTGGGGAAGTCTGTGGAAGAACAGAAGTGTAACAGCCTTTGGGTTTCTGCTTAGAGGATGGGTGAGGGGTGCTGCTAGGGGTGGTTTGGCATGCAGACTGCTTCTACTCTTGTGTTTTTCCTCCACTGTGCAGTTTGTGACATGATTTTGCCACTTGGGCTTCCCTGGTGGCTCAGATGGTGAAGAATCTGCCTGCAATGTGGGAGACCCAGGTTCAATCCCTGGGTTGGGAAGATCCCCTGGAGGAGGGCATGGCAACCCACTCTAGGATTCTTGCCTGGAGAACTCTATAAACAGAGGAGACTGTTGGGCTACCGTCCATGGGGTTGCAAAGAGTCGGACACGCCTGAATGACTCACACTAACACTTCTGCCACTTGAAGGTACTTATCACCCTCTGTGGGAAGATCCTTTTGGAGTGTACAGCCAGCACCTCTCAGCCCTGCCTGTTGTTCAAAATGCTGAGTGCTCTCCCCGATATGCTTTATGATCAGAGAACTCATGATAACATGGGTAGCTCTAGACTTTACCACCTATCCACATTGTCAATGCTATAGGTCCTGGCAGGGGAGGGCATAACTGGTGTCTCCCCAGTCTATCTTGGCAAGGTTCTGATACTTGCACCCTGGAAACACTGGCTTCCAGGGAGTACTGCCCATAACTGAAGGAAGAGGAGACATTGTATAGAGCTCCTGAGGGCATTGTCATGACTGAATGCCTGATAGTAAGTACATCCTGGTGGGGAGGGTCATCTTTCCTGGAGGCCCACTAGGCTCAAGGGCAGACCCTTGGGGTTCTCTCCAAGCCGCTGGAAGACCAAGATCCAGGTGGTTTAACTGTATAGAATTCCAGAGTCCCTTCAACCCCAGTGAAATGTGATGATCCTGCTCACAAGGGACATTGTCCTACTGTCCACATTAGCAAAGCTCTTCTAGAAGAGTCTATCCAGAGGTTCTGTTTCTCTGCCACAGTGGGGCTCCTTTGGGCTGAGCGCCAGTGCTAGAAAGCTGCAAAGACCGGGAGAATGATGTCCAACGGACGTGGTGCAGTTGGAACCAGGCCATGGTGTACTGGCCATCAAATGTGTTTGGGCCTCAGGCACTGATCAACATGCGGTGGCTAAATTGAGAGTCAGACTCCTGCATTAACTTTGCTCTTGAAGAGCTAAGTGACATTGGGGTAAAACAGTATCGCTGAGCCTGAGTTTCCTTATCTTAGAAAATGAGGATAAAATACCTGCTCTGTCTACTTTGCAGAATTCTTATAACATCAGACAATTCTTGTTCTCATTGGTTTTATGAAGCAGTGGAAGCATAAGTGTGTGAAATAAAAGAAAATGTGTGGGAAAATACTTTGAAGTTTTAAGGGGCCCATAAATGTAAAAACAACTGCTTTTGACTCAAATAGTAAATCCAGGCTAAAGTGTCATCATTTTTATGTTCAATTAAAATCAACCAACATTTTTGAGGCCCTGCTTTTGTACTTGACCCCTTGGGAAGGAATGTTAAGTGGTACACACACACGTTAGGTATGGAAAGGCGATTTTCCTTTGGCAAGCTCCCTGCATCTCAAAGCAAAGATGTGTGGCAAAGAATTAGAAACCAGTGTCCTGGAATATGGTGGCTTTCCCCGCCTAAGAACCACACTTTTATTTCTTGCTAATCCACCTCTCATTAGAAATGCGTATAGGAAAGAAGAGCTGGGTTCCTTAGCTTAGGGCTAGAGATAGTGGACAGAACACAGGAAGAGAATCAATGGTGGATAGCAGGAGTAGAAAAGAAAAATAGGGAGCTGGGAATTGGAAAGGAGAAAAGACAGTATACAAAGAAAATCAATCCTCCCAATTGTGACATGTGAGGAGAAGGAACCAAGCTGTAAAAATGGATAGTGAGGACCTCAGATTCAATCAATCGAATGCCAGGTGGATAAGGCTTTAAAAAAAATGAGGCTATTATCGCTGAAGTTCATTTGACAGAGCTTATGTGTAAGAGTTAAGTGATGATCACTCTTGTCTAAAATCATAAAATGAGGTGCCAGTGTGATTTATCACTCTGCTTGTCTAATAAACCCCAACTTTAGGAAGCATCTGTAAATTTGGATCTGACTCTAAAAACTCTTGGTATGTCATTGCTGATTAGCCCATCTTTGGCATATAGTAGACATTCAATAGGTGTTGGATAAATAAACTGGACCATTGCAGACCTACCTAATTTATGTTTTCATGAGGTTGGAAGATTCAAAGCTAGAGAAAAGTACATTTCCCTCCTTATCCTTTTATTTCCTTGAACATGAGACTCTCAGTTAAGACCCCCTCCAGTCTATGTACAGGTCTTTCTCTAGTTACGATGGGATTATGTCCCAGGAAATTCACTGTAAGTTGAAAATGTCATTAAATCCCCCAAAATTCACTTAGTACACTTAACCTACTGAACATCAGAGCTTAGCCTAGCCTTAAACCTGCATAACATACTTACATTAGCCTACAGTTGGGCAAAATCATCTCTCACAAAGCCTATTTCGTAATAAAGTGTTGAATAGCTCATGTAATTTCTTGGATACTGTACTGAAGGTGAAAAACAGAATGGTTGTGTTTGTCATTCATCCTTGTGTTGGTGTGGCTGGTTGGGAGCTGTGGTTCAGCCGCTGCCGAGCACAAGAGTATCACACACAGTCTGGGGAAAAGATCAAACTTGAAAGTTCAAAATATGGTTTCTATCATCATAAGTTGTTAGCGACTGTCTGTAGATAACTTAATAATTGCTAGTACTTATTTAATGGTTGTTTTGGGCACATGTGTGTTGAGACATTCACATGATCTCAGTCAATCCTTGCAACATAAATGAGCACATAATTATGGTC
The DNA here is from genome assembly GCF_003369695.1 of Bos indicus x Bos taurus. Taxonomy (NCBI): domain Eukaryota; kingdom Metazoa; phylum Chordata; class Mammalia; order Artiodactyla; family Bovidae; genus Bos; species Bos indicus x Bos taurus. The sequence continues at coordinate 24,154,790 of NC_040083.1, read as the reverse complement.
CTTAAAAGATGGAGAAAGTAAAATTCAGGGAGGCTGCCTTTAGACAGGGTTAGTAACTTGGCAAACGGAGAAGGCAATGGCACCCCACTCCAGTACTCTTGCCTGGAAAATCCCATGGATGGAGGAGCCTGGTACGCTACAGTCCATGGGGTCGCTAAGAGTCAGACACGACTGAGCGACTTCACTTTCACTTTTCACTTTCCTGCATTGGAGAAGAAAATGGCAACCCACTCCAGTGTTCTTGCCTGGAGAATCCCAGGGATGGGAGAGCCTGGTGGGCTGCCGTCTATGGGGTCGCACAGAGTTGGACACGACTGGAGCAACTTAGCAGCAGCAGCAGCAGCAGCAGCAGCAGCAGTAACGGCAAAAGTCACACATAGCTAGTAAGTTGCATATGGTTTTCTTTAATTATTTAGTAGAAAGGACACTAGGAAGTTGATCTTTATAACCACCTTTGTCTGAATGGTTTAGGGTCAAAAGAAAATGTGTACAGTGTAGGTAAGCTATCACTGAAGCCTGAACACTGTTGGCAGTGACCTTAAGAGCAGATGGAGTGGCTCAGGCAGAGGCTTTCAAATGCTTTTCATGGTAACCAGAATAAGAAATGCATTTTACATTTTAATACATACACACACGTGCACACGCACACATGCATGATCACACATCATGCTGATACACATAATTGAAATAAAACTTTCACTAAGCAGTGCGTCACCATCACTATGTGAAGTGAAAGTGAAGTCACTCAGTCGTGTCCGACTCTTTGCGACCCCATGGACTGTAGCCCACCAGGCTCCTCCATCCATGGGATTTTCCAGGCAAGAGGACTGGCGTGGGGTGCCATTTCCTATGTGTGATGCACACTAATATTTTCTGTTCAGTTATCTTCTCTTCTGTTATATTCCGTTCTACTCCAGTGTTTAAAGGGCTCGTTAGAACACAATTACTTGACCTCACTATACACTAACAGGTTATGATATGCAGCTGGGAAACCCCTGAGCTAGAAAGCAATAAACATAGTAGAAGGAACATGGACCTTTGATGCAGACATTGTGGGGCTTGAATCCTAGGCTGCTCTTCTATTAGCTGTGTGGGCTAAAGCAAGCAGTGCCTTCTGTGAACCTTCTCATCCATAAAGGGGGGATAATAACATTTACTTCAAAGGGTTATAGAGAAGAATGGGCAATGAATATAAACACCAACTGTAGCACCTAGCATGTCCCCGAGAAGGATGGTGACAGCTGTGAAACGATGCACTGAAGAATGTAGAGTGCTGGTCCTAGCACCAGCTATCAGTGTGAGTTTACATAAGTAATTTCTTTAATTGTCTCTCTAACTCATGCAATTCCTCTAAGTGTCATTATATTCATCTTAAAAAAAAAAACTGGGAGAAATAGTAGTACCTACCCCACACGGTTGTTTCAGAATTAAATGTGATAGCATATGAAAAACTCAGCACAGGGCCTGGTGCTTAGTACATGCTCAATAAGCTATTATTGGCTGTAGTAGCTGTTGAACAAATATATCTATTATTACTGTCCATGTAAAGCTAGTCTAAAGTCCCCAGACTAGGTTACAATATCTGTTTTGATGATACAGACTCAGGATTGTGTACATACATATGCATATGTGTGTGTATGAAATCAGAACTGCTGTTTACTTTTTTTTTTTAACCAGTATTTTCTAGAGGCCAAAACAAACCTGACTGCAGCAGAGGAAATCATTTTAGTAAAGAAAGGTTAGCTCCAAATTGGGTTCCCTCTCCTTGTTCTTCTTTTAAAGTATTTCCACAAAGTCCAATTTTTGACTTGACATTAAAGGCTTATTTTCAGTGAGCAGACTTACACACACACACACAGAATAAAAAAGAAAAGAAAGAACATGACTCTAGACACTTACATAGTGGGAAGTGAATTGAATTCAGAGGTCAGCTAAAGAACTCTGTGTCAAGGCCCCCTGCCCAAAGCCTTACTCCCTCCCACCTGTGAGGCAGCCTCAGGGGATTCATGCTCTGTGTAATCCCCTCCTCCTGTTGGGTGACTTACTTCTAACTAAGACGACAAGGTGAAAAACACAGTGTGTGACTCAGAGAGCAGGTCAGAGGAGCAATGTGGTATTGCCCCTCTGTCTTCTGAATCCCTTGCTCTGTGAGAAGCCAGCTGCCATATTGTGCCCAATAGAAATTTCCACGTGACAGAGATGACTGAAGGCAGGAGGAGAAGGGGACAACAGAGGATGAGATGGTTGGATGGCTTCACCAACTCATTGGAGACGAGTTTGAACAAACTCCGGGAGATGAAGGACAGAGAGGTCTGGCATGCTGCAGTCTGTGGGGTTGCAAAGAGTCAGACAAGACTGAGCGACTGAACAACAACTCATGTACGTGAAATTGGAAGCTGATCCTGCAGCCTGTTCAAAGACTACAGTCTCAACCAATAGTTTGACTGTGACTTCACCAGATACCCTGAGCCAGCATGACCCACAAAGCGACTCCCAGATTCAGGACTCTCAGAACCTGAGAACTAAATAATTTTTTCAAGGTGCTAAGCTTTGGAGATAATTTGTTGTATAGTTAGTGACCCACACTACCCTTGAATCTTGCTTCCCATTGCTTCTCTGTGTTACATCAGTCAGTTCAATATTAATTCAACAATTCTCTCATTCATTCCATGAACCTTTATGAACCATTCATTGTGTGTTAGGCAATGTAATGACCTTCAGATCCTAACTTGAAGGAGCTTACTGTCCTTACAGTGGTGGGAATATAATGAGCAGACTAAAAATTAAAAGGCAAGTGGCATGCTAAATGCTACCATGTGGTTTTGTTTAGAAGGCTTTGGGAACTCAAAGGAGGGAATGAGGACTTCCAGCCTGACCAGATGAGAACAGGATGAAACAGGAAGGGAATGGCACTTCAGCCTTCATACCAAGGTGTGGTAGCTTTTTAATGGGTCACTGTGGCCAGGCTGACTACATCCCCCAGAATTCCCTTTCCGCACTTTTATTTAGGATGGGCCACAAAGGAGATTATTGCTGCAGGCAGAAGGGAAACAGCAGCCAGTCTGTGGTGTATACATGTTGATGCTGATCAGCTAACTCACTTTGTTGGTGTGAAGCGAGCAGCTGGGCCTGCAGTGTCTCTACCTTCCTCTTCGTACTCCTTTAGCTTATTCTGACTTCTGTCTTTGGTGTGTATGTCTAGGGATACTCTCATCACCAAAGTGAAAGGCAAGAGCATACAGGGTTTCAGCCCTTCTTTGTTTTGGGGGTGTCAGCCTTCTTGCCTGTTTTGAAGCTCCAGTCTTGGCTGTGAAGACAAGCAGCCTAATAGATACAGTTCAACCACCACAGATATTGTATAATCCAGTTCCCTGTGACAGATATGAGAGAAAATGTGAACAGGTGAAATGAGAAAAAGCATTCAAGGCAGAGGGAATAGCATGAACAATATGGAAGTGAAAGGTAGGCGTAATAACCACTGGCACGGTATTGGTATTGACCAATCAGAATAAATGCTGGCCCAAGCACTGACCAGTCAGAATGAAGCAAGGTCCTCAAGGGGCCTGACTGTGTCTCCTTCAGTTACTAGATTATGGAGACTATTTGAGAAGTCTGGGTGGTTCTTGTGGTTGTGAAGGCATTTGAAGGGTCTATCAGAGATGCAGTCTTACCAACTAGAATACAAATGTTTTATTGGTCTAACAACTGGTATTATCATACTGGTGCATTCTAGCTATATGGCCACTATGAGAAAATATGTGGGGCAAGTGTGATGAGGAACACGTTTTTCAATGTGACTTGGCCATTGGCTGGCTTAGTATGTAGTTTTCAACCCCAGTTAAGTCAATGGAACTCATGAAACTGATTTAACCGGTTGTGTCTTACGTGGCCAGAGTCACAGTAACTATTAAAACTGTTCTGTGGAGAAATGGAATTTAATCCAGTGATAGAATGCCAGGACGCTATTTCTCCACTCAGTGAGGGTTCATGAAACAGAAATTTTAGGCTCTGTTCTGCTGTTGACACATTTTATATTAGACAAGTCACTTACCACAACCCATCCTACAGCCAGAAGGTGGTGACTTTATTTGGTCTTTCCTCTCTGTGATTTTCTGGAGTTCTGGAATACATTTCCATTCTTGAAAATTATAGCCAATGTACCCTTCAATTCTGGAGCAAAGATAAATTTCACCCAAGAAGCAAGCTCTGTTTTTCACTGTCTCATAACCAGGATCTGGCAATTATTTCTCATGAGTTGATCCATCATTGCCCTGCCTTCTCAAGAGAGCGTCACCACTGTGCTGTTTTCCCTCTTGTTGATTGATCTCCCAGCAAACCACTTACCAGCTATTCCTTTTATACCCTGTATGTCCCCTGGTTCTTAGAATGCCTTTATACAGCAGATGCCTAATAAATACTTATTTCATGTATATTTTGGTATATTCGGTATATTTTCCATCTGCAAATTAACGTCAAGCAGGACTTTCTAAACTGAAATGTATACGGTTTTTGGATTGTGTATAGCTCTGTATTGTCTCAGTCTCCTTTCTACTAGCATGAATAATTAAGAATAGAGTTGGACCCCCATGTGTGCATGCCCATAATAGTATTTGTGAGCATATAATAATGGTGTAGGAATTCAGTCTTCTTGCTTCAAGAGAAAAGACAGCCTTGTTCAGTGATGAGTAAGTAAGAATAACAAAGAACACTTCAGTGTCCTTAAAGCCAGTGATGTCTCTTAGATAAGCTCAAACTATCAGAAATTAATATTTGTCATTAAAAGAAGTTCCAATTGTAAACAGAAAAATAATATGTCGATACTGAAATACTTTAAATAGTCCTCCCATTGGAGAGTTAGGACAGTTGGACTTAATTTGCCCACATTTGAAGCCCACCCTCACTGATAAACATGTCACCATTGACTCACTGTCATTTTGGGAAATGAGAAATATAGGTTGAACCAGTTCTAGGAAAAACTAAACAGGAAAATATTGACTATGGTTAAAAACAAACTTTGAAATCTAAACGAAAAGTGGATATGCTGACTAACAAATGGTAATGTTTGAATGCAATTGCTAAGAATTTGGGATTTTGAATACAGATTCTTTCCTCTCAAGCAATTGAATTAGTAGAAAAAAATTAAAAAAAAAAAAAAAAACCAGAAATGACTAAAACAAAAGTCTAAAGGCTTTTAAAATTACTACAAAGCAAGTTTTCTTCTTAACCCTGGAAAATTGTCCTGAAAATGATGAGATGGGTTTTGACCTTTTCTGCTTGTCTTGTTTTCCTGTTTAGCAAATATATACTTAATTATATCTGAATATACTTACTGCAGTTAGAGGTGAAAAAAATGAACATTTTAGCATGACTTTATGAAGTATACCAAGCAAAAGAGAATAAGAAGAATTTTTCCTCTCCAATCTATTTCTCTGGAATAACCATAAGTTGTTCTATTGTTATTGAGCCATTTTTCAATACTTTACCTTCCAGCATCAGCATGAATAAATTTCTCCTCTTGTTGTAGAAAGGAATTCATCATTTCCTTTATCTTTCTTAATCACATCCAATTCTTCAAGTTCATTTATTCACTTACACATGCTGCTGCTGCTAAGTCACTTCAGTCGTGTCTGACTCTGTGCGACCCCATAGACGGCAGCCCACCAGGCTCCCCCATCCCTGGGATTCTCCAGGCAAGAACACTGGAGTGGGTTGCCATTTCCTTCTCCAATGCATGAAAGTGAAAAGTGAAAGTGAAGTTTCTCAGTCGTGTCCGACTCTTAGCAACCCCATGGACTGCAGCCTACCAGGGTCCTCCATCCATGGGATTTTCCAGGCAAGAGTACTGGAGTGGGGTGCCATTGCCTTCTCCATCACTTACACATACAACTTGGTGTATATGGTTCATAATTCTTAGCAAACTTCCCATTCCCCAATAGAAAAAGTCTCAATCTATGCCAGTACTCTTTAGTCAGAATTGGCCTTCTGCGTCCGTATTTTGCCTGCTGTCAGTTCCGTTCATGAAAAGCACCACAGAAGCTTTATTCATTATCATTCTGAGTCATTTCTCTACCATGGGGGCAGCTCTAATGCAATTTATATTTAGTTCTTCCTATGCTTCTAGTTCTTTACATCAAGCCCTCCTGTTAGTGGTAAGGATAAGTGAGCCAATTGGAAAAGGTTTTGAACCCTTAGTGAATTTCATCCTAAAATATACCAAAATGCTATAATCTGTATGCAATTTTCATTAAGAACTTCCACCACCTGCTTGCTGAAGCCACAGCACAGCTCCACTCATAATCACCACGCAGGGGGCAGCATTAGTTAACGTCATTAGACAAATGTTGAGGTTTTCTTTTGCGTGTTCATTAGCACCAGGTGGCAAGAAACTGCTAGACATAGGTGAGGAATTTGGGGAGGGGGTGATTGAGGATTATGCATCATTTAGTCACTCAACTTTCTGAGCATCCTTGAAAAACCAAAGAGACTAATAGAGGAGTAATTTTCTGTTTTTTTTTTTTTTTTTTCAGATACTTCAGGATCAGTTCTGGTTTCCAAATAGAGGGTGATCTTTACTAGCTGGGTCATAAGGCAAGTCACTTAACCTCTCTGTGTCTCAGATTCCTCATCTATAAGAACAGGGATCATAATTTTATCTGTCTCATAGGGTTGGTATGAAAATTAAATGTGTTAACACAGATAAAGCATTCTGAATAGAGCCTGGTTACTGCAGTCATCATTACCATCATCATTTGCTAACTCTGCATTAACATCGTTCATGTATACACACTGGGGAGCCCACAGTGCCTAAAATAGAATTGCAGAGAATGATCTGACTGAAGCACAGCAGCTTCTCTTGTCCTTTCGTTTCTAAGCCTATGTTCTTGGAGCACTTCCTAAGTGCCAGTCATTATGCTAAGTTCTTTGCAAACATTTTCTCATGCAGACCTCACAACAAGCCTAATAGGATAGACACTATTATAATTTCCATTTTATAGATGAGGAAATTGGAGAAGTTAGTTTGTTTATAGATTATGATTCACAGAATCTAAGAAGAAGAGAATGGACTTATTTGAAATTAACTTTGTTTAAGGTGTTGTATGGGCTTCTCTCATGGCTCAGACAGTAAAGAGTCCGCCTGCAATGCAGGAGACCTGGGTTCAATCCCTGGGTTGGGAAGATCCCCTGGAGGAGGGCATAGCAACCCACTCTAGTATTCTCTGGAGAATCCCCATGGAGAGAGGAGCCTGGTGGGTTACACTCCATGGGGTCACAGAGAGTCAGGCACGACTGAGGGACTAAGCACGTGCACAAGGTGTTATATAATAGGGATTCCCAGGTGGCTCAGTGATAAAGAATCCACCCACCAAGCAGGAAACATGGGTTCAATCCCTGGGTTGGAGATCAAAGCAGTCAATCCTAAGGAAAATCAACCCTGACTGTCATTGGAAGGACTGATATTGAACCTGAAACTCCAATACTTTGGCCACCTCTTACGAAGAGATGACCTATTGGAAAAGACCCTGATGTTGGGAAAGATTGAAAGCAAAAGGAGAAGGGGGCAGTAGAGGATGAGATGGTTAGTTAGCATCCCTGACTCAATGAACATGAATTTGAACAAACTCCAGGAGATAGTGGAAGACAGAGGGACCTGGCATGCTGCAGTCCATGGGGTCACAAAGAGTTAGACATGACTGAATGACGGAACAAAATCCACTTTGAAGGAGTTAAGGTTCAGAGAAGTTAACAACTCCAGCCAAGTTCACACAGCCAGTTGTGATGAGCCAGGACCAGACTATTTGCAGGAAAACTTGTCTCTACAATGTGCTGCTTTTTATCTTAATATTATTTCACATAATTAATAGATCTCTTAAAGCATGAAAATACTTAAACTATGTATGTATTATTTTCAAAAAAGCAAGAGAGTTCCAGAAAAACATCTACTTCTGCTTTATTGACTACGCCAAAGCCTTTGACTGTGTGGATCACAACAAACTATGGAAAATTCTGAAAAAGATGGGAATCCCAGACCACCTGACCTGCCTCCTGAGAAATCTGTATATAGGTCAGGAAGCAACAGTTAGAACTGGACACGGTACAACAGACTGGTTCCAAATAGGGAAAGGGGTACGTCAGGCTGTATATTGTCACTCTGCTTATTTAACGTATATGCAGAGTACAGCATGCAAATGCTGGGCTGGATGAAGCACAAACTGGAATCAAGATTGCCAGGAGAAATATCAATAACCTCAAATATGCAGATGACACTACCCTTATGGTAGAAAGCGAAGAACTAAACAGCCTCTTGATGAAAGTGAAAGAGGAGAGTGAAAGAGTTGGCTTAAAGCTCAGCATTCAGAAAACTAAGATCATGGCATACAATCCCATCACTTCATGGCAAATAGATGGGGAAATAATGGAAACAGTGAGAGACTTTATTTTCTTGGGCTCCAAAATCATTGCAGATGGTGACTGCAGCCATGAAATTAAAAGACACTTGCTCCTTGGAAGAAAATTTATGATCAACCTAGACAGCATATTAAAAAGAAGGGATATTATTTTGCCAACAAAGATCTGTCTAGTCAAAGCTATGGTTTTTCCAGTAGTCATGTATGGATGTGAGAGTTGCTCTATAAAAGCTGAGCACTAAAGAATTGATGCTTTTGAGGTGTGGTGTTGGAGAAGACTCTTGAGAGTCCCTTGGACTGCAAGGACATCCAACCAGTCCATCCTAAAGGAAATCAGTCCTGAGTATTCATTGGAAGGACTGATGCTAAAACTGAAGCTCCAACACTTTGGCCATCTGATGCGAAGAACTGACTCATTGGAAAAGACCCTGATGCTGGAAAAGATTAAAGGTGTGAGGAAAAGTGGGCGGCAGAAGATGCGATGGTCATGAGTCGGCATCACCAACTCAATGGACATGAGTTTGAGTGAACTCCTGGAGTTGGTGATGGACAGGGAGGCCTGGCGTGCTGCAATCTTATGGGGTCACAAACACATGACTGAGTGACTGAACTGAACGGATGCATTATTTTCAGAGCCAGCTGGCTCCAGCTTCTTCAGCAAGGAATTCATATACTTAAAAGGAAAATTAATTGAAGGGAGTAAGACACTTGGGTTGGTTTTTTAATTTAATTTAAAATTAAGAACAATTGTTTTAAGTGAGCAACATCTTAAGATGACATTAAAAGCATACCCCAGAAGCCACAAATATGATAATAAAAGGTTTACAGTGTTTGTGTTACCATTCTTCAATCCAATTTTTTCTCCAGCATTTATAACTAGCATGAATCTGAGAGAAATTAAGAACAGTCTTATTTCAGCTCATCTAAAACTTGTGTTTTAAACCTGAATTCCTGTAGGCTGGGAGGAAAGGACAATCCCTCTTTCTGCATCTGCCATGCCCATTGCTCTCCACACCCCCCCACCCACCGACCCACACACACACAATTACTTTCTCATAAAGAAATCTACTCCCCCCCACATCTATTCTTTCAGCTTGCACTCCCTCCCCCAAATCTCTCACTTCAAACCTAAACTTCAGAATTTGATTCAGTGACATTCTGTCAAGATCAAAGTCAGATGATAATTTCCATGAAAATCAAAGTAATTTCAGTCTTCCTCTCTCCCTGAAAGCCTCGGTCTCATGCCAGTGAAACCCTAAACATTCCATGTTCCCCCTTGTCCTCAGGATGAGACCCCACTCTCCCTCTTCTTTCTTCTGAAGTCTCTTCTTTTCAAGTATCAATACATTACTGCTTTTCTGCAGAGATGAATCTGAAGCCGAATGTTTCTGCAAACAAGATTTAGCTTCTTTTAGTCCATCTCTGACTGGCTCTCTTTCTCTCTCTCTCTCTCTGGGGTAAGCCATGGCTGTGAGACTTGAGGCTCAGGTGAGAATAAAGGACCAAGAAAGGGTGGGGGAGAAAGTTAGAAGAAGAGGAGATGTAGTGGGAATATAGGAAATTGCGATTAGTGACTTTCTGTATGTCAGCTATCATTGTAGGTGTAAGAAACATTTTATAGATGAGCAGCATCAAACTCATACAAATCATTTCAAAGTTTCAAAGTCAAAGTGTTTGTAAACAGCCTAGTTAAGATACTAACTCCTTGCTATCCCATCCCAGAGTCCAGGTTTTATGCAAAAGTATGAGGTCAGTTACATAAATATGGGGAGGACTGGGAAGGTCTCTATGCCCCACCACCATCCCACCCTTACACAGGGCTGGTGACTTCTTCCACACATCTTTAGGACGAATTATCCGAATGACCTTGGGTATAACAAATAAAGGGGCCAAAAGCAACTGCAGGCTAGAGTTTGGGCAAGAACCTTGTCCTCTCTCATTGCCTTATCCTCCCTCCATACGTAATCATGTATGTGCTCAAGTAGCTTGTGCAAGATGGCTGAGGAAGTTCTGATTTTCATCTTAAAGTAGAAGGGACCTTTTCTGAAACAACTGATGCTTTCCAGGAACCCTCCCACAAAGTCACTAACTGGAGAGTTAACTGATAATAGTAGGACTTCTTGTTTCCATTGGACAAAGAGGTCACTGTGGAAGTTTCATGCAAATGAAAAAATAATTTTCCTCCCCAAGAAATGGAATAATAACTTTGTTAGGAAACACTCTCAGAAAGGAAAAATGCAGTATTTTTTTTTTTTTTTTTTTGAGAGGAAGATATCAAATTCCTAACACAGGAAATCTCCCAGAGTCTACCTTCAGTAGGAAAGCTCATTTTATATTTTGCAGGTTTTATGAAAAAATCATTCAACTCTAATAAGTAGCTCTTTGAGTATTATTCCTTGTGTGTTAAATTCATTTGTTGAGACTAACATAGTACCATGGGATGGAGACTGGTCCCAGTAGGAGTTATAAGTCATCCTAGGGATTAGGACATGAAATGTTCAGATATCCATTATTAAAAATGCGCCTGTTTTCTTTTGCTACTTTTCAATCTAGTGGGGAAAAGAAAGAAAAGGAAAAGTACAGATTCCATTAAAACAAACAAACAATACAAATCCTGGAGTGTATATTCAATAAAATCTTGGCTTGACATAAGGTCCTGACTCAGTAATATGAATCAGCAAGTGGTTTTTCTGATCTAATTGGACAGGAATATAAGGAAATAGAAGGCAGAATTAACATTTAATGAGCACGCTACCCATGCCTGTTGCCATGTAACTTTATAGCGCTTGCTATCCCACTCCTATTCTGGGCCTAGCCTTGTGACCTGCTTTGGCCAATGCAATGTTAACAAGTGTGACACAAGCCAAGACCTGAAAAGTACTTGAGTTTCCACTTGTTCTTTTACCCTGCCATAGCCACGAGAACATATCTATGTTAGCTTGATGGAGGATCAGGGACACACAGAACAGAATAAAGTCACCCCAGTCACCCCAGCAGAGACAATCTAGATCAGTCAACACCCAGCCGATCCCTGCACATATAAGCAAGTCCAACCAAGACCGAAAGAATTGCTTAACTGAGCCAAAATCAGCAAAGTTTCTGAGCACACCTCCCAGATGCATGAGTAATACATGCTTATTGCTGTGTGGTTTGTGGTGGTTTGCTGTGTAATATTATTGTGTGGCACTAGGTAATTGATACGAAACCTACAGTGAGAAAATGGTTTTGGGATGACAGCGCATTGTAGTTGTTTCTCATGATATGTGAAAGAGACAGTAGGGACTTGTGTTAGGATCGACTGTAGCCCTATGTGAATGAGCCACATCCAGGTAAGTAGCGGGAGGATTCTCACTTAAAAGATGAGATCATTTCTGCACCATTTGCTCAGGGAAAAAGTCTCTCTCCAGGTAGAAATTAAGATTAAGCATCATAGTCAGGTGGGTGTTACAACAGGATGTCGAGAGATTTTGTGTAGGAGGATGTTTCTCTAGGGTCCATTCATAACGACTTTATCTGTGTGGATATTGATCAGGAGGTGAGAAGTGAAGGGCCCAGGAACTTCCAAGTGACCATGATGATGATTTCGACAGCTGACACTTACTGAGCCGGTTGCTTATTACGTCCCAGATCTCTACTCAGCCCTTGATCTGTATTAGCTCATTTCATCTTCACAACAATCCTATCAGACAGGTATTGTTTTTTCCTCCATTTTATACATGAGGAAACTGAAGCCCAGAATTATTAAGTGACTTCCCAGAGGCAAATAAGAATGAAAGAATAGAGCTGGGGGTGGATCACAAATCTGGCTCAAGGACCTCTATGCCAAAGGGCTCAGGGAACCGAACAAACATGTTGAGTTGGGACCAGAACGTTATGCTTTGTAAAGAAACTGCACTGTTGATATTCCTTGTCTGTGGTTTCTGACTCTGCATGGGAACAAATTTCATCCCACCATGAGGAAAATAGCATGGTGGCAACAGGAAGGGAAGAGACAGAGCTAGAGTTGAGAGTGAGAGCAGGAGCAAGAGGAAAAACAAGAAGAAAACCCCAGTGGAAAAGGTGAAGTTGGGGTACAAGGTTAAGTGCCCTCAGTCAGGGGCTTACCTCACTCACTCTTCCCAGGAGATTCTCTACCTGTTACTGCTTCCTTAGAGGTTCTGGGTGCAATTTTATTTGAAGAAAGTGGAATTTCCTTATGCTTTGTACGTGCCAGGCACTTTTCTAAGCATTTCACATACATTATGCATTGAATTTTAACAACCAACCTCCAATGATTAAAGATATTTTTATCCTCAAAGATCAGTGCTGTTCAAAATGCAGTTCCTGGACTGGGGTGGGAGGCAATGAGCTCTTTCTTTCTAGTCCACAGTGAGACTAGAAACTGACAGCAGGTGTCTAGAGACTTTTAACAATTAGGGTAATTTTTTTGACTATTAAATCTAATCATCTAAAAATGAGTGTATATTTTATATGTCTGATTTTTATTTTCCTGGTAATTAACTTCAGTGAATTTTACAGAAATATTTTTCCTCAAATGGATTGGAAATTGAAGAAATATGGTTTAAGAAATGTCTAGATAATAGAACTGAGGCTCAGAGAAATAGAATAACTAGCCACATCTTTAGTCTTTAAGAGGAAGACTCAAACTCTAGTCCAACTCCAAAGCCCATCAACTCTCTATTTTTATTAAAATTAACATTCAACTTAATACCATGCCTGCTGACTCCTGCCTCTTTAAACAATAATGCTAAGCTTGATTTTGCAGAGCTGAAAGGAGATTGGTAGCTATTGGCCTTTCTATTGCTGGTCAGTCAAGTCATTCCAGAGTGTAGACATGGGACTTGAGAGCTTTACTTAATCAAAATGATGCTACTCATGTAGGAGACACAGCCATGGCATGATTCATGCAGAGTCGCAGCAAAGCTTTCTCCTTTATTCCTTCTGCCACTCCCTGAAGGAGAAAAATAGGAAATACATAAAATTTGCACTGAAGAAAAATTTTCTAATGGACCCTGCATTTAGTGAGGCAGTTCACTTTGTGGTTTAAAATTCAAAGAAATTTCTTCCTATTGTCTGTTAAAGATACAATCATGCAGGGATTACCACGAAAAGTGGTAGACAGACATGGGCTTTGGAGCTTTAGACACATTTAGACTTGGGCCTTGCCTTTGTCGTCGTCTTGCTGTGAAGTCTTGGCATCATGCTAACATTTCTGAACTTTTTTTTCTCATTTGTAAAATATGAATAATTCATACCTCATAGGATTCTGGGGTAATTTAATAAGGTAACTTATGTAAACTGCTCTCATCAAGTCTGAAGTAGGAGGATAATTACATCAGATTCCCCCAAACCAAATACATTTAACCAGCTTTTAACCAGCTTGTTTGAGATCCTTTCAAATGCTGTGGCTAGGCCACCTCTCAATAATACAAAAAAAAATTTCTTTTTTTCTAAGTTAGTTACTCAGCAAGTGGATTTTTTTTCAGCAAGGAATGAAACAAGGTCACTTGACTCAACTGTAAAATTTGAATAACTGAGTAATTTGCATGTTTTGTTTCCATACACAGTGTCTAATCATTTAGGATGGTTCAGTTCAGTTCAGTCGCTCAGTCGTGTCCAACTCTTTGCGACCCCATGAATCGCAGCACGCCAGGCCTCCCTGTCTATCACCAACTCCCGGAATTCACTCAGACTCACGTCCATTGAGTCAGTGATGCCATCCAGCCATCTCATCCTCTGTCGTCCCCTTCTCCTCCTGCCCCAAATCTGTATTCTAGTCTATTGTACATTGAAAAATTATTTGAGTCTGTGATGCACTCATGGACAGAGGAGCCTGGCAGGCTATAGTCCATAGGGTCACAAGAGTCAGACAGGACTGAAGTGACTTGGTGAGCATGCCCACAAACTCACTTTGGGAGGTTACTAATAATTTTATCTTACAAGGATGTAAGAAAGAAAGAAGGAAAGTGAAGTCACTCTGTTGTTTTCAACTCTTTGAGACCCCATGGACTGTAGCCTACCAGGCTCCTCCATCCATGGGATTTTCCAGGCAAGAATACTGGAGTGGCTTATCATTTCCTTCTCCAGGAGATCTTCATGACCCAGGGTTTGAATCCAGGTCTCCCGCATTATAGGTAGACGCTTTACCGTCTGAGCCACCAGGGAAGTCTACAAGGATGTAGGGAGAGTCCATTAGATTATCTCATATATGCAAAGTACATAATAAGCACTGGATAAATATCTTTCCCCTGTATTCTGCTTTATTTATAAGTGCTATTATTTTCAGGTCAATGCCACTCGATAGCACTTGATTACATATAATCAAATAGTACTTTTCTCCTACTTTAAGACTTAACAGGATGAAATTATTTGTACTTAGAAGGTGGAGGTATAGGCACGTGTGATTTACAGCTTCTACAAATTTGCCTTGAAATGCTATGGTGAAATTTCTACAAATGAATGATAATTAGATCTCCATGATAAATGATTCTCAAGGTCTGCACTTGGGCTAATTTCTGAGGCAGCATTGAGCCTTTGGCATTTCCTCAGTAATTTGCCCCTAAATTGTGTCAACAAGTTCTTGTGTACTCTTTATGGTTTTACTAACCTTTTTTTTGCCTTTAACCATTCCAATATTCATTTCTGAGCAAAATACAAACCTGTGCTTTTAACTGTTAATTGATTTTCCTTGCAACATCCCAGGGGTCTGAAGTCAAAAGCCTCTTTTGGGAGCTCATTTTAGGCAACATTGGAAGCTATTTCAGAAACTAAACCACGCAGGGTGAGTTAGAAAACCACCTGGAAGCATTGAGTAACTTTATTTTCATCACCCAGCTGTCATATTGGTTTTTGTTGGCTTACTCTGGCTTTAACATGTGCTCCTTCAAGACATGCCCAATGCTTTTAATATTCTGCTGTTTGTCTGTTGATTCCAACACAGCTCTGGATAAAAGACGCTCAGACCCCTGTGTTCCAGTGTGCAAGACAGCAATAATATGTTCTTGTGAACTTGAAAAAAGAAGACAAATGCAATGAATGTATGAGAAAGTGCAATCAAGAACAGCAAAGCCCAGTTACAGTCATAAGCAAAGGCTGGGCAGGTGGCTAATTGCAATGGGTAAGGTAGTCTCCAGCAACATGAATAGCAACAAGGAGAGAGAACTTCACAGCACTGTATTATCAGGTATGGTAAAAGAGAGCAACAGAAACAGATCAGGAAAAGACAATGGATCAAAGGAGAGAGGGACCTGGGCATGACCCAAACCATGCAGATAAATAAACTGTTGAGAAAAAATCTGGAAACCCAAAGGGTATATTTCTGTAGATTTCCTTTAAAATGTAATGAAACACTTATAATTAGCTATATTTGCTTAATTTAGGTACACAGTCAACATGTTTTAATCTTTTTCATGGTGTGTGTGTGTTGTTACACCAAGTATTTATTTTTAATTTCATTTCTGGATACCCATGTTATAGACCCTCAGAAGCCAAGTAACATCTAGTACAATTCAATCTGGCTCTAACCACTGATCATCCATAATTGGGTTCACTTGTACTCCTAGTCACACAGGGCTAGGATGCAGTGAAAGTAAAGTCGCTCAGTCATGTCCGACTCTTTGCCACCCCACGGACGGTAGCCTACCAGGCTCCACAGTCCATGGGATGTTTCAGGCAAGAATACTGGAGTGGGCTGCCATTTCCTTCTCCAGGGGCTCTTCCCAACCCAGGGATTGAACCCAGGTCTGCTGCATTGCAGACAGATGCTTTACCATCTGAGCACTAGGGAAGCCCAGGGTGCAGTGAAATGTCTCACAAATAATTTACCTGCTCTTACATATTGTTGAGACCATGAGTTCAGTGTTTACCCTAGGATCAGATGCAGAAGACATACTGGCCATTGTTATCAAGTCCTTTTTGTTGGTGTTTTAGACTATCTGCTTTGATACACTGCCCCACATTAATTGTTGAGTATGTACTCAATACTTGACCTCAGCTCAGTTGATGACTGGTGTCCTGACCCTATTCTTCACCCTGACATTTATGTTCTTGATGAGTAACATTCATTTTGATTACCACTCAAGATTTTCTATCTCCCATCTTACCATTTCTGGGGAGATCTGCATCTTATGCTCTTAAGTGTCAATGTTTCTTCTGACTTGAATTACCAGTATGCAGTCCTCTTTCCACTAGTCACCAGACTGCTCAGCCCTGCCCGCCTCACTGGCTTCTGGCCTTGCCCCAACAGATTCAATCCTCTGTGAATCCCTGCCCCCAAATCCCAATCTCATTCCCAATTTCAGACTCTAAACTTAACCTGCTGCTCTCTCAGACCCAGTGCCTCCGAAATTGGTACAGCCTCCTCTTAGCAATAGTGGAATCCCAAGAGAAGTAGTTTTAATTCCATCAAACCTAAATGGTAACAACAATAAGAGCAAACTTTCATTGAGTGCTTAACCATGTAATCTAGCATACTCCTCACTCCAACCCTCTGAGGTATCATCACGATCATTCCCACTTTACAGATGAGAAGACTGGGAAACAGAGGGCCAAGGTAACCTCACCAAGATCACACAGTAAATATATTGCCTGACAGGATTCCAAGGTGTACACTCTGCAGAGTCTGAGCTCTTAACCATTATGGCACATGCTTCTAGATCTTTGATATGGTACTTGGTATAAATACATAATTTAACAGATCATAGAGGATATGAAAATTGTGGATTTTGGCAAGGATTTTTCCTTGAAAGTTGGGAGTTTTTTAAAAAAAGGTTTTTTTTTTTTCCCCTGTGAAAATGAGTAATTTATCCTTTAAGCTAAAGGGAAGATACGTGGAGCTGTATGATTAATGCTTCGAGAAAGCAAGCAGCCGTGTATATAGCCTAAAGTGTAAAGTCATTTAGATAGCCTAAATAGTTCCAGACGTAATGGCTTTGTTGCTTTCATATCACTGACCCTCTAAGTGGGCACATGTGACTGTTGCCTTGGTGATGTTCTGACGTCAGAGGGCTGGAAACTCCATCAGGTCGTGCTCAGTGCCTGTAGTTTTGAACATGCAGGTGCTTATAGCTTCATTATGCTTGTGCAGAACCCTGATTACTGCACCTCTTTCCAATCACCTTTCCCTATGCTCCCACCTTCCCCTAAGACCACCTAACTTCTTTGTTCTTTATCTCATAAGTACTCTGAGACTCTTTCCTTAAGGAGGTAGATCTGAGACTTGTTCTCTCATCTCCTCACTTGGCTGCCTTGTGAGTAAGTCCTGTCTTTGCTGCAAATCTCAGCATCTCAGCATTTTGATTTGCTGCAAGATGGGCAAATCAAACCTGGTTTGGTAACACTTGTATGCATCACCTTTAACCAAATGCTGAAAGTTAATATCACCAAAATTGGAACCAACCCATATCATATTCTTCCCAACGTGATGGGTTGAAGAAAAGACACTATTAACTCAGTGCTATTCATAACCTGAATTAATCCCCGAGGGAACTTCAGACAAAACCAAACTGAAGGACATTCTACAAAAAAAAAAAAATTTCCTATATTCTTCAGAAATGTCAGTATCCTGAGGGCAAAAGAAAGGCTAAGAAACTTCCGGATTAAAGGAATCTAAAGGGAAATGCAAGACAAGGGTGAAGAGTGATCCTAGATTAAATCATAGACCAGAGGAAAATGTTTCAGTAAAGGGAAATATTGGAAACTTGAATGAAGTTGGAATAAACTTCCTCTAAACTCTGTGTTAGAGGAAAACGCACAACATTAAAGTTTTGAGTGTAAGTTCTTTTTAGGGACTTGCTGAGGACAATAGCCCAGGACATAGCCTCTCAAAGGTGGCTCTGAGGCAACTGCTCTGAAGAGTTAGGAAAGAAGCCAGTTTATCTGTCATTTTTTGACATGTAGTCAAACATATATCTTGGTAAAAGATTACTGCTAATCACAAATGTCAGATAAATCAAGTAATGATTTTAGTGCTTTTCTCTGCATGGGAAAAATGTAAGAATCTAGGGCCACTGAAATTCTTCCTGGGATGCACACATCTAACTATCTAAGGGCCTGTTTACCCAAAGCACAGAACACATCCATCCTGTATTCTCTCAGGTTGCACTGTCAGGAGGCAACAGCAGTGGGGTAAGCAACCCTTGCAGAAATGGGTGGTGAGCAATGCTTTCCTTTTCTTTGTTCATAGAACAGTATTGTAACAATGTTAAACTTCTGATTTTGCTAACTACAGTGGTTACATAAGAAAATGTCTTTGTTCTTAGGATATATATGCTTAAGTATTTAAGGGTAAATCTCTAAACTACATTCAAATATGTAAAGAAAATTATGTACTTTTTTCCCCTGTGTGTTTGGGAGAGGGAGAGAGAGAGAATGATTAATGGGCAAAATATAACCAGTTGGTGAATTTGGGCAAAGAGTATAAGTGAATTTTTCTTGTGACATTTTCATATGTTTGAAGTTATATTAAAATTAAAAGTTTTTTAAAAATTCAAAGAGATTTCAACAAAGTACACACAAAGGCACACTTAAATGCATACTAGTGGGTGGCTTAGAGGAGTGAGTTGAGACAGGGATAAAGAAGAAAGATAAGTAGAGAGGGATTGTGCTTTAATTGATGATAATCATAGACCCTGAACCAAAGAGAAAGATGGCCTTTTCTTTCTGTAGTAAGTTCCAGAAGAGATAATGGAGAAATAGGTATGAGCTCCTCAAAAAGAGAACAGTCTGGATACTATTCTGAATTAATAACCTGGATTTGATTTACTAAATCTTTATCTTTCTCATTCCCCTGCATTTCAGGCAAGTAGCTGGAACTCTAATATTTCCTTGCATTGGGGATTTTTTCAGGGTAGGAAATAGCAGCTGCTTGAAGACAATTATCTCCTGTTTTTACAAAAGTGTAAACCCAATGAAAGGATTTAGCCGAGGAGTGCATTTGAGGATATTTACAGAGAAGAGGGAGAGATTTCACCTAGAATAAAAAATTTTTTTAAAAAGCTGGAGGTCAGAGAAGGAAGAGGCAATCTGGGCCAGATGGACTCTGGACACTGCATTCCCAGCTACACCAAGTTACTGTATGTCTTTTGGACCAGAAAGGATCATGTGCCTGGGATAATGGGTATCTCAGAGACATACAGAATGGATAGATCAGTGATGGCCGGAAGGATCTCCTTGATTATGTCTGCTGTGTGAGGCCCTGAGGTCTTTGTGCCACCTTCAGGAGGGTCTTATTAATAACTTAAATTTGCAACCCTCGGGAGTCTTATTAATAACTTAAATTTCCTGCCAGTACAGATAGATTGGTGCTTAGATCTAGATTTCACTTAACTACCAAGAATAGGAGAAAGGACATTTCTGAACTCTTGGATTTATGAAATAGATTTTCAACTTGCATCAAATACCTGCTTCTATTTATAAAATAGTTATTTACTATGCTGGCTTTTCAACTGTAAACTGTTATACCCTGTATAATTTTATGTTACTGCTTGCATCACATGATTGCCATCTTCAGAAAAAAAAAAAAGAATTCACCTTTATCAGTTCTTTAAGAAGAGAGCTTTAGAGAGAAATGATGAGTTTCAATGTACTGTTCTTCAGAAATAACCACTGGTGGTTATCTTTAGCTTGCTCCAAGTGCCAATTTATTTTAAGTTGAAGGCTGTGTCACTCCACTACAGGGAGAAAATATGACCCTAGTATAACTTCTATAATCTTAAAAAGGCTTAAGACAGGTGGGAGGCAATAGATAAAGAAAGGAGATAGTGTCCATGCAACCAACTGACATTATGATTCCCAAGACAATTCAAGGAAATGAAAGAACATACTTTTTTCTTCAGAAATTGGAAGCCCTATAACAATTGTGGGATTCCTGGTAGCTCAGATGGTAAAGAATCTGCCTGCAGTGCAGGAGACCTAGGTTTGATCCCTGGGTTGGGAAGATCCCTTGGAGAAGGAAATGGGAACCCACTCCAGTATTCTTGCCTGGAGAATCCCATGGACAGAGGAGCCTGGTGGGCTATAGTCCATGGGGTTGCAAAAAGAGTCAGACATGATGGGGCGACTAACTTTCATTTTCATAACAATTTTAGAAATATCAATTGTTCCTCAACTCCATCTAAGCAAAACAAACACCACTTCTAATTCTCATGAGTAAGAAAGTAATATATGAATTGCTAGAATTGAGGTGAGTGGAGAGACAAGCAGTCTTGCTAAATGAGGGGCTGAAGAGGAAGGAAAGAAGAAAAATAGGTATAGAGAAGAAGGGCAGAGAGAAGAGTAAGGGGCAGGAGAGTAGCTGTACTGAACGAAAGGGTTGAGTTTCTCTGCATGCTGAGGAAAGAGAACTACATCCTGTCAGAGGAAGAATTTGAGGCCCATCTGGATCATCAAGTATCAACACTGGGTTTAAATACACTGCAAGCTTGTGGTGGCACGTGTGTGCTTTCCTTTCTGAGTGGTAAATTAGATCTTTGCCTACAGGTGTGTGCCCAGTGGAGGCATGAGATAATGATCCCAGTGTACTGCAAGGAACTGAAACAATCTCTCTTCCTGGCAGCTTTTCAGTATCTTGGGCTTAGTCCTGACATGACATGATAACCTATCCTGGCATACCTGGGATGATTTAGATGAGTGCTTCTCAAACTTTCATGTGCATATGAATCACCAGGAGACCTGATGAAAAATGCAGATTCTGGTTCATTATGTTTGAGTTTTTGCATTTTCTACCACTATCCTTTCTTATCTCTCCTTCTATTCTTTGGAACTCTGCATTCAAATGGGTATATTGTTCCTTGTCTCCTTTGCCTTTTGTTTCTCTGAGAAATCTGTATGCAGGTCAAGAAGCAACAGTTAGAACTGGACATGGAACAACAGACTGGTTCCAATTTGGAAAAGGAGTATGCCCAGGCTGCTTACTTAACTTATATGCAGAGTACATCATGAGAAATGCCAGACTGGCTGAAGCACAAACTGGAATCAAGATTGCTGGGAGAAATATCCATAACCTCAGATATGCAGATAACACCACTCTTATGGCAGAAATCAAAGAAGAACTAAAGAGCTTCTTTATGAAAGTGAAAGAGGAGAGTGAAATAGTGGGCTTAAAGCTCAACATTCAGAAAACTAAGATCTTTGCATCTGGTCCTATCACTTCATGGCAAATAGATGGGGAAACAATGTGGCAGACTTTATTTTTTTGAGCTCCAAAATCACTGCAGATGGTGACTACTGCTGCTGCTGCTGCTAAGTTGCTTCAGTCGTGTCCGACTCTGTGTGACCCCATAGATGGTGGCCCACCAGGCTCCCGTCCCTGGGATTCTCCAGGCAAGAATACTGGAGTGGGTTGCCATTTCCTTCTCCAATGCATGAAAGTGAAAGTGAAGTCGCTCAGTCGTGCCCGACTCTTAGCGACCCCATGGACTGCAGCCTACCAGGCTCCTGCGTCCATGGGATTTTCCAGGAAAGAGTACTGGAGTGGGGTGCCATTGCCTTCTCTGGCAGATGGTGACTACAGCCATGAAATTAAAAGACACTTGCTCCTTGAAAGAAAAGCTATGACCAACCTAGAAAGCATATTAAAAAGCAGAGACATTACTTTGCCAACAAAGGTCCATCTAGTCAAAGCTATGGTTTTCCCAGTAGTCGTGTATGGATGTGAGAGTTGGACTCACATCCATGCATGACTGAGCTGAGCACCGAAGAACTGATGCTTTTGAGGTGTGGTGTTAGAGAAGACTCTTGAGAGTCCCTGGGACTGCAAGGAGATCCAACCAGTCCATCCTAAAGGAAATCAATCTTGAGTATTCATTGGAAGGACTGATGCTAAAACTGAAGCTCCAACACTTTGGCCATCTGATTCGAAGAACTGACTCCTTGGAAAAGACCCTGATGCTGGGAAAGATTGAAGGTGGAAGGAGAAGTGGATGACAGAGAGGAGATGGTTGAATGGAATTACTGACTCGATGGACATGAGTTTGAGTAAGCTCTGGGAGTTGGTGATGGCCAGGGAGGCCTGGTGTGCTGCAGTCCATGGGGTTACAAAGAGTCAGACACAACTGAGCAACTGAGCTGAACTGAACCACTTTCCAGATGATAACAACACTGCTGATCCCCAGACCAAACTTTCATGAGCAAAAGCTTAGAATATGCAATCACAAATACAGAGACATTCAAAGATGTGCAATATGCATGTAAACATATGAACTTGGATACACATACAGGTGCAGAGAAAGACATTTGCTCATTCATTTAGACAATAAATTTTGGGTGAACTTTTTAAGGGCAGGCACCTTATACATAGAGACATACACATAGAGAACACATTTTAGGAGTGATCTGTGAAAGTGGACTTTAAAAATCATTCTCCAGCACCAATCTCTTTGAATGGCCTTGCATTCCTTATTCCTAGTTACTAGCGGACTTTAAGATGGACTGTTGCCTACATGCAGAATATGATTCCTGTACCTAAGAAGGTATTTCTCTTCACAGTCTGGAATTCTTAAAATGGCTGCATCACATAGAGTGAAAGCAAGGGTACTGAAATGAGGAGACTTGAGCTTAAATCTCAGCTCTGTCACTTACAACACAACTTTAATCTCCTTGGTGGCTCAGAGGGTAAAGCGTCTGCCTGCAATGTAGGAGACCCGGGTTCAATCCCTGGGTCGGGAAGATCCCCTGGAGGAGGAAATGGTGAGCCACTCCAGTATTCTTGTCTGGAGAATCCCATGGACAGAGGAGCCTGGTGGGCTACAGTCCACGGGGTTGCAGAGAGTCGGACACGACTGAGTGACTTCACATTCACTTTAATCTCCTTGAGCTCCAATTTCTGCATTTGCTCCAATGTGGTGACAAGAAGATCTCCCTCATGTAGATTCATCTAATTCATCAAATATCTGTAGTAGGTTGATTGCCTACAAAAGACATAGAAATGAAGGTAATACATTTCTTGACTCAAGGAACTCATAGTGTAGTAGAGAAAACACAGTAGCAGTATGTTAAGGAAATAGCTCAGGGCGGAGATGAGTCATTTTACTGGGTGGGGGTTGGGGGATAAAGTCTTCCCAGTCCCAGAGGAATTGATAGCTGAGCTGGGCTTTGAAGGATAGAAAGAGATACCTGGTAGAAAAGGAGAGACTAGAGCCATGCTTCTCAAATTAAATCTGCGTCCAAATCACTGGAATCAAAAGACTGACATCACCTGAAGCAGAGCATGTGATCTTGCATTTTCTTTCTTTCTTCTTCTTCTTTTTTTTTTTTTTTTGGTGATTCTGCATTTTCTAACAAGTTTTAAGAATGTTGGTCACACATTTGGAGAAGCAAGGGAGTAGGACATTTCAGACTAAGGGAATACTGGCATAAAGATTGGAGAAGGCAATGGCAACCCACTCCAGTACTCTTGCCTGGAAAATCCCACGGACGGAGGAGCCTGGTAGGCTGCAGTCCATGGGGTTGCTAAGAGTCAGAAATGACTGAGCGACTCCATGACACTGAAAAGCAATATATTGGGTTTAAAGAGCCATAGCAGTTTGGAATGATTAGACCAACAATTGTAGGGAAAAGGCTGTGGGAGGTGAAGCTGGAAAGAGGACCGAGTTAGATCAAGGGAGAATTATGAAAATACAGAAGTGATTCTTTCTGGTACTTAATGAGCACTTCAGCAAAGTTGCTGGATATAAGATGAGTATAAAAAAATAAGTTGTATTTCTGTATACCAGCTGCTGCTGTTGCTGCTGCTAAGTCGCTTCAGTTGTGTCCAACTCTGTGCAACCCCATAGACGGCAGCCAACCAGGCTCCCCCATCCTTGGGATTCTCCAGGCAAGAACACTGGAGTGGGTTGCCATTTCCTTCTCCAGTGCATGTGAAAAGTGAAAGTGAAGTCGCTCAGTCATGTCCGACTCTTCGAGACCCCATGGACTGCAGCCTACCAGGCTCCTCCATCCATGGGATTTTCCAGGCAAGAGTACTAGAGTGGGTTGCCATTGCCTCCTCCAGTATACCAGCAATAAAAATCTATAAAAAAGAAATTAAGAAAACAATTCCATTTATAATTGCATGCAAAAGAATAAAATGCCTAGAAATCAATCTAACCAAGCTGGTAAAAGATCTGTAGGCTGAAAACAATAAAACACTGCTGAAAGAAAATAAGGAACTATGTAAATGGAGAGACATTCCATATTCAGGGATTGAAAGACTTAATAAAGTTAAGATGTTAATATTGCCCCAAGCAATCTTCAAATTCAATTTGTTGTTGTTTAGTTGCTAAGTCATGTCCAACTCTTTGCAACCTTGTGGTCTGTAGCCTGCCAGGTTCCTCTATTCCTGGGGTTTTCCAGGCAAGAATACTGGAATACAATCCCTATAAAAATTTCAATGGATCTTTCTGCAGAAATGGAAAAGCTGATCATCACATTCATACAGAATTTCAAGGGGCCCTGAATAGCCAGACAGTAATGAAAAACGAACAGAGTAGAAAGATTCACACTTCTTCATTTTAAAACTTATTACAAAGCTATAGTAATCAAAATAGCATGATACTGGCATAAGGATAGACATATGAACCAGTAGAATAGAATTAAAAGTTCAGAATAAATCTGTACATCTATGGTCAATTGATTTTTCACATGGATGCCAAAGCTATTCAGTAGGAAAAGGTTATTCTTTTCAACAAATGTTCTGGGACAACTGTATATCCACATGCGAAAAAAATAAAGTTGGATCACTACCTCACACCATATGCAAAATTTAAGTGTTGAGAGAGGAACATATGGGTGCTCTCTTTACTTTCTGTACAGTTTTCCTGTAAACCTAAAAATGCTCTAAAAAAACTCTAATTAGGAAAAAAGTCCTCTGTATGAGACAACAATATACATTACTAGAATAGCTAAATTAAAAAAGGTTGACAATAACAAGTGTTGTTGAGGATGTGGAGCATCTGAATCTCATACATTGCTAGTGTGAATTGAAAATCATATACCTACTTTGGAAAAGTGTTTGGCAGTCATTTTATAAAGTTAAATACACACTGCTTACCATATGGCTCAGCAGTCCCACTCCTGGGAATTTATCCAAGAACAATAAAAACATATATCCATAAAAAAGACTTGTTAGGAAATGTTCATAGCAAAGTTATTCATAATAGCCAAACACCGGAAATAAAAGTCTATCAACTGGTGATTGGATATGCAAATTATATATAAATATATAATGGAAATAGTTCTCAGAAATAAAGAGAAATGAATTACATACAGCAACTTGGGTGAAACTCAAAAGTATTATTATAAGTAACAATCAGACACAGACACTACATACCACTTACTATGATTTCATTTATATAAAATTCTAGAAAAGGGATAGCTGTATTGACATAAAGCAATTTAATTCTTGTCAGGGGGTCAGGGTCAGAGGAAGGACTGACTGGAAGGAAATAAAGGAACTTTTGAGGGGTAATGGAAATGTTTTGGTTTTGGTGGTGTTTACATATTTGTCAAATGTTTACATACATTTGTCAAAACTCACCAAAATCTGTACTAAAAATTGGTGAATGTTTTCATTTGTACATTATATTTTGATAAGGTGATTATTATCAGGGTGACAAGGCTGTATATTGTCATACTGCTTATTTAACTTATATACAGAGTACCTCATGCAGAATGCCAGGCTAGATGAATCACAAGCTGGAATCAAGATTGCTGGGAGAAATACCAACAACCCCAGATATGCAGATGATACCACTCTAATGGAAGAAAGCAAAGAGGAACTAAAGAGCCTCTTGATGAGGGTGGAAGAAAGTGAAAAGGCTGGCTTGAAACTCAACATTCAAAAAATCTAAGATCATGGCCAATGGTCCCAACCACTTCATGGCAAATAGAAGGGGAAAAGTGAAAGCAGTGCAGATTTTATTTTCTTGGGCTCCAAAAATCACTATGGATGGTGACGACAGCCATGAAATTAAAAAGACACTTACTCCTTGAAAGGTGAGCTATGACAAACTCAGTGCATGACAAAGCAGAGACATCACTTTTCTGACAAAGGTCTTTATAGTCAAAGCTAGAGTTTTTCCAGTAGTCATGTGCGGATGTGTGAGTTGGCCCATAAAAAAGGCTGAATACTGAAGAATTGATGCTTTTGAACTGTGGTTCTAGAGAAGACTCTTGAAAATCCCTTCGTTTGCAAGGACATCAAACCAGTCAACCCTAAAGGAAATCAACACTGAATATTCACTGGAAAGACTGATGCTGAAGCTGAAGTTCCAATAGTTTGACCACCTGATGTGAAGAGCCAACTCATTGGAAAAGACCCTGATGCTAGGAAAGATTGAAAAGCGGATGACAGAGGATGAGATGGTTGGATGGTACCAGTGACTCAATGGACATGAATTTGAGCAAACGCCAGGAAATAGTGAAGGACAGAGGAGGAGCCTAGCATGCTACAGTCCATGGGGTCACAAAGAGTCCGACACAACTTAGCAATTCAACAACAACACAGGATGATTTTTAAAAGCATTGAATATGAACCCAAAATAGATCAATGACTTAAATATAAGAGCTAAAACTATAAAACTCAGAAGGAAACAGAAGGGTAAATCCTCATCATCTTGTGTTCGGCAATGGATTCTTAGATATGACATCAAAAACATTAGCAACAGGAGAAAAGAATAGGTAAATTGGACTCAGTAAAATTTTAAAAATTAGTGCATCAAAGGACATAATTAAGGAAATGAAAAGACAACATGCAGAATGAAATACATTAGCAAATCACATATCTGAGTCTAATATCCAGAATATATAAAGAACATTACAACTCAGTAACAAAAAGACTGACAATCCAATTAAAAATTGGGCAAAGAACTTGCACAGACATTCCCTCATAAAAGACATACAAATGGTTAAAAAACACAGTAAAAGGTGCTGAATATGAGCCATTAGAAAATTGCAAATCAATACCACTTCATATCCACTAGGGTGGTAAAAAAAAAAACAAAAAACAGAAAGTAATAAGTACTGGTGGAAATATGCAGACATTGGAAGCTCTGTAATTGCTGGTGGGAATACAAAATGGTTCAGCTGCTGTAGAAGGCAGTTTGGGAGTTTGTTAGAAACTTAAACATAGAACTAGCATTTGACCAAGCAATTCCACTCCTAGATAGAGACCCACCCCCTCCAAATTGCAAAGCAAATACATATACATGCATGTTCATAACAGCACTATTCACAACAGTGAAAAGAACACAAATATCCATCAGTAGATGAATGGATAGACAAATTGTGTCATATGCATATAGTAATATCATGTTATTCAGCCACAGAAAGGAATGAGGTACTGATATATGCCACAATGTGGAGAAACCTAGAAAACATTATACCAAGTGAAAGAAGCCAGATATAAAGGATTATATATTGTGTGATTCCATGTATATGAAATACCCAGAATAGGTAAATCTATAGAACCAGATAGCAAACTGGTTGTTACCAGGGGCTGGGAGTGGGAAGGAATAGAAAGTAACTGCTTAATGGGTACAGTTTTCCTTCTGGGATTATGAAAATACTTTGAAACTGGGTAAATGGTGGTGGTTGTATAGTATTGTGATTGTACCAAGTTTACTTTAAAGGGATTAATCATGTTGTACAGCTTGAAAAATTGAAGTGAAAATGTTAGTCATTCAGATGTGTATGACTCTTTGCAACTTTATGGACAGTAGCCTGCCAGGCTCCTCTGTCCATTCTTCAGGCAAGAATACTGGAGTGGGTTACCATTTCCTCCTCCAGGGAATCTTCCCTACCCAGGGATCGAACCCAGGTCTCCTGCATTGCAGGCAGATTCTTTACCTTCTGAGCCACCAGGGAAGCCCATTGTCATACATTTTAAGTTGATATAATCTTGTCAGTTATACCTCAGTAAAGCTGGAAAAAAGTTACAAAGCAGACAACTCAATACAAAATTAAAATGGTTCATATTCTGTCCTGTGATTTTCAACTTAAGTTTTTTAAAAAGCTTGCTGTTGGCCCTGATGAAAGATGATGAGCTTGAATTCAAGCAGAAAGTGAGAATGGAGGAAATGAAGCAGACCATGAGAGTGGTAGTGGACAGAGGAGACTAGGGGAGCGGGGAGGGAAGGCTGATACTGAGCCTTTTCACCTGGAAGAGCTAATGCTACATTGCTGTAAATGGGAATGGGGAGGAAGATTGAGTTTGAAGTGTGAAGACAGTGGGTTTAGTTGGGCCATGAGGATGGGGGTGCCTGTGGAAGTGCAGGTGGAGCTGTCTCTCACGTCAGTTGGACCACTGACTTCTGGAATATAATGGGGGAGAAGAGTTCTAGGACACCCTGCTGGACAAGCCTTATGGGTGAAACTCACTTCTCAGTCAAAATATTAATCATGTACAAGAAATCACTAACTTCCTACCTTACTACTACAATACAAGATCCTTTCAGTAGGTTAAGTTTTGCCATTTAATTGATTAACGAAAACTGAGGATTGTATAATGTTAAGAGTTTATCCAGGGATACTCAGCCTATCCATCCCAGAAACAGAATTTTCCAACACTCAACTCTTAGCACTCTTGCTTAAACAATGCACTTATCAGGCACGATTTTACTATTGAATCCCAGATTCAAGAACCAAGAGTTGCATCACTTCCCAGGCTGGTTTACCTCCTGGGAAAATGTATCTATTTTTGTAAAAGTCTCTCCAAATCCAGAAAGTTAGCTGGTGCAGTTTTTATTGGTATCTTAAAACCAGAGCAAGGTCTTTGCTCTGAGCAAACACCATTTTAACTCAAGAATCCTTCAGCATCATACATCTGTATTCTCAGCTTGTTTGGGCCACATTTGCAGCTCTGTCTTCTTCACCCACTTAGCACTCTCTCCCAAAGAAAAGTGAATCCCCAGATCAAGGAAACAAGTTTCTTTGCTGTATGGGCACTAACACAGGAACACCATCTAAGTTCTAACCACTTCTCACCCTGTTTTTATGCCCATGAGCCTCAAGTTTGACGAATCCATTGCAAATGTTAATTTTACTGAAAACAGAAAAGCTTTTGTAAAATTATTGCAAAGCAGCTTTCAAGAATTAAGGAAGAAATTGTGAGCCCTGTAGAAATAGTCCTTTATTCACATCTGGAAACATTTGGTAGAGCCACAAAGAAGGACAGATGAACTCTAGGTCTATATAGGAATTTAGGGGCTTTCTCCTTTTCTTGAACCATTTCTCTTCACAACCTCTATGGCTCTTCCTTAGTCTTCTCAGATAAGTCACATTGGAAACCTGCCCTCACAAAGTTCTCCCTGCCCTAATTTAATTCTCTTTCCCTCCTTTGTAGCTGATTTTGAGCCACACAGCCCCAGATGGTCAGGCTGGGAACAGATACAGGCTTTTTCAAAAAGACAATACTGATTCCCTCTAGACCCACAATGACCTCTTTCTTCTACCTCTTCTTACTCCAGTTCACAAGGTTTTTAATCCTCACTGAACACAGCACCCCAGTATGGATCAGAGAATGGGCCACAACTCAAAATCAAATGTTCCGATCCAGGAAGCTTTGACCGGCACAATCAGTGTTCCATTAAGCAAGGTCTGGTGCCATTGTTTTTTACAAGGCTCTCACCAGCTGGCCTTGCTATGCTTGGCTAAGAATTAGACAAGGGAGGGAGGATCTGGTTTGAATAGGAGGAGAGACAAGCTGGCTTTAGACATCCTAAAGACAAGCTTGAAGGGACAGGGAATAGGCGATGTCCCTCACGGGGTGGTTCTGCTTTTGCAGAAGAACCAAGAAGGTAGGAGAGGTACAAGTTTACACATAATTATCTGGCTCTGAAACAAGACCAAGATTAGAAGAATGGAATCCACTCACTCCAGTTCATGCATGCTCCTTTGACTCCAGCTCTTAGGAAAAATCTATAAGGAAATAAACCAAGATTTTACTTAAAACTTTAACTTTCACAATAGGTATTTGCAACACAATGATGCTCACCGCCATCACATTTTCTTTTGAAAGCTGGCTTTCTTGGTATTCTTTTTGAAGCATCATTTATTCAGCAGCCAAAAAAAAAAAAAAATGAAATTGTCCTATTTATGAATTTCACAGCTAACACACCAGCATTTTAAAAATATAAACAATGCTAGATAAAAATTTTAATAAAATATATTTGTTATACACACTCAGAATAATAAACAGGATGTGTTGATATTATTCTATGTCTGTTTAAACAGTTTTCCAATCATAAAAACCTTATACAAAGACAGTTTTATATAAGGTTGGGATAACTAACTCTAGAATCAATAGAACTCTGCCACAACTAAGTACCTCGGAAGAGTCTCTTAATTTCTCTAAGCCTCATTCTTCCTTTGTAAATGGAGGCAGATGATACCACCTACAATGAGAGTCAAAAACAAAATACAGTTAGCACAATGCTTGCATAAACACTTAATAAAAGACGTAAATGTTATTTTTGTTACTCATTTCTACTGATTTGGGAATCATCATAAAATGTGTCAGTCTTTTTACATAAGTATTTGTTAAAGTGGGTGTTAATACTGTAAAGTTCTTCTAGGCTATGCTTATGCTAAGTGATCTGTCACTGTTCCTGATCCTTCTTACATCTTAGCTTTTGCATCTTCGCCTATTATTTTTTACAGTCCTTCCCTTTGCTGCTTTTAATCTGATCCTGCCAGTGCAGGAGATGCAAGAGACATGGGTTCGATCCCTGGGTTGGGAAGATCCCCTGGAGTAGGAATGGTAACCCACTCCAGTACTCTTGCCTGGAAAATTCCATGGACAGAGGAGCCTGGTGGACTACAGTCTGAGGGTCTGTAGTCTGAGGGTTGCAGAGTCAAACACAACTAAGCAACTGAGCACACGTGCACACCACACACACACACACACACACACGCCCTGTAAACTAAGAATACTCTTTCCCTTAAAGGAAACTAGATAATCTGGTATATTTAAATCACTGGCTTTATTTTTTTTCTTTCTTTTTAATTTATTTTAATTGGAGGCTAATTACTTTACAATATTGTATTGGTTTTGCCATACATTAACATGAATCCACCACGGGTGTACACGTGTTCCCCATCCTGAACCCCCCTCCCACCCCCCTCCCCGTACCATCCCTCTGGGTCATCCCAGTGCTCCAGCCACAAGCATCCTGTATCCTGCATCAAACCTGGACTGGCGATTCATTTCTTATTTAATATTATACATGTTTCAATGCCATTCTCCCAAATCATCCCACCCTCTCCCTCTCCCATAGAGTCCAAAAGACTATTCCATACATCTGTGTCTCTTTTGCTTTCTCGCATACAGGGTTATCATTACCATCTTTCTAAATTCCATATATATGCATTAGTATACTGTATTGGTGTTTTTCTTTCTGGCTTACTTCACTCTGTATAATAGGCTCCAGTTTCATCCACCTCATTAGAACTGATTCAAATGTATTCTTTTTAATGGCTGAGTAATACTCCATTGTGTATATGTACCACAGCTTTCTTATCCATTCATCTGCTGATGGACATCTAGGTTGCTTCCATGTCCTGGCTATTATAAACAGTGCTGTGATGAACATTGGGGTACACATGTCTCTTTCAATTCTGGTTTCCTCAGTGTGTATGCCCAGCAGTGGGATTGCTGGGTCATAAGGCAGTTTTATTTCCAGTTTTTTAAGGAATCTCCACACTGTTCTCCAGAGTGGCTGTACTAGTTTGCATTCCCACCAACAGTGTAAGAGGGTTCCCTTTTCTCCACACCCTCTCCAGCATTTATTGCTTACAGACTTTTGGATCGCAGCCATTCTGACTGGCGTGAAATGATACCTCATAGTGGTTTTGATTTGCATTTCTCTGATAATGAGTGATGTTGAGCATCTTTTCATGTGTTTGTTAGCCATCTGTATGTCTTCTTTGGAGAAATGTCTATTTAGTTCTTTGGCCCATTTTTTGATTGGGTCATTTATGTTTCTGGAATTGAGCTGCAGGAGTTGCTTGTATATTTTTGAGATTAGTTGTTTGTCAGTTGCTTCATTTGCTATTATTTTCTCCCATTCTGAAGGTTGTCTTTTCACCTTGCTTATAGTTTCCTTTGTTGTGCAGAAGCTTTTAAGTTTAATTAGGTCCCATTTGTTTATTTTTGCTTTTATTTCCAGTATTCTGGGAGGTGGGTCATAGAGGATCCTGCTGTGATGTATGTCGGAGAGTGTTTTGCCTATGTTCTCCTCTAGGAGTTTTATAGTTTCTGGTCTTACGTTGAGATCTTTAATCCATTTTGAGTTTATTTTTGTGTATGGTGTTAGAAAGTGTTCTAGTTTCATTCTTTTACAAGTGGTTGACCAGATTTCCCAGCACCACTTGTTAAAGAGATTGTCTTTTCTCCATTGTATATTATTGCCTCCTTTGTCAAAGATAAGGTGTCCATAGGTGTGTGGATTTATCTCTGGGCTTTCTATTTTGTTCCATTGATCTATATTTCTGTCTTTGTGCCAGTACCATACTGTCTTGATGACTGTGGCTTTGTAGTAGAGCCTGAAGTCAGGCAGGTTGATTCCTCCAGTTCCATTCTTCTTTCTCAAGACTGCTTTGGCTATTCAAGGTTTTTTGTATTTCCATACAAATTGTGAAATTATTTGTTCTAGCTCTGTGAAAAATACTGTTGGTAGCTTGATAGGGATTGCATTAAATCTATAGATTCCTTTGGGTAGTATACTCATTTTCACTATATTGATTCTTTTGATCCATGAACATGGTATATTTCTCCATCTATTAGTGTCCTCTTTGATTTCTTTCACCAGTGTTTTATTAAATCACTGGCTTTAAATTTCCATCCAATTCTAAATAAGTAGACTACGGTCTCAAGACCTTCCTTTAAAGAGAAGAACATGGGCTTTATGAAATTTATTTCTAAAATGTCCTGGTGTGAGGGCATATCCACCGGAGGAGGGGAGAACAGTGCTGTGCAGAGAGGGAACAGAATGCAAAATCATGGAGACAGGCAAGGGGCATGTTGGAGAAGAGTGAGGTGTTTGGGGTGACTGGAACATAGGTAACTGTGAGGAAAGGCTGTACATTGATGAGTTTAAAGAGCTAGGGCTCAGTTATTCAGAATATTGTATAATGTTAATAAGAATGGTATACTTGTAAGTATTTTCAATATTTTAGGTGCTGGGTTGAGTATTCTACATCTCTTATCTGATTTAATCCTTGCCACAATCCTGTTAAATCTAAACTATAATTATACTCATCCTATAGTGACAAAATTGAGGCTTGGGAGGACTAAGTAAATTGCCCTAGCTTTATCCAGGACTATTTGGTTTCAAATTCTATTCTTTTAACCCCCATGCTATATTCTTCCCTAGAATTAGTGTCCATGATGATCACGCTGGGTTCCTTATGTGAGCAATGGGGGAGATGGGGGGTGTTTTAAGTGAAAAAGTATGATGAGATTTATTTTTAGGAAATAAAATTTTTAGGAAAACAACTCTGAATGATGGATTATAGAGGAAAGAGGTGATACCATCCTTTCAGCTGAGAGATGGCTGGGAGAACTGAAGACTTTCACAATTTGTCTGGGCATTCAAAATAAACCTAAATAAGACTGGAGCTAAGGCTTTTGCAGCAGAGATGAATGTGGGGCAGGGACTCTAAAAACACCTGCAAGGTAGAAGCAGTAGGACTTGGGAATGGCTGGATGAAGAAAAAGGAGAAGCAGAATAGTTCATTCAGGAGTTTAGCTCGATGAATGAGTGGATGGTAGGGCTACATCTATGTTGGTGCACCTTTTTTGTCTTCTAGGGAAGAGATGGCTACGATGGTGTGTATATTGTCACCCTGCTTATTTAACTTCTTTGCAGAATACATCATGAGAAATGCTGGGCTGGATGAAGCACAAGCTGGAATCAAGATTGCCAGGAGAAATATCAATAACCTCAGATATGTAGATGACACCACTTTATGGCATAAAGCAAAGAAGAACTAAAGAGCCTCTTGATGAGAGGGAAAAAGGAGAGTGAAAAAGTTGGCTTAAAGCTCAACATTCAGAAAACTAAGATCATGGCATCCAGTCCCATCATTTCATGGCAAATAGATGGGGAGACAATGGAAACAGTGACAGACTTTATTTTTTGGGGCTCCAAAATCACTGCAGATGGTGACTGCAGCCATGAAATTAAAAGATGCTTGCTCCTTGGAAGAAAAGCTATGACCAACTTAGACAGTATATTCAAAATCAGAGACATTACTTTGCCAACAAAGGTCCATCTAGTCAAAGCTATGGTTTTTCCAGTAGTCATGTATGGATGTGAGAGACGGACTATAAAGAAAGCTGAGCACCAAAGAATTGATGCTTTTGAGGTGTGGTGTTAGAGAAGACTCTTGAGAGTCCCTTGGACTGCAAGGAGATCCAACCAGTCCATCCTAAAGGAAATCAGCCCTGAATATTCATTGGAAGGACTGATGCTGAAGCTGAAACTCCAATACTTTGGCCACCTAATGCAAAGAACTGACTCATTTGAAAAGACCCTCATGCTGAGAAAGATTGAAGGTGGGAGGAGAAGGGGATGACAGAGGATGAGATGGTTGAATGGCATCACTGACTCAACGGACATGAGTTTGAGTAAGCTCCGGGAGTTGTTGATAGACAGGGAAGCCTGGCATGCTGCAGTACATGGGGTCACAAAGAGTCAAATATGACTGAGTGACCGAATTGAACTGAAGGGAAACATTAAAATTATTCCTCAGAAGGAAGCCATTATCAAACATGCTTGTGTTAAGTAGGATTGTTTGACACAGGACTCCTCAAGGTATGAAAACACTAAGGTATATCAGGAATCATCAAGGGAACAGTGCCTTAGGCCTTGGGGGATGTCCTGGCGGTGTGGGTGTGGTGCTGGCTTGGGGGTAGAATTTTGAGCATTATTTTCCTCAGCAGATCTTTGGCAGCATTTCTGTGTCTGTCACAGGGCTTGCTCATTTGATATGCGCTGCTAAATAAAGATATCTAAAAAATTCTGAAACCAGCAGGTATATACCATAAGTTGAAAATGCAGTGTAGGTGAATACTAAACTATATCTACCTCTGGGTGGAACCAAATACCTTTTTATACAAACTGTGTACCACCCCAATTAAATTATCAGGCTCTTGGAATTGTCAGAATAAAATGTTTATCAACTGAATTAAAAAAACAGAGATAAGGTTTGATTAATTATTTCATGTACCTCTGGAAGAATCAGGGGAGCCCAGTATTTCACTGGAGCTGACAAGCGTTCAGAGTAAATTCAGCTCAGTTGATTGGGGTCTTATTTGCCCCACAGGAAAAAAAACCACCTATGCCTCTGTTTGTAGAATCACATCAGCATTTTACATTGGCAGAAATATGCTCCCAGCTGCCCAAGTCTGTGGTTTCTCTAATCATACAGTAAAGGACTTGTGACCTTAAATAACCCACAAGGGCTTGAATGACAGAGCTGGGAATCCCTTCCTGGCAACCACAGTGGAATCTGTTGATCTATCATTTTGCATCATGGGGGGCAGGTTAACACTTGCTCTCAAAGACCTACTGGATGGTTCACTTAGTCAGTGGCAGCCCCCAGACCAATATGACCCTCATGGGTTTTGGGCTTTTTTTCTTACTCTAAATGAGCTCTTAACATATGCCAGGCAGTGTTACAAATGCTTTATAGATATTAATCTTCATTCAGTTCATTCAGTCGTGTCTGACTCTTTGCAACCCCATGGACTGCAGCATGCCAGTTAGGTAGCATCATTATTCCTATTTAATAAAAGAGGAAAATGAGGCACAGAGAGGTGAAAGCAACTGCCTGAGACCACAGCTTTATGTAGTAGAGAGGTAAAGATTCTGATTCCTATCTTTTCATTCACAGGGTATCCACAGATGAATTCTGTTCCTTCCAGCAGAGTTTTTCAAACTTCAGTCATTCACATACCGCACAGGACTGATTGTTGACATATCACAGACTACCTTTAATATTGCTTATTTAATAGTTTTTTAAAAATCAATACATTTTTTAAAGCTTTAGTTTTCTGTCAGGATATAGAATATACAAACTCACACAATTCATGTGTTAATTTTTTTCTAATCCACATGAAAGTCAATTTATAACTCTTAAAAATGTTGTCCTTGTCCTTCCTAAAATTTGCCCTCTACCATCCAGGAATATTCAGTGTTATTCTGCTTGGGCTGTAAACTAGAAGTTATTTGTTCTGCACACTAAACATCATTCAGCACAGTTAAATGTCACAGGGTACCTGCTTTGCTCAGGGCAATGTGCCAATGCAGACCTCATTCCACATCACCTCTGTGCAACTGAGCCAGATAGCCAGAGCCCACATAGATTTCTGCCTGCCCTGAGTCCAGAGTGTGCATGGGTAATTGAGAGTTTTACTGTAGACAGTCCTACTTTTTCTAAGTCTTCTGTCCCCAGTAAGATGCTAAGCCCCTCCGGAATATTACCACTTGATCCCCCAAAACCACAAACAAAAGAGCCTTGAATTTGTGCTTAGAGATTGATTACGGAACACTGTCAATGCCCATGGTGAAAGTGATCAGATTGAGACACAGGAAGAGACGAAAGACAAAGCCCCCAGTCTTCACCAGGGCACCTTTCCACCATTGGCTTATTCATTTGGAATTAATAACCACAGCAGCTCTGTGTGGTAGGAAACTCAGGTGAAGAGTGGCCAAGCAGATTGAAGAAGTTCATGCAGCTGGCAGGGAGCAGAGCTGAGAACTGGCTGACTGCAGGTGAGTGGCTTTTCTACTGCAGCAGCCTTCTGCACTCTGCTTCCAGTTGAAAAAGACACTTTGAGAGGAGGAGTGAAGACAGACTTCTCCATCAGGGAGAGACGCTGCAATTCCTCATTACCTCAAAACAAGAGTCCTCTCTGCCAAGAACTAAATTAATCGGCAATAACAAACTGTGACCATTGGCAAAAGGCTATGGAAAGAGAACTTTAGCGTAGATGACCAGGGTAATTAACCACCAACACAGTTCTGAGGACCAGAGTCTTGACCAGGCTCCCATTCTCCACTCTGAGTCATCCAAATTCCGGGCTAGAGCATGGCCAATTGGTTTGTGCCTGAATGGGTTGGGCACCTGTGGGTCCAGCAGCTGCAAGGTTGTTGTTGTTGTTTTTAACCTTGGCTCCTTCACTGGGGCTTAACCAGTCATGCCTGGGAGGAAGGGATGACTAGGCTCTTGACTCTGTTCAAACTCTTGGATGGAGAGCCAGTCAGGAGCTGGCAAGCTGGAAGGGAATGCCCAAGTGAGGAGCAGAGCAGTTTCTTGGTGGCCTCTAAACACTTCAGCAGGTGTGAGGACAGGTCCTGGCTGCCACTCACTGACCTGCAGATGATACGGCTCTGTGTGCCAAGGTCCACCAGCTTCCTATCTTCTTCGTTTAGCCTGACCCGAAGCCAGCCTGTGCTGGCCACTCTGCAGAGAGAGACACACTTTACTCTAGAAGTCTCTTCAAATATGCAGGGAGAGGGGTGAGATTTTGAAGGGTCTGTTTCCAGAGGATGCAGACTGTGTTAATGAAAAGTAACTGAAGTAACATCTTTTGTCTTAAAACATCAAGGATATTGAGTTTCAGTAGGAGCAAATGCCAGTCTTTTTTAATCTGTGGGATGGTGAGGAGATTTAATTCTGGTGTGAGCTCATATTTTAGGGATTTAGGGTTTTTTCTCCACGTAAGGATAATGATGCCCTTCATGCAGGATTATTGGAAGAGCAAGGGTTGAAGACCTGCACTTGAACTTGCAGCAAATATTCAGCTCCCTTCTTTTTCTTTCTTCTTCCATGAATATCTTCTAGACTTAGAAATAATAAACTGGGTATGTAAATGGTGTCAAGTAAAAAATCATAATCTTACTCAACATTAAACTCTTCCCTTACAACCTTTTCCTTAGAAATACATTCCTGTTTTAGTCACTTTTTCAACACACATGCCCCAAAGAAAAGAGAGGGTGGAGGTTGTGGGTACGTACATCATAAAGTCCCTGGTCCTCTGGAAGGGAAAAACAAAAGAGCTGAATTTGCCCCCCAGAATATGCTTGTCCTGAACCACAGCATACAGGCTGTGAGAGGACCTTGTGAGTGTGCCTGGGGACCAAGATAATTTCCATGAGGACATTATGTATTTTGAACAGACTTTCTCCCAGTGGAAGCAGGTGTTTAACGATAATAATAGCTAATGTTTGGTCAGGTGTCAGTCTTTGAAGCATTTAATATGGTTGAACTCTTGGCCCTTCTTAATGAAATTGTTATCTTGTTATAATCTCCATTCCACAGATGAGGAATTGGAAGCACAGAGTGTTTGGTCCAAGACCATCCAGTTGAGAAGTGGGGGAGTCACATGCAACCTAGTTGGAATATCTACAGCATCCAGCCCTCAGTCACTCACTCTTTCCTAACATTCAAGAGATGGGGCAGGATATGTGCAGTCAAGGCAGGCTGGCCTCTGCCTCTGCCTGCTTTGGAGATGAACAGGCATGTGCCCACTGCTGAGCTAATCTCTTGGATCCCACTCTCAACAGGCAGCTGGACTGGGCTCTCTGGGTGAGGGAAAGGGAAGTTTGCACAAGAACAGCACGGTCCAACTTTTTAAGATGAGTGCCTAAAGACAGGTCTTTCAGAGACATGGAGTTAAGGGGGTGGAGTTAACAAAGACATTTGTAAGTGGGGTTGTTCATGAACTGCACAAAGTGAGGAGTGTTGTAACTAATGAGGAGGGAAATTAAATATGAAGCTGGGAAGGAAAAGCAGGCTCCAGGACTTCAGAGAGCTCTGCATCAAGGCGTTTGATTTTATCCTGCAGGTCAGTGCTTCACCAATGTTTCCACTTTAAAATCTTAAGGGAATGATTGCCTATCTCTATACGTTCCTGGTCAGGAGCCAACAACCCCAAGGGTGAAATTCCTTTGGAATTCCATGTTTCATCTTTAACAGCCAGGAAAATTATGTGTTCTACTCCATAACATATTTTCATTTGTTAATGTAAAAATTATGTTTTAAATTTATCACCAATGGCATTACAAAAGATCCGTTGTATTTATCATGTGAGGCTCCTCACCTAGAGAAGGACCCCTCCCCTGGTTTGAGAATCACAGGTCTAGACAAGAGGAGCCATTGAAAGGTATTAAACTAGGAAGGGACATCATTCAATTTGAATTTTAGAAAGCACTCTGTGGCAACAGCATAGGGGAGGGAGTAGAGAGGAGGGAAGGCAAAGGAGAGGGAGACAACCGGTTAGGAAACAGTGCCAATATCACAGGTCAAAGATGGTGTAAAAAGCCAGAAAGAAAACAGTATAGAGCCCTTTGGCTAGGTGTGTCTCTGGAAAATAAGAACCAAAAAGAGGTATTTTTCTCAAGACTGAAAGAAATGTCTAGAATTCAGTCTAGAAGAGGACCTTTGCTAGTTCTTTTAAAATATTTTTATAATCTAATGTTGGTGCTGGATTCTCAATATTCAGACTCTGCATGAGTTTACAGCACCAGCAAAGTAGGGGCACAGAGAGAAAGGGAAAGAGAAATTAGAATATACCATAGTGCCATCCTACATCTGAGATCTATGCCATTTTGAGAGATGAGGTTATCTAATGATTCGATACTGTTTTCCTTTTTACTTGCTTATGGGAGTGTAGGCACTGTAATCTTTCAGGGTGATGCTCCTTAAACTTTAGCCCAGGGGAAGGACACTGAGTTCCCATATTTTGGGAGACTGAGCAGACCAGAGGACAGGTTAGGAGTCATGCACACTCACCCAAAGACAGAAGGTTTTCTCAATTGCTGATGCACTTTCATTGGTGAGGAAAGTCACAGAATTTACTGAGTGTTTACAAATGGTTCCACTGCTGGAAAAACTGGCATACAACAGCACCTGGAGGCCTGGCAAACAAATGTCTAGTCTTCGCAATGCTACACAGGCTCACTTCTTAGATCCCATATGATGACACGGTTGGATTCTACCAATACATTTTCTCTGCCAATGGAAATAGTATTTGTATAAACAGTTAATTTGCCACTGCTTCTCACTGCAGGCATGAAACTCTTATTTTTCTTCCCAACTTAATCCTAATTTGAATCCTGGTTTTATCAAGAGAAGATAAATCGTTAATTTTCTCTGACTCTCTCCAACAGGTCTTCCTAGTTGCTAGCTCTTCATATCTGACATCCTCATTTTCTGGGCAAAAATAAAAAATAAAAACCCTAGTAATATTGGGGATAAGCTGTAAAATAATA
The DNA here is from genome assembly GCF_003369695.1 of Bos indicus x Bos taurus. Classification (NCBI taxonomy): domain Eukaryota; kingdom Metazoa; phylum Chordata; class Mammalia; order Artiodactyla; family Bovidae; genus Bos; species Bos indicus x Bos taurus. The sequence goes on along the minus strand of NC_040083.1, from coordinate 24,114,133 downwards.
AAAATTATAATGATAACATATCTCTTATTTAGCACTTATTCTATGCCAGAGCCTGTGCTAAGTGATTTACATTCATGGTCTCAGTTGATCTCCACAAGAAATCATTAAGATCTGTAATCATAATTATCATAGATTGAGGCTTAGAGATGGCAAAGCTGAGATTCAAACCTTGGCAGACGAATTTCGGATCTGTCTCTCTTCACCTATGAGCTATATTGATTGTTCTTCTGCCAAGAAGTTTGGGCTCTTCCATTCAGGGGATAACTCAGCCAGAATTGGTCTACACACATCCCATTTTGAGCTCAACATTTTTCTGTTGGTAGTACTTCCTGAAGCCTTTCAATGATTCACTTCCGGGTCACCTCTACCCTCTGTGAGCCTTGTGAGACATTTAAACATCAGAGCCACATTTGTTCTTTTGAGCTACAGCACTTCTTTTCCTGGGGACATGCTATTTTCATTAGGATTAAAACTGCCCTCAGCAATAAATATTAAAAACCTGCCCAGTGAAAAGAGCAGCTTCCTCAGAAGCTTATGAGGATTAGAATTTTTAAGAAGGCCCTGCTACATATGACCACCCCTCTTCTTCACTACCCCTTTGTGTGCTCCTGCTTGGGTGTGCTTTCAGCATCAATCAGATTTGGTATTTTGCGCAAATCCGTTCATACTAATTGTCTGCCCATATTGCTGTATGCCTCGGATAGAATGGCCGGGGGGAAATGGAACCTCACTCCTTCTCCCACCCCTGGGGGGATTCAGATTTCATGTGCTTGATCTTCGTTGGTGGCGAGATGAAAATGCTTGCTATACACAGCGGCTTTCCTCCCTGACATTCAATGGCAGCCCTGCTGATGGGGGACCTCAGCCATCCTATTTGTTAGTGAGCCACCCACGGAAGACTCAGACCAGTACAAGCCAGGAATCAGCTAGCTGGGGCACGGAGTCTCTTTGTGTGTGGCGAGAGACTTGTGCAAGTTGATTATTTGGGATATGGATTGTGGTTCCACTGCTTCATGGTATGAGAATAGTGATCCCCAGTTTACTTGTCTATAAAATGAAGATGATAACACCTACTGATTGGGGCTGGCTGCTGAAATAATTAAAGGTCTTATATAAAGTGTTTAGCATAAAGCTTGGAGCAGAAGAATGCTGAGTGTTAGCTTTACCCCGCTCCGCTCTCTGGCTGGAAGCCTTAATGGAAGATGAGGTATTTGTTATCCACGTTCCTAAACATCCCCAAAGACCTGTGGTTCCTGCATCGAAAACCACATTCACTGTTCCCAGCTAGTTGGGTGTCCTTGGGCCTGAGCTTCCCCATATGAATATATGAGTGTGGAATTTTTTTTTAAGTATATAGTAATTACATTCTTGGACAAATGGTACATTTTCTAGAAAAACACAGAATTCTTTCAGCACCCAAAACTGGGTAGGAATTGCTTGATATATGGGTAGCAACTCAGAGAAACTAATGATTTACAATAAATACTGTAAAGAAAAGTCTGGGTAAGCTCTATATTTCATCCCTCTGGCAATGAGCTATACAAAGGTTTGCATCTTAAATCAACTGGTGGTTGTGCACCAGAAGGATGTGGTCTAAATAGATTTGTATGACAGGGCAATTACTCATCATGGAAAGGATCCCAGCTGTCATCACGGCTTCTCCCTAAGCAGTCAGTGAGCAAGCAGTTAGGAATTACAGGGTTGACCTCCTGTTTACTGCCCCAAAGTTCTCTGAGTCAGAGTCACAGAGGAAGTTCATCAGCAAGACCCAGGGGGTATAAAGTGCAGTCCGTGCCCACAGCTGGCAATGTGACATCTAGGAGGAACCTGTTTTCCCCACTCCTTCTTGTGATTACTGGTGGCGATTTTGGCAGGGGACAGAAGAGCCATACTGGTACTCCCCCAATTCAGGATCTTCATGGGCTAAGGACTAGCTGTGGGGGGTGCGGGACGGGGGAGGGCAGCATGGAGAGGAGCAGAGACTGTAGTCTTGGGGACTGGAATCCCAACTCTGCTAATCACTGACTGTGTGACCTGGGACAAGAAAACTACATTTCTCTGACTATTTTCCTAGCTAAAAAATGGGGGTGATAATTCCTACTTACAAAGATCATTGTGAATGAATGTGTATGAATGTGGCTGGTACTCAGCGGATGTCATTCTACCTTATATTAATGATAGTTAATATCCACACAGTGCTTCTATAGGCCAAGAGCTACACTAAGCACAGGACATGGATTTTGCTCACAACAACTCCCTATTTTATAGACAAGGAAAGTGAAAGAACAGAGGGCTTCACTGACTTGCCTGTGCATAGCTAGCATGGAGCTAGCAAATGGCAGAGACAGGCTTGACCAGGCAGATTGGATCCAGACTGCCTTGCAGTTGTCACAGGGAGGAAACTTACCTTGGATTAGAGTTTAGGGAGCACCTTCTGTGCTGCCTGTAAATAATCCTCACGGATTCTACTCAGTCTTGCTGAAGAGCGAGATAGAAATCTCAGAAGTCACCATGACATAGAAACCCACAGACCTGCCACAGAAGCTCAGAGGGAGTTGGTGACCACAGGAGATACCTATTCCTTCTATGGCTTCCAGCTCCATCACTTTTTGCATTTGGGCACAGGCAGGTAGGCAGGTGTTCTGCTTTGCACCACAAGACTTAGACATCAGAGGAGTAATATTTAGACCAATCACACTGTCACCCTGTGCCTCCTCAGCACTGTGTGTACACAGACTGACAAGCCTGCACTGCCTCACCAGCAATTAGATCATGTCTCTGTACAACTTGTGTTGCTTCTGTGTTAGGAAAGAAAGAGAGGAAAAAAAAAGCATTTTCTTCTACACTGTCTACTGCTTTTTTCCCCTCAGTAAAAATAATCAGTTTAATATCCACTTGAAAAGATCATAGTGTAACGCCAAGAAAATCCACCGATGACCCAAGGGGATGATCAGACATGAAAACAGAAGTATCTTTCCTACACTTACTGTTAAAGCAAACCATACAAGACAGGTACTCTTATTAAACCCATTTTGCAGATGAGGAAACAAGGTAACTTCTCCAGGATCTCATAGGCAGTCAGCAGGGACTTCAGCTCAGGCAGTCGGACTCTGAGAGCTCATGCTCTTAACCACAGAAAGGACAGGTAGGTGATGGGGACTCCAGATTGGTTTATTCAGAGTGGCTGTCATTGAGGAGGCCACAGAAGTGCCTGACCTTCCCTCTTCTTGATGTAGAGTGGCCAAATCCTTCTTCCAGATGTTTCTGCCATCCCTGCCTGCTCCCTGCATCTGATGATGCCAGCAGGGTTTGCCTGTAGGGGCTGACTGTCCTGTACATAGCAGGGTTCTTATTAGCGGTGGCCTCCATACACACACTCTGCCCATGTGTAGAACTGGCTTCATGGGTGTGCATTCACACAGTGCCATGCACTGGGAAGGGTGCTGTGCTTGGTTCAATGCCATGCTGTTCCTATCTTGAAATTCTTAATAACTTTTGCCATGTTTCTCCAGGCCTCAAAATTATGAAGCTCATTCTGCCTGCTTCTTTGGTGTTCATTTTATGTTTGTCAAAGTCATAAGATTGTGCTTAGGTGATTTTGTGTGGCAAATCCCATAAGAGAGGATTCCCTACAAAATGCATGGAGAATGGTCACTGCAGGTGATAACGTGGCAACTAGCCAAACCATTGAACACATAACACGTGCTCACATTGGAAAACTAGGGCTGTGACAATAGGTGCAATACTAAGACTATGCCCCTGAGACTCTCCTCCAGCAATTAGCTGTGTATCCACAGGTCAGCCCAAGTCCACAGCCGTGTCCATGTGGTAGATACCCTGCTGTCAGAGAAATGCACCATTATGAGACATATAGCTTTGTTTAATGAGGTTTTAATGAGATTATGAGCTATCAAAGTTTTCATACCTGATGTAGTAATCCTACTTTAGAGGATTTAGGTTAAGGAAATCCTTTTTGAAAAAAGAAAAAAATGTAAAAAGTCTGATATTCAGTGGGGTAGCAGCAAGAATAAAGGAGAAATGAAACTAAATATTCAGAAACATGGGATTGGTTACACAAATTATAGATCTCAACTCAGTGAAAAGTATGTGGAGGTTGATGAACTTTTTATCTAAAGGGCCAGAGGGTAAATATTTCAGGATTTGTAAGCCATAGAGTTTCTGTCACAACCACTGCGTTTTGCCATTTGTAACAGCCATAGGCAGTACATAGACATGACTGAGTTCCAGTGAAACTTTATTTACAAAAGCAGATTGAGCTGGTGAGAAGTAGTTTGCCAACTCATGGCGCCATCACTGAAATGACAGTTATTAAGACTGTATTAACAGGAGATAGTTAATGAAAAAAGCAGGATAAAAAACAGCATAATCTCAATAATAGCAACTGTGTATAAGGTATTTGTCTATATTTTTTAAGCAAGTAGTAGTTGGGCTGGAGAGCTAGGATTATGAGATGATTTTCTTCTCTTTGCTTTGAGGAAGATTTTCCTAGTCTTGATATTCTTTCATATATTTAACTCTGAATATGTACAAAGTAGGTTCAGGTCCCTTCAAAACAAGTCTTTCTACCAAGCAGTCAAAGGATGATGAGAAAGCATGGACTGTGCTCACACATAACAGGCTTTTCTCCCTAATCTTTAAACTGCTATCTTTAGATGTTTCCCTCTGGCTGGCGTAAAATCACTTTCACTGACCTGGGCTCAGCTGGGCCTGTGGTCACTGTGGTGGTTGCCCTTTTCCAGGGAAGCTGGGTACACCACTGGGCACCCGAGAATTTGCGATGGGGAAAGGGAGGAAAGAGAGGTGACATTCTTTACAAAGGAAGGAGAACAGTGTTGACTCTGTCTTACCACGAATCCTTCCAGTTAATAACTGAACACAAGCTATCACGAATCTGTGTTACGAGACCACCTGCCTAAAAGACTCTCTTGTTTTGTTTTGCTTTATTGAACTATGGGGTGGTCCCCATTAGTGGATTTCACTGTATACAGATTTCGTCAAAGCCATTATTATATTTAAATTTGTTGAGCTGAAGTTTAATAAGGGATTTATCCCCAAAGGAAATCGACTTGCCTTTGTATATGTGTTCATTTCAAAATACAGTATCTTGTCTCATTAAATCCCAAAGAATGGGGGATTATAACAGAACAAAGCAGGCACTGCTTTTATTAAGCAGTCCCAACAATGTGCTGTGAAGACGGTGAGCTTTCTTTTCTTTCTTTGGGATTACATAATTGAACTTGAGTTGATATAAAGAGAAGATTTCTGAAAGAGGCAAACTTGAAAACAATATCATTTCTTAAAAAAACTTTTTTTTTCTCTTTCCTTCAAGGATCTAATACTAAATAAGAGATTTTTCTTTCTAGTGCTCCAGTCTGTTAGTTAGCACAATGAAATAATTTCCCAAACTATAGCTCTTGTTACCAATTATTGTGGAAATAGATGGGCTATATCCAAAGTCGAGCATTGAAATGTCACAATAAAATTCATGGAGAGAAGAGTGCCTGGAGCAGTCTCTTTAATTTTAATCTGAGTGTATCTGATAAGCACCTCAAAGATAAAACATTACCATTCCCTTCATCCACAATTGACCATAAAGTCTAACTGGGAGGCTCTTTTCCCTTTGTATAAACTGTTGCATCCTGGAAATCATCCATGGCAAGTATGGGGACAAAGACAATCAATCACCTGGCAATCCTAAAAGTAGAAGGGCTTAGGGAGTAGTGATAATAATTAAACTTGATTTGAGGGCTTGCTCTGTCACTTATACTATATATGTGTACATGTGTTCAGTTGCTCAGCTCTCCAGGGTCCTCTGTCCATGGGGATTCTCCAGACAAGAATACTGGAGTGGCTTACCATGCCCTCCTCCAGGGCATTTTCCCAATCTAGGGATCAAACCCAGGTCTCCCACATTGCAGGCAGATTCTTTACCGGCTGAGCTCTCTGGGAAGTGCATATGCCTTATACTATGTGTTAGCTCATTTAATCTTCTCAGCAGCCCAAGGTGTAGACACTAATGCTTTACCATTTTACAGATGAGGAAATAAGTTCAAATATCTTGCCTAAGGTCACAGAGTTAAGAACTTGCTTTTTTTGAAGAAAAAAAAAAAAAAAAAACCTTTTATTTTACATTGGAATATATAGTTGATTAACAATGTTGTTAGTTTTGGGTATATAGCAAAGTGATTCAGTTATATATATACATATATCTATTCTTTTTCAAATTCTTTTCCAATTTAGGTTGTTACATAACATTGAGCAGATTTCCGTGGGCTAAACAGTAGGTCCTTATTGCTTTTCCATTTTAAATACAGCAATGTATACATGTCAGTTTCAAACTCTCTAACTAACCCTCCCCTACTCTTCCCCCTGGTAACTTTTAGTTCCTTCTCTAAGTCTGAGTCTGCAGTTTTGTAAATAAGCTCATTTGTATAATTTCTTTTTAGATTCCACATATGAGATATTTCTCTTTCTCTGTCTTACTTCATGCAGTATGACAATGTTATGAAGATATTGAGCAAGACTTAAACTCAGGTCTCTGAGATGTCGAAAACCTCAACTCATCCAGCATGTTGCCTACCCAAAGGAAAAGGTTCCAAAACCTTGGGAAGGGGGTGCATTTCTTGAGTGTATCAAAGGAGGCTTTTCCCAGAAAGAAGTTCTTTTGGGTGGAGTGGAACAAAATAATTCTACCTTGTTGGCCAAATGTGAAATTATTCTATGAAACTAAGGGCTAATGATTGAACCAGGTGCTAAAGATGGAGTAGAGATGGAAAAAGATAAATTGTTAAAAATGATCAGAAATTCGAGGATCTCATTGCTCGCTTCTCAAAAAATAAAAAACTTAAGGCTATTGATCATATATATGAAAATGACCTGAATTCTGGGGGGTGGGAGGCATAGGATCAGCTGGTAACTAGCATTTTAATAGCTTCTCTTAGGAAATTCATGTATGTCATATCACATACATGCACTTATACACAAGCGTAGTCACTCAATTTATCTGGCTTAATAGTGGACTACATGATATACTATATGTAGTGTAATACAATATATATACATATATATATACATTGACTCTTCTTTAATATTTTATAGTATTTTAATTTCAAAAATTAAAAATTCTAATTTACCTACCTTCCTCACTTAAAGAGCATGTTAACCAAGGTTTTCTTAATGACAGGGTAGTCATCAGAAACTACGTATTATTGTTTTCTAAAATGTATGCCTTTAAGTCTCATTGAGGTCTAGGGACTATCTGCTCCTACATTACATGACACCAGGCTGCTATTCTCTTGGAAATATATAAGCTGCAATTTGGAAAATTCTTTGTGGTGCCAAGAAAATAATACGTACTTTGGAGATTTAAAGACCTGGATTGATTTCCAGCTGTGTGTTTTTGGGTAAGTCATTTAAGTTCCATGAGCCTAAATTTTTCTCATCTACAAAATGGGAATAAATTGTAATACTTGTACATATGACTTGGAACAAAGTTAAAAATGTAAAGTAAATGGAAATTATTCTTACTATGTCACCCTTTTTGTCAGTATCCTGGCTTTCTACTATTAGCGCTATTTACTCTATAAAATCCTCACTATTAATTAGCTTACTCTTTCATGCTGTGGACTGACATACTAGGTGACAGCTGGTGGTGGCTCAGTGGTAAAGAATCCACCTGCCAATGAAGGAGACACAGGTTTGATCCCTGGGTTGGGAAGATCCCTTTGAGAAGAAAACAGCGACCTCCTTCAATATTCTTGCCTGGGAAATCCCATGGACAGAGAAGCCTCGTGGTCTACAGTCCATGGGGTTGCAAAGAGTTGAACACAACTTAGCAAGTAGATGACAACAAAGAATAAATAGGCTCTGAGCAAATAATAGGCATAGTTTTCATGGCTGCTTAAAATCAGACTCCCTGTTCCAGATTTGTGTTCTAGAATCTTGAACAGGATGATAAACAAGTTTCATCTTGTATGCCAACTGATCTCTTGGAAGTGGCTTCCAGGAATGTTGGCTTGAAAAGAACTCTGCACTCCAGTCCTAGCTCAGTGTGAAAGACGGCAGTGATCAATTAGTAATGTCTGCCTTGGGCAAGGGATGGAGGTGGGGTGAGACGGGTGATATACATGTGCCACATATTTGCTGAAACTAATCTAGGTTCTCAAGCTTTCCTATCCAACTCAGTTATCTTCATATAAACGAGGGGGTATGTACATGTATGACTATAAGTAAGTAAGGTCTCTCAGTCGTGCCCGACTCTTTGCGACCCCGTGGACTGTAGCCCACCAGGCTCCTCTGTCCATGGGATTCTCCAGGCAAGAATACTGGAGTGGGTTGCCATTTCCTTCTCCAGGGGAACTTCCCGACCCAGGGATTGAACCCAGGTCTCCCGCATTGCAGGCAGACGCTTTAACCTCTGAGCCACCAGGGAAGAACATGTATGACTATATGTGTATACAAATCCACAAACATATCCGTATGTGTATATAAATCCACTTATGTATCTATAAAGTATCAATTTTATTGAAGTCTGAATGCATTGGGGATTCTAACATGACATGGTTTTATTTTTCACTAATCACTGTTCTAAACTGTTATGTCAGAGGCCCCTTTGGGCATATCCCATTAGTTTCTGTTTAAAATGTAGCTATTTAAAAAGGAATTAGTTCAGCCTACTTTGAAAGTCTAACCCCAAAACTATTACAGATCTCCTCTCCTTTTCTCTGCAGCACAGGCTTAGTCTATATTTCAAGAGACTTGCAGAAGTGAAATCAAGTGGGTTTCTCCTTTAATTCATTTTCCTCCTTTCTCTCCTGGGTCAGACTCTGGGACACCTTCTCTCCCTCAGCCCCATCCAATTCTGGGTCTGTAGATCCTCTGGAAAAGGAAAGAGGGGAGAAGGTAGAGGTCCTGACTGCCTGTCTATAGTCAGAGGCATCTTTGATCTCTGGCTTGGTCTGGTTTTGTCTGCCACTGGTAGCCTGTGCTCATGGGATAGTCTCTTCATGGTTTCAGGAGGTGATGGCCATCTTCATTCCATCCCTCTATTCCTGAAGGGCAGTCACGTTACTTTTGTAGACAGAGTTCCACACGTTCAATCCCTTCTCCAGATGGGGTAAATATCAGTTGGGAGACACCTTGGTAGCCCCAGAGTTTCTGCCTCCTGCTATGAAGCCCTGGGGAATCCTTTTACATACTCTCAATGATAAGGTGGGTGGGAATTCGTGCCTGATTTCTTCTCAAGCACAATAAACTGTTGTGGGCTATCTTGCTGTCATCAGAAACTTCCAAGAACGAGACAGATCCCAGACTCTATAGTCACTCAAGCCCCAAACTCTAGAGGATGCGTTGAGCTCTCCCATTTACTCTCTCTCCACCCTCTGCTTCACCATGCTGGCAGGACCAAAGGGAGTCTTCACGGTGCCCATCAAAAGAGCATGTATTTAAGTGAAGAGATGCTAGTCTTCCCTTCATTGGGGAACCTTCAATCTCTAAATCATTCTCTTGAATGCTCCTTTATGTTCATATGATTCATTTATAGCTGTACCTTTTGAACCTGATACTGAGACTAACATCAGCAGGTCAGGCAGTCAGAAGGGAAAGAAGGAAGTAAAGTAGGGGAGAGCAAGGATGAGCCACAACCCACAAGGATGAAGTGGAATCTGGATCAGTCTCTCACTGTCTCCAGCTTCAAAGACAGGACTCCTGGGAAGCTGGTGCCTTTTGTCATGGCACAGAAGGCACGTCTGACCCAAGAGTTCAGCTGAAGCAGGAAATCTCACAAGAACAAAAGAGTCATGGGCTGGGCTCTTCTGCCTTATGCCTGGAAATCAGTGGGCAGGTTCCAGCAGAATGCTTGAGCTGCAATAGCATCTCATCTTCTGAAAGCAAAGATGGCTGCTGCCTCACCTCTGCCTTTTGTTCCCAAGAGAATTTCTCTTGTGGCCAACCCTAGCCCAGACCTTACCAAGAAGGGGATTCTGGGAAACTTAGTTCCAGCTTAGTTACGTTGATCCAGTGTAAAATACCCCCAGGCTTAAGACTTTTAACTCCAGTGTTTCTTTCATCCCTCCGTGACCCTGTCTTCCTGTCTTCTCATATAGATGTGAATGGATATAAGAAGTGGGGAGTGGATGGTGATAGCAGAGCTAATCTCTTAGTAGACCTGGATGAGAACCAGCCCCAGGGGTTGGAATGTAGGGTCCCTGAATCTTGTTACTTACAGTTTCAGGCCCCAGTCACCATTTCCAAGGCAGCAGGAAAAGTCCCACTATCTAAGACTGTATTTGCATAAGATTGTATTTTATTATAGCACTTAAGCTTCTAGCTTACAATCCCATTACATGAGATTTTTTTTTTCTATTTTAAATGAATTTTTCTGAGTGGGATGGGATCAATACTGGACTGTGCTAGTATAGCTTTAGCTATTTAGACATTTCTATGATCACCTGAAAATGTTCACAAGTGTAATAAGCAAATTTTAAAAAGTATACATGACAATTTCACTAATGTAGGTCTGCACCACAGAATGCAAAATCTAAACCAGTGCTTTTTAAACTATGAAAGGAATGTAAAAAATGATATCAAGTAGATCCTTGTTTATCCTAACTATATAATCCATCCCCTTTCTTAGCAATATCAGATTTCTACAGGATCAAAATGTTATTTTTAGCTTGATTCTATTGTATTATTAAAGAACTCAGAATCCTTTCACTAGGATATTGTTTTTAGGAAAAACATGAAAATGTAATAGATACTCTATTGATTGATACATACAATATCTAATTCTAGGACTTGGATTAGAAAGCTATTTTCTCAAGATATAAGTGAGATGTATAATAGAGAAACTTATGAAACAGTTCATGAGGTTAAGTGAGTGGAGTTCTACATTGATTCCCAAGTGATTTCCTAAATATGTTTTGCTTATAATTTTTGCTACATTCACCCATATCCATCCACTACCAAAAAGGATCTGAGGTGACTGATTTTTTAGATTTAACCTAATCCTATGCATAATTCAAGATAAATAAACTATGAACTATGTATGATTTATTTTACTCCTCAACTAAAGCTGTATAAATATTTTCTCAAAGTACTAAGTGTTTTTAAATCATAGAGGATGTATTTAAATTCAGTGACTGATTTGTTGAAAGTGAATATAACAAAAAACCTCCAACAACATACACACACATAAATGTTTAGGAGAAGGTATGGGAGGATCCACTCCCACCTGTGAGTGGCAGATCTTTGGGGAGGACAGTGAGAATGTCCAGGGAGGGAGAAGCGGGTAATTTGGTATTAGGGGAGATAAAAGAGGGCTCCCTCTTGTAATTTTCACAGTATAAATGTGTGTTTTATTTACTACTTGTACACTTAAGGAAACAAGTACTGTTCTAATGAAAAGGCAACAGATTTAAACTTCAAAAAGGCATAGATCTGAATCAAAATAAAATCAATCTAAATATTCATAATAACATGTGCATGTTAATAATTATAATCTTTTCTATGTTAAAGTATAATTAATTTAAAAATATTGAAAGCATGCCTTGTATGATTTCAATTTTATAAAACTATTATCTATCTACCTACCTACCTATTATCTAATCTATCTGTGTGCCTATCTATCAAGTATGTGTCTACTTATGTTTCACAGGTGTGTGTGGAGGAATTGGTACAAGGCTAATGTATGCACTAAGGCATTAAAGAGCTCATCTCTAGGTGGAGACTGCAGTCTTCCTCCTCTTACGCTATCTGTACCTTTATTTTAAAATTTAGGTAAAAACTGTTAAATCATAGATTCCATTACATTCAACAATGTTTAAATGAGAATATATGGGAAGAATCCTTCCTACCTGGCACTTTCCTTCTAGTCTTTATTTTTCATTTGTCCCCTTGAAGATCAGAAGTTGAGTCATTGTCTACATTCATGAGTACATGAGTACTTTTGACACCACATACTGTGTGCATAGACATAATATGAATAAGTGTATTTATATATTTTCTGTATATATATATTGAAATACAGGAGTAGTAGACTGAAAGATGAATATTTTCATGTTAAAATAAGTAACTATTATTATACAAATAATTAAATATCCTCCCTTTTTAAAGGAGTTACATAAATTGGGAGGGAAATGCAGGTAGATGTGTGTGTGTGTACAATCCATTTTTTTTTAACAAAAGCATTTAGTAATATTTATTTCCTTCTTTATGAGGAATTGTGGGAAGGCTATATACATATATATATATATATATATATATATACAGATATATGTGTGTGTGTATAATTTTACACAGATTCATGCATGCACACAAGATAAAATCCAAGGCAGCTGTCACAGCTGTAGAAATCCAGGCGGGTTGACAGAAGCTGCAGTACCGGGAGAAGGAGCTCTGTTTCTCTTTGCCCTGGAGTGTTTCCATGGTGAGAAAGTTGTTAGGAAGAGACGAAGCAATGAGACAACACAGGTTCACTCAGAATCAGACTGCAGTACCAGAGAAGTTTGCAAGCACACGGATGGGTTCAGTGCAGCCTCCTGTTTGGAAAACTCTGTCCGTTGTTCTTGTGCTCTTTTCTCTCCAACTTCCTCCCAAACTCCAGCTCAGATTGTAGCCCTCACGTGTTGGGCTACTCCCAATAGCCATTTACTTCTTTTCCATCTGGTGTCTCTCATAACATTATTATTAGTTGAGGAGCCATCGGTCCCCTCTGCACTAGCGTCACTTCCCACCCTGCCTGTCAGGAGCTGGGAGAGGACAGTCTGCGTCAGCATTAGTTCTCAGCAGACTCGCCTCCACGGTTGGACTCAACTGTGCTCCAAACTCAACTCCCTCAGGTCCCTCCCTCTAACGGACCTTAATCCATGAACTTGATGTGAGGAAAGTGAGTTGGTTGTTACTAAAAACCAGCCAAACTAACAAACCTGGTGTGATGCTATTATCCAGCCTTGGATATTCCCTTGAACAGGTGTTTACTTGCTAATAAGGATGAATATTACAGATCTGAAAGGGGTAAAATCATATACTGAAGTACCTATTATATACCAGACATCTGTCTAGGCATGTTCACCTGAATTAACTTGTTTGATTTAAGAAGATGATATGGGACGGGTATGACTGTGAAGTGGGAGGAGGTCTGGGGTCAACACCAGAAAAATCAGAATAAAATATTAAATTTAATTAGGGCTATATGTTTCACTTACTAACATAAGAGAACATGAAATGACACTGTGGATCTACTGTCATTCACATACTGAGAAGTCTGAAAAATCAGCTTACTCAATTATAAAAACTACAACAGACGGGACTGTTAAAGCACACTCACTATATGTTTTCACAATAGATTTGAGCAAGAACATGGAAATAAAATGCTTGGTCAAAGGTTTGAAATGATCCATTTGACATAATATCAAAGTAGTGCAACAGAATATAGTTAATAAATTCAATTCACAAAGGATGGGTTTCCCATACCTGCTTTTAAAGCATATTTAATGTTAACCCCTCTGCATTTGCATGGAAACACAAAGAGAACTCCAAAGTGAGGTAAACAGGAGGTGATAGAGAAAAGGGACAGAATTACCAGCCTTGGTTGCTGTTAATAATTACCTGGGTAGCAATGATTGCTTTTGGAAATTACACAATCTTTGTAGCTGTCACTCACTTATGGCCTCAGATTTCACATGGACTGGAAACCAAGGAGTTTGGTTCATTTCACAGGCATTCAGAAACTCCCCCACCTACCATCACCAATTCAAGTTATGGTCAAGTACTTTTTCTCTGATCTTGCTTAGAAAACATTCATCTGTGGGAGAAAAGGCACAACCTGCTTGGCCTTAAGTTACCTACTTTTTCATTTACCAAGCTCTTGGCTTGGTGATTTTGTTCAGGATTAGAGAAGAGTTAGCCAAATGCCCAGAGAAGCAGCTGTTCCTCAAAAACAAACCAGGAAGGAAAACAATAGGACCTCCTGCCCCTTAATCAGAGAAGGCAAATGGCTGGGCAATGTGTCCAAAAAGGGATGTCTTTAAGGAGTGCCCACCATTCGAATTAAAACATATGTTCCAATGAGCTAAGGCCCATGGACATCCTAGAGCTAGGAACTTCTGTACTGTAAAAGACTATGCTACTCGGGCAGAATAAAGAGTCAAAGAAGACCAAGCTGACTACTCTAGCCTTTAATTTGCCGCATCTCCACGGAAATGCTTTCCCATTTTCTCAGTTGTCTCTGTAAATCAATTTAGAGCTGCTTTGCTTAGACTCCAGGCAGACAGAGTGGAATCACAGCCCTTCCAGGAGGTGTGAGTTTCTCCCATTTATCATCCTGGGGGCTTGCTTCAAAGCCTGGTTGGGGGACTACTTAAAGGAACACAAATCCAAACAAAATGGGACTGTGCTGTCTGGATTTGGTTAAAAATCTTGAGAATGTGTGGCAGAAAATTCCAAGCACAGACCTGGAAAGCAATTGGGAGGAGACCTCACAAACGGCTTAAAAAAAAATAAACAATTGTTGAACTCCCACCCACAACACATATACACACACGCAAGCATTGGGACTAGAATAGATATGTGAACTTTGTTGGAACCCACAGTTGGTTTTTCCGGCTTTGGCCTTCAGCAAGCAGGTTACTCCTGAATTACCGACACTGCTGCCAAACTTGACTGCCTTTTCACATTTATTGGTTCCCATTCAACCCTGTAAATATTTAAGCTGTCTGTGGCATTGGAATGTGATTATATGATCTTACGTGATTAGAGTTAGTGGATTCCCTGATAAGAAAAGCCTTGAAGTTTACAAATGTAAAGAAAGTATAACAATATATGCATGTATGTGGTACATGTGTGTGTTTGTATATCTAGCTAATTTCAGTCACTGTGAAAAGAGGAGACAGTTTTCAGGCCAAAAAAGAGATCTAGTCCTGAAGCATGAAGCATCTGAACCTAAAGAGCTTCGGACTAGTATTTTCAAGTGCTTTTCAGTCTGTGGACATCTGTTGACTTACTGGAAAACACCTGAGGGGCAAAGTAAAGCCTCGTAATTCAGCCATCTGGTCATCTTCTTGTTCAAGCAGCTGTCCCTCTATAGCCCCTTCCCTAGACCACCAGACCAGTAGCTTTCAATGCTTTTTGATCTCAGTCTTTTGTAAGAAATGCTTTTTACAATGCTATGCAGGATGTTCACGATGCATTCATAGATCCTGTGGAAAGAAATGTTCATAAAATAATACCCAAAGTGCATTTTGATATTTTCTATTCTATTCTGTTTTATTTTCTTTAGTGCTTGTCAGGACCCACTAAATTCATTTTATGTCTCACTAATGAATTGTGTCCTGCTGTTTGAAAACCCTGTAGTAGAATTAATACCAGAAATTATAATCGCTCTGTATCCCAGCTCCTAATACTTGGTCACTTGGTAAGCATTTGTTAAATAAATGAGTGGTGAATAAATAAATGAATAAGTTGAGGCTAATATTCTATATTCAAGATATATAAGGCAGGGATGTTGGCCAACCTGGAAAACTATCATTTACAAACTAATCAGAAAAGATACAAGCATAAAATAAAAGATAAGTGTCACCCTTAGGTGGTGGGTGATTTTGGATATTTGGGAGAGCATTACTACCTGTTGGCCAGCTCTGCCATAGTTGTCATTGTCTTCACTGTAGTAGTAGTACTGGTGTTCAGTCCAGTTGTCAGCCATATCCAAACCATTGCTACTCTTTGGTAACAATATTAACTAAGATAGCGGCAATCATACTAGCCCACTCTTGTTGCTCAGTGGCCGTGGACCAGTTTCTGTGTCGCCAGATAAAGCCATAAAGATGGATGCCACTAGAGCCACTCTTTTGTTTTGAATATTTATTTATTTGGCTGCACCAGGTCTTTGTTATGGCATGTGGGATCTTTAGTTTTGGTATGTGAACCCTTATTGGCAGCATGGGGGATCTAGTTCCCTGTCCAGAGATCGAACCCAGCTGCCCTGCATTGGGAGTACAGAGTCTTAGCCACTGGGCCAGTGGCAAGTCCCACTGTCTTGTCTTTAAAAGCTTCTACTTTGGCATTTTTCTCATGCATCTTCCAATCCAGAAACCAAAGGAACTGAAATCGTAATCACAGGTGAGTTTACAGCTGTTGGCCAGTATAGAAAAATGGCAGTGAGGTCTGTGAGAGAGGCAGAGGTGGGAGGGTCAACACCTCCATGCCAGTAGCTTTTACAGACGGCTGCTCAGTGAGCAAAGAAGTGAGGGGACAGGAAAAAAGGGATGATGCATCGTGACCATTGTCCTTAAAGAAAAATACTAAACCATCCTGTGGAAACCTCGCCATGACAGTAGGGAATACAGTGTATGTTAATATTAGTTAATATTGTTCCCTGGTCAGAAGAATTTGTTTTCAAATCCTAACCTGCTTACCAACTGTGTGGTGTTAGTTAAGTTGCATATTCTTTCTTGGCCTCAGTAATAAAATGGGGACTATGTAGTAATAAAATGGGGACTATGTATGATCTATTTCATCTGTTTTAGGCTGCTTAAAAGCAGAAATCACAAATGCAACTGCTTCCAGGGGTCTGAACTGAAAGGAGTCAAAATTAGGGAGTGTTCCAATACTTTGGCCACCTCATGCAAAGAGCTGACTCATTGGAAAAGACTCTGATGCTGGGAGGGATTGGGGGCAGGAGGAGAAGGGGACGACAGAGGATGAGATGGCTGGATGGCATCACCAACTCGATGGACAAGAGTTTGGGTAAATTCCGGTAGTTGGTGATGGACAGGGAGGCCTGGCATGCTGCAATTCATGGGATCGCAAAGAGTCACACACGACTGAACGACTGAACTAAACTGAACTGTGAACTATAGAAAACTGAAGAACGCAGGTCCCATTTAAAGACATTCAGATTTATGTGCAGAAAACAGAGTTTCCAATAGGCCAGTTTGGCCTGCATGCCACCAGTATGCAATTATTTAAGACAATTACCATAAAACACTTCACATAGAGCCTAGCACATAGTAAGCACTCTATAAATTGGAGCTATTACTAGCTATTATTTCGTCACTTAAAAAAAAAAAGCCTCTGGAACTATTTGCAGATTCTCTTTAAGAGAGAAAATAAATGGCCTCTGAATTATTCCTTTATATGCCTCAGTTAATGGCATCATTAAAAATAAACAGGTCTTAGGCCACCCAGAGATGAAATAAGTAGAGGAGCCTGCAGTCTACTGTCTACAGATGAGAGAATATATATAAGCTCATGGTTAGAAAGCCAGAACCATCCCTGAAGGGCAAGGAACTCATGAGGGAGACCCTTGGACCCATGTTGTGGGGACCTGTATACTGTCATAGGGCTTCCCAGGTGGTGCTAGTGATGTAGAACCCACCTGCCAATGCAGGAGATGAAACAGAAGAGACCAAAATCCAGATGTGATCCCTGGATTGGGAAGATCCCTTGCAGGAGGGCATGACAACCCACTCCAGTATCCTTGCCTGGAGAATCCCTTGGACAGAGGAGCCTGATGGGCTACAGTCCATAGAGTCACACAGAGTTGGACCCAACTGAAGTGACTTGGCACGTACACACTCATTGTCGCAACAATGAGCAGAGGACAGAGGAGCCTGATGGGCTACAGTCCATAGGGTCGCACAGAGTTGGACCCAATTGAAGTGACTTAGCACGTACACACTCATTGTCGCAACAATGAGCAGCAATACAGTCCTTTAAGGGAGCTGAGACGAATGCATTCCTGCCAGCTGATATTAAATTCCAGCCCTCCTTTCCAAAGCAAAGTGATACTAGATGGTTTTAGAACCAGGCAGACATGGGTACAAACCTCAGTCCCCCCCACTTGCAATATACAAGGTGGATTCAACCAGTCAGCCCCTCAGGAGTCTCCTCTGTCATGTCAAGGATGGTAATGGGTTAGCATTAGTGATCCAGCAGCATAAGAGGGGCTCAATTCTTTTAGCCTTCCTTCCTCTCCATTTCCTGTGGGTTGCTTTAAGTTGTTGAGGCTTATTTTTTGCTCAAACATCATCTTGATTTCCGTGTGGGTAATAATGGGGGCAGGACAGTGCCCAGAGTCTCATTTGTCCTGCAGGTTCCTTACCCCTCCACTCCCTTCCCAGATTAACTCCCATGGGTCCCAAATGATCCAAATGGCTTCCCACCCTTTCCTCACTCTGCCATCCTTCACAGAAACATGCCATTCTGCTGGGGCTTCCGCCCTGCTCACGGAGCCCATCAGGTTTACTAGAAAGCTCCCCAAAGGGCAATAAAAAGTTTATGTCAATCTCACGCCCACCTGCAGCATCTCTAGAGTACACAGCCTCCTATCCATCCTCCTCCTTTGATTCCGGGCTTTGTAAATCTTTTACCAGATGTTGTCAAAAGCCTGGCAGATCCCCAACTCCTTCCCTGATAACACTTGGTCTCTTTAAACAACCTGGCAGCACTTCTAAGTGAGAAAAAGCCCTAAAATAAAATACACCATGTTTAGTCTCTAAGGTCATTTCCTGGCTTTGTCCTGCAGTTTCTGTTTCCTCTAACTAATCACCAAGCGACAGACCTGGATTTATTGTGGAGGCTACTTGAAAGTTTGGGTGAGCTTCTCAAGCAGACTACACACCCCCTCCATCACTCTTCCTCCCACTCCCCAGCCATTTATCACTTGCTGTGATTTAGTGAGGAGGCTTGAGGTGCGACGGTAGCAGGAACCAGATCTTGGTCACTGAAGCTTTTCAGAAGGCAAAGGGGCTAAACCCAGCTTGATCTGCAATGTGGAGCATTGTGGGCACAGTGCAGCCAATGGATCACAGCCGGTCAGGGCAGCTGCCTGCACACACTCCTGGCAGAAACTGTCAATGGGAGCTGTGCGTTCACCTTGACATGCTCATCATTCATTTCCAACTTTTATAATGATATCTAACCTTTTTAAAAGATTTACGTGGGCAAGGTGAATCACTTTATTTCATTGACTATCCACAGCAGGCATGTGAGATAAGAACTCTTATTATACAATTTTTCAGACTCCACAGCTCAGTATGGCAACCTGAGTGTCTTACTGCAGAATTCATGCTTTTAACCCAAATCTTTGTTGAGCTATCCTATACTTGACCTGCAGTGCTGATCCTCTAGTGCTGAAGGGTTCCTGATTGTGAAGAAAAATAATATAGTAAAATTTACTGAGCACTTATGAAATGCCAGGCAGTTTTGAGAAACTACGGATTATCACATTTAACCCTCACAATAATCCTAGGAGTGCTAGCTCTTATGAGATCTGTCTTACAAGTTCCAGTTCCATTGCAGAAGCAGAATTTGAAGCCTTTAATTCTGATACTGGCTAGTTACTGGGACCTGTGTGTGTGTCTGTGTCTGCATGTATGGTACGGTAGTGAAATGAAACAAGCAAACAATGTGACAAATAGTACAATGTGACAAATAGTACAGTGTGACTTGGCTCAGGTTAGAATTACGCAAAGGGTGCTCTGCATGCATTGAAAATGGGCCTATTGTGTTAGTCTATTCACACTATCGTAGCAGAATACCACAGACTGGGTGGCTTACAAACAACAGAAATCTAGTTCTCACAGGTCTGGAGGCTAGGAAGTTTATGATAAAGGTGCATAGATTTGGTGTCTTGTGAAAGCCCACTTCCTGCTTCATAAATGGCCATTCTCTGCTGTGTCCTTACATGGAAGAAGTTTTGAGTGGGCTCTTATTTGTCAGACACCTATCCAAGTCATGGGGAATCCATCTTCTTTATCTAATCAGCTCTCAAATGCTCCTCCTCTAAACACCATCACATTGGGGGTTAGGTTTTAGAACACAAATTTTGGAAAGACACAAACATTTATGGCACTCACATTAAACTGGAGGTTTTGGATTGGCATCACAGAGAAGGTGATGTTAGAGGTGACCTTTGAGGTGTCACCACCACATTAGCATGTTCAATGGGGTCTCTCTGGAGCCCACTTGGCAGACACAGGTAGCAACATATGCAAAGGCCTAAAGCCAGGCAGGGGCAGGCTGGGGCCAGGTGCAGTGTGAGGGAAGGGGTGTGGCGTGAAGTGGCTTTAAGAATAAAGCAGAGGCCAGACGTGAAAGGCCTTTTTAGCTATTCTATCACATGAAAGGTATGAGGAGGTTTGAAGGGTTTTGAGAAAAGGAGTAGGGGGGTCACATGTGTGTTTTTGATAAATTACTATCTAAGGGAGAACCAAAGAGAGGAAGACATACCTGAGGTCTGCGGAGGGGGAGGCAAGGAAGAGGCTGCCTTAGTTACAGAGCTCAGCAGTTACTTAGGGAGAAGAACCTGAACTCCTCTCATATGATTACAATCACGTAGGAATGTCATGTCCTGGCTAGTACAATTGCTTCTCTTAGGAAGACTCCAAATCAGGGGACCAAAGAACTGGACCCACGGGCTGAGCCAGTCACTGGTCACTTGTCATGTTCCTTCTGTTCCTGTGGGCTCGAGGGCCTCCACACAGATATCCACACAAACCCCTCTTTCCAGCTCCCTGTCTTTGCTTAGGGAGAAGCAGATATATTGTCTCTTAGAAGGTGATGCAGCATAGCTAAGTGATGACTTTCCCCAGCCATGGCTCCCATTCACTCCTACCTCACACCCTCACCAGTACTTTCTGCCATAGAAATCCCTCTCTGTGAGGAACATGGTCGTTACCCAGCTTGGTCTTTGCTCCCAATAGAAATGTCATGTATGCTGTAACAATGCCACCCTGCCATTGATATAACATAAAAGGACCAAAGACATAAATTTCATTCTGAATGCATATGTACACATACTTCATAAGCAGAAAAAAATCTTATTTATTGAAATGCTAAGAATTTGTTTAATTAAAAAAAATAAAAGAGTAAGCCACTAACAGATTATAAATAAGTTTTAAAGTAATAAAGAATAATTGTGAGGGAAGTGTGTACTATTTTTTTTTTTAATCAAAAGATTGCTGGGAACAGTAACTGTCTGTGACAGAGTTGTTTAAGGATTCAATGAGATGGGCTGTGCACACGACTGGATGTAGAGCACAGACTTGCAACACATCAGGTCCAGGGAACAGGTTCCGAGGACAGAACTCTAGCCTGCAGGTGAGCCTCAAAGCTGACCAGGACTCTTGCCCGGGTAGACAGACAATCCAGGACTCAGTCACAAGTTGTCTCTTTTTCTCTAGGGGTAGTAGTATGTTGGTAAATGCTTAATAACCAGCACTGTGGTGGGGTGGGGGGAGGGTAGGAAAAGCCCTCATTTGAGAGTGTCCCAATTTCTGAGGTGTAAATACTCCTGCAATGACTGATTTCAGACTGCTAATGTGATGTCAAGGAAGCAGAGTTGGGAAGATTCACATAGCTGTCCCTTGGGAGCCACTGTCTTGTTTCCCGCACACAACTGCTTCAGGGGACTCTAGGTGTCCAGGCTGACTGGCTCCTGCCTTGCTCCTAAGCCCTGACCTATACCTTGGAGAACTGGCTATTAACCAACCATCTAGTCTGGTGCTTTGGTAGGAATTACCCTGCCCTACTGTAATTGGTTCATGCTTTGGGTAGTAATTGAGGTTGGAGCTCTTTGTCTCTTTCAAATGGGAGATGTGTGTGTTAGTTGCTCAGTCATGTTGGACTGTTTGAGACTCCATGGACTGTAGCCCACCAGGCTCCTTTGTCCATGGAATTTTCCAGGCAAGAATACTGGAGTGGGTAGCTATTCCCTTCTCCAGGGGAACTTCCTGATCCAGGGATCGAACTCAGGTCGCCTGCACTGCAGGCAGATTCTTTACCAGCTGAGTCACCAGGGACACCCAAATGGGAGATACTCTAATTTAAATTCCCTGATTTTCTCTGTTATAATGATTTTAAATCTCTTCACTGTTTAATTAACAGAGAAGATTTGTTTCTCCCATATTTTTGACCCAGAGCAATTAAGCCACCAGCAAAGTTTGCAGGGGAAGGAAAGATGATCATTTAATTAGAGGTTAAATAATTAATTATTAATTATTGAATTGAGTTAGCATTCATTAATTAGTTTGTAAAGTGCAATAATTACATCTTTTGTGTTTTAATATGGAACTATTTTATAATTATCTGCTAAGTCAATTATGTAGCCATTAGCATTTTGCCCAAGGGTTAGGTTACCATTGTTTTTTGTCTTCTGCAGACTGCAGATGACAGAGAAATGCGGTAACTGGGTTCTTTCACATAAATGGTATCCTGTTTACAGTAAAATGTTAGACAACTTGGGTCACTGAGTCAACTAACTCTCTGTAGTTATGTAGACAAAGAGACAGACAACTCTGCATTATTTACAGTAAAAAGAATTCTGTTAAAAGAGAGTTTCCTGTTGTGAATGAGATGGTTGTGGGAGCTGGTTCTAGTGGGAAGGACCCAGGCCAGGGAGGAATGGTGGGGTGAGGTGGTGATGGTTGTGGGGGTGGGGAAACACACACAATGTGAAGACTGCTTCTATTTCAAGCTGGCTTAGAGCAGTGTGTATACTCAGTTGTGTCCAACTCTTTGTGACTCCAAGGACTGTAGCCCACTAGCCTCCTCTGTCCATGGGATTCTCCAGGCAAGAATACCGGAGTGGGCTGCCACTTCCTCCTCCAGGGGATCATCCGGACCCAGGAATCGAACCCGGGTCTCTTGCATTGGCAGGCAATTCTTGACCACTGTACCACGTGGGAAGCCCTTATGATGACCTAACTATTCCTCATTCCCAGCAGCTGATCAAAACTAGGAAGTGACAAGACACAGTTCCAATTTCTTTCTTTTTCGGCTAGTGTTTTTGCCTTTTTGGGGCAAAGGACCCCTTTGAGAATCTCAAAGATACTCTCTGAATAATGTACCCACAACACCAGCACCAAAGTTTGAGTGCAGTTTCAGAGTTCATAGGCTCCTGAACTCATCTAAGGATTCTCAAATTTGGATGTGAATGAGGATTATTTGGGGAGTCATGTTAAATGCAGATTTTGAGCTCCATACCCACATATTTGGATTTCCTGGGTTTAGAAATCTGCATCTTAAACAACCACTTAATGGAATTTTGATGTGTCTGAGAAATGTGACCCATGGTTCTTCAGGTTAAAAATCCCGCTTAGTGTTTTCAAATAGACTTTGAGCATCCAACTCAGACAGACCTAGATCCAAAGTCAAATTTCTCCACTTAACTGCTAGGCATGTCATTTAATGGTTTCAGGGCTCCGTTCCTTCATCTGTGAAATGGCTATGATACCTAATTTGCATGGCAGCTAAGAGAGAAATGAATGAGAAAACCAATTGGAAAATGCTGGCCATGAGAAATGTTCAGGATCTCCCTTTTAATCTTTAGTAGATAAGGTAGAATCTTGACAGAAACAATTTGTAACAATGGAAAGACTTTGCATTTCAGTGCCTAGGAAAAACTGAATAGTTTTGCTGAAGAAGTGTGTAATTTTTAGTTTATGTTTGTGGTATCTGCTGTCAAAGTACATCATTCTAGCTTTGATTGGTCAATTATAAATACCAAGGCCAAGGGGGAAGAGCGTTATAATGGAAAATATAGGGACCACCTTAGCACTATAAATATTTTTTAAAACTTCATTGGAGTAGTGAGGATGAAATTGGCCAGAGAGAGAAGGTTACAAACATGGGGGAGGGGTGGTTATCAAAGATCTGAATACACCTCAGAAACACAGCTCCAGACCAGAAGTCCTCCGTGCTTGGTTATCGACACACCCCTTCCTTAAAAAATGGTTTCAATCTGCCTAAAATTTTTCTTTAACACAGGAATATTCTTCAGGTTTTGTAACAAAAGTCGATATAAAAGCATAAGATTTGCTATACACAAATTCCACTTGTGAACTACATCTCAGATGAAATGAAAGATGGTTGTATTGATTTTTCGGCAGCTTTCTTTAAGTCACTGCATTACATTTGCCTTCACCCCATTCTTCAAGATATTTTACAAATCGACTGAGCTACAGGGGAAAATGTGCTTATTTGTAAGCACTCTGGTCACTTTAAGATTCAAAAAACCAGTAGATACTATAAAATAGAACTAGTATTGATCCCACATTTGGTGTGAATACTCAATAGGAAAAAATCTCAATTTTACAGGAGTTTATATTTTAAAATTATATTAGTGAACATGGGTGTTGGAAATTCATACTGTATTTCCTCTATGCAAATATCATAAATCGTAACATTTCCTGGGTTTTCTCAAATAACCCATTGTTCTAGAATGTAGTTAAAATATACTGTGTAATTAAATAGAAAAGATAGTAGAGAAAAATGCTATGCTAGTTTTAGAAGTATAGTATAGTAGGGAAAAAGAGAAGCAATAAATTTAGTGGAATACTTTTGACCAAGGTTTGAGTCCTGGTTCTGTCTTTTCCTGACTTTAGGAAAAAAAATTTAAGTTCTCAGAATGTCCACATGCTTTGATATGCATACCCTTAATTTGATATCTGCTGCTACTGCTGCTAAGTCGCTTCAGTCGTGTCCGACTCTGTGCGACCCCATAGAGGGCAGCCCACCAGGCTCTCCCTTCCCTGGGATTCTCCAGGCAAGAACACTGGAATGGGTTGCCATTTCCTTATCCAATGCGTGAAAGTGAAAAGTGAAAGTGAAGTCACTCAGTCGTGCCCGTCTCTTAGCGACCCCATGGATTGCAGCCTACCAGGCTCCTCCGCAGAGAAGGCAATGGCACCCCACTCCAGTACTCTTGCCAGGAGAACCCCTTGGATGGATGGAGGAGCTTGGTAGGCTGCAGTCCATGGGGTCGCTAAGAGTTGGACACGACTGAGCTACTTCACTTTCACTTTTCACTTTCACGCATTGGAGAAGGAAATGGCAACCCGCTCCTGTGTTCTTGCCTAGAGAATCCCAGGGATGGTGGAGCCTGGTGGGCTGCCGTCTATGGGGTCGCACAGAGTTGGACACGACTGAAGCAACTTAGCAGCAGCAGCAGCAGGCTCCTCCGTCCATGGGATTTTCCAGGCAAGAGTACTGAAGTGGGTTGCCATTGCCTCCTACGAATTTGATGTCTAGAATGACGTAAATTCTAAATAACTTTAAGTTAAACTATGCTGACTAAATAAGACAGTACTTGTAAAGCACTTAGAGTGCCCATCATAAAGTAAATACTCAGTAAATACTAGCTACTATTACAAATATTCTTCCTTTTGAATTGTTGAAAATGTAATTATATAGGTTTGCTAAGAATATGCTAGTTCCTGGAAAACAGAGACCTGCAATGAAAAATAAAGCTGAAGAAGAAAATTTCTATCCAGATTTTAAAAGGGGCATCTGTCTACTTTTGAAAGGATTAAAAGTTGATGATGCTAGGTGGGTTTTCATCTCCCCCAAATTTCTCAGCAACACATGTGCCTTAACTTTTCCTGGAAAGGGAATTATCAATAAAAGAGCAGTTCCTCCTTATATTAAGTGGCTAAGATTATATTTTAGCTCATAGGAGTAAAGAGGGCAAAGAAAAAGGAAATGGAGATATAAAATGACTTACTAAGGTAATTAGAAAAGATTAGTAAAAAGAGAGGATGTAGGGAGGGTATGAGGTTGCTAAGAACTCAGTGATTCTCACTAAGGAGAAGTTGTGGAACTCAAGAGAAGTGGATTCGAATAGCTCTGCATGCCATCTCCCAAGTGGCAAGGACATTTTGCTTAAGCTCTTGGGCAAGAATGAATAAAGCACCGGTCCCATGCAGACAAGTCAGGTGCTTAGGATTTGAGCAATGTCTAACACAGTGGTTCTCACCTAGGGTTGATCTCACCTCTCAGGAAATATTAGGCAATGCCTGGAGACATCTTTGATTGTCATGACTCTTTAGAGAAAGAAAGGAAGAGCAAGAGCTGAGATGTATTCTCAGGCTCTAGTGGGTAGAAACCAAGGATCCCATTTGACAGTCCATGATGGACAGCGCAACCCTCACAACAAAATGGTCCAGCCCAAATGTAAACAGTGTCAAGGTTAGAAATCCTGACCAAATGCTAGCTCAAAACATTATTTTTAGGATTATGATGACAATATTATCACTTTAAAAGGCTAGGTCCGATAATATCAGAATTGGCAGAGTTTAGAGAAAAAAGTGATAATTCTCCCTTGTTTGATAAAATAAAGGTTTTGGCCCTTTGGGCTCATCTTCATTCCAGAACATGATAAACTATTTTAAAATCGAGTCTTCTCAGAATAGTTCTGAAAACTAGGGACACTGGCTATGGATCTAGGCTTCCTGGATTGAATTCCAGCTCAGCCATACTAGCGTTGAAGCCTGGACAAGTTACTTAACCTCTGAGCTTCAATTTCTTCATCTTTTAAATGGAGATCATGAGAAGACCACCTTCAGGAGGTTGTGGGAGATGAACAAGCTGAACGATGTAACATACTTGGCCCCAAACCTAGCAGCGGAAGTGCTCCTTAAATATTTGTTATTATCCTACTCACTGTTCTAATTGTTCATCCTCAGGCTGCCATGCCCAGTAGGGATGTTCTTTTGTTACTTCTAAGTGTTGAAGTCTACAGGCGAAAAGTTCAAGACAGGAAGCCTGACTCTCAAGGCAGAGCTCTTTGCACATGACCCTTTGAGTAAAAAATTCAGTACACACTTCAGAAACACTGAGCGTGAGGCAATCTGACACGTGGTGCTGTTACTTCTCCTGCCTTCTTCCCTTCTATGATCTTTCTTCAGCTGAATCAGTAAAAGTACCAGAAAAGAAGGCTTTCCCCCCAAATATAAAATCAGGAATTAAGCTAAAACCACCAGCCTCCTCATTTACATTTAAAACATACTGGTTTCACAAAAGAGAGGCAAGAATGGGTTGTTAGATTACAGGCTTGATGTTACAGTGGCACGGATAATAGGAAGAAAAAAGCTACATCGAGGCAGGATAATTTCTGCTGCTAAAGAGGCAGGAAAGATAAGCCAAGAAATGTGCTAGAATGAAAGAATCAAATGGATTTTTTTCTTAAAGTTATATAAATTTTTTAAAAAGCAGACTCAAAATGTGTTTTTTAAGTAAGAAAAATGGATGAGTTTTAAATGGAAGTGGAAATTCAATGTAATATAAAATGTCACAGGAATAATAGACTAAGAGGGAACAGATGTTAAGACTTAAATTAAAAAGGTGTGGGTGAGGGAGAAATAGAAAGCAAGAAGAAAATATAGACAGAGTGGGGAGAAGGAGGTGAGAGAGTGTGGTGGAAAGATGCTAAACCAGTCTGGACCTGCGAGTCCTAGGTTTGGTGTGTCTCACTCTGTGACCTTGGCAAAAATTCCTGAACTTCCGTGGTCCATGACCCACATGAGGGGTGGGCTAGATGGAGTCTGCTGTGTCCAGAGCACTCTGGGCTTGCCTTGGTTAATTGCAAGAGTCTAGGACAGAGCTCGGAGAAGGCAATGGCACCCCACTCCAGTACTCTTGCCTGGAAAATCCCATGGATGGAGGAGCCTGGTGGGCTACAGTCCATGGGGTCGCTAAGAGTCAGACAGGACTGAGCGACTTCACTTTCACTTTTCACTTTCATGCATTGGAGAAGGAAATGGCAACCCACTCCAGTGTTCTTGCCTGGAGAATCCCAGGGACGGGGGAGCCTGGTGGGCTTCCGTCTATGGGGTCGCACAGAGTCAGACACGACTGAAGCGACTTAGCAGCAGCAGCAGCAGGACAGAGCTGGAGTCTGGAAATGGGCATGCCTGCTGGAGTGGGGCAGTTAGAGGAGGGATTGGGTGAAAGGATGGAAGGAAGTCCAGTCCAGGACAGAATCCAGCGTCTGGAGAGTATAAAAAATAGTGATGAGCACTAGGGAACAGAAGGAGCTGCACATAGCAAAGGTGTTCCTATGGGTGACTGGCTACAGCAGGTGAAGCAGGCAGGCAGGAGACTGACATTGTGGAAATTGGCAGTAAGACCCCAGTTCCTGGGCTCTGGTTGTGGGCATGATGATACTCCTTAGTGACTCATTGGTGAGACAACTTGGAGCTCAGTGCTGGAGACCTGGAGGAACTGGGCACAGGAGATGATGATGGCAAGCAGCTGTAAGAACTAAAGGACACAGTGGCCACCAACTCACAGAAGGGAGGATAAAAATCTCTCCCGTATTGGGAGGGGGCAGGGCTGGAACTATAGGTCAGGAAGAGCAAGGATCAAGGGTGACATTGAGAAAGTTCTCTAGAGCTCTATTATTCATCCATTCATTCCCTCAGCCTTGGGTCAACATCATATGTGGGGCTCTTAAAGTTGTGCTGACTTGTAATCACATCTCATGGCTGCTACTTCACAGCTTTGTGACACTGGGCAAGTGACTGGACATTTCTAACAGTCTATTGTGAAATAAGGTTGAGAATATCTACCTCATACAGTTGTTGTAAAGTCTTTAAATATGTGCTTGGCACTGCTAAGTCGCTTCAGTCATGTCCGACTCTGTGTGATCCCATAGATGGCAGCCGACCAGGCTCCTCTGTCCCTGGGATTCTCCAGGGAAGAATACTGGAGTGGCTTGCCATTTCCATCTCCAATGCATGCATGCATGTTAAGTCTCTTCAGTCATGTCAGACCCTGTGCAACTCCATAGACGGCAGCCCACCAGGCTCTGCTGTCCACAGGATTCTTTAGGCAAGAATACTGGAGTGGTTTGCCATGTGCTTGGCACAGTCCCTAACACAAAGCATGCCCTTCGTAACTGTAAGCGATCCTCATGCATGCAGTCAAGATTTACTCAACACTCACCATCTTATGAATCTAAGTCAAGAATGATGGAACATTTTGTTGTTGTTGTTGTTATTTTAGAGAAATCATGGTGCTAAATAGAACAAAAGCAGGTATGTGTGAGAAGTTTGAGAGCAATTTTTGCTCTGAGGAATGTGAAAAGCAGCGGAGAAACTCATGCTAATACATACAGTGTAGAATGATTCCAGGTTTAGGGTGGGAAAGAGGGTTGGTTAAGATGGAATACAATGAATCGAACGCTGGCCATTTTGTTGCCAGGACTTCTGAGCTTACAGCAAGACGAAAGAGAGCCTTGCCAGCTCCATCCCAATGTGCGTCACCCGGTTCTTTTGAACTTCCACCAAATGACCGAGGCGAGCATGGCTTCAAGTACAAGAATCTTTGTTCCATTTGGGACTGCTTCCGTGAGTTCCACTGTCAGACTTGTCCTTTGTGCCTGCAGGAAAATATATCAAGTAAGTTGGGTAGTTCCAGAACTCTCTGGGATTGTCCAGAGTTCCCCACAGCTTTCACTTGATCATGGAGAGGTGAGTCAAGTCATCCATCGGGGCTGTTGACAGCTGGTGTCCCACCTGGCAAGCTGACCCAGGGAGGGAATACTACTTACAGCCTACTTGAGGTGCTTTCCACATACCCCATGTGACTGAATCCTCACAACAACCTGAGAGTTAGGCCTTTTGTCCACAGGTGTCAGATGAAGTCTAAGAGTTAAGTCGTTTTCTGTGGGTCGCATGGGCTATACAACTGGAGGACTTGAGCACAGGCTTGCTTAACACCGTCAAGGTAGTGCTTTCGTTCTTCATTTTACAAGAGGCCTCTCTGCTAATAATAGGCGTTGAATTTTTAGAACATTTAGTTTTTTAAAAGAAAAGTGAAAGTGAAGTCGCTCAGTCGTGTCCGACTCTTAGCGACCCCAGGGACTACAGCCCACCAGGCCCTCCATCCATGGGATTTTCCAGGCAAGAGTACTGGAGTGGGGTGCCATTGCCTTCTCCGTTTTTAAAAGAAGTAAAGTCTAAAAGTCAGGCAAGTTAACCTGTATACATGCACATGAGCTGAGTGGTGTGTGTGAAAAAGAGAGAGAGAAAGGGAAAGAAAGTTATCTCTTCTTTCATGTATACAGCAACAACGCCTCCCCACTCATTTTCATTCCAGTGTAATCTATGCACATGCAAAATAATTACTTCTTCCTGTAGGAAGTGTCAGTCCTCTGAGCAAAGAAGAAAAGGCTATAGCATATGTTACCGACACATGTTTTCGCTAGTCTTGTCTCTGTTCCGCCTGCTGTGGCAATCAGCTTTTGCAAATACTGTCACTTACCAAATACAAAAAGCATGTGAATGCCCAGCCAATGGCCTGGGATAAACACAACCAGGCTTTCTGACTTGGAACATCCACCCAGAACAGAGTCTTTGTTTCAAAAGAACAAAACCAGCCTTGTATCATCAAAATCAGAGGGGGCAGTGAGGGTAGAGGAAAGACATGGACCCAACCCAACACACGGCTTTGAGTCAACCTCATACATATGAAGGAAAATTGATAGTATCTGATAGTGGGTGTGCTCAATCCAGCCAAGCCAAAGATGGGGTGGGGCTCAAAAGCACTGCTGGAAGAGTTGGGATCTGGCCAAATGGCTAAGTAGCCAGTTGGGGGTCTGAGAAGCACATGCACAGAAGGGCTTTGAGCTCTGCCTCTTGGCTGGATGCCCACTCGTCAAGTTCTTGCAGAGGGTGTGTTGGCAATGGGCACTTCTAATCCCAGAAGCCCTTGACAGGTAGGCTGTCTGCCGAGACCAACCGCGCCCGCCACCAATCCCCCTCAGGTGCCAGACTGCACTTCGGACACAGCAGCTCTGAGAACAATGATGAGACAAAGAAGGGGAGTCTGGCACTTAGAGTGGAGAGCCTGTGGTCGCAGGCATTTGTTTGATGCTTCCTGGCCTGGTGAGTGTGGTGCTGAGAGGTGCATTGTCCCTGGTGGAAGGACTGTGGCAGGCTTGGTTAGGGTCAAGAGGGCACAGCTCTAGACATCTCCAACCTACCATTAGTCCAGCACTTTCTAGAAGGCAGCCTCTAAGTATATTTATATAGTGAACAGCGACAAGAAGGTAGAAACTCCTGGTATTGGGGAAAGGACAAGAACAGTTTCATTTAAAGAGTGTCCCAAGAGACGGACATACCTGCATGCGTGCATGCATGCATGCTGTCGCTTCAGTCGTGTCTGACTCTTTCTGACCCTAGGGACTGTAGCCTGCTGGACTCCTCTGTCCATGGGATTCTCCAGGCAAGAATACTGGAATGAATTTCCATGCCCTCCTTCAGGGGATCTTCCTGACCCAGGGTTTGAACCAGCATCTCTTATGTCTCCTGCATTAGGAGGCAGATTCTTTACCACTGACACCACCTGGGAAGCCCAGCTGACATTTACATACTACTTTATATAAAATAGGTAACTAACAAGAACCTGCTGTGTATAATACAGGGAACTCTACTCAGTGCTCTGTCAGGGCCTATATGGGAAAGTAATCTGAAAAAGAGTGGATGTATGTATATGTATAACTGAATCACTTTACTATACACCTTAAACTAACACCTTGTAAATCAACTATACTCCTATAAAAATGGGGGGGGGGGAGTGGGGGGGAAAGAGTGTCCCAAGAAAAATCTGAATTAAGTTTGCTTCCTGTGGAGCTCTGGGATATTGAGAAGGAATCAGGGGTCCCACTTGTATAAGGACGTTTGAGCCTTCTGGGAGAAATGCTAGAGAGAACTTTTAGAGTCTATAGTTAAATACTACAATCCCTAGAACTAAGGTCCCTGAAGGGACAATGGAAACCAAAGTGGCCTAAGCCTTGAGGACTGAGGCCTGGAGGACGTACTGCTTCTTCCATGTAGGACTGGAGAAAGTGCCAAAGAAATGCAAATGATTCTTTTCTACTGCACAATCAGAATTCTTCTGATTATCCTATTTTATTTGTCTGTCTTGATGCCACCATGCATACAGCTACTACTAACTCATTGGGCTTCTATAATCTCTAGGGAAGCCAAAATCACTACAGCAACTCATAAACTGGTCATTGTTAGACTTGCACGTGGCTGATGTAAGCTTCATCTTGCTGTGCTGTGATTTGTCTGATGCTTGGCTGTTGACCTCTGACTAGGGCTTCTTGAGATCAAGAACCATCTTTTCTACCTCTGCCTAACAATTGATTAATAGCACAAGGTCTGGTACAGAGTGAGTGCTCAGTATATTTTTGTTGAATTAGATACAAACTTACTGATTTAGTTGCTCTAAATGTGTCTGTGTGGGGGTCACTCACTCATGCATTTGGCAAAAATTTATTGAGCATCTACTATGTGCTAGAGTCTGTGCCAGTCACTGGGTATACAATGATCAAAGGAAGGTCACAGCCCAGTGGAGAAGACAGACACACACACCAAGTGATTACATTTATAAACCTGTGATTGGGAAAGAAGAACAGATTTCTCTGAGAACATGTAGCAAAGTGAGGTGGAGAAACTTCCCTTAAAAAGTGACACATAAGCTGAAATTCAAAGGGAGGAAGGATGAGGATTAACAAGGCTCAGTTCAGTTCAATCGCTCAGTTGTGTCTGACTCTTTGTGACCCCATGAATTGCACCACGCCAGGCCTCCCTGTCCATCACCAACTCCCGGAGTTCACTCAAACTTACGTCCATTGAGTCGGTGATGCCATCCAGCCATCTCATCCTCTGTCGTCCCCTTTTCCTCCTGCCCCCAATCCCTCCCAGCATCAGAGTCTTTTCCAATGAGTCAACTCTTCGCATGAGGTGGCCAAAGTATTGGAGTTTCAGCTTTAGCATCATTCCTTCCAAAGAAATCCCAGGGCTGATCTCCTTCAGAATGGACTGGTTGGATCTCCTTGGAGTTCAAAGGAGTCTTAAGAGTCTTCTCCAACACCACAGTTCAAAAGCATCAATTCTTTGGCACTCAGCTTTCTTCACAGTCCAACTCTCACATCCATACTTGACCACTGGAAAAACCATAGCCTTGACTAGACAGACCTTTGTTGGCAAAGTAATGTCTCTGCTTTTGAATATGCTATCTAGGTTGGTCATAACTTTCCTTCCAAGCAGTAAGCGTCTTTTAATTTCATGGCTGCAATCACCATCTGCAGTGATTTTGGAGCCCAGAAAAAACAAAATCTGACACTGTTTCTACTGCTTTCCCATCTATTTCCCATAAAGTGATGGGACCAGATGCCATAATCTTAGTTTTCTGAATGTTGAGCTTTGAGCCAACTTTTTCACTCCCCTCTTTCACTTTCATCAAGAGGCTCTTTAGTTCCTCTTCACTTTCTGCCATAAGGGTGGTGTCATCTGCATATTTGAGGTTATTGATATTTCTCCTGGCAATCTTGATTCCAGCTTGTGCTTGCTCCAGTCCAGCATTTCTCATGATGTACTCTGCATATAAGTTAAATAAGCAGGGTGACAATATACAGCCTTTATGTACTCCTTTTCCTATTTGGAACCAGTCTGTTGTTCCATGTCCAGTTCTAACTGTTGCTTCCTGACCTGCATACAGATTTCTCAAGAGGCAGGTGAGGTGGTCTGGTATTCCCATCTCTTTCAAAATTTTCCACAGTTTATTGTGATGCACACAGTCAAAGGCTTTGGCATAGTCAATAAAGCAGAAATAGATGTTTTTCTGGAACTCTCTTGCTTTTTCAATAAGTAAGTCATAAAAAGGGAACACTTACATGCTACTCTTATGTGCCAACACTGTTCTGCTTACTTTACATACATGTTTATTTTATTCTCCCAACAGCCCTAGGATGGAGCTATCATCATTATGTCTAATTGTATAGGTGAGGATATCAAGGCATAAGAGGTTAAAAACTTTACTGAGGTCACAGACATTGAGTAATAGGCGAACCTGGTAGCCTGGCCTTGGAGTCATGCTCTCCATATATAGAAGAGCTTGTACAAAGGGCCTGGGGCTTAGCAAGCAACAGATCTTCTTAACCCCAGGCTAGACAGGCTCCCAGGTGTCATCTTATCAAATCCTTCCCAACACTGACAACTCTCCTTTCCTGAGAATTTTGGCAAGGGAAATATTTTCCCTTTTGTTTTATCTGTAAGGCATCTTTCATGGTGTTAACTCACAGCCATTTTTAAAGCCAAGTCACTGAGGATGAGTGACCTAAAGGAAGGAGGAAAGGCAAGTGCCCACTGCGTGGAGTGGCCAGGAAGTGTCTCATCACTTGTTGAGAGGCTTGTTGCATCTGCTAATTCTTTGGAAAAAGAGAAGAAAGGAAAGGAAAGGAACAGGCTGACCCAGCAGATTTCCCCATTGCATCTGGAGACTGTAAGTCACAGAGCAAGGAAATACTTAGGTGGACAAAGCCAAACCTTTGGCCAGAATGGTAGCATCAAAGGCTTTTTCATGGGCACTTGAAATTGGTTGTCAACAGAAATGCAAATTGAACCCATCTTTGTCTTGAAGCCATATGTCCACTGGGACAGAAACAACATTTTCCCTGCTGAGAATGCTGTTCAGGGTTTACTTGGTTACAGCTTGAGCAAGTCCTGCATGTTAATCAAGGGGGAATGGTAAAGGGAAAATAGAACACCCAAAGAATTATAACCAAGCTTAGACAACCTTTAGAAAGAAAAAGAGAATTCACAAGCTACTCATCTCCCATCCTCAGAGAATCTCATTTGCTATTTGATCTCACTTACTACCTTGCAGTTTTTTCAAGCAAAGTTCTCTCTCCTTAAAAGTGTTTCTTCACAGTAAATTTCCAGGCTATTATCCCATCTATCTACTTTCTCTTAAAACCTAGGACTCTTTGTTTTTTAATTTCTAATTCCAGTCTCCATGTGGAACAACCAGGAAGATCACTTAGGGAGCCTTTGTTTCTTAGGGGATTGCTGTTCCTGTCCTTTATTATGTAATTCTAGTTTGTGACACTAGAGCTTGGGAGGGGGTCATATTCAGCAGGAGTCTATCAAGGAAGACTGAAGTTCAGAACAACATCTTCCTTATCTAGGATTATGGGATTATCCTATTGCATAGGATCCTGCGAGATGATCTTTAGGAAGTGCTTAGCAAAGCATATTGCAAGAGTGAAAAATCAGGTTAGATGTTAGCTATTATCATTATTAAGATAAGGGGGCCAAAAGCAGTAACTGGAACCAAGATTACAGTAAATAGGTAAGTTGTGTGTGATCAATGAACAAATTATAGGTGATCAGTCACTCAGTCCTGTCCGACTCTTTGTGACTCTTTGGACTGTAGTCCACTAGGCTTTTCCATCCACAGAGTTTTCCAGGAAAGAATACTGAAGTGGGCTGCCATTCCCTTCTCCAGGGGATCTTCCTGACCCAGGGATCGAAGCTGCATCTCCTCCATTTCCTGCATTGCAGGTGGATTCTTTACCACTGAGCCATTGGAAGATGATAATAATATGAATATATAAGTAGATAGGCTGGTAGTTAGGAGTTAGGCTAGAGTGCATAATATGGGAAAAGAACATAGACAGGGGAAGGATCAAGTGGATTGTATATTTATCCCTGCTTGATTCCTTGTGTGTTGGTCGCTCAGTAGAGTCCAACTTTTTGCAACTCCATAAACTATAGCCTGCCAGGCTTCTCTGTCCATGGAATTTTCCAGGCAAGCATACTGGAGTGGGTAGCCATTCCCTTCTCCAGGAAATCCTTCTGACACAGGGACTGAACACATGTCTCCTGCATTGCAGGCCAATTCTTTAACATCCGAGCCACTAAGGAAGCTTGATTCTTTACAGCAGGGAAAACCCAGAATCGGGATGTACATTCCCAGATTATTAGCAATAACTGCCATGTATTGAGCACCACTGTATGCCACGAATAACACAAAAGGCTTTAAATAAGTTGTTTAAATATAATCCCCATCAAATTGTGAGTTTAGCTATTATAACCTTGGAATGCTTAGCACAGTGCTTGGCACATAGTAGATGCTCAGTCAATATTTGTTAATTTTGAAACACTTTGCAACATTCTTAGTTTATCCCTTTTGAATGCACATAATTTGCTTGGCAATTCAAATGTGGAAGCAATATTATAGATGTTTGCCTTTTAAGCATCTGAAGCACAGAGCCCATGCTGATGTTAATCAAGTCTATTGCTAAGATCTTTGTTCATTGGTGACAAGACTTTTCTACATTGGCCTAGATTGAAAGAAAGCAGCACAAGCCAATGATGTGCCAAAGGGGATATTATGAAGAGAGATTGCTTCAAGTTTTACAGACTAAATTGGCAAATGAATAACAAAGTAATTAAGGGAGTCAACATTCAAAACAAGGAAGTGAAAATCTGAAACAGGCACCAAGACAAATAAGAGTACGGCTTCAGCTGGAAATACCAATTGATAGAACTATCCAGATACTAAAAGGGGAAGAAAAAAAAAAGAATTTTCTAATATAATTCCTTTTAGTATTTTTTCTTTAAATAAGGATCTCTATTTCTCATGTGAAAGAATTTTATAAGTAGTGAAACCAAGGTTTACAAATTCTCCCAGAATAATTTAGGCCTAGGATGCTTCCTTCCGGTCCTATTTTTAACTCTTTGAGGGTAGTTTATCAACAATCCTGGGTATTGGGTGAATATTGGAACCTTCTATCCCATTTAGAGGACAGGTATCATGGTTAAGAATAACTGTATGTGGCAAGGATTTTCCTGGGATTTATCTAGCAATATAAAACTTATTGAGATGGACAGCACACTCTATTGTCTTTCAGGAAAAAAAAGGATATAGTCTAAGCATGAAATGGATTATTTTCTGTTTTGTACTTTTATAATAGCTATTGTTCCAAAAGTATCATATCAATCAGTCAACAACTATACGTTTGAACACCTATGAAAATGCCCATATAATTCAGAATGTCACAGTCACTGAGTAGGTATATTAAGTCGTTCAGTGACTCCAACGATTTTTTTCCCTTGGAGATCTTGCTAGCTCGTAGTTTAGCAGCTATAATATTTTTGGCAGTGTATAGGAAACCACAGTCACTAAAGTGGGTGACTCTAATTCATTCCTAAACATGATCAATCTCTCTCACTTTCTTTGTCTCTCCCTCCTTCCTTCTTTCCCTTCCTTTCTCCCCAACCCCCACCCCCCGCCACCACCACACACACACACAATCACTCACATGGTTTCAATCGTGGTCCAACAAGGGAAACAGAAGCCACCTAAGTATTTATACAAGAAGGCATTTAATCCAGGTGACTGGTTACAAAGATGATGGGATACATGAGAGATTAGCGACATCAGAAAGAATTACCATCCTAAACTGGAAGGATTTTAAAAACTCAACCAGAATCAGAAGTCACTAAGTGGAAGCTAGAAATGTATTGCATCTGTTCAGAGGAAATTGGAGCAATAAAATGGAAATAGCCAGTTGGAAAGATGGCCACAGATACAGAGACAAGGGGAAAACACCATGGCTTCTTCTGCCTACAGTCTCACTAGAGTGACCCATTGGCCAAACTTAGCAAGAACCCAGCTTACAGGGGACACTGGGAAATACAACCTTCAGGTCTCAGTCACCCTGCTGAACTGAGCAGAGCAGGGAAGGGACAGGGGACACACCTGGTATCCACAGGCCAGAAACTAACATAAGCGTATACCCATATATGCATGTGCACGCACACACGCAACTTGGTTCCAGCACCAGAACTGTCCCTCTTTGAATCTGAAGATAATTGAATCAATATAAAATAAGGCTAGCCATTCACAAAATAATTTGACTTTCCAAGTCTACTTGACTCTAAGATTCCAGAGTATTGTCTTTAATCTGGTCAAGGTATAGCCTAGAAAAAGAAAGGCATAATAGAAACCCAATGGTTACCATGTATTAGGATCTGTATTTAGTGCTTTTCAACATTATATCACTTTATCTTCAACCCCATAAATTTATTACAGTTTAAGCTTATAATGGTATATTCACCTCATTGCACAAGTGAAAAAACTGAAGAAAGTAAATACATTGTCCAGGATAAGTTTTGGAACCCACATAAGATAGTCTGACTTAAATTTTTTATTGACAATATACAGGCTGTGATGCAACTGATAAAAGGTGTAAGCTGTTCATTTGCTTGTATTTTGCTGTTTATTGTAGTGATACAGATATTGAAAAGAGGCGAATAACAACTTGAACTAAAGGATAATAAAAATATTATATGACTTTCAAATTAACAAGAAAAATGGGAAAAATTATATAATCAGAATAAGGGAAGAAAAGGAAAGATTGACTTTAAAAAACAAGAATTATTGGAAAGCACATAGTAATATAGTAGATTTAAGCCCCTGCTGCTGCTAAGTCGCTTCAGTCATGTCCGACTCTGTGCGACCCCATGGACGGCAGCCCACCAGGCTCCCCTGTCCCTGGGACTCTCCAGGCAAGAACACTGGAGTGGTGTGCCATTTCCTTTTCCAATGCATGAAAGGAAAAGTGAAAGTAAAGTCGCTCAGCGGTGTCCAACTCTTAGCGACCCCATGGACTGCAGCCTACTAGCCTCCACCATCCATGGGATTTTCCATGCAAGAGTACTGGAGTGGGGTGCCATTGCCTTCTCTGAGTGTCCCTAATTCTATTAAATGTAAATGGACTAAATGTACCAACTAAAAAATTATCAGACTGGCTAACAACCTAAAACTAACAATATGCTGTTTCAAGTGACACATAGAAAACAGGACAGAGATAATTTAAATGTAAAAGGATAGAAAAAGGTTAAATATAAGAGGATAGAAAGAAAAGTTATTTGGATGGCAAATACTAACTAAAATAACAATGATAATAATACCAAGCAAAAAAGTTTTATTAAAAATAAGGAGGGATATTCTATAATGATAAAGTTTTATCAGACTTAAAAACCAGTCTAAATTTTTATATATTATGTAAAACCTTTAGAGCATATAGAGGAAAACGGACAGAAGTATAAGAAGAAACAGACAGTTATCACAACATCAGGACATTTACATATCTGAGTAAGTGGTAAAACAGACAACAAATCAGTATAGATAGAGAAAATGTGAAGAACATAGTTAACAAACTGAACAATGATTTAAAAACTTGACATAATAGACGCATATAGGACAGTTTTGCCAACAACTGCAATAGAATCATTATAGTGAAGCATATGTTGAAATTCTCCTACAAGTTACCATAACCTGAGCCATAAATTAAGACAAAGGCATTCTCTGACATGGTGGGTTTCTTTTTCTTTTTTTAATTTCCCACCCCTCTTTACTTGCCTTGGCCTTCATATTTTATTTTGAAGTATTTCTGAAATTTATGGTGATCTTGAAGTATCTGCTAATACTTTGGAGTGAAACACTAGACAGCTGGTTTTAAGCTCTGAGTATGGGAGGCAGGGCTTTCCATCATTCATTAGGGGACCCTTACTGTCACTGTATGTGGTCATTTCAATGATTCAGTTTCACTGAGAAGGTACCTTTAATCCCCTGTTTTCTCATATGTAAACTCAGGATAGCAATTGTCCCTAGTTCACAGGGCTATA
Organism: Bos indicus x Bos taurus; assembly: GCF_003369695.1. Lineage (NCBI taxonomy): Eukaryota > Metazoa > Chordata > Mammalia > Artiodactyla > Bovidae > Bos > Bos indicus x Bos taurus. The sequence goes on along the minus strand of NC_040083.1, from coordinate 24,074,849 downwards.
TTGTAAGGATTAATGAGACAAAGCACTTGATGTGTTCCTGGCATACTGAAGTATTTACTATATATTAGCTATTATTATTTGAAGTTTTCAACTACTCTCATGGTTTTGGTATCATTGAATCAAAATGTTGATGGTACCCAGATGTGTATAAGCAATCATTTCTGTAACATCTCCATGTTACAGAAATGATTTCTTTCTGTAACATCAGCCATTTCAAACATATAACATCCACTCTTTCTTCACTCAGTAAATAATCACTCAGTAAATCATCACTGTCTTAGTAAGCTCAAGCTGCCATAACAAAATACCTTAGACTCCGTTTGCATAAACAACAAAAATTTATTTCCCTCATTTCTGGAGGCTGAAAGCCTAAGATCAGAGTGCCAGCATGGTCAGGTTCTGGTCAGGATCACTTTCCTGGCTTTCAGATGGTCGCCTTCTCACTGTGCCCTCATGTACTGTAGAGAGAGTCAGTTTAGTCTCTTCCTCTACTTATAAGGACCGTAATCTCATCATGGCCTCCCAAAGGCTCCACTTTCAAATACCATCGCATCAGGGTTAGGGCTTCTACATAAGAATTATGGGGCAAATAAACTTTAAGTTTATAACAACCACTTTTGCGATTGCTCAAATGAGAATCCCAACTCATCCTTAAATCTTCCCTTTAATTAGTTTATGGCCTTTTCTCCCCTAATCAAAATGGAAGCCATTAGACAGCAAAGACATTCTCTGTCTCCTTTTTGGGGGGTAATGGAAAGTGAGTCTCTGCATTGGCTGTGTCTGAATCAGCATGTAAAATAGAATAAAGGCACTGAAATAAGGAGCCATCGTACTTTACAACACTGAGTTGTGAAACTTCATTCTTTAAAGGCTGGGTTTGTTTCCAACTCCTTGATCTTCCTTTTTTCCAAGTTTTTTCTGTTTTTGTTTTATTTTATTTTTATTTTTTAATTTAATTTTATTTTTAAACTTTACATAATTGTATTAGTTTTGCCAAATATCAAAATAAATCCACCGCAGGTATACATGTGTTCCCCATCCTGTTTTTGTTTTTACTTGTTTCATTCACTTCCAATTACTTTAAGATAGAGCCTCATTCTCTCCTCCATTTAGATTTTGTTTAATCTTTAGTTCTCTCTCCTTTGTAACATTTGCTGGTGAGAGCTTTACTTAGTTCCGAATTATGTTCTGACTGCCATTTCCAGGGCCCCTGGGCATCATAAAAAAAAAAAAAAAAAAAAGTCTTTAGATTCTTGATGGCAGACTGTTGAGTTTGGAAATGTAGACTCCTTTCAGTTATTTCTGGCTTTCTCTTTCAGACTGTGCTGGTAGGCCTTTGGAGCTTCATATTGCTTATTCTTGGAGACTTCCTGGAGCGTCAAAAATGACTTAAAATGATTACTATGCTGTGCATCCGCATATATGACATTCAATCGCCCAACTCTGAGCTGAATTTCAATGAGATTTGTGTAAATGAATCAGAAACATATGGATTCCATCCTCCCTAACTACCTCTACTCTTTAAAAAAAAAACAAAAAGAAAAAAAACCAGGAACTCAGCATTTGTGTTTCACTGGATATGAAAGGTCTGAAACAGAACAAGTAATGGCAAATCAGAGCGAGAGAGGCTTTCCCATTCTTGATAGCCATCTTGTCTCTCATATATCATCCTAGTCCATGATCAGGGGTTGTTAATTTCTGCTAAATTTCATTGTCCTCTTGCCTTGAGATTTTCCTTCCTTACTATAGTTCCCTATAAACCAACCCCCTGCCTTTTGTCCTTCTGTCCTAGAAATAGTTACCTGTTGGTCACTTCCTTGCCCTCCTGGCACTCACATCCTAGAGAGATGACAGAAAGATATATTATAACCAAGGAATTCTAACACATTGTGAAGGCGTCACAATAGAGAAGCATAAAAAGAATTCTGAGGAGACAACAACTTTGGGGGCATTTTGTTTTTTCCTACCTTTTGCTTGCTTTACTTTTTACTCTATTTTACTTTATTTCCTTGCTCTGGTTTCCATTTCCAGTCTTTTTCCTCCCACCTGAGTTTTCTCCAGTCACATTGGCTCTTTCCAATTCCTTGTAAAAACTCTTTCTTTCCTTCTAGTGCTGCATAAGGAAGGCAACGGCACCCCACTCCAGTACCCTTGCCTGGACAATCCCATGGACGGAGGAGCCTGGTGGGCTGCAGTCCATGGGGTCGCGAAGAGTCAGACATGACTGAGCGACTTCACTTTCACTTTTCACTTTCATGCATTGGAGAAGGAAATGGCAACCCACTCCAGTGTTCTTGCCTGGAGAATCCCAGGGTCGGGGTAGCCTGGTGGGCTGCCGTCTATGGGGTCGCACAGAGTCGGACACGACTGAAGCCACTTAGCAGCAGCAGCAGTGCTGCATATGCATAAGGGGTTTGGTACTGTCCTCTCCTAACCTCTTCTCCATTGTCCTGAATGGAATCCTCACAGTTGGAACCTTTTACTGCTCTTAGGCTGCCTCAGTCTGGTGTAGGTCTCCAGAGAACAGAGCCAGCTCCTGTGGGGCACAAGCTGAGCGACTGCATTGAGATCTCCAGTTGCACAATACAGAATATGTGCCGTGAGTGGCCAAGACTGATGAAATCCTGTCACAGTGAGGAGACAGAATGAAGTGTTGAGTTACATGAGTATATATACTCATAGCAGATACAGTACATAGGATAGTCAGCAAGTCTGATTAATGTTGCCCTTTTCCCCACTGATACGTGTGTTAATTTAGTCACAATGCCCTCAATCATAAAAAAAGAAATATTCCTCTATGTAGTTTTTTGTTAACTATGACAGGGATTGTGTCATTTCTCTTTTTACCACATCTGAAGCATTCTACTAAAAGACAAGTTAATTCTATCAGGCATGTATATGTCAAGCCAGAAGGTTCAGATTCTCAATAATGTCCCTCTAAATCACTCATGCTATTTTTAATGCTGTCGTTTCTAAAAGACTAAATTTGAGAATATTACAGTCTTTACCATTTATAAAGTATTTAATAATTAGTTATAAATATTAGTGGTCCAACCCGACTGTTTCCGTGTACCTGACAAAGTACTTTACTAGCATGAACTTTGCACGTATAACCCATCCATAAAGGAACTTGTGTTTTTAGCTCCTGTCTTCAGTAGTAGGCATAGATTTGCCTATCCAGTCTTTCCTAACCAGATATCAGTGACTTGTGAGATAGCTGATCATAGTTGGGACTGTGGTTAAAAAGTAGAGAGAAATCTCACAGGCTCACATGGAGATAAATGGATATAATGTTTGCATTTGTCCCATTAGCCTCCTAATCCAGACATCTGAAACTCATTGTATTCTCAGATGGAGTTCCTATTCCCACAGGATATATTCATCCTCAATGATGACAATTCACATATGTGTAATTCCATTAATACCATTAAAGTTGAAGTTGTTTGTTTGTTTGCTTTCATTTGAGAGGAATGATGATCCATTTCATTTATTTGGTATTTGACAGTGTTCAGAACATGTTCTCATAACTCTTCAAACTGTCTGAGGCGGATATTATTATCCTCATCTTACATATGAGAAAACTGAGACTTAAAGAGATTATTTGACTCCCCCAAGGTTCTGTAAATTGCAAGCATCAGAACCAGGATACAAAACCACATCATCAGACTGTACTCTAGTAGCTTATCAAAATTATTCCCATGTTACTTTCCATTGCACTTTGTGGTTACCCTTCAAAATTTCTCATTTTGGTAAACAAAGACTTTAAAATAAAGTCTAACAAAGGAGCTCAACACTCAACATTAAATTTACTGTTCAGAAACTTCCTGGCTCACAACTAGAGACTTCTAAGTGATGGAAAGAGGGCAGTTAACATGTTGCGATGCTCTCTCTTTCAGCCATAACTTTTCTTCTAAGTTTATGGTTATGGTTTGGCTTTGGAGTACAAAGCCGTAAAACTTAATTGAATATAAGTCAGATCAAGGTCTTTTCAAGCTGGACATAATGTGAGTAACACAAATAGATGAATCAATATTTTTTTTTAAATTTCAGTTACAAAGACTTCAGTGGAAAATATAACTCCTCACTTATAAAATCTGCCCACCATGAAGCTTATATTGTGTGACATACGCATGATTAGGTCCATAACTATTATTATTAAAAATTAAAAGTATACTATAAAACTCATATCTAGAGGCCAAAAGTATAATTCTGATTCAAATCTATGTCCTTCAAAAAAACCCAGAAATATTTGTGGGTGAAAATGCAGAAGAAAAATGATTTCCCCATGTAAAACCTTTTACCAAGTCACATTTAAATACATTCAATTCAACAAATACATTATACTTTCCTAGTCTAATTTCTACTGTCCTAGAAGTTAAGCCCCTTTTTATTATGACAGAATAATATCCACATTCTGATATTTTAGAACTCTTCAAAATGCTACTTTGATGTTATATTTTGCATCATATTATTGTAGTTGCATGCTCTTTTCCCAGTTTCTAAATCAATGCTGTCCTATATCAAAGGTAGAGAGTGTGCCAACTTCAGATTAAGTATTTAAATATTAAGTATTAAAGCTAAGGCTGGATAGTTACTATGGTAATGGTCTCCCAACTATGTTCACTTCCTTTCCCTGGAACTGGTAAATATGTCCCCTTAAAAAGAAAAAGGAAGGTTGCAGCTCTGATTAAGTTAATAGTGAGATGGCAAGATATCCTGGATTACTTGAGTAGTCCCAATGTAGTCACAAGTGTCCTTGTAAATAGAAGTAGAAAAACATCTAGAGAGGAGATCAACAAGGATAAAGAGAACGTGAACAATACCATAAACCAACTAGTAGACCTAACAGACATATATAAAACACATCATCCAATGACAGTAAAGTGCACATTCTTCTCATGTGCTCAGAGAATATTTATTCTCCAGGATATACCATAAAGCCACAAAACAGATCTCCATACATTTAAAAAGATTAAAATCATACCAAGTATCTTTTAAAACCACTGTGGAATGAAACTAGAAATCAATAATAAAAGAAAAACAAAATTTTACAAATATGTGAAAACTAAGCACACTAAACAACTAAGGGATCAAAAAAATCAAAAGGGAAATTAGAAAATACTTTGAGATAAATAAAAATGTAAACACAACATAGTCAAACTTATGGAATGCAGCAAAAGCAGTGCTCAAGGGAAATTTATAGTTGCAAAAGCCTACAGTGAAAAAGAAAACTCTCAAGTCAATGGCCTAACTGTACCTAACGTTACTCAAAGAAAGAGAAAAAGAAGTACAAACTAAACCTAAAACTAGCAGAAGGAAGAAAATAATAAAGAATAGAGCAGAGATAAATGGAATAGAGAATAGAATAAAGTAGAACCAACAAAATCAAAATTTGGTTGTTGGAAAAATTTGACCAATCTTTAGCTATAATAACTTGAGAAACAAGACAGAGGATGCAAGGAACTAAAATCAGAAGTAAAAGTGAGACATTATTATCAAATCTCACAGAAATAAAAAGTGTTAAAGAACACTAGTTCTTTAGTTAAAAGCCAACAAACAGGATAACATAGATGAAATGGACTAATTTCCAAAATCATATAAATTATCAAAATTGACTTGTGAAGACCTAGAAAATCTGAACAGGTTTATAAGTAAAGAGATTAAACCAGCAATCAAAAACACTCAACAAAGAAGAGTCCAGGACCAGGTGGCTTTACTAGTGAATTCTACCAAACATTAAAAAATTTTACAACAATCCTTCTCAAAATCTTCCCCAAAAACATAAGAAGAGAGAACACTTTCTAACTCATTCTATGAAGTCATCATTCTCCTGTTACTGAAGCCAGACAGAGACATCATAAGAAAACTATAAACCAGTATTTCTCATGACCATCAGTTCAGTTACTCAGTCACGTCTGACTCTTTGCAACCCCATGGACTGAAGCACACCAGGCCTCCCTGTCCATAACCATAGATTCAAAAAATTCTTAAGATATTAGGAAACCAAATTTAGCAATGTACAAAAATCATTACAGTCAAAAGCCAAGTGAGATTTATCCCAGGAATACAAGGTTGACTTAATATATGAAAAATCAACTAATATAATACATTATTGTAGCATAATAAAGGACAAAAACCTATGTGGCCATCTTACAGATACAGAAAAATCACTTGACAAAATCCAACACCCATTCATGATTAAAATCTCTCAGCACATCAGGAATAGAAGGGAATTTCCTGAATATAATAAAGGGCACCTATGAAAAATCTTCAACAAGTATCAAACGTAATGGATAAAGACTACAACTTGTAAACTAAAGAAATTAAAGGAGGGAAGTAGACTATTTGCTGATGACGTCATCCTATACATAGAAATTCTTAAGGAATACACACACATCTGGACACACGATGCAAAACTACTAAAACAACTTCATGCAAGGTTTAGGATGCAAGGGCAATACGAAGCACTCAATTGTTTTTCTGCAAATTAGCAACAAGAAATCCAAAAGTAAATTTAAGAAAATAATTCCATTCACAAAGAATGAATCAGAATAAGATACTTAGTGCAACAAAAGAAGTTCATGATTTGTATGAAAAGTACAAAGCACTGCTGAAAGTAATTAAAGAAGATATCAATAAATGGAAAGATATTCCATTTTCATTGATTAGAAGATTTAAGAATTTTTTGTAGAAGTGACAAGATAAGACTAAGATTTATATGGAAATGAAAGAATCTAGAATAGCCAAAATGATTTTTAAGAGAACAAAGTTTACTTACTATAAGGTTACAGTATCAAGATAGTATAGTATTTGCATAAAAATAGCCCTGAGGATCAATGGAATAGAATTGCGTTCAGAAATAGAACCTGACATTTATGGTCAATTGATTTTTAACAAAAGCTCCAAGACAACTCAGTGAAGAAAACATAGTTTTCAACAAATGTTTGTATCAGCAGTACACACACACAAAACTCAAAGTAGATCATAAGTATCAATGTAACAGCTAAAAATATAAAACATCTTGAAGAAAACATAGGAAATCTTCATGACCTTTGGTTAGGTAATGATATGTTAGATATGATACCGAAAGCCCAAGCCATAAGAGAAAAACTGATAAATTGGATTTTATCAAATTAGAGCTTTTGTACTTCAGAAGACACCATTAGGAAGATGAAAGGACAAGCCACTGAGTGGGTGAAAATATTTTCAAATCATATGTCTGATAAATGCCTTGTATCTAGAATATATAAAGAAATCAATGTTCCGTGAGAAGACAGTCCAGTTACAAAAAGAGCAAAATTGCATATGATTGGTTAACAAGTACATTAAAAAGTGTTCAACATCATTAGTTATTGGAAAAATTAAAATCACAATAAGTTACCACTGTATACCCACTAGAATGGCTCAGATTTCAAAAGACAGAGAAGGGAATTCCCTGGCAGTCCAGTCGTTAAGACTTGGCCCTTTCACTGCTATGGGCCTGGGTTCAATTCCTGGTTGGGGAATTAAGATCCCACAAGTCACACAGTGCCCTCCTCCCCCCAGAACATACAACATCAGGTGTTGGTAAATATGTGAAGAAAAATGTACGGCCACTGTGCAAAAGAGTTTGGCAGTTTCTTAACAGATTACATAAGCTTATCAAAGGACTTAGTGATTCCAGTCTTAAGAGTCTACTTGAGGAATGAAAACATGCACGAAAACTTGAACATAAATGTTCATAGACGCAGTGCTACAACCCAAACAGGAAATGATCTAACAGTCTAGCAACCTGACAGCGGATAAATAAAACATGGTACCAGCACACACGGACTATTATACGGCAGTCAAAAGGAATTAAATAACAATACACAACTAAAACACAGATGAGCCTCAAATACGCCATAGTAAATGAAAGAGGCAAGATCTACCAGAAGATACACTGTGTGATTTCATTTGTATGAAATGCATGGAATTGCACATTTATAGAAACAAGTAGATTAGTGGCTGCTGAGGGAGGGGGTTTTTTGTGAGTGAGGATTAACTGCAAATAGGCTTGTGGAACATTGTGAAGGTGATGAAAAGGTCCTAAGATCAGATTGCGATGATGGTTGCACAACTTTGTAAATTTACAACAAAACACTGAATTATGTACTTATAGCATATAAACTATTTTCCAATAAAGTGGTTTTAGTTGTTAGAGGGAAGATAAGTTAGCCAGGGGAAAAACAATGAAGATTAAGCTCTTCTTTGATCACATAGCCTGCTGTGGTTACTTCTATTCCAGCAGTTAATAACACTCTTTTCAAATCAGCTGCCTTATTCTCTGATTTACATTCCCCGTTAGAAAGGTCAACAGAGCAAGTTGATGAATCTGGTAACTATTCTTTCCTGCTCAGAAAATTATTCCACATTAGATCTTTAGGTGGAGTGTACCAGTCTTGGCCAACTGACATCTCAAGCACCTGGCACTGAGATCAGAAACAGAAATCAGGAAGAGCTGGAGACTACAGAGAACAAGGGCACACGATCTGCAGTTGCCAAGAAGATGTGGTTTGTGGGACTGCTCAGTGCACTCCAAGAGCCCAGTGTGAGAACTGGCTATCAATGTGCCTGCCAGTCAGCCTGAGGCAGGGAAGGGATCCCAGCACAGAAGAGAAAAGGAGGAGAGAGGACAGGAGGAAGTGAGGAGAGAGAACAAAGTGTTGGCAAATCACCCTGTTGCAGGCAATTTCTGCTACTCCAAAAACAGTATCCAACTGACGAGCCTCCAGAGACATGGGAAGGCCATTTGTATTATCAGACAAACTGAAAACACTTGGTTCAGGGCCCTAAAACTGTGAATCCTAGAACCTTATGATCACATTTCATAGCTGTGGGGAAAATCAGAAAAGGAAAGACTGGGCAGAGGTTCAAAGAGGAAATGCCTTCTGCCAAACCAGGTCACCTGAGCTTCCTGTCTAAGCATGGACCCAAGGAGAATGGGTGAGACAAAGGGTCTTATTCGTGAATCAAAATTTACTTCAACAGCAAGGCAGGCTGGGGCAGGATGGGACCGGGTTCACATCTCATTTGTATTTTTCGCTGTGAAAGGCGGAGGATGCAATAAGAATGCTAGTCCCATGTATGTGTGCGTGGATGTTTTTTTGTTGTTGTTAACAAAGTCTTCTTTACTTCTTCCAAGTGTCACGTATGTGTGTGTGGATGTTTTCGTGGGCCAGGCAGAGGAAGAAGAGACGCATGGGAGGAGGTGGTGCTCAGAGGATGCACTTGTTTCTTGAGGGCCTGCATGCTGAGCACGGTTGGGCACTTTTCCTTTATTTAGTTCCTCTGGCAACTTTGTAAGATGTGTGTTATTACACCTACCTGACAGATGAGGAACTGAAGCTCAAAAATCTTTCCTACCTGTAAAATAGGTAACATTATCCATGATACACATTATTTACAAGTAAGAACTTCAGGCTCCAAATTTTGAATGGCCAGTATTATTATTGTTCAGTCGCTCAGTTGTGTCTGACTCTTTGCAACCCCACGTACGGGAGCATGCCAGGCTTTTCTGTCCTTCACCATCTCCCGGAGCCAGTGTTACATACTTAGTAAGTGGCAGAGCTGGGCTTTAAATTTAGGTCCATGTGAGCCTGGAGCTCCTATTTTTCTTTTATAGCTCACTGCCCATTCAGGTTTGGATAGTTTAAAAAAATATTCAGCTTTTCAGCTTTGGCTCTATTTCTTGTTTCTGGATGATAATAAGCCAGCCAACAGTCCTCCTGGGAATTCTTTTCGCCTCTAGGGCTAGAAGAATAGAAAAACACCGCCATGCCCTTGAAGCCTCACTAACAATCACGACTATAAAGGCTAGAGTCAGTGCTGAGAGGATATTATTAACAAATGGCTTAAGAAAAACCTTCAGAGCGTTTGCAGCCACCCACACCATTTGTAAAATCTTAGGGAGGAAACCTGATCCAGAAAATGGTTGGAAAGAAACAAACCCCAGTATCAGAAAAATAAAAGGAGGGGGATCATTGCCTTCAGACAACTTGTTTTATCGAGAGCAATGAAAGTGTTCCAGTTGATTCAACAAAAAATAACCAAAAACAAGGTCATATTTTAAAAGGCATTTACAGGACTGTGGGTTTCATTTCCTTTGCTTTTAGATCTTTAGCCTCTCATTCTGAGCAGCAGATGCGATGCTGTCCTATAAGGAAGACCACCTGCTTTCCAGGGCATCTCTGCAACAAATAGCTTTGAGGGAGAGAGAAGAAAGATCACAGGATGAAAAGGAAAGAATTAGAAAGGGGGAAACGGGAAATTAAGAAGTTGGCTTAATGCACATCTTCTGAATTATTCAACTGCTAAAAAGCCGACAGATTTCTTTTGACACTTGACTGTCTCACAGTGTCGATATCCATGTTCCACTTTTTAAGGACCTACTTAAAGAGAATTACGTCCATCTGCACAGCCCAGTTTTGTGACATATTTATCTTTCTTGGCAAAATGGAGGCATAAAAAATTTATAGAACATGGGTATTAATTAAATGGTGTTTTAGTTGAGGAAAGTTGCTCAGCTTTAAAATGACTCCCAAGGGTGAATCTTTTTGTAAAAGAAAGACTCTTTTGGAAATTAAAATAACCCACAGTCACTCATCCTTCTCATTCACCACCACAAAAAAAAAAAAAAAAAGGCTTAGTATTTTTAAGTTTCAGAGTTTCTAAAAATGTGTTAAAAACTTGTACTTGAGGCAACAGGTATGACTTGATTCACTTGAAATTACAACCTCAGGGGCTAATCGTTTGGAGAGAACTGTGTCCCCACATACCAAAGGAAATAAGACATTAAGGGAATTATTCATACAATTCTGATCAAATAGACATACTCACCTGAAGTACACCAGAAATAAAAGTAATAACAGGAAAATGTCTACAGTTTGAAGTCTCAGGAAATAATTTGTTCTAGAAAGTTGTATTTTCCATATAGTGGAGGTTTTCCTTTTATTAGACACACAAATATTATTTTCAGTTTTAAATAGTTTTAAGATTTTTGTCAAATGTATCATGCATTGCTTTGCCTTCTTAAACAGTGCTTATTTAGTTATAATTCATTCTATTAACACTTTTAAAAAGGATCTCAGAACTACTAAGCTATAGTCTAAACATAATTAGAACTCTCTTCGGTGTTGCAGGATCTTCATATTAAACATCAGCAATAGCACAAGACTATAATAAGGCAACGCCCTTAGGAAGATAAACATACTCGGTCCTTTACTCTGTGGTGGCCATATCCTCCTTTAGTGTTTTAATTCTTGTGTCTGCTTCTTGAAGTTGCTCTGTCTCTTCCTGTACTGCCAAGCCATCTCTTTTTGTTCCTGTTACAAGGCTTCCTCTAACAGTACCCTCCCTCTCTTAAAAACTATCACTTCTAATATTCTACAAGCTCAGAAACCAAATGATCCACTAGAACAAAAAGGTGCTAAGTAAGGACCAGAGAGCACCTGCTCTTCTAACATATAGCCCAGCAACCAGAAAAAAGCAGGCTGGAATAGGTTTTTTCTAAAAGTAGCATTGACAGATGACATTCAAGGTGCAATATTTGGGACATGTTTTTGTTTAGTCACTCAGCTTTTGGAGAGATGCAACACTTACCTGCATGGGTGAAGGAAGAGCCTTTGAGCTAGGCTGGAATTTTTCCTTTCTAGATTTTGCTGATGTTCTTGTGCCTATGTTTTCTGTGCTTGGGCATTCTTAGAACTTGAAACTCTTTTAAGAGTATTCTTTGCTTCTGTTAATGTAGTTGTTTAAAAGTGACTTCAATAAACACACGTTCAAATGTTGATTTTGGGGGGGGTTATTTAACCTCCTGGAATCTACTTTGCAAAATGAGCATTAGAACTCACATTTTTTCACCTGGGGCAGCTTGCTTCACCCAAGACACTGCCAAGATACAGAAGTTAAGGTCTAAGCCTTTTGGCAAGGAGATTCTTCAACGGAGCAAACTTGGCTGTCACAGTACTTCCTGTGCAATGCCACCAATATCTCTCCTCTCCTCCCTTCAGAGGAGAAGAGAATCCAATCAGAGTCACACAAAAAATCTGAAAACTGTGGATGATGTAATGTTGATTTTGATGACACGTATGCCCAATAACCATAGCTTTCTTTTTGGTTATTAAATATATTCCAGATAAAATAGTTGACAATAATTGAGATCTGGATAAGTAAGATGTTTCAGCACTAGAGCAGACTAGATAAGTCAGAATAATTCTCTACTTCAACACTCAAAACACAGATGAGGCTATCGCTTCTGTGGTATTACTGCCAAAATGTAGAAGCCAAATCTAATCATAATGAAATAAATAAATGCCAAATGAGGGCCATTTCTATAGAAGGCTTACACTCTTCAAAAGTGTCAAGATCAAGAAAGACAATCTTAAGAACATTTCCAGCCTGAAGAGTTAAGAGACATGTTTTTTAATCAAAAAACCCCCCAAAAACCTTAAAATTGAAATACGAACAGATTTAGGGCAACTAAGTAGGAGAAATATGGAAAGAGAAAAATGACTGATTACAAATTCCTTTTGATAAAACTGTACCTTAGAATTTGCTCTATTCAGATTCTAAAGGCAATAGATTCAGCTCATAAATGTTGTAGGAAAACAGTATATCGCAAAACTACATTGAATCTCTTCTTCACACACCTTCATAATGATAAATCCCCAATCCAATTATCAAGATCCAAAAGTTTTCTTGAAAAATTCTTATATCTGCGTATCTTTTAGAATGAGCTGAGATCATGGGCCTTTCACTTTCCAGTTCTTCTTATAAGGAATTTGAAAATCATCACTCTGTTCTCACAACAAGTAAAAAGATAAACAGGCTGAAAAATCAACAACTCTTCTTGGATACATAAGAGACAAAAAACAGATCTCTGTGCCCAAGATTGGAGAGACAGACAGGTGAATATAGGGAGTCACAGCTTATTGGAGTAGAGATTCATGAGTGGAAACCATCTGGTTGGAAACTGCTTAAGTTAAAACTGCTCAGGAACAAGTGCCAGGGCAGGAAAACCTAAAGTTTAATTGACAATTACTGCAAGCTTAGTGTGCACAATGCTGAGCGTTAAAAAAACTGTAGGTGACTTAGTAATCGGTAGCCCCTCATGCTGTTGTCCCTGGAGAAGGGAAAGGCTACCCACTCCAGTATTCTTGCCTGGAGAATCCCCATGGACAGAGGAGCTTGGCAGACTTCAGTCCATGGGGTTGCAGAGTCAGACACGACTGAGCGACTAAGCACATGCTTTTGTAGAGCTTTCTAGGTGACTCTAGTAGTAAAGAACCCACTTGCTAATGCAGGAGACATGAGACTTGGGTTTGATCCCTGGGTGGGGAAGAACCCCTGGAGGAGGGCATGGTAACCCACTCCAATATTCTTGCCTGGAGAATTCCCTGATCAAAGGAGCCTGGTGGGCTGTAGTCCATAGGGTCTCAAAGAGATGGACATGACTGAAGCAACTTAGTAAGCATGCAGGCTTTGGTAAAATTTACCTCCAGAAACTCAACCATGTTCTCATAATGAATATTGAGGAAAATCTCTTACTTCTGACAGGGGTGGGAAAAAGTAACCTGTTTGAAATATATCAGAGCATATTTCTTAAGGCCTGCTCTTAGGAGAAACTAGTTGGCTAGAGCCTAACATGCTGAGATGTTATAAGGGAAATGTCCAACTGCAGTCAACAGTAGCCTCCTACATGAGAAAGAAAGTATTCAACACTGGCACATTCTAGCCATTCTGTGTTACGTAAGAGGGGAGAAAAGCCTGAGAAACAGTTGTGAAGTTCACAATCCAGAGACATAGGTTCACTACAAGACTAAGACCTAATCATAGGATTATAAAATTCTTCTTTCCCCACACCATGCCATGACTTTACTAAACGCCTATTTATAGCAGTTCCTTTCACACAGTATGTTGTGTCCAACTATTAAGAAAAAAATTACAAGGCATACTAAAAAGAAAAAAAAAACACACAATATGAAGAGACAGATCAAAAATCAGAAGCAGGCATGGCAGGGGGATTGGACCTATCAGTCCAGAAACTTAAAACTGTTTTGATTAACATGTTAAGGGCTGCAATGGATAAAGTAGATACCATGCAAGAACAGAGGGACAATGTAAGCTGAGAGATGGAAATTCTAAGAAAAAACAAAAATAATTTCTAGACATTAAAAATATTGCAACCAAAATAAAAATTCCTTTGATTGGCTTATTCTAGACTGGAAATGGGTGAAGGAAGAATCCCTGGGCTAGAGGATATATCTATAGAAGCTTTTAAAACTATTGAACACAAAGACTGAAGAAAATAGAACAGAATATCCAAGGACTGTGGGATAACTACAAAAGACGTACCGTATATATAATGGGAATACCAGAAGGAAAAGAGAGAAAGTAACAGAAGAAACATGTGAAACAATATTGACCAAGAATTTCTACATATTGATGTAACAAAATAATCCATAAATCCAGAAAGCTCAGAGAACAGTAAGCAGGATACATGCCCAAATACCCACACCCAGGCAGCTCATTTTCAACCACAGAAGTCAGAGAAAAAACTCCTGACAGAAGTATGAGGGGTAAACAAACCTATAAAGAAACAAAGATAAGAATTATACCTTCCTTCATCTCACAAATCATGCAAGCAAGAAGAGAGTAGAATGAAATATCTAGTGTTGAAAGTAAAAACCACAACTACAGAATTCTGTACCCTGAACAGTTACCCTTGAAAAGTGAAGGTAAAATAAAGACTTGTTCAGACAAACAAATTGGAAGGAATTTGTTACCAATAGACCTACCTTACAAGAAATGCTTTAAAATGCTTTTTTATAGGGAAAGAAATTAATATGTCATAAACTCAAATCTTAAAGAGAAAATAATGTAAATAAAGTAAAAACTTTTATTTTTCTACTTAATTGATCTAACAAATAATGTGGGCTTCCCCGGTGGTAAAGAATAAGAAAAAGTGGTGAGGTGGTAAAGAATCTGGCTTCAGTGCACTAGAACACCTGTAATGCAGGCGACAAAATGATCCCTGGGTCGGGAAGATCCCCTGGAGAAGGAAATGGCAAATCACTCCAGTATAAAAACGTTTATTTTTCTACTTAATTGATCTAGCAAATAATAGTTTGAAAATAACAATAGCAACAATGTATGTTTACATATGTGTGTATATATATATATATATGTAAAATTTGTGTGTGAAATGAATATAAGAGATAAGAGAAGGACTTATTTTTATAATGTACTAACACTACTTGTGAACAGATAGAGTTATTTGATGGACTTCAGTTAGTTGTAGTTCCCAGGTGGCACTAGTGATAAAGAATGCCTGCCAATGCAAGAGATGAAAGTCGTGGGTTGGATCCCTGGGTTGGGAAGATCCCCTGAAGGAGGAAACAGCAACCCACTCCAGTATTCTTGCCTGGAGAATCCCCTGGACAGAGGGGCCTGATGGGCTACCGTCGATAGGGTCGCAAAGAGTCAGACACAACTAAAGTGACTTAGCACTGCTGCTGCTGCTGCTAAGGCACCTCAGTCGTGTCTGACTCTGTGTGACCCCATAGATGGCAGCCCATGAGGCTCCCCCATCCCTGGGATTCTCCAGGCAAGAACACTGGAGTGGGTTGCCATTTCCTTCTCCAAGTATATTGCAAATTCTAGGGCAACCACTAAAGAAAAAAAAGGAGTTAAAAATAGAAATATAATATGCTAAAAAAGAGAATGAATCAAATAAAAGTCTTAACTAAAGCCATAAGAGGCAGAAAAAGAATGGAAAACAAAAATAAGAAAATACAAAAGTGACATATAGAAAATAGTAACAGACATGGTGAATAATGGGTTTCCCCAGTGGCTCAGTGGTAAAGAATCTGCCTGCAATGCAGGAGATGCAGATTTGGGTTCAGTCCCTGGGTTGGGAAGATCCCCTGGAGGACGACATGACAACCCACTCCAGTGTTCTTGCCGGGAAAATCCTGTGGACAGAGGAGCCTGGTGGGCTCCAGACCATAGGGTTGCAAACAGTCGGACGTGACTGAAGCAACAGAGCACACACATGGTGGATAATAATCCAACTATATAACCATCACTTTGAATGTCAATGGTCTAAATATATCAATTAAAAGATAAGGATTGTGAGTGAATCAACAAGAAAGACTCAACTATACATTGCCTACAATAAAAATCACTTTAAATAGAAAGACACAAGCAGATCAAAAACAAATGGATGGAGAAAAACACACCATGGTAACACTAATCAAAAGAAAATAGGAATAGCCATCTTAATTTTAGGTAGGGCAGACTTCAGAGCCTGGAGCATTATTAAAAATAAAGAAGGGAAACACATCATGATAACAAAGAATCAGTTCTCCAAGAAGACATAACAGTCTTTAATATGCATGTGTCTAACAACAGAGCATCAAACTACATGAGGCAACACCTAATAGAATTGCAAGGAGAAATAGATTGATCTACTATCATAGAGACATCAATACCCATCTATCAGAAATGGACAGGCAGAAAATCAGTAATGACATGGTTGAGCTCAATAAGCCCATCAGTCAACTGGGCATAATTAAAATCTGTAGACTATCTCACTCAACAAAGGTGAAATACACTTTCTTCTTGAGCTCACATGGAACATTCACCAAAACAGATTACATTCTGGGCCATAAAACACACCTAACAAAATAAAGAATAGAAATCATACAACATCTGCTCTCAGATCCAGTGGAATTAAACCAGAAATCAGCACAGAAAGTTAACTGGAAAAGCCCAAAATATGTGGATAACAAACAACACACTTCTAAGTAACACATAGATCAAAGAAGAAATCTCAAGAGAAATTAAAACATTTTGAACTAAATGAAAATACAATTTATCAAAATTTGTGGAAAGAAATTGAAGAAGGCACAAATGAATGGAAAGATATTCTGTGCTCATGAATTGGAAGATATTGTTGTTAAATGTTCAATATGCCCAAAGTGATCTACAAGAAAGCACTCTACATTCAGTGCAATCCTATCAGAATCCCAAGGACATATTTCAAGAAACAGAAAACACATTCCTAAAACTTGTGTGGAACCATATAAGACCCCAAATAGTCAAAGCAATTTTGAGGAAGAAGAATATAGCTGGAGGCACTCATTTCCTGATTTCAAGTTATATTACAAAGCTATAGGAATGAAAGCAAGTTGGTATTGGCATAAAATAGACACAAATTTCAATGGAAGAGAATAGAGAGCTCAGAAAAAAAAACCACACATGGGTATCAATTGACGACTAAGAGGCCAAGAATACACAATAGGGGAAGGATAGTTTCTTCAATTTTGGACAGCTACATGCAAAAGAATGAAAGTGGACCACTATCTCATACCATTCACAAAGATAAACTCTAAATAAAGGACTTGAACATCAGACTTGAAACCATAAAACTCCTGGGAGAAAATATGGGTAAATTTCCTGACATCAACCTTTGCAATAATTTTTTAATTTGACACCAAGAGCAAAGCCATCGCTGGCACTCTCTTTGAGGACTTGCATCTCTATCTTTGTCTTCTTGTAGCCACCGAAGGTAAACTTTTGAATCACAATTCTTTCCCAATCCTAAACAAGCTCCCACATTGAAAGTGTTGCCTTAAATCAGACTCTAAAACTCCATAAATATTCTAATTTTTCCCTCTGCCCTCTGAAAAGCACTAGAATTCTGTCAAGCAAGACTGCTTAGCCCACAGTTTATGCTTTCTACAAAAAGGTGAGAATACTTTCAGGATGCTTGGACAAATATGTTTCATGGCCAGCAAGCTTACTAATGCCTCAAGCAATACTGAGCTTGAGAAATTGGAGTTGCATTCATTAGCAGAGGTATAGGGTCCAGAGTGGCAATTACACAACTATTTGTACTATAAATATTACCTTTAGCATGGGAAAAATAAACTCAGATTTGTCTTATTAAGAGGTTGTTTTGATGATATTTTCAAGGAGCCATCATAGTACATTTGATTGAGTTTGTAAATGAACCAAAGAGACCTCAGGCAGCATATTCAGGTTAGAGAGTGTGTTTTGGCATAGCACAGCATTCCTGTGAACTGCTAAAGCACCTAACACTTTGCAAAGAATAACAGAGAGGTAAAGCTTTCCATGGAGATCAAATTATAAAGGCCTGATACTTAAAGTTTCTATTTAATGCAAGAACATTAGGAAAGTCTGGACAGATCCACAGAACAAGATATTAATATTAACGATTCATAGCAGCTAAGGAGCTACAAATAGTTCTTTAAAACGAGACTGTTTAGCCCACATTTTATGCTTTCTTCAAAAAGGTGGAAAGAGTACTCTCAGCATGTCTGGACAAATTTATTTCATGGCCAGTGAACTTTCTAATGCCTCAAGCACACTGACCTTGAGAAATTGAAATTACATTCATTAGAAGAGGTATAGACTCCAGAATTTCTAACCATTGCCATCACTATCATCAACAATGCCTCATCATCATCCTAAAGTCATATCAGGATAAAACAGTGCAGTGGCTAAGGATGGAGGATTAAGATGGAGGGACTGTATTTGACACGTGAGATGGATATGAATCATTGGGGAATAGGAGGTGGACTGTAGTTGGATGAATAATGACCCACCAAATTTGTCATCCTAATTCTCAGAGCCTGTGAATGTTACTTTATAGGACGAAAAGGGCTTTGAAGATATAACTGTTAGTATTGAGATGGGAAGATTATCCTATATTGCCTAGTTGGCCTGATGAATTACAATATCTTTATGAGGGACATCGGAGAAGTCAGATAGATTATTAGAGTTCAGAGTCAGAAAGTTCAGATTATCAGAAAGTTCAGAGTAAGAGAAGGTGAAATGATGATGGAAGCAGAGAGGGGAAGGATGCCCTTTGAAGATAGAAGAAGGGGGTCATATTCAGGGAATACAAAAGTAGCTCACCTTAGAGCATTCAGAAAAAAGCAGCCATGTTGACACTTGAATATTAGCCCAGGGAAACTAATTTTGGACTTCCGACTTCCAGAACTGTAAGAGATAAATCTGGAGTGGTTTAAACCACTAAATTTGTGGCAATTAGTTACAGCAGCCAGAGGAAGCTAATACAGAGACATTATACACAGTTCCACTAACTAAATTCAGATACTACATTCATTTTTGACTTCTCATACTTCTAGGGTTGCATAACAAATTATTATACATGTGAAGTCTTAACACACGTGTATTATCTGTTTTCATAGATCAGGAGTTCAGGCATGTCTTAGCTGGGTCCTATGTGTTGGCTGGGGGTCTCATCTGTGGATTGAGATCCTCTTCCAGCTCCTGTGGTTGTTGGTAGAATTCATTTTCTTGCAGCTGTAGATCTCATGATGTCTTGGAAATTGTCTGTTTCTTCCATTTGACTCCTAGAGACTCTCTTTTAAATGACTCATCTGATTAAGTCAGGCCCATTCAGGATAATCTTTCTTTTGATTAATTAAAAGTCAACTAATTCAAAACTTCAATTAATCTTCAGAATCTTCTCAACTTTGCCAGGTAATATAACCTAATTATAGGACTGATATCTCATTCTATTCGTAGATCCTGCTTAAGCTCAAGTGGGGGGTATCATATAGTGTACATAAGGCAGTGAGAATATTGGGGGCTCACTTAGAATTCTTTCTAACACAGACACATAAAATGTCATTTTTAAGACATTTTAGATGACATAAAATCTTATATTCCTAAATTAAAATTCTCATACTTCTAGGATTTACAGAAAATCTAATCCTAGCAATTGAGGAAGTTATTTTTGTAGATAAATATGTTTAGTGTATGTGTAGATACACAAAATACGAATAAAATTTTACATCTGTCTATATATATTCTTTGGCAGGTCAGGAAGCAACAGTTAGAACTGGACATGGAACAACAGACTGGTTCCAAATAGGAAAAGGAGTACATCAAGGCTGTATACTGTCACCGTGTTTATTTAACTTATATGCAGAGTACATCATGAGAAACACTGGACTGGAAGAAACACAAGCTGGAATCAAGATTGCTGGGAGAAATATCAATAACTTAGATATGCAGATGACACCACCCTTATGGCAGAAAGTGAAGAGGAACTAAAAAGCCTCTTGGTGAAAGTGAAAGTAGAGAGTGAAAAAGTTGGCTTAAAGCTCAACGTTCAGAAAACAAAGATCATGGCATCTGGTCCCATCACTTCATGGGAAATAGATGGGGAAACAGTGGAAACGGTGTCAGACTTTATTTTTCTGGGCTCCAAAATCACTACAGATGGTGACTGCAGCCATGAAATTAAAAGACGCTTGCTCCTTGGAAGGAAAGTTATGACCAACTTAGATAGCATATTCAAAAGCAGAGACGTTACTTTGCCAACAAAGGTCCATCTTGTCAAGGCTATGGTTTTTCCTGTGGTCATGTATGGATGTGAGAGTTGGACTGTGAAGAAGGCTGAGCACCAAAGAATTGAAGCTTTTGAACTGTGGTGTTGGAGAAGACTCTTGAGAGTCCCTTGGACTGCAAGGAGATCCAACCAGTCCATTCTGAAGGAGATCAGCCCTGGGATTTCTTTGGAAGGAATGATGCGAAAGCTGAAACTCCAATACTTTGGCCACCTCACGTGAACAGCTGACTCATTGGAAAAGACCCTGATGCTGGGAGGGATTGGGGGCAGGAGGAGAAGGGGATGACAGAGGATGAGATGGCTGGATGGCATCACTGACTCAATGGACGTGAGTCTGAGTGAACTCTGGGAGTTGGTGATGGACAGGGAGGCCTGGCGTGCTGAGATTCACGGGGTCGCAAAGAGTCGGACACGACTGAGCGACTGATCTGATCTGATCTGAAGAATCTTAGTCCAACAAATCAAATTATGAAACAAGCAACCCACTGGAGGCCTAGGCTCAAAGTTCAGATCTCAACAATTCTTGCTTAAAGTTCTACCCACTATACCATGATATAATCAGTATTTGATTATCAGGAAACACATTATAAACTCAGAATTCAGATTTATATGGTGTTGATGTCAATAATTTCCAGCAGGAGACTATAATACAAGTCCTCATAAATGCTGGTGTTTTCCCTTCACGCCCCAAGGGAAGCTTTAATCATCCAACATTATCAAGTAAGTGCTAACACTGTGTTCTTATTGCCTTTTTGTAGGTATAAGAAGTTGACATGGCCTCATTACTCAATGCACACACACTATTTATGAGGTTCATGTCCTTACCATTTAATCATGGAGCCCAATAATTTATTATTCATTTAGGACAATTAATAGTTTTGTTGACAAATCACTTTGAAGCTGTAATTTGGCATTCCTGATTAAATCATGGCCAGTAGCCTCATGAAACTAATCAGGAAGAAATAAGAAAAGGGGAGGGAGAGAGACAGACAGACAGAAGCAGAGAGGGAGAAGAGGCAGGCAGGGAGATAGGACTTGTATCTTTATTTTTCAGTCTTTTTAGTCATAATATTTTCTGGTAGAAGCCAGCCTGTCAGTACAGATCAAGTTTTTATTCAATATGCAGACCCTCTAGTCATAGTAGGGATCTAGGAGGATTAGAATTTTCTCTAACATCCCATATTGCTTCTATTTTTCTCTCCTCATTTGTCTTTTCCTGGAAATCAGAATTTCTACTACAACTCTACGAAACTCTAGGACAGAAGCTGGGGGCTGTGGCTTCTGGTTTCAACTCTGCCTCTAACAGCTTATGTGATCTTGGCAAATTATTGTTGGCCTTGGTTTTGCATCTGAGAAATATCAGAAGATTTTCAAACTCCATCTAGTTCTAAAATTGTATGATTCTCAATTGAACTGAATCCAAGTGAAATTCAGTATCTATTTAGTGAAACATTATTTTGTATCACAATTTTGGTATTACTACTTTTATTGCTTTTTAATAGCTTGGAGGCAACTCATATGAACTATAACAGCAAAGTAGAAATGAAATTGGGAGCAGAAATAATGATAAAACTGCCATCTAATGAGCACTTAGTATGTGTCTGGTGCCATGATAAGTGCTTTAAACACTTTATTTACTCCTCAGGACAATATTCTGATAGGATTATTACCTCTACTTTACAAATGGAGAACTAAAGTCTTAGAATGGTTAGGTGAGCTCCCCAAGCTTGCCTTGCTAAGCTAGTCAGCAGCAGAGCTCAAATTTGAATCTATACCACTAGAGTCTAAAGATTGTGCTTTTGAGGTTTAAGCTCTTCTAATATCACCTGCTCCATTCACGTGCATTATGGCCAATCAAACCCAACATTGTTAGACAGTGAGGTTACCCAGAGTAGGCAGCATATGCTGTTGTTCACACTCTCCTTCCCACACCCTTTGGAGCACACCAGTGGGAGACTGAATGGCTTGCAAATGTGGGCTCATTCCTTTCTGCTTTCAAAAACTCCAGAGGGTCTCTGTTTCTCTTGTCAGCATCACCATGGCTTTAAGAATCAGGGAAGTTCAAAGGCAGATCTTCCTCTGGAAAAATCTGGAAGACTGCACTACTGCAGTCCAAACTACTTGCCCTTACTAATGTACAATTGCTGGCAGGAAGTGACCTATCTTTCTTTCCCATTTTAAAAGAAATTATTATAGAATTAATACGTGACATAAAATTTAAGGCTGATTAAAAGGGTAAAAGTAAAAAGTTAGAGCCCCTAGAATGTGATACTTGGATGAACATGAGAAATCACCCTGATCCTAGGAAAGAGTGAAGGCAAAAGGAGAATTCTCAGACAGCAGAGGATGAGATGGTGAGACAGCATCACTGATGCAATGGACATGAATTTGGGCATACTCCACGAGATAGTGAAGTACAAGGAAGCCTGGTGTGCTGCAGTTCATGGGGTCTCCAAGAGTTGGACATGACTTGGCGACTGAACAACAACAAAAATATGTTGGTGAGTTTGTACAAGTCACTCAGTTCCTCAGTATAGTAGGAATAGAACTGGTGCCTAGTTCCCTGACTCTCCTGCTTTGGGGCTTTTGCTACTGCTGGGCAGTTCTGATTAAAGAAAGAACACAATATACACAAGAAGAGAATGCCAGGGAAGGACCAAGGTAGAGATTGAAAGAATCAGACATTGTAACTGCAAGCCAAGGAGTGCCAGAGAGTGACTCACAATATATGTTGTCCCCTTCTTTCCGTCCTAAGGGAAGACCAGCCTCCAGCTGAGTATCTCTTGCCTCCTAGTTGCCCCCAACTTTCTGGGGGAAATATGAGATGGGGAGAAGCTCAGAGGCATTTTTTAAAGTCTCATTCATAGCTTGACCAGATGTAGTAATGCTCTGACATCAAAGAGTTAGACATCCTTTGCAGCTGAAGAACTTTGGGGAGGTAGAGACCTCTATTACCTGGAAAAGCTCCCAAGAGCCTCCAATGGCTGCAAACTTGATTTCTACGATTGCCAGGTCAGCCCTAGTGAATCCTTTCTGATATTTTTGTTTGTTTGTTTCTTCCCAACTAGCTCACTCTCTGCCTATTCTCTCTGAACATCCCTTCCCAAACACCAGGGAGACAAAATAATACAGATGCAAGAACTGATTCAGAACTGGAGTTTAGGCTCCCTCAAAGACAATATGTAGGGTGTATGTAAGTGCTGGTGAAGGTGGTGTGCAGAGGGGCACAGCTCTGGGAGAAGGTGTGGGGTTTGTTCTCTGGCACTGGATGGCACAGGGTTTTCCAGTAGCCTCTGGGGAAAAGGGTTTTTTTCAGCCTGTTAGCATCCCTGTTCTTTATGGGTGCTGGTGGAGGGAATCCCCACTGGCCTCATGCTGGACTGGCTTGGCCAAGCCTGTGTGCTTCACGTTCACTGTAAGAAGTAGGAGAGAGCCTGAGCAGAGTCCCTCGGTGGGAATTATAATTCTTCTATCCTCCCTAGAGAATATTTCTGGGGTCATTAAAGGACTCCCCATTGCTTTCAGCCTCTCCCTTCCAAGGTGGGTATGGAGGAAATTAACCGGAACGGCAACATCAGTTGTTATTCCATGTTCGGCAGCTCAGTCATGTCCAACTCTTTGTGACCCCATGGACTGCAGCACGCCAGGCTTCCCTGTTCTTCACCAACTCCATGAGTTTGCTCAAACTCACATCCATTGAGTTGGTGATGCCATCCAACCATCTCATCCTCTTTCATCCCCTTCTCCTCCTGCCTTCAATCTTTCCCAGGATCGGGGTCTTTTCTAATGAGTAGGCTCTTTGCATGACGTGGCCAAAGTATTGGAGCTTCAGCTCCAATATTCTTTCCAATGAATATTCAGAATTGATTTCCTTTTGGATTGACTGGTTTCATCTCCTTGCAGTCCAAGGGACTCTCAAGAGTCTTCTCTAATACCAGCAGCATCAGAGCAGCTCCTATTCTACCCTCTGCAGAGAGCCTGGCTCTGTGCTCAATGTGGGGCTTCCAGCCCATCTCCCCACAGGTGAAGTGACCTGAAGCCTGAAGAACAAGATGGTGACATTCATCTTCTTGTCCTTCTTCCCTTCTCCAATACAAAAGTAGTCTTCAGAAACTCTAGCTGTGAGATAGGCACCAAAACCCCACTCAGGCAGGCCGTGAATGTGAGCTGGCTGCTTCCAGAACCATTCCACACTCCTCCAGTCCCTTCCTGCTACTCTTTCTGTGCTAAGCTGGCTCCCTCTCTCCTCTGCTTTCCAGTTAGCCTCTGACCTCTCAAGTCGCCTACCCTGGTTGCTCTGACCTTTTCTTTTTTCTGCAAAAGAGTCCCTCCCTGTCCCTAAATCTTCATCAGTAAACACTCCCCATGGCACCCCTCAGTCTGTACTTAGGAAGAAAATAACTGGGAGATAAGCTGAAATAAAGAACAGGAGACAGTTTCTAGTGAGCTTGACTGGCTATGCTTCCTTGAGTATGTATACCTTAAAATACTAGTATCTTGATGTAGTGAATTAAATGCTTGTACTTGCATGCTAAGTCACTTCAGTCATGTCTGACTCTTTGTGATCCCATGGACTGTAGCCCATCAGGCTCCTTTGTTTATGGGATTCTCCCAATGGGACTACTGAATGGGCAAGAATACAGGAGTGGGTAGCTATTTCCTTCTCCAGGGGATCTTCCTGACCCAGGGATCAAACCCACCTCTCTTATGTATGTCTCCTGCAGAAGAGTTCTTTACCCTTAGTGCCACCTGGGAAGCCCCAGTGATTTAAATGGTCCCCTTCAAATATATACCCATACCCTAACCCCTGGAGCTTGTGAATATGACCTTATTTAGAAAAATGCTCTTGGCATATGAATTAATTAAGGGTTTTGGAATGAGATTATCCTGGATTTATCCTGGTGGTCCCTAATCCACTGACAAGTATCCTTAGAAGAGAAGAAACATACGCAAAGGAGCACAAGGCCACGTGAAGACAGAGACTGATGGGGCAGAGACTGGAGTTTACAGCCACAAGCCAAGGGTCTCCTGGAGCCACCAGAACCTTCCTAAACATAACCACGCTTAGCAGGTTTTTGCATAAGTCTTCCTGCAAGTTGCTGAGCAAATATCAGCTTACGTGTGCTTATTCTTTTGTTTAACACGAGTGGGATTATATTATCCTGTCTTGCCTCTTGTCTTTTCCACTTAGTATATCATGGATATATTACACATTGGCCATAAAAAGATTTGCTCACCTTTTGATGACTGTAATATTCTCATTGTATGGCTCTATCACAATTTGACTATTCTCTATGGAAGAACGTTTAGCTTATTTCTGGAGTTCTGCTCTTTTAAATAATGGTACGATCATAGCAGTATACATATATCTTTGTGGTTTTGGCAACATTTTTTAGAAATGGAAGAAATTTTTTAGAGTAGGTCAAAGGGCATGTCACCCAGTTAGCTTCCAGAAGGATTGCACCCAGTTTTACTTTCACAGGATTTGAGAGGACCCAATTCCCAGGTCACTGACCATACCAGGTACAATCAGCAATTTTAACTGCTACTGGCCTGTATTTTTCATATTTTTCATGTTATTGGGTGGGGATAGGGAGAAAAATATTCCATGCCTGGGAATTATGACCTAAAACTCAAATAAAAATTCTAATTAATGTTATTTCTTCCACCTGAGGGAAAATAGCCTCCCCAGACAGATTATATTGTAGCTTTATTCCCTCAACCCTGACATGTACTGTTGGGTTAACCCCAGCTGTTCCTCATCACCTTTCAGGGGATTCTCACCGTGATCTGAAAAATATTTTGACTTTTCAAATCCTGATATGATGACTTGAATAGATTTCATGCTACTCCATTAATCTTATGCCAGAGAAACTTGTCTGTAGCACATCGTACCTGAGGTCTCTGTTCCAGTTGGCTCAGATTTTATTTAGGGCTTGTTTGACGTTGATTGACAACATTCCAGGAAATAAAGATGCAAACTTGATATCCTCAACCAGAGTGCCTGCCAGAGAAACACAGGCTGCTGTATTTCTTTGGGATAAATTGCCTCCTATTAACCCTGATTTTGTGTTTGTGCACTTAAGGCTTCTCAGTTGCACAGCAGCAGATCCAGGTCCTGAAACCTCCTTTTTAAGCTAATTCCTGATTCCCAGGCATGTCACATGGAAAGAATATGTTGGAGTGCCCCACATAATCTCTGTCTTATTGCAGTTTAGTCACTCCTGTTTGCAGAGCTTTGTGACTGACACCCAAGGCAGCAGATCTGAGGTTCTGCAAACCCACCGTTCTCCTTGCTCCTTGCCAGGAGTGCTGTAGCCCGAGATCCCACCAGCTGCCATGCTCTGTGGTGATTTTCTCTGCATGGCTGTTCCCCAGCACCCTTGCCGATTGGCTGCCTGTCGGCACTGTGAGATGTGCATGTTCCTGTGCTCTGCCCTCCTTTCCCATCTCTTGACGTTTTGCTGTCATCTAGAGATGGAGAGAGAGGATGCTCTGGATATCCCACCTCTCTTCCCCATGGTGGGGGTGGGGGTATGCTGCTGGCTGTTTCTTAGAAATGGACTTTAACTTAGTTTTCTAAGAACCAGTTAAGAATGTCACACTATGTATATTTTACCCAGTAAAACAGCCCCAAACAAACAGAAAAACAAATTAACAGCTGAGTGTGTGTGTGTTA
The DNA here is from genome assembly GCF_003369695.1 of Bos indicus x Bos taurus. Taxonomy (NCBI): domain Eukaryota; kingdom Metazoa; phylum Chordata; class Mammalia; order Artiodactyla; family Bovidae; genus Bos; species Bos indicus x Bos taurus. Next base: position 24,047,742 of record NC_040083.1, on the reverse strand, counting down.
GTCATGCAGTCATGTCCGACTCTTTGTGACACCATAGACTGTAGCCCACCAGCCTCCTCTGTTGATGGAATTCTCCAGGCAAGAATACTGGAGAACCCCTTTCTCCAGGGGATCTTCCTGACCCAGGGATTGAACCCATGTCTCCTGCTTTAGAAGCACAGTCTTAATCACTTGATGGCCAGAATGTCCCATTATTTTGCTTCCAAAAAAGCCACCAAAATAAGGTATTTGATCTGTCTGCTCCTTTGCATTATTATGTGTCTTAATAGAAAAACATGAGGGCAATCAGGCCTCGCCATGACATGCCTTCCTTGATGTCTAGGGTGCTGGTTAGCTAAGCTAATGAGGTACCAGACTGTTGGTACTGGGGATATTAAGCATAGTAGATTTCACTGGGGCAGCACGTGGTGAAATCATGAATTTGAGCTTCTGAAACTTTTGTCTCTTGATTACAGTAGAGTCATGGATATTTTCTCCTCTGGATCCCCTCTAAGCTCACCTTTGATATCACTACATAGTATCAGATCACATGAAGTCAGGTGGGAGGCATGTGAACACAGTGCATTGCCAGACCTTTCGTTCTTCTTGGCCTTGCTACTTCCTCTCTGGAGTTTCAGGGAAGGCTGCCTTCTACCTCTGATTTCCCCTTCTTAGCAGCTCTGCAGCACCTCACAACTGAGAATAAACAGCAGACCACATCTTTTTCATACCGCAGCTCAGGTATGAAAGGAACCTGAAAAACAGGTGAAAGAAGTAAGAAGTGTGCCAAAAATTGGATAGAGGTCAAAGATGGAAGTGAAAAGAATCACGAAAAAGGATTTTGATCCTGGCAATGTGGCCTGATTGCAGTACCTTCTTCTGTACTGTATTAGAGATGCATTAGCAGCTGAATCACCATTTCCTTGGCCTACTGGTGTCTGGAAATCATTTTAAATACCATTTAGTAGCATTTAGGTTATTTTATGATAACATGGTACCCACTGAAAAGATTATTAAACTCGTATGTGCAGTGGCCTGGGAAAAAAAAATAATAAACCTTATCTCTTTGAATGATAATTCCCACAATTGCCCCTTCAGCAATTATTCATTTAAAAGCCCTTCTGCCTACATTAGACCCTGAGATAAATTGGCATGTGCTAATGCAGGGTTCTGCTGTGGGTTTCTCCTTTAGGAGTTCAGGCTGTCATTACCTACCAACTGATGCTCAGAATCCTCTACCCCATTCCCTTTAGCTTGTTGTCACTGTTATGTTGTTTACTCTGAGCCAAAGTCATTTCTTTTCTATTCCACATACCTATCGCTCCTTTGACAATGGGTTTCCAGGGCAATATTGCAAGTAATAAGCCCGTGGTCAGAGCTCTCTTGCTTGCCTCCCCAGATAATACCTCATTAGGAAATAGATCTCAGCCTTTCACTATAGAATGGGGGGATTTTGTAAAAAGCATCACTTTTCATGGCTCACAGAAGCCCATAACTCACTGGAGGGAGATAATGCTGTCAAGTGAATCCTCAGCTTCTCTGTGGATACCTGAAAGATGAAGCAGGTTAGCCGTGTGCTAGGTGACTTGGTGTGCCTTGGGAGAGTCCACACTGATCATCTCTCCCCAAGGCCAGATTTGGTGACTTGTGTGTGTTAGTCACCCAGTTGTATCCAACTCTTTGTGACACCACAGACTGTAGCCCACCAGGCTCCTCTGTCGATGGAATTCTCCAGGCAAGAATACTGGAGTGAGTTACCATTCCCTTCTCCAGTTGGTGACTCAGGGTAGCCTGTAATTGGCTGGGAAAATTGGGAAACACTACAAATCAGAATTTCCTTCCTCCATCCTTTCCTTTCTGTTTTCCTGCTTTTCCCAGAGCTGATGATTAAACATTTGCCACACCCAGCCACCTCAACAGACTCTCCAGAGTGAAACAATTCCCCAGACACAGCTGGGCAGAAACCAAGACTTGTTCATTGCTGGAGGCTCACTGTGAAAGTGGGCTGCCGGTTCTCGTCCCTGGGTAGCAGCACCAACTCTCTCCTGGCTTATTATTTCTGGCCAACTTATTCAGCCCAGTACCTATACCTTTAGCTTCTCACATATTCATCTGAATTATAACCAAGAAATTTCTGCAATGAAAGTACCATGAGCCTGATTGTACTTGGTTTTGAAAAGGAAAATAAAAAAAACTTCTTCTCAATGATTTAATTATGAAAGATGTTGAGAAGTTTGGAGCACAGTTGAAGGTTTTGAGAGCAAGACAACGGGAAAGGATTGCTTCTATTATTACATCCATTGTTTTCCTAAAACACGGTAAGCAGGACAAGTCCCAACATCTGTTTTAAATTCCTTTAACATAAGCCTTTAATTACTAGTGAATCAAAATTTTATTATTTAAACTCTTATCTTTACTCTAATGTACAAGAGAAAGATTTTGATGGAGGATGAAAGATATGGAGGAAAAAGGGTTTGTGAGCATGGAGCTCCCAAATAAAACATTTCCCACTTTATTTTCTCATCATAATTCCTAGAACTACCCTAGACTATATTAGTATTGTCTGACTAATATTTTAATTACACTGTTGTACTTAAGTAGCATGAAGAGTACAAATGAAAAGTAAAGTTTACTCCCCATCCTACTGTTCATAATTAATGGCAAAATTTTGTTGTGTACCTTTCCAATCAAAAATGGAATATTTGAATGCTAAATAGACTGTTGCATTTGTTGATTAAATATTCATTACAAGCCCACAATAGTTTCAAAGAATGTTTTTCCAAGTATGCTTTTACTCAGACATACAGACATCAAACAATGTTCATTAATATTAAAAACCTGGCTAGTTTGCTGCATTAATTACAAAAGCCTGTGGTTTTGCTGCTTTCCCTTTGGAATTTTTTTTTTTCTTTCAAAGTAACCTGAATACAGTAGAGGAAATGCATGGGAAGTGAGAGTCCAGAGCTGACTTAGCTTCTCTTGGCAGGATTTTTTGCCCTGAAAGATATAGGATACCAGAAGAGTGTATGCTGCCTGCCTCCCAGGTCCTCCTACATCACTGGACTCATAAGACCAAACACCACCACCTCTCCTCCTCTCAGAGCAAAGGACTCTTCAGTAGAGTCATAACTACCAAGAACCTCACAAAATGTTCATAATGGCAGCCACCGGATATCTCCTCTCCAGTAATACTAACGGCCTGTCCTCAAATGCTCACTCCTCCTCTCTCCCACTGTTTCTTTTATTGGACCACAAGGGCTATGTTGCCAGGGCATCTGCTTCAGGGCCTCCCACTTCCGTCTCCCAGGGCCCTGAAGCTTGAGATTCTTCCAGGTGAAGAGGAAAGGGTGGGGTTCTGATCCTGTCAAAGTGGCCCTTGCTGCCTTCACTTGTTTAGACGTAGCCTCTGGACAGTTTTCCTGTCAGGAGAAGTGGGAGGGACCAAGTTCCTAGCTGAGGGCTCCTCTGTGGCTGGGGGACCTCCCCTCACAGGTATTGTTTCCATTGTTACAATCTCATCTCTCTCAGCAACAAAGCATCTATTTCTGGGCCTCTAGCTTTTGCTACTTCATTGCTCCATCCTTTTCTGGGTAACTCTCAGCTTCCTTGTGACACACAGGTCCTAAAGCCTGAATGTACTGTCGCTCAGTCATATCCGACTCTTTGCAACTCCTTGGACTGTACCCCACCAGGCTCCTCTGTCTATGGGATTTTTCACGTAAGAATACTGGAATGGGTTGCCATTTCCTCCTCCAGGGGATCTTTCTGACCCAGGGATTGAAGCAGTATCTCTTGTGTCTCCTGCATTGGCAGGTGGATTCTTTACCACTGTGCCACCTGGGAAGCCCGAATAGCCCTAACCTATTGATATTACATTCATCTTTTTGCATCTTATTGAATTCATTCATATCCTTAAGCACATGAAGGCTTTCCTGGTGGCTCAGTTGGTAAAGAATCTGCCTGTAGTGCAGGAGACCTGGCTTCGATCCCTGGGTCGGTAAGATACCCTGGAGAAGAAAATGGCAACCCACTCCAGTATTCTTGTCTGGAGCATCCCATGGACAGAGAAGCCTGGTGGGCTACAGTCCAAGGGATCACAAAGTGTCAGATACAACTGAGCGCATGACTGAGCACAGAGCCTTCAAGGGCGGCTGTGAAGATTAAATTCGCCATAGTGAAAACTGTAGCTGAACCACAATATACCTGGTTCTTGTCTGGAGTTTGTGCTGATTTTCACTGCCTCTCCCACTCCCCAACACACTAGTCTAAGGATTAGAAGTTAGAGAGAGAGACCTTGATTCATTCTGGCTTCAAACAAGGACATTCATTCATTCAATAAATATTTATTGAGCACTTACTGTAAGTCAGATATTGTTCTAAATGCTAGAGATATCAAGGAAGATTCTTAATCCTCCTTAGCTTCCCCATAGTACAACTGAAACAAGAATGGAATGTTTACATAAGAATAGATGTTACTAACAGAGACATAGATACAGAGAACCCAAGAAATTGAAATTATTTGGTTGACAAGATACACTTGATCTCTGTGTAGATCATGTATCAGGCCACATGTGAAATCTCAGCCTAGATTTTAGATCCAGCATTCGGGAAACCATTTACATAAATCTACTGCCTTCAAAGCCTAAACCCCTTTGCTCAAGTCTCAAAGAAAGATAACATTTCCTTTCCTTACAGCTGAAATCCTGTCTTACTCTGCCTTACTCTTACTCTGCAGGAGGCAAAGTTGATATAAAATCATCATGTATTATTTGGATTCTCTATAACCTGTCTTTCTTTTCTTCCTACTTGATCTAAGAAAGATTTTTAAAAAATTTGTTGGTCTTCCATTTCTAGTTATCTTTCTTTCAACTTCTACTTGTATTTGTATGCCTATTTTTATTGTTTGCTTTAATATATATTTGGTTCATAAAGGTTTAGGGCAGCAGCTCCTTCTTTGTAGAATGAAACCACGGCCAAGAAAAATAGCTGTCTTGGTTCTGTTTAATGATTTCTGATGTGAATTATACTTTGATAATATTTTGATTCTTGCTTCCTTTATGTTCTCAGTTTTTAAAATATACTTATGCATCCTTTTCATTTTTGAGTCACATTTTTGATGTCTTTTTGAAATAGCATATAAATGAATTTTGTTTTCCATGAAATATTTTTCTTTTAAGAGGGTAGGTAATACAAACACCAAAAAAATGTAAGACATCTTGGGTTACAAACTTTGTCTCTCATAATTTCTGTTGTTCCATTATATTCTCACATTTAAAAATTTTACATGTGAAAATACGAAGGTTTTTAAATGCCTTTATAGTAAACCTGTTTGTGTCTGTCATGATGCTTCAGTTCAGTCACTCAGTCCTGTCCGACTCTGTGACCCCATGGACTGTAGCGCTCCAGGTTTCCCTGTCCATCACCAACTCCTGTAGCCTGCTCAAATTCATGTCCATCAAGTCAGCCATCCAACCATCTCATCCTCTGTCCCCCTCTTCTTCTCCTGCCTTCAATCTTTCCCAGCATCAGGGTCTTTTCCAATGAGTCAGTTCTTTGCATCCGGTGGCCAAAGTATTGGAGTTCAGCTTCAGCATCAGCCCTTCCAACGAATATTCAGGACTGATTTCCTTTAGGATTGACTGGTTTGATCTCCTTGCAGTCCAAGGGACTCTCAAGAGTCTTCTCCAACACCACAGTTCAAAGCATCAATTCTTCAGTTCTCAGCTTTCTTTATGGTTCAACTCTCACATCCATACATGACTACTGGAAAAACCATAGCCTTGACTAGATGGACCTTTGTTGGCAAAGTAATGTCTCTGCTTTTTAATATACTGTCTAGGTCTCACAAAGTAGTGATTCTAGAAGTGTGGTCTGAGGACCCATGGTGGTCCCTGAGACTATTCAGGAAGTTCATGAGGTCATTTTCGTAATATTACTAAGATATTCTTTTGTGGTGTTGACATTTGTACTAAAGTGCAAAAGCAATGATGCCTTAGCAAGAATCAAGGCAGTGGCATCACTGTGCTGTTAGTTATTGTATATTCTATTTAATGATAAGGGAAGGAACACAGGCATTCTGCAGCACACCTGAGTATGATGACTGACTTGAGGAAAACAACGGGGGCAATTGTTTGAGTAGCAAACTGAACTACCCACTTCATGAAACACTCCTTTTCTCTTGAAAGGAAAACTAAGAGACAAGCTATGGTAAATCAAACTTCAATATTTGTCAGGCATTGTCTTTCAAATGGACTGAATGAAATTCATTTTCAGGAAAACAACTGACTCTATTTGTTGTCATTAATAACATTCAAACTCCCAAGTGAAAAGTTAGAGCTCTGGAAAACTTTTAAATGACCACTGTGACCTCATTAGCAATTTGTAGAAAAATCCAATACCTGGATTTTTTGGATGATATCAGTGTTGATATTAATGAATGTGATCTTTAAAATTTGTATAATGAAATGTGTCACATTTGGAGATCTGTATAGCTCAGGGAAACAATATATTTTTAAATGATTAATGAGTGAAGTTGTAACAATAATATATAGGTGGAGATCCGTCCAAAGTGTAGAATAGACTAGTGGATTTGGCTATAACTGGGTATGAAAAGTTATTTAATATGATTTCAGTTTCCATATTACAATTAACCTTTAAAAACTACCACATTTTAAATTTGGGTGCAGTATTTTTAAAATATCCACAATTGTCTGAAATGGCTTATACTCTTTTTACCACTACATATCTGAGGGATGATAGCTATTTATCACACACTTCAACAAAAATAGCATATTAAAACTAATTGAATGCAGAAGTAAATGTGACTGCTTCTGTCTTCTACTAAGTTAGACATTGAAGAGATTTGCAACAATATAAAATAGGGTCACTCTTTCCAGAATTTTCTTTGTTTTGGAAAATAGAGGGTTCTTTTCTCACAAAAATATACTTCTTATGTTAACATGAAATGGTATTAAAAAACTAAACGTAGAAATGTTTTTTTTAAACTCTAATTTCTAGTATCGTAAATGTTGATAAATACAATCTATATATAAACAAAGTCCTTTGGGGTCCTGATTGATTTTTAAGAGTGTAAAGCCATTGTGAGACCAAGAAGTTTGAAAATGTTGTTATGAAACATTATATGTTAAAAATACTGCCAGAGTGTGACCAAAAGTGAGTCTTTCTATAGATTTTTGCATGGGTTAGCCACCTTAATCTATAAATCATTCTTTCTCTCAAGCATATCTCCTTGTGTGTATCATTTATTATTACTTGTTATTTATTTACTATCCTTTAGGGACACCAGCTATCCATGTTGAATCCCCATTTTCCATCCTCCTCATCCTCTCTGATCAGATTTGCTTTCTTTTTTACTTTATTCTATGGATTTCAAGTCTGTTATCGTATTTTCTACACCTCTTGTTGAAACTTATGTTGTGTTTTTATCCTGGCATTTTATCTCTTCTTGGCTTTCTATTTCTGTTTCTTTTTTGCAAATAGTTTCCTGATAGTTTTTTTCTGGAATAAAATCTTATATAAAAAGAGAACATTATTTTGGAAATTTAACTTTTCTCTGTCTTCTAAAATATTATTATGTAATATTTCTTAGGTTCAGGCTGGATTTTCCTTTTGTCTTCCTTTTTCATGTTTGTCCTTGTTAATTTTTAATTAAGTTCTTTTAAAATTTGTTTTGTTTCCAAAAACACAGTATTTGGCTGAGGTGACATTGGGCCTGCTCACCGCCTTTTCTGTGTCAGTCCCTCCTGTCCCCAAATCCACAGCTGAAAGGTACAGTAACACGTGAGGAAAAGTGAAAATGAAAGCATTAGTCACTCAGCCGTGTCAGACTCTTTGCGACCCCATGGACAAGAGCCCACCAGAATCCCATAGAATTCTCCAGGCAAGAATACTGAAGTGGGTAGCCATGCCCTTCTCCAGGGGATCTTCTGACACTTAACACACTGACATTGTATTAAGTCTTAATTCAATTTCCAACGTCCTGTGAACTTTCCCCTAGTTGAAAACTACTTTACCAATAGTCCTTTTTTTTTTCCTCCACAATCTGATTCTTGGTCCTGTCAATCAATATTAAGTCATGAGAAACTATAATTCTTGGCTTATACTTTATAATAAATATATCCCACTTCTACCCTACCTACTGCCTTTTACTTAGGAGCTACAACTGCGAGAATTAACTGTGCCGTTACCATTACCCCTCATCTGCCTCGTCTAGGGATCCTTAATGTTAACCTATACCTCTAATGGGAATAATCTAATGGTTGAGAGCAAGGTTGCTGAACAGAGTACTCAGGTTGCCTAAGAATTCATCACACCTTGAGATGCATTCTGAGAAATTTGTTTTCAATATAATTCAACCTGTCTACATTTAGAGTCAGCAAAGATTCGCCTCCAGATATTGGCAATGGGTTATCTAACAGATTTAGTGTTCAGTGTTGATATGAGTTTTTTCTCTTTTTTCTGTTTCTTTATAAATACTCTAGTGGATATTGGGAAACAACATAGTAGAGACTAATAGATTCCACTTTGAAATTGTTGGCAATATTAAACCAGTCTCCAAGTTACTACAACTCTGTATGTGTATGCGTGTGTGTGTGCGTGTGTGTGTGTGCGTGTGCATGCAGTCAGTCATGTCTGACTCGTTGTGACCCCCCTGGACTGAAGCCCACCAGGCTCCTCTGTCCATGGAATTTTCCAGGCAAGAATACTGGAATGGGTTGCCATTTCCTACTCCAGGGGATCTTCCTGACCCAAGGATTGAACATGCATCTCTTATGTTTCCTGCATTGGCGGGCTGATTCTTTACTGCTGTGCCACCTGGGAACCCTATGAAATAGTCCTACAGTTTCTTCTACCGAAAATACAGATCAAACTTCTTGTAGGATAAACAGGGTACCTGAACTTCCCCTTAAGGTGGCTGGGGCAATCACAATATGGATGACACCCAAGTAGACTGATTTCAAGACTGGATCCAGGGTTTCAGAACTTTGAACAGTCTGAAGCAAATGGCACCAGGATATAAATATAAAAGTTGGGGGAAAGGCTCTTGGGTCAGAGCAGAGAGCACTTAGTCATTAGTTCTTAGAAAAGAGCAAAGGGCCAGATATAGCTAATGAAACTCAAGGTCATTTATTCAACAATATTATTATACATATTTGCTAACTGTAAATTATATTATCAGTGCTTAAGCCTAGGAAATGTAGAAATCAAACAGGAAGCAGGAATAAAATAAGTGGGGGAGGTCTAGAACTTTTGTTGGAAATAAGGCTATGATGCCCAAAGTGTTTTCTTCTCAGTTGCTAGGTATCCTGATTTTAAAGATTTAAGAACTAGATACATACTGAAATATTTCCATGGCATCATACACACCGTATGTATCTTTATTTGATCTCCTATCAGTACCAACTGAATTCAGATCAAACCCAGTTTTTCAAAGAAAAAAATTGACCCTGTGTTCCAAATGTAAGTAACTTAGCATTGTGCATGACCGTTCAGTCATGTCTGACTCTTTGTGACCCCATGGACGGTAGTCTGCAGGGCTCCTCTGTCCATGGAATTCTCCAGGCAAAATACTGGAGTGGGTTGCCATTTCCTTCTCCAAGGAACTTAGCATTAGGGTCTAGCAAAAGGCTTCTAGTCAGCCCCCCAAAGATACTGCCTGGCTATTTTCTCTTTATCCCTAAAGTGGGAAGAAACATTCGATCCATCTTGTCTCTTGAATAAACATGCTAGGTTATAAGTCTGCCTGCAAGTGACTTCTGCAGAATCCATATCCCACTTGTGGCTGTCTCTTAGTAGAAGGCAGAATAAAGATACCCGTAAATCCAAGTCAAGCTCTCTTGTAAAACCTCTCATACTTTCTTTACTTACACAAGGAGTAGCCTTGGGGTGGTATTTTCAGAGGTGCTGCCAGTTTCTCTTCTTTCCTCCTCTGCCACTAAATTTTGGATGCAGCGCTCCTTTCCAAACATTGATTTTAGAATACGTGTAACTTAATGAAAAGAAAGCCAAAGAGAAATAAAAGCTTTAAGACACGTCATTATGCAGATAGTAATGCCTCAGCTGCTTCTGCTGTCAACAGAAAAAAAGATAAAGGTGTATGTAGCAGCTGACGAATTTAGGTTAGACACCAGAGGAAATGAATATTACCAGTCAAAAGATGACAAGAAGAAGACATAGGTTCCCCAAGGGAGACTGCATGACTTCCTTTGTAGGTTTTTGAAAGAAATGGTTGACAATTCTATTTCTTATAGAGAATAGAGTTCTATCAGGGCATAGGGGGAAATACCTAATCACTCTCTGGCCAGCCCTTACCAACAGTAATTGTAAATCATATAACTGTAATAATTCATTCACCTGGAAAAGGACACTTGCCTTTATGGCCTTCTTCCTTAATTACCTTTCTGGGTGGAAATCTGCTCACAGGCTGGTTTTGGGTACTGATTTTGCCGTTCATTTACCAGGCTGATGAAAGTGTACATATCCCATAAAGTCTTTAAACTGTAATGAACTTCTAGAACTCTTCCCCTCAAATGAATAAACAGAACAAGGAAAATAGTAGGTTGTCGCAGGATAAAATGAAGACAAACTGTTCTGTGTTTATGCCTGAGGTCAGACCCCAAAAGCTTTCCCGAGGTATCTTCCATGCTTCTTCTAGGGCCAGACTGAACACCAGACCTACATAAAGCAATGAAAGATTGGACCTATAGTTATGGTGTTTTTTTTTTTTTTTTTTAATGCCTGCAAAGTAGCCTGACAAGATTAAACTGTACTTTCTAGATACCTCTAGTTTTGTGATGTGTACTGTTTGGTTCCATAGAAAAATAGCTTTAATATGTAATGCTTTGATAATGATGGAATATTAATAGGATTTTTCCTCCTCTGGTCCTCTCCTACCCAGATATGCCCAAATTCTATGTTTCCTGACAATTTCATGTCTCCTCCCAACCACTCATTCCTGAGCATGTTGTGCAAAATTTCTGTGTTGTGCTGACAAGTTGCATTTTAATCCCTTGTCGTGAAGTTCATTTCCATCTCTTATCTTTCAGTTCGCAGCATAAATGCCCCTTTCTCACAGAAGATTTCCCTGATGTTAAGATTAGGTTAAGTATCCTCGCTGCATACTCCATGTTCAGCTACATTTCCCTAGCACAGCTCTCATTGTAAGTGAGAGATATTTGTACAAAATCTGCATCTCACTAGATTCAAAGTTCATGAGGGTCAGAAGCTTGTCCAAGTTCACTGCTCTATTCCCAACATCTAACACAGTGCCAGACACTTAGTGGTTATTCAGCCAAAGTTTTAAATAATTCATTCAGTTGTAAATTTTGAATAAACCCATGCCACCATTAACACTCAAGAAGGTCAATAATACTTCTTACGACCACGTTCTCAAGTTTTCAGGCTTCCCTGGTGGCTCAGATGGTAAAGAATCTGCCTGAAATGCAGGAGACACAGGTTTGATATCTGGGTCAGGAAGATCCCCTGGAAAAGGGAATGACTATCCACGCCAGTATCCTTGTCTGGGAAATCCCATAGATAGAGGAGACTGGCGGTCTACAGTTCACAGGGTCGCAAAGAGTCAGACATGACTGAGTGATTAACACACTCAAGTTTTCAGTTTTAATATTCTCTTTCACAATTAGTATTTATTTAAAATTCCTTCCACCCTGATTACTTCTCTTATTAGGGATGGTTTCTGGGTCTTGGTTTTGCATTTTGTTTTTCTTTGTCGTTTCCTCCCACCACCATGTCATCTTCCTGGCTCTTTTAGTTTGGAAACAAGTAAAATTCTTAAAAATTTTTTTTTTCTTTTCTTGGGGGGGCCATTCTGTGCAGCTTGTGGGATCTTAGTTCCCTGACCAGTGATTGAACCTAGGCCCCCTGCAATGGAAGTTCAGAGTCCTAACCACTGGACAGACAGGGAATTCTCAAGAAATAAGCAACATTCTTAACAATACACTTCTCCTAGTTCATGGAGACTGCTTACCTTGGAACAGGTCTTTGTTCTCAGAGGACTTTTGTAACAGCCCCCTGAGGTAGGAAAATAGACAAGAAGATATTTATTGCTTTTGAGGAATGGTGTGATGGATCACTTTCGGCCTCATAAAGACCATCCCACCCAATACCCACTTGGAGATTGAACTCAGAGCTCTCTGGTCAGGCAAATTTATAAGCAGGCCAAGGAATTTCCTGGAAGGAAAGGAATGGAGATTTGACCTTTTCCCTTTTGAAAATGAATGATGCTATAACCTCTAATAACTTTAAATGGCATCAACTCAGCTTGAAAAAAACTTTTTAAAGAAAATGATAGACACTAAGAACTGCCAAAATAAACTGACCACGAGGGAAGACAGAGTATAAGCATGGAAAAGAGATCATGGTGGAAACACGGCCTCACTATTGAAAGCCTGGATGAAGATCTGAGAACCCTGAAGTCTAGGCTTCTGGTGACACAGGATTAATACATCTGAGATTAACTCTAAAGAGAAAGGCCTCCTTTTTCTCCTTCAATAATCCTTGAAGCCTCCTTTATTCTAGTGAACAGGGACAACATCTTACGGTACAGCTCTTCCATTTTACAATATGACCCCAAACGGTAACCCCAGAAGCTACAGGTCAAAGCCTGGGTTCTCTCCAGACTAGACTCCTTAGTTCTTTCTTTCTATGTTCAGTTCAGTCACTCAGTTGTGTCCGACTCCCTGTGACCCAATGAAACGCAGCACACCAGGCCTCCCTGTCCATCACCAACTCCCGGAGTTCACCCAAACTCTTGTCCATTGAGTTGGTGATGCCATCCAGCCATCTCATCCTCTGTCATCCCTTTCTCCTCCTGCCCCCAATCCCTCCCAGCATCAGGGTCTTTTCCAATGAGTCAACTCTTCCCATGAGGTGGCCAAAGTATTGGAGTTTCAGCCTCAGCATCAGTCCTTTCAATGAACACCCAGGACTGGTCTCCTTTAGGATGGACTGGTTGGATCTCATTGTAGTCCAAGGGACTCTCAAGAGTCTTCTCCAACACCACAGTTCAAAAGCATCAATACTTCGGCACTCAGGTTTCTTTCTCTGTAAGGAGTTGAAATTTAGCCTATGCCTTCTTCAATGAGTAAGTCCAGAGTGTACTGGAATGAGGACTCCCATAGCCCATAGCTGGGGCAAAAAAGGTTCCATGAAATATATTAGATTTTCTACTTCTCTGGGCAGAAAGAGGATTGAAAAATTAATATGAATAAAAATAATTCAAGGAATATGCATAACCTCCAGTCTTCCCCAGACTGGATAAGCAAGTCAGACAGAAGAGAATTAACATAGTAGGCCTGCAACTTAGACTTAAGGCCTGTTACCCTTAGAAAGGCTTGTTTGCAAGATTAGCCTTTGACTGGCATCTGGTGACCTGGATTTCAGGAATGTTCCCATGACCCTAACTGATAAGAGGGTCTCACTGTTCCTAAACTGTTTGTACAACCAATATGGTTTATACTGAACATCTGCTTTCCTTCTAGGAGTCTTGCAAATTTCAGTACATGCTAAGTAGAGGGTGTCTCTATGACCAGTCCTCTTGAAAACCTTGGACCCTGAGTCTCTAATGAGCTTCCCTGGCAGATGTCACATGCATTGTCACAACTTGTTTCTGGAGGAATTAAGTGTGTGACTCCACTGTGAGAGTGGAAGCTTGTGCCTGGTTTCCTCCAACTTTGCCCCATGCACATTTCCCTTTTGCTGGTTGGGCTTTGTATCCCTTTGCTGTAATAAATCACCACCATGAGTCTGACTGTACACTGAGTCCTCCTAGGGAATTATTAAACCTGGGGCGTTATCCTGGGAGCCCAAGAAAAACACAAGAAAAGCACACAAGTAATATCCATCACATGGGATGTCCCTTTTTCAATGCAAGTAGCAGATTTTGCCAGATAGTTCCATCAACATTTTAAAACATTTTCTCATTTTATGTTTTATTATAGTATAGTCTGTGTACAAGCTTTTGACTCATTTTCCTTACACATTAACAGAGTTATGTTAATTTTTTTAATGGTTCCTATTTCAATGTCAAGACATCTGAACTGAAAGAGATTTTAGAAGAAATACAGTCCTACTTACTCATTTCAAGAAGAAACTGAAGCCACAGTATAAGAAATAAAAGATGGGCTTCCTAGCTTTAGAAATGAGGACTCCGGACATGTGGCTTTTGGAAACCACTTAAACCCTACAAAGGAAGTCACTGTTTACAATATTTGAATTTGTGACATTAAAGCAAGAAAAATAATTGACATATAATGTAGTTATAGAAGGAAATTTTACTCTTACTTTAAAATAAGTACTTATTTATTTATTTATAACTGGATACTTACTGACCCAGTTATATTAGGAGTTCAAGAAAATCTGATGATATGTGGTACCATCAGCCTGGTAAAAAGTTTTATAAATACTTAATCAAATCAACTCCAAAATAAAATCTCACCCAAAGTAGTCCAACTTCTTCCACTACACACACTGCTTTTTTCACTCATACCTTAACCGAAATAACTGTTCGAAGGCTGGCTTGGCTACTTTTACCATATTACAGTCCTACCATTCTTTTCCTCTTCTTGGTATCCAAACTATAAGAGCACAAACTACATGAGAACTGTCTGCAACCCAAACAGTAATACGTGAGGCTATTGTTCTTACATTTTCCCTTTGGTGGAATATTATGACTCATTGGTGCATGAATTAAATTTTAAATTACTTTGAGGGAAGAGAAAATGTTGGCCCTTTGAAAATTCATTAGCCTAAGAATACTGGAGTGGGCAGCTTATCCCTTCTCCAGCAGATCTTCCCAACCCAGGTATCTAACCGGGGTCTCCTGCATTGCAGGTGTATTCTTTTCCAGCTGAGCTACCAGGGAAGCCCTTGCATCCAATTACTCAAACGATTATAAAGTTTCACATTGATCTTTCCTTGGTTTGGGGCAGGGTTTAAGAAAAATACATTTCTGTGTTTCACTAATTCTAACATATACATTTTTTTTTTTCAAATTTTAATCCCTTGAATCAGGATTCATTTTACAATCAATGGCATATCAGGTTTGATTGACAGCACTTTTCCTTGAAGTAGTGTTAGTCGTTCAGTTATGTGCAACTCTTTGCGACCCCATGGACTGTAGTCCTGGCAGGCTCCTCTGTCCATTGAATTCTCCAGGCAAGAATACTGGAGTGGGTAGCCATTCCCCTCTCCAGGGGATCTTCCTGACTCAGGGTTTAAACCTGAGTCTCCTGCATTGTAGGCAGATTCTTTATCATCTGAGCCACCAGGGAAGCAAGAATGCTATTGGTTATAAGATGAAATACAGCAGGCATGTTTAAAGTATCTATTAATTCAAGTAAAATATGCTGTTGAATATGTGCCTGCTCTCCTTCCAGTTCTACTTTCCCTTTCTCCACCTTGCTTGGGGCTCAGGAAGCTGAATTGTGTACATGGCATCAACCAGGCTCCCTTGCCATACTTGTTTTGGTTAGATGTGGTTAGAGGGAGGCACTAGCAGGCAAGCTGGGGGGCAAGGGGAGAGTGAAGTGGGATATATATTCCCATTCTACCCCCTTAAGGATCACCATGAATTGGATGGGTCCCCCCACTGAAGGCAAAGGCTGCCATCAGTCCATCCATCACCCTCCAAGTTGTTCTTTGTCTTTGATCCTTGAGATCTAGGGTTAGTGTCACCATCCAGGTGTTAATAGTCCTGGATATTGCACCATCCCTTGTTACTTCTATATATGATGCCTCAGTCAGTTCAGTTCAGTTCAGTCGCTCAGTCGTGTCTGACTCCCTGCGACCCAATGAATCGCAGCACGCCAGGCCTCCCTGTCCATCACCAACTCCCGGAGTTCACTCAGACTCACGTCCATCGAGTCAGTGATGCCATCCAGCCATCTGATCCTCTGTTGTCCCCTTCTCCTCTTGCCCCCAATCCCTCCCAGCATCAGAGTCTTTTCCAATGAGTCAACTCTTCTCATGAGGTGGCCAAAGTACTGGCGTTTCAGCTTTAGCATCATTCCTTCCAAAGAAATCCCAGGGCTGATCTCCTTCAGAATGGACTGGTTGGATCTCCTTGCAGACCAAGGGACTCTCAAGAGTCTTCTCCAACACCACACTTCAAAAGCATCAATTCTTCAGTGCTCAGCTTTCTTCACAGTCCAACTCTGACATCCATACATGACCACAGTAAAAACTATAGCCTTAACTAGATGGACCTTTGTTGGCAAAGTAATGTCTCTGCTTTTGAATATGCTATCTAGGTTGGTCATAACTTTCCTTCCAAGGAGTAAGCGTCTTTTAATTTCATGGCTGCAATCACCATCTGCAGTGATTTTGGAGCCCCCCAAAATAAAGTCTGACACTGTTTCCACTATTTCCCCATCTATTTCTCATGAAGTGATGGGACCAGATGCCATGATCTTAGTTTTCTGAATGTTGAGCTTTAAGCCAACTTTTTCACTCTCCTCTTTCACTTTCATCAAGAAGTTCTTTAGTTCCTCTTCCCTTTTTGCCATAAGGGTGGTGTCATCTGCATATCTGAGGTTACTGATATTTCTCCCAGCAATCTTGACCTTAGCTTGTGCTTCTTCCAGCCCAGCGTTTCTCATGATGTACTCTGCATATAAGTTACATAAGCAGGGTGACGATATACTTTTCGTATTGACGTACTGCTTTTCCTATTTGGAATCAGTCTGTTGTTCCATGATGCCTACACATCTATAAATAAGTCCTTTATTAGTCTCTCCTCAAATTTCAGTCTGCATATGCCATCTATTTTTGCCAGGGCCCTAACTGATACATACTTTCTTTAGCCCTTGGATTAGAAGCATCTTCATCAGTTGGGAGCTTTTGAGAACTGCAGACACTTGGGCTCCTCCCAGTTCAGTTCAGTCACTCAGTCATGTCTGACTCTTTGTGACCCCATGAACTGCAGCACACCAGGCTTCCCTGTCCATCACCAGCTCCCGGAGTTCACTCAAACTCATGTCTATTGAGTTGGTCATGCGATCCAACAATCTCATCCTCTGTTGTCCCTTTCTCCTCCTGCCTTCAATCTTTCCCAGCATCAGGGTCTTTTCTAGTGAGTCAGTTCTTCACATCAGGTGACCAAAGTATTGGAATTTCAGCCTAAGCATCAGTCCTTCCGGTGAATATTCAGGACTGATTTACTTTAGGATGGACTAGTTGGATCTCCTTGCAGTCCAAGGGACTCTCAAGTGTCTTCTCCAACACCACAGTTCAAAAGCATCAATTCTTCTGTGCTCAGTTTTCTTTATAGTCCAACTCTCACATCCATACATGACCACTGGGAAAACCACAGCTTTGGCTAGATGGACCTTTGTTGGCAAAGTAATGTCTCTGCTTTTTAATATGCTGTCTAGGTTGGCTGTAGCTTTTCTTCCAAGGAGCAAGCATCTTTTAATTTCGTGACTGCAGTCACCATCTGCAGTGATTTTGGAGCTCAAGACAATAAAGTCTGTCACTGTTTCCATTGTTTCCCCATCTATTTGCCATGACATGATAGGACCAGATGCCATGATCTTAGTTTTCTGAATGTTGAGCTTTAAGCCAACTTTTTCACTCTCCTCTTTCACGTTCTTCAAGAGGTCCTTTACTCGCTTTCTGCCATAAGTGTGATGTCATCTGCATATCTCAGTTTATGGATATTTCTCCTGGCAGTCTTGATTCCAGCTTGTGCTTCATTCAGCCCAGCGTTTCTCATGATGTACTCTGCATATAAGTTAAATAAGCAGGGTGACAATATACAGCCTTGACATAATCCTTTCCTGATTTGGAACCAGTCTGTTTTTCCATGTCTGGTTCTAACTGTTGCTTCCTGACATGCTTACAGATGTCTCAGGAGGCAAGTCAGGTGGCCTGGTATTCCCATCTCTTGAAGGATTTCCCACAGTTTGTTGAGATCCAAAGAGTCAAAGGCTTTGGTGTAGTCAATAAAGCAAAAGTAGATGTTTTTCTGGAACTCTCTTGCTTTTTTGATGATCCAGCAGATATTGGCAATTCAATCTCTGGTTCCTCTGCCTTTTCTAAAACCAGCTTGAACATCTGGAAGTTCATGGTTCATGTACTTTGAAACCTGGCATGGAGGATTTTGAACATTACTTTACTAGCGTATGAGATGAGTGCAACTGTATGGTAGCTTGAGCATTCTTTGGCATTGCCTTTCTTTGAGATTGGAATGAAAACTGACCTTTTCCAGTCCTGTGGCCACTGCTGAGTTTTCCAGATTTACTGGCATATTGAGCGCAGCACTTTCACAGCATCATCTTTTAGGATTTGAAATAGCTCCACTGGAATTCCATCACCTCCACTAGCTTTGTTCGTAGTGATGTTTCCTAAGGCCTACTTGACTTTGCATTCCAGGATGTCTGGCTCTAGATGAGTGATCACACCATTGTGGTTATCTGGGTCATGAAGATTTTTTTGGTATAGTTCTTCTGTGTATTCTTGCCACCTCTTCTTAATATCTTCTGCTTCTGTTAGGTCCATACCATTTCTGTCCTTTATTGTGCCCATCTTTGCATGAAATGTTCCCTTGGTATCTCTAATTTTCTTGAAGATATTTCTAGTCTTTCCCATTCTACTGTTTTCCTCTATTTCTTTGCATTGATCGCAGAGGAAGGCTTTTTTATCTCTCCTTGCTATTCTTTGGAGCTCTGCATTCAAATGGGTATATCTTTCCTCTTCTCCTTCACCTTTCACTTCTCTTTTCTCAGCTATTTGTAAGGCCTCCTCAGACAACCATTTTGCCTTTTTGCGTTTCTTTTTCTTGGGGATGGTCTTGATCTCTGCCTCCCGTACAATGTCATGAACTTCCATCCATAGTTCTTCAGGCACTCTGTCTATCAGATCTAATCCCTTGAATCTACTTGTCACTTCCACTGTATAATGGTAAGGGATTTGATTTAGGTCATACCTGAATGGTCTAATGGTTTTCCCTACTTTCTTCAATTTAAGTCTGAATTTGGCAATAAGGAGTTCATGATCTGAGCCACAGACAGCTCCTTCCAGACCTACTGAAATGGAATCTTCATTTTAACAGGATCCACAGATGATTTGTGTGTATATTAAAGCTTGAAAATCACTTATTTAACATATCAGTGGATATAATCAAATATAGCATAGAATGTTAACAGCTTATTCAGAGACTATTTTCTGGTCCTCACTTGATGTATGCTTCCCCAACACTTCCTCCATTCTTTGAACCAAAAAGAAAATACAAAATCTAAAGTGAAAATATCCTTATTTGGCAAACCGAAAGAATCTTATGTAAAAAGTTGTTGATTCTCATCTCAAAATAGTTTAATTTTAATTTCAGTGGAGCATTTGGAAGAAAAAGGAGAGGGAAACAGTACTTACAGATATAGTAATGAACAACAACTTGGCCTGTCTATGCCAAACACCAATAAAATAAGAAAATAGTAGAGTTAACTGGACAAAAATGCTTGCCACATTGCATGCAAGTATTGGTAATTGGAGCCTCATTTGTCAGCGCTAAGCCATTCACATTGATTTTTCTACTTCTGCAAACTGGAAGTCGGGATGCAGAATGAAGAAATAATTGTTAACAAGGTCTCTCTGGATAGAAAAAAAGAGAACATTTAGTCAAATTAAGAAAGCAATCCTCAGTAATTTTTGACACTTGTCTGGATGTAGAAAACAAGGCAGAATCCCCAGGAGGTTTTAGAAACTGCGAATTTGCTGGTCTGTTTAAAATGCTCCACACATTACTCAAGGAAAAATCAGACATACCATGTATGCAGGGAGCTTTTAAGGCATCCTTCCAGGTTCAAGAAATTTATGAGACTGCAGTTGCACTTACTCATTTTCCTTACCATGTAAGATTACCTCACTTTGTACTAGGTGTTCTTGAAAATAATCGAAAACTTCCTTACATTAAGGAGAAATGTCTGATTTATAACTTGGGTTTAAACCTATAATGAGGCATTCCATTCTGAGTGATATCAGGTAGCCAAAGCAATGATAGACCCAAGGTTTCAGTGAACAAGGAGCCCTGCCTGGATGGATGTTCTGCAGAGTCTGGGTCACCCTTTTTTCTCCCTGCTCAGAAAGTGTGGCCTCTGGGGCTCTGAAAAGGGGCTTGGCTGAAGGTGAATCACCTCATTTTTCATGGGTCAATCTTGAACAGCCCTTCCCCCACCCTCGTGCAATGCCCACCATCATCCTTAACATCTTTCTTCTATCTAGGTGGTAGTGGCCTTCAATCTCTAGATGACAGGCCCACAGTTATGTGGTGGGAGGCACCTGGTTAGAGCGGGAAAAGTAGAAGTGAAGCAGGTAGCTCTAGGTTCACATCATGGCTCCGTTACATTAGCTGTTTGGCCCCAGCTAATGGGGGACAAACAGCTGGTCATCTGTTTGATGCCCAGAATTTTTCTAACACAAAGCCTTCTTTAGCAATTGAGTACCTTCCAATTTCAGTGCTGATGCCTTGGTCTTCCAGGAATCACCTGGAAGGGCTCTTTCCCAGGCTTGGTCAAGAAAGCTTCCTTAGTCCTTTCCACCTCATAGTTCTAGGTAGCAAAGTAGCATAGTGTGGTGACAAAGAACAGACTCTGGTCTAGCCTGCCTAGGGTCAGATCCTGACTACATCATTTCGTAACTGGGGAAAGTGAGTTCCATGCTCTGTGCCTCAGTTTCCCCTATGAAGAAATAATTATTACTCTTTTAAAGGCTTGTTGTAAGGATTCAATGATTAGCATATACAAAGCACTTAGAACAGTGCTTGTTGAATAAAAGTGGGCTTTTACAATGTTTATGATTATTCAATTCAGTTCAGTCACTCAGTCATGTCCGACTCTTTGCGACCCCATGAATCGCAGCAAGCCAGGCCTTCCTGTCCATCACCAACTCCCAGAGTTCACTCAAACTCATGTCCATTGAGTCGGTGATGCCATCCAGCCATCTCATCCTCTGTCGTCCCCTTTTCCTCCTGCCCCCAATCCCTCCCAGCATCAGAGTTTTTTCCAATGAGTCAACTCTTTGCAAGAAGTGGCCAGAGTATTGGAGTTTCAGCTTCAGCATCAGTCCTTCCAAAGAACACCCAGGACTGATCTCCTTTAGAATGGACTAGTTGGATCTCCTTGCAGTCCAAGGGACTCTCAAGAGTCTTCTCCAACACCACAGTTCAAAGGCATCAGTTCTTTAGCACTTAGCTTTCTTCACAGTCCAATTTTCACATCCATACATGACCACTGGAAAAACCATAGCCTTGATTAGATGGACCTTTGTTGGCAAAGTAATGTCTCTGCTTTTGAATATGATATCTAGGTTGGTCATAACTTTCCTTCCAAGGAGTAAGCGTCTTTTAATTTCATGGCTGCAATCACCATCTGCAGTGATTTTGGACCCCCCAAAAATAAAGTCTGACACTGTTTTCCAATCTATTTCCCATGAAGTGATGGGACCAGATGCCATGATCTTAGTTTTCTGAATGTTGAGCTTTAAGCCAACTTTTTCACTCTCCTCTTTCATTTTCATCAAGAGGCTTTTAGTTCCTCTTCACTTTCTGCCATAAGGGTGGTGTCATCTGCATATCTGAGGTTATTGATATTTCTCCCGGCAATCTTGATTCCAGCTTGTGCTTCTTCCAGTCCAGCGTTTCTCATGATGTACTCTGCATAGAAGTGAAATAAATAGGGTGACAATATACAGCCTTGACAGACTCCTTTTCCTATTTGGAACCAGTCTGTTGTTCCATGTCCAGTTCTAACTGTTGCTTCCTGACCTGCATACAGGTTTCTCAAGAGGCAGATCAGGTGGTCTGGTATTCCCATCTCTTTCTGAATTTTCCACAGTTTGTTGTGATCCACACAGTCAAAGGCTTTGGCATAGTCAATAAAGTAGAAATAGATGTTTTTCTGGAACTCTCTTGCTTTTTCCATGACCCAGTGGATGTTGGCAATTTGATCTCTGGTTCCTCTGCCTTTTCTAAATCCAGCATGAACATCTGGAAGTTCATGGTTCACGTATTGCTGTAAGCCTGGCTTGGAGAATTTTGAGCATTACTTTACTAGCATGTGAGATGAGTGCAGTTGTGTGGTAGTTTGAGCATTCTTTGGCATTGCCTTTCTTTGGGATTGGAATGAAAACTGACCTTTTCCAGTCCTGTGGCCACTGCTGAATTTTCCAAATTTGCTGGCATATTGAGTACAGCACTTTCACAGCATCATTTTTTAGGATTTGACATAGCTCCACTGGAATTCCATCATCTCCACTAGCTTTGTTCGTAGTGATGCTTTCTAAGGCCCACTTGACTTCACATTCTAGGACGTCTGGCTGTAGGTGAGTGATCACACTATCGTGATTATCTGGGTCATGAAGATCTTTTTTGTGCAGTTCTTCTGTGTATTCTTGCCACCTCTTCTTAATATCTTCTGCTTCTGTTAGGTCCATACCATTTCTGTCCTTTATTGAGCCCATCTTTGCATGAAATGTTCCCTTGATATCTATAATTTTCTTGAAGAGATCTCTAGTCTTTCCCATTCTACTGTTTTCCTCTATTTCTTTGCATTGATTGCTGAGGAAGGCTTTTTTATCTCTCCTTGCTATTTTTTGGAACTCTGCCTTCAGACGCTTATATCTTTCCTTTTCTCCTTTGCTTTTCGCTTCTCTTCTTTCACAGCTATTTGTAAGGCCTCCCCAGACAGCCATTTTGCTTTTTTGCATTTCTTTTCCATGGTGATGGTCTTGATCCCTGTCTCCTGTACAGTGTCACAAATCTCCGTCCATAGTTCATCAGGCACTCTATCAGATCTAGTCCCTTAAATCTATTTCTCACTTCTACTGTATAATCATAAGGGATTTGATTTAGGTCATACCTGAATGGTCTAGTGGTTTTCCCTACTTTCTCCAATTTAAGTCTGAATTTGGCAATAAGGAGTTCATGAGCTGAGCCACAGTCAGCTCCTGGTCTTGTTTTTGCTGACTGTATAGAGCTTCTCCATCTTTGGCTGCAAAGAATATAATCAATCTGATTTCGGTGTTGACCATCTGGTGATATCCATGTGTAGAGTCTTCTCTTGTGTTGTTTGAATTATTATGTGTGTTGTTATGATTATTAGGTTCATTAAAATAGATTCTCCAATAAACATCATGACTTATGGTAAAATTTAGCTTTGCTGGTCATTTCTTTACTGAAACCCTCATTTTTGAAAAGTTTTATTAATATTTTTACTAGATAATTATTGATTATAAAAATTTGAAAAATGCAGCACTGTTAACATTTTAGTGGATTTGCTTTCAAATCTTCTTCTCTGAACATGTTTTTGATTAAAATTGAAATCAAAAAAATAAATTTGCACGTAGGCTTTTAAAACAAACATGATATTACAAATATATTCCCATGCCAGTAAGTATTCTTTGAAAATGTATTTTGAAATGGCTGTACAATATCACATTATACTGATACCATAAAACATTATATGGATATCACAATTACGCCATCCTGTTTGCTGTTTTTATCCCCTTTTATCCTGCTTTTTTGTCTATTTCTAATTACTCTTCATAAACAATAATGCTTTGATGTTCTTCTGCATAAATTTTTATGCACTGACTTCTGCTTTCAGTCAAAATGGAATAACAGAGCTCAGATTTAGTATTCCCATATTGAGACTAAAACAACGACAGCAAAATGAAACAATGGTTTCAGACATTGAACAACAGGCAACTTAGGACAGTGATCCCTGGGAGTGGAGAAACGAATGAGATACATCTTACAATTTAGACTATTACCTTAAAAGAGGTTCCAGATCATATGCCTGACTGGGAGAATCCAGGTGGAAGACAGTGGTTATACTATGCTGTAGAGATGGGGTTGGGAGTTCAAGAAGTCCAGGTGGCAGAGTGTTAAAGAGGAGAGAGCTGCATCTACTAGCTGGACATTAGACTGGCTATTACAAATAATGTTGTGGGAGCTCTGCACAGGAATCCCACCCCCACCCAGTACATGTGTGAGAAAACACTTTCTGAGGCTAGGGAAAGAACCACATCAAAGGAGCAGTTGGAATAACACATGCAACTCACACATGTCCCCACCAACCCTATGCAAAAACCTCATAATACCTGGAGTATCAGGAAGAGTACTCAGAAGGGAATCGCCTCAGTTGTGGGGTAAAATTAGCTGTAGACTAAAAAGGCTGCTCTGGTCCCACCTAATAAAGCCTAAAAGCAAAGACCAGAAAGAACAAGTTTTCCAAGGAACTTAACTGCATCACTTGCTAGTGTTTTCTCATAGATGAAATCAGAGGAACGAAGTACATAGTCACAAGAGTGCCACACTACACCTAGGAGAAATGACTGGAGGAAGGCAAGCCTACACTGCTGTAGGAATGGGCAATGTTCTGGTCCAGCCATGTCCATTCATTTGTTCATTCACTCATTCAAGTATATAAGGAGCACCTATCATGTTCCATGAGCCTCCATACATTTTAGCACAAAATAGTGGAGTCAGTCCATTTACAGAGCTGGTGAAAGTGAGTGTTAGTCGCTCAGTCCTGTCTGACTCTTTGTGTCCCCATAGACCGTAGCTCACCAGGTTCCTCTGCCCATGGAATCTCTAAGCAAGAATACTGGAGGGGGTAGCCTTTCCCTTCTCCAGAGGATCTTTCCAACCCAGGGATTAAACCAGGGTCTCCTGCATTGCAGGCGGATTCTTTACCATCTGAGTCACCAGAGCTGGTGCTCAGTCACTATTTTAGGAACCAGGACGTGGCCAATTGCATTGCACTCTGGCCAGCCTTTCTGGAATATACCTGTAAAATGAAGGGAGTGAGATGTATCTGATGGACACATCAAACCTGGTTTCCTAAGACCAAACTGCTTCCCCTGAAAGTTTGATTTAATTTGTACTAAAGTCACAAAAGGATCTGCTGGTTGAGACCACCCTGTTATGAAATTTGCTGATGCAAATTTCTGGGGCAGGACACGTTGAAAGTTCTGTTTTTCTCCTGTTATTGGATCATAGGTTCAATGAATGGACTGTTTGTGGTGTGTTGAATCTCTCCCATCTTCTTCATTCCAAAATTGTCTATTAGATGGTTTCAATTTGAGACAATTTTCAAGCAATGATTGCATCAAACTAGAGTCTAATTGGGGGAAAGTAATTTCTGGCAAAATCCCAAGCCAGGAGATTTTCTATCTGAGAAAATTATATACTGAAGCTGCCAACTCGGAATGGAAAGCTTAGCAGCCTTAAATACAACTCTGCCTTTGTCCATTTCTGTGCCCTATGTTTGGTGAAGAGCCACATGGGACAAAGCAGAAGTTACTAGGATCTATTCTGCAGTTTTCTCAAGACTGCAGAATAAATATTTGTTCCATTGAAAGGAAACTTAGAGGTAATGTCTAGTCTATTCTCCCACCTCAGGAACTCAGCACAGACCATGCTATTGTTCAAACTGCTCCCGCACTGGATTGCGATTCTCACAACTCTAAATCCATCTAAAACAGGTTGAAACTTACCTTATCCAAAAGCTTTTTCTGTCTGATCCAGCCCTCACGTATCTCCTTTCTAAATGCCTGCAGATCTTAGGATCCATAAGCATTTAGTGAGGTGTGGATTTCAAAAGAGAGCATATATATTGTTTATGGACTGTTGTGAAGGAGAAGGCCAAATCATCCATCATAGCACGAATCCAACTCAGAGTCTACCTCCTCCTCAAGGGGCATTCTCCAATGGGCCCTCACAGTGTCCCAGGCTTACTTCCTTCTCAGTACCTACTGTACTGGGTTATGATCTTTTCAATGCTGGTCTCTCTCAACTACTAACCATGAGTTCCTTGAGGCCTGAGATCATGGCTGGGATGTATTAACACTCCCAGAATATAGTACAGAATAGCACTGCAATGGATACTCAAGGAATGAGTGCAAAGTGAGGGAATAAATGAATGCATAAATGACTGAATTCTAGAAGCCCAATTACTCCTTGCTGATCAATTCATTGATTCTGGTACAAGGGAGCAGAAGAAGGATGGTTTTCCTCTGTGCTTAATGAAAGTTGAAGATGGTAGGTAACTCAGATCATCCTTAGCAAGCATGCATTATACTAAGGGAAAGGAATGAGAAATAAAAGCAACCATAGTCGTGTTCATGTTAGGCCCTGTTAATACCCAAAATATATAAGATCAGTTATGTAAGACCTGTCTCCATCTTTTGTACAACTGAACACTGTCTCTCTTTTTCTACTCTTATCCCCCAAGAAACCCACCTCCACCACTTTAGAGGGAAATCAAGCCTGTCCCTGTCACTTCATTTGGTAGGATTAAGCTAGAAATGTATTTTGGCAGAGACTGATAGCCCCATGTACACCCATTATCATTTCTAGCCAAAAGTAACAGCTCCTTTCCTACCATCTGGGTGTGGTCAAGTAACTAGGTTCTGGCCAGTGAGGTATGAGCAGAGGGGAAACATATGACTTCTGAAAATTTTTCACAAAAGATGGAAGCATGTTCTCCCCTCCTTTTTATCCATATACCGGAGGCTATAATGTGGAGGAGGACAGAGCAATAGCATGGAAGGAGACTGCATCCCTGATATTAGGCTACATACCAGCCCCTTCCATGAAAGGAGATAATTTTGTTATTTTATGATTTCAGGGTTTCTGTAAAGTGGCCTAACCTATATCTTAACTACTACTTGTTCGTTAGGCAACAAGAATCTAGCTCCTACATCTGTATGGGATAATACATCTAAGAGGGGACTAGAGAAAAGATATTTTATGGCAATCCTAGAAAGCACTTATAATGGTCCTCCTTTTAGAAAATGAAGACACTGAAGTTCAGAGAAATCACCTACTGGTACAAGGTTGCATGGCAACTAAAGAGCCTCTTGATAAGGGTGAAAGAGGAAGAAAGCTGACTTAAAACTCAGCACTCAGAAAACTAGGATCACAGCACTCAGTCCCATAACTTCATGGCAAATAGATGGGGAAGCAATGGAAACAGTGACAGACTATTTTCTTGGGCTCCAAAATCGCTGCAGATGATGACTGCATTGAAATTAAAAGACACTTGCTCCTTGGAAGAAAAACCTAGACAGCATATAAAAAAGCAGAGACATTACTTTGCCGACAAAGGTCCATCTAGTCAAAGCTATGGTTTTTCCAGTAGTCACGTATGGATGTGAGAATTGGACTATAAAGAAAGCTGAAAAAAAAAAAAAAAGAAAGCTGAGTGCCACAGAATTGATGCTTTTGAACTATGGTGTTGGAGGAGACTCTCGAGAGTCCCTTGGACTGCAAGGAGATCCAACCAGTAAATCCTAAAGGAAATCAGTCCTGAATAATCATTGGAAGGACTGATGCTGAAGCTGAACTCCAATACTTTGGCCACCTGATGTGAAGAACTGACTCATTTGAAAAGACCCTGATGCTAGGAAAGATTGAAGGCAAGAGGAGAAGGGTATGACAGACGACGAGATTGTTGGATGGCATCACCGATTCAATGAACGTGAGTTTGAGTAAGCTCCGGGAGTTGGTGATGGACAGGGAAGCCTAGTGTGCTGCAGTCCATGGGATTGCAAAGAGTGGTACATGACTGAATGACTGAACTGAACTGAACTGAGCGACTGAACAACAGCAACAACCTGGGTCTTATTGAGTCCAAAGCCCATACTCTCCACTTTATAATAACAGGAATAGTGACAGTAATATTAATAGCTGACATCTACTAAATGCTTATCACATGTCAAAATCTGTGCTGAGCATTATGTGTGAATTATCTCATTTAATTCTCAAAACAGCTCTTTGAAATACCAGCTACTATAGTGTCATTGATTTTATAGTTGAGGCAAGTGAGTTTACAGTTTAATTAAATAACTTTCCTAAAGTCACAAAGCTAGTAAGAGGCAGTTTAAAGTGTCACAGTTTAAACTGTTGTCTGACTGACTTGAGCTGCAGGTCCCACCCTCTGCTTGACTATGAGCACATCCTTAGATTAAATTCTTACTCAGTTAGAAAAGGAATATCTAGTTTGCAGTTTTTGCCTTAGCCTGTAGAGTAAGTCATCCTTCTGAATTCAAGGGTCTAATCACCATTTGGTGACACACATGTGGCCAGTTCGACCCCAGTGTAGAGCTGGTGAAAAGTAAAAGGAAAAAAACCCCCACATTTTCTTAAGTTATCTAATGCACAAGAACTATATAGTAAGACTCATTTGCCTACCTGCCACTGTCAGTGTATACCTTCTTCGCACAGTGGTAATTTGCACATCCAGATCAATGAGTTATTGAATAGAAGTTGAAAGAAATTCACTATATACATTTAGCTGTTTGGGTTTAATCCTGCTAACATCCTATCAAGAAGCTAGGGATCTTATGAAAGGTGACTGATGAACTATAGACATGATTAAGCTTTCATAGGCCTTTGACTGAGGCTTGAATGATGATCAGTACTTTTTTAGTGGCCACTGTGGACTTCCTCTTTTATAAAAAATAAAACTATTAGTGTTGTTCTCAAATATAGTTTTGTTTTTGCTTTCATTTTAAATCATATATTCTACTATTCTATGATTCTTTTAAGTCATATGTTCCTATCAACAATTCAACCTGGTATTTGCTTCTGAAAATCAGTTGAAAATGAGGGAGAAAGAAAAACATGAGAATAAAAAGCATTTTCAAAATTGATCTGCATAACTCACATAACAAAACCTGACAAAGGCATTATAAGACAAGAAGATGGTAAACCAATATCTCTCATGAACATACATGCTGTGATAAGCAGATCTGTGGAAGCTCCTAGTGTTCGTGCCCTTGTATCAGTTCAGTTCAGTTCAGTTGCTCAGTCGTGTCCGACTCTTTGCAACCCCATGAATCGCAGCAGCCAGGCCTCCCTGTCCATCACCAACTCCCGAGTTCACTCAGACTCACGTCCATTGAGTCAGTGATGCCATCCAGCCATCTCATCCTCTGTCGTCCCCTTCTCCTCCTGACCCCAATCCCTCCCAGCATCAGGGTCGTTTCCAATGAGTCAACTCTTCGCATGAGGTGGCCAAAGTACTGGAGTTCAGTTTTAGCATCATTCCTTCCAAAGAAATCCCAGGGCTGATCTCCTTTAGAATGGACTGGTTGGATCTCCTTGCTGTCCAAGGGACTCTCAAGAGTCTTCTCCAACACCACAGTTCAAAAGCATCAATTCTTCAGTGCTCAGCTTTCTTCACAGTCCAACTCTCACATCCATACATGACCACAGGAAAAACCATAGCCTTGACTAGATGGACCTTTGTTGGCAAAGTAATGTCTCTGCTTTTGAATATGCTATCTAGGTTGGTCCCTCTAATTTGAGTGATATGGGAACTGCAGCTTGTTTCTAAATAACAGAATATGGCAAAAGCAATGAGATGTCACTGCATGACATTTATGTACCATGTCTTGCTAGTTGGGAGACCCGAATGGCAAGAAAGTGAGGGTTCACTCAAAGAACTGAAAGCAGCCGTCAGACAATAGCCAACAAGCAACTGGGGCCTTCAACTGTACAACCACAGGGAAATGAATTCTGCCAACAACCTGAAAAGGCTTGGTAGGATATTCCTCCCTAGCTGAGCCTTCAGATGAGAATACAGCATGGCCAACACTTTGACTGCAGCCTTGTAAGACATTAAGCTTGGACCCAGTTAAACTGCAACTATTTAACCCATAGAAAGCTGTGAGATAAGTTTAAAACTGTGTTTTAAACTTTAGATAACTTGTTATGCAGCAATAACACATGTGTGAAAATTGTCAAGAAAATATTAACGGATTAAACTCATCAATACATTTCAAAATTGTGAAATTGGTTCAACATTCAAGAATCAATTAAAACATTTGTCACAAATGGCAACTGAGGTAGCATCATATCTTAAAAGGTGCAGAAAAAGCACTTGAAAAAATTTGATACCTCCATAATAAATATTCCTAAGTGAACTAGGGAAAAAAAAACAAATACTTCTTCAATTTGATAAAGGGCAAACCGACAGCTAACATCATATTAAATGGTGTAAAACAGAATGCTTTCCCCAAAGATTTAGAACAAGACAAGGATGTCTACCCTGACCTTTTCTGTTCAACATTGTAATGGAGTTCCTATTCAGTGCAATAAAGAAAAACAAAGAAGTAAAAGTCGTAAAGATTAGAAAGTAAGAGGTAAAGTTGTCTTAATGCAAACACAACATGATTGCTTACCTAGAAAATCCTAAGGGATTAGTTTCCTATTGCTGCTGTAACAATTACCACAAACTTAGTGGACTTAAACCACACAAACTCATTATCCTCATAGTTCTATAGGTATAGAATGTATACCTAGATGTATATGAGTTTCCACAGGACTGAAATCACAAGTGTTGGCAAGGCTGTGTTTCTTTCTGGAGGCTCTCAGGGAGAACCGGCTTCCTCAACTCTCTCCCTTCCAGAGACCACCTACATTTCTTGGCTTGTCATCCCCTTCCTCCATATTCAAAGCTAGCATAATTGCATGTCTCTGACCATTATTTGCATACAAATATTTTTTTTCTCCAGGAGTATTTTGCCTTTAAGTTTTCTTCGTGGTGTCTTCAAAAGACACCACGAAGACTTAACTAGAAATGTTAAATTTTGATTAGGCCCATATAACACATTTTTCTTTTATGGTTAGCTCTTTCCTGTGCCCTTTTAGGAGTCTCTGGCTAACTCTAAGTTCTATAGGTTCTACAAGGTTTATAGTTTATCTTTTGTATTCAGGTCTATGATCATTTTCTGATCCATTTCAAATGAAAATTTTTGTATGGTGTGTGAAAGGGGTCAAGTTGGCTATCCAACTGATTTAGATCATTTGTAGAAAAGATTAGCCTTTTTCCATTGAATTACCTTGGTGTCTTTCTTGTAAGTCAATTGATTATGTATGTGTAGGCCTGTTTGCAGACTATTCTATTCCTCATATATTTGTCTATCTGTTACCCAACATCACACTGTCTCAATTCAGTTCAGTTCAGTCGAGCAGTTGTGTCCAACTCTTTGCAACCCCATGGACTGCAGCACGGAGACCTCCCTGTCCACCACCAATGTCTGGAGTTAACTCAAATTCATGTCCATCCAGTTGGTGATGCCATCTAACCATCTCATCCTGTATTGTCCCCTTCTCCAACTGTCTTCAATCTTTCCCAGCATCAGGGTCTTTTCAAATGAGTCAGCTCTTCACCTCAGGTGGCCAAAGTACTGGAGTTTCAGCTTCAGCATCAGTCCTTCCAATAAATATTCAGGACTGATCTCCTTTAGAATGGACTGGTTGGATCTCCTTGCAGTCCAAAAGACTCTCAAGAGTCTTCAACACTACAGTTCAAAAGCATCAATTCTTTGGTGCTCAGCTTTCTTTATAGTCCAACTCTCACATCCATACATGACTACTGGAAAAACCATAGCTTTGAATAGATGGACCTTTGTTGGCAAAGTGATGTCTCTGCTTTTTAATATGCTGTCTAGGTTGGTCATAACTTTTCTTCCAAGGAGTAAGCATCTTTTAATATCGTGGCTGCAGTCACCATCTGCAGTGATTTTGGAGCTCAAGACACTAACGTCTGTCACTGTTTCCGTTGTTCCCCAATCTATTTGCCATGAAGTGATGGGACCAGATGCCATGATCTTAGTTTTCTGAATGTTGAGTTTTAAGCCAACTTTTTCACTCTCCTCTTTCACTTTCATCAAGAGGTTCTTTAGTTCTTCTTCACTTTCTGCCATAAGGGCGGTGTCATCTGCATATCCGAGGTTATGGATATTTCTCCCGGCAATCTTGATTCCAGCTTGTGCTTCTTCCAGCCCAGCGTTTCTCATGATGTACTCTGCATATAAGTTAAATAAGAAGGGTGACAATATACAGCCTTGACGTACTCCTTCCCCAATTTGGAACCAGTCTGCTGTTCCATGTCCAGTTCTAACTGTTGCTTCCTGCCCTGCATACAGATTTCTCGAGGCAGGTCAGGTGGTCTGGTATTCCCATCTCTTTCAGAATTTTCCACAGTTTGTTGAGATCCACACAGTCAAAGGCTTTGGGATATTAAATAAAGCAGAAGTAGATGCTTTTCTGGAACTCTCTTGCTTCTATGATGGTCCAGTGGATGTTGGCAATTTGATCTCTGGTTCCTCTGCCTTTTCTAAATCTAACTTGAACACCTGAAAGTTCATGGTTCACATACTGTTGAAGCCTTACTTGGAGGATTTTGAACATTGCTTTGCTTGTGTGTGAGATGAGTGCAATTGTGTGGTGGTTTAAGCATTCTTTGGCATTGCCTTTCTTTGGGATTAGAATGAAAACTGAACTTTGCCAGTCCTGTGGCCACTGCTGAGTTTTCCAGATTTGCTGGCATATTGAGTGCAGCACTTTCACAGCATCATCTTTAGTATTTGAAATAGCTCACCTGGAATTTCATCACCTCCACTAGCTTTGTTCTCAATTACTGAAGTTTTATTGTAAGTCTTAAAATTAGGTAGTGTGGCTCTTCCAACTATGTTTTTCTCTCTCAATCTTTTGTCAAAATTCTTTTGGATGTTCCTGATGCTTTGCATATCTTTGTACATTTTAGCCTCACTCTGATTATTTCTACAAAGAAGAAAAGAGCCTGCTGGTATTTCAGTTGGAACTATATTGAATTTATTTAGATCAATTTGGAGTAATTGACACGTTAGCAATATGTAGTCTTCTAATCTGTAAACATTGTATAGCTCTAATTTTTTAAGGCCTTAATCTTTTAGGAAATACATAGTTTTCAGTATAGACATTTTAGATTTATATGATGCTATTATAAATGGAAATTTTAAATGTAATTTCACCACTGCTTGTCTAAGGGCCAGGAAAAAAAAAAAAGAAAGAAAGAAAGAAAAACTAAAGTTAAAAGGCTTAGGTGCAGATTGCATTTACAATGTCCTTTAACAAAAGAATTAACATCATATTTGATGTTACACCTGTCAATAAAAGTTGGTTGAGTGCCTACTAGTTGCAAAACTCTGGTTACCCCAAGAACATAAAGTTGATCACATACAAATCCTTCAGTAGATATTTTGGAGACATATCAGTGCTTATCAAAACTGTCCACTTCTTCCAGTGAGTTTTTAACTCAGTGGTTCCCAATCATGGTTACACATTAGAGAGACCTGGGGTGCTTTAAGAAAACACCAATACCCATATCCCACCCAAAGCTACCCATAAGCAGAAATTCAAAACTTCTCTCTCGAGAACTCATTCTGAAGTATTATTGTCCTCAGCACATTCATTTTGGCCATAGTGCTGTTATTCTTCCTTCTTAAAAAAAACCACTCAGGCCCCTTTTAACTGTATTACTTTCCTTCATACTCACCTAGAGCTTTATACATAGCACACATTATACATAGCCTCAAAGAGTGGGTGGGTGATCGTTTGCTAACAAAAACAAAAAGAAAAGGGGAAATCTGCTAAAGCAGCATTCCAAGGCATCTCCTGAGAATGTGTTCATTGGACTGAGGACATTTCAGTGAGGTGAGCTAGGAGACACCAAATGTTCCAAACAAGCCTGGCTGCATAATTTGCCCAGCCAGGTGCAAAATGAAAATGGAAGTGCCGTGTTCAAAAATTATTAAGCATTTCGAGACGGTGATAGGAGAGCATTTTTATCCAAGCATGGAGCCCTTCTAAGCACTGGTTCCTTTCTGACTGCACAGCTTACTTGTCCATGAAGCCAGCCTTGGTTCCCAGGACCAGAGTGCTCTGTTTTCACTCAACAGTTATGCATACTTGCTGGTAATCAAGAAGGCATAGTAAAGAAGTTGATTGTATTTCCATCCCAATGGCCTTGTCAAAAACAAAAACAAGAAAACAAAAAAACCCTAGTTTAAAATTTTTGATTTATCCCTACCTTGACTCCTAAAGAATTCACTGGAGACAGAACCACCCTCTCTTCCTGTTCTTGTTTTGAATAAACATACATATTTTTAGAATTGCAAGTTTTCTTTATTGACCAATTTCCATAAAGCTTAAAAATCTGAGTTAAGGACTCAGTTCAGTTCCACTTTTTTTACCCAGAGCCAGTCACTAAATGCCATTCCTGTAGCTTTCAGCTTTTAGTTTTTAAAAAAGCAGTATCTACTGAGCACCCTCTAAATGCTTTATATTAATTTTCCCCCTCACAATAAAGTTTTATTATAAAGGAGGAAATATTTTCTCTACTTTTCAAATGACAAACCCAAGGCTCAGAAAGGTTAAATGATTTGTCCAAGAGGGTACAGAGAAGTAATTAACATCATAAACTTGAAATCAGGCAGATCTAGGTTCACATCTCATGTTTGCAGTTGTACGCATGAGACTTGGAAAAACTACTAAACTATGAACCAGATTTTCTGTAATTATACCATGGAAAGAGTAATATCTACCTCATAAGATTATCATGTGGATTGAGATAAGTAAAGTGCTTAGTACAAGGTAAGCACACCATCAACAGTAGTGCTTATTATTAAAGTCACACCTAGTAAGTAGAAGTGCCAAATTTTTACTCTCTGTCTGAAGATAGCATTGGTAAATTTCCACTCTCTTGTTTTAGATAACCCCTGGATTAAAGAAAAAGCAATAAGCATCAATTACCTTAAAGTTGAGCTTAAGGCTAGGACAAGAAACTTTTAGAGGTAAATATTGGGGAAAGTCAAAATACAGTGCTGACTAGCATTTTGAAAATAACACACCTAAGTGTTCAAGGCCTTGACTTCTCTTCCCTATTCTTGATGATTAGGCTTAAAACACCAAAAGTATCTTCAACTCGTAGAAGAATATAAAGTGTTGTCTTATAAATGCACTTAATGAGTTGACAGCTTTTCCAGTAATTTCTATCTATTCCTTGAATGCTTGGCCCTTGTTACCTCCTATTATGATACAGTTTTTGATGAGAAAGGGCGAGGGAAAGAGAGTGGGACCAGAGGATTTTCCAGGTTCCTCCAGCTCAAAAATAATCTGTGATTTTGTACTGCAGACCTATAGAGAGAAACAGCAAATATGTCATTTTAAAAATTTAAGCTTACCAGGTGTTTTTTTTTTAATTACCAAAAAACACCCTGCTTATTATAAATATATATATATATATATATATATATATATACATATCAGATAATACAGGAAGTTAGAAAAATTTAAAAGAAACAGTTGGCCAAGTTTCTGCCCTCAAAGCCAATCTTGTTCTGATGCCTTTTCTTCAGGGGCTTTATTACCAAGTCTTTGGCTGCACCCTTCTGCCCCTGCCTTCCTCCTTCCTTTGTCACTTACCTAGGTCTTCATGCTGTCTTTCATTATTGCCACCACCCACACACTCCTCGTGTGCTATGGTCAAGCACTGAAACCTGACCTCCCAGAGGGTCCCCATCCACCAGACTTCTCTAATCCTCTCACTCTCTAAAAGGTTTTGCAAGCACTGGGCTTCCTTCAGGGCTTCAGCCCTCTGCCCAAGCTAGCCTGGTAATGAACCTGCTTTTGATTGGCAACTATATTCCATGGAGGCCTTACTATATTCAGAAGATAAACCAGAGGGTAAGAATTTCAGGTAGCCCAATGAAAGATCCATTCAGTGGAGATGAGACCATTGAATGCATTAAACAAGTGTGTGCTCAATACAACTGGAGGCAGCATCATGGCAGAGTAAAAAGAACATGGACAAACAGACGTACATTTAAATCCAACTGCTCACTAACAGGCAACCAACTTCACTTCTCTGAACCTCTCAGAAGTGGTAAGGCCAACTTCATAAGCTTGCCATGCAGCTTTTAAAAATGCGAGTATAAAATGCCTGGTCTGTAAGAGTT
Organism: Bos indicus x Bos taurus; assembly: GCF_003369695.1. Taxonomy (NCBI): domain Eukaryota; kingdom Metazoa; phylum Chordata; class Mammalia; order Artiodactyla; family Bovidae; genus Bos; species Bos indicus x Bos taurus. The sequence continues at coordinate 24,011,940 of NC_040083.1, read as the reverse complement.
CCTTTAAAGGATTAAATTAGTGAAAAGTGCTGTGAAATTTTATAAAATGAATCAGACATGATTCATGTCCTCAGGGAGCTTACTGTCTAAGAGAATAAATAAGACATACATAAAAATAACATGAATATTGATTTTTAAAAACTCATTAAGACCCAGGTCCATAGACTTATTTTGTAGATGAGGAAACAGAGGCTCAGAGAAAGGGAAATGACTTGACCAAGTTTACATAAGTGGGAAATTGCAAGGCCAGAATTTGAACCTCTGTCTGCCCAAATGTATACTAATATACCAAAGGTGCTTGCTTTTACCGCTATTTATAAGACTAACCCTGGACACCAGAAAACACCATCTTGCTCAAGCAAAATGTGGCTCCCCTGGTGGCTAGACTGTAAAGAGTCCATCTGCAATGTGGGAGATCTCTGGGTTTGATCTCTGGGTTGGGAAGATCCCCTGAAAAAGGAAATGGCAACCCACTCCAGTATTCTTGCCTGGAGAATTCTGTGGACAGAGAAGCTTGGCAGATTTTTCATCTTCACTTTCAACCTTGGATCCCAGAAAATACCATCTTGCTCAAGCAAAACTGTAGGTCCCATTTTGAAATTTTTTCTACTATTTAGGCTGTGACCCATCACAGAAAAGTGTTGGGAGTTGAGGCAGTAGATTTTAGGGCCTTGAATTTAGGTTTTTGACCTCCCTTTTCAGATGAGACTATACATATACTCACAGAGATTCACGGTGACAACTTCAATCACATGACTTAAAACTAGTCCTGCTACTGGTTCTGCAAGGTGGCTTAGAGTGGTTCAATTTAAATATTTAAAATGTACCACATTTTTATTCTGTCATTTTGTTATTTTTATCCTGAGAGCTTCAAAAAATGGAAAAGGCTGTACTTCTCTCCATTAATGTTCTGATTTTCATCAAGGCTCCAACAGGAAAGAATCACACCATCATATATGCTGGGCCTTAATCCTTCCATTTGGCCCATGTACTTCCTCGGTAACACTGTACCCTAAGAAAGAGGAGCAAAGACTTCAAAGACTAGGGAATTTCCTCTAGAACAGTTACTGCCATTACCAGGTGGCCAGGCAGCAGGATGAGTCATCAGGGCCTCTGAGTCTCTATACAGATCCTCTGGGTCTTACCCAGGTAAGGTTGTCACACATGCCAGGTAGCAGCATCATTATTCTCAACCACACTTTCTGATAACAGCATGAAAACTCTGACCAGACTCATTTTGATTGTGAGGATGTCCATGTTGAATTGTCATAAAACTTTCTTTTTTAAGAAAGGTTGTGGGACTTCCAGTTTCTGGTCTGGCAAGAAAGGAGCTTGGAAACTGCTGTTGCTGCTAAGTCACTTCAGTCATGTCCGACTCTATGAGACCCCATAGACGGCAGCCCACCTGGGTCCGCCGTCCCTGGGATTCTCCAGGCAAGAACACTGCAAGTCTATCCTAATAACAAGAAAAAACTGAAGAAACTTAAAAATCAGCAATTCTAAGAGAAGTTGGATCATGGAACAAACCAGTGCCACCGAAAAGTGAGAGGTAGACAGACAGACAGACACAGAGAATCACAACTCACCAGAGCAGGAAACTCTTTGGGAACAAGTGCCAGGGTAGAAATATGTGAACTGTAATTGCTGAATTGCTGTAGGCTCAGTGTGGACAAGTCAGAGTCCAGGGGTACCAAGCCATCTGGGATGGGGACAGTCACACTTTTATGAGTTTTTACCTCTACAAGCTTACCCCTCTTGCTTCCTACAGGAGGATTGGAAAGTAACCACTTTGAAATATACCAAGCACTGTGTTCTTCTTTAAAAGGTTGCTTTCAGAAGAAACTTTACCCAGAGCCTTTTCTGCAAGGGTTTTTATCAGAGCCTAAATGACCTGGAGGAAGGGAAAGACCCAACACCATGGGGCTCTAGACTTCATACGGATGAAAGGGAATATCCAACTCTAGCCCATTCTAGCCATCCTGTCCCACCTAAGAGGGGACTGAGACGTACTTGTGAAATTTCACAGTCCAGAGGCACAGACTTACTCAGAGACTGAGACCTAATCATAGGACTTAATACAAAGCTTACCCTCCACCCACATGGCATCACCACATTACTAACAGCCTAGTTACAGCAATTCCTTTTATCTCGTTCATCATGTACAACTATGAAGAAAAATTGCATACTAAAAGGGAGAAAGCAAAGTTTGAAAAGATAGAGCAAACATCAGAGCTAGACTCAGATAGAACAGAGATGTTGGATTATCAAACCAGGAATTTCGAAGAACAATGATTACTATGTTAAGGACTTGAATGGATAAAGTAGACAGCTACTAGCAAGGCAGTTATCAAACTCCTTCCCAAAGTGATTCAATCCTTTTATACTTCTCTGGACACTGTATGAGGTTCCTGTGGTTCTACATTCTTACCAACCATTAGTACTGTTCAAGTTTTTGACAGTCTTGTAGGTATGAAAACATATCTTTCTATGGTTTCAAATTGCAATATATTGGTTAGGTTTACCATCTCCTTGTATGTTTTTGAAAGCATGAGTATTTCTTCTGTGAAACCCTGATTTATAACTTTCACCTTTCAAAAACTAGGTTGTTTGTCTTATAGACTTGTAGAAGTTCTTGTCTAGATATGAAACTCTGTCAGTTAATTGCCTTTAATATCCCCATTTCCACTAGCTTATTCCTGGAAGTCAATCAATAAGGTTAAGTTTCTATAGGAACTTTCACCATACATGCTCATCTAATTGTCTAAGAATTCTTTTCAGAATCTGACAGGTAAAACTTTAAAAAGACACTTGAACACAATTAATACAACTAAACATACTTTTTCTTTCATTCTTACCCCATAGTTAGGGAAAGTGCCGGAAATGAATGAGTCTAAGGATCAAAAGTTTTCAACAGAATCTTAGTTGAGGAATTTTGCTAATTCACTGTTCCTCTTTATATTTTTGGTTTGAGAGCACAATTAAACATACGTATATTTTATATTCATGAGTAGCCTTAATTCCCCTAATTATACCAACTCTGAACTGTAGCAGCAACAGAAGGTATCAGGGGAGGGCAGGGAGAATGTGGAGCCAGAGGCAGGAAACTTTATTGATGTTGCCTCTGTCTATAGGGTGTATCATATTTTTAGGAAGAGGAGGGAAAAACACATTCTGAACTGGTTTCAGTTACTTACATTACAAAGGGGATATCCATGCCTAGAACAGCTTTCATGGATTTATTTGCCAATTGACATAAATTAAAACCAGACCAAACTTCATTCCAAATCTTGTTTTTTTCTTCCAATGATTTCCCTTGTCTTCTCCCCACATTCTCTCTACCCCACCCCAAACCCTTCTTCTCTTAATGTCTTTAAAAATAACCTTGCTTTGCATACATTTTCTACTTTCTCAAGAAAACATTTCCCCATTCCATTCTGCCTGAGGGAATGTTTTCTTCTCTCCTTCATTCCTTCATTGTAATCCTTTCAATTATCTATGAGTCTCTGCCTCAAATCTCTAATAAACATTTGGAAAGGAGAGGGCTCAGGCTTGTTGATTGAGTGGTTTTGATGTTTTTGGTTGTTGTTGTTGTTTTTTTTTTTTTTTTTTTTTTGAGACCAGGAAACTTCAGTTTAAGTCTAACATCTTTTAAGAAAACATCCTTTTCATATTAAGGCAGTCATTTACATTTGGGGTCATTTTAACAACAAATGAGAATTCCTTAAAATCATATAAAATTCTAAAGCACAAAAGCTTATCCAGCTCTGGATAGACAGCCTGCAATGATGGAAAAAATAAAGAACATTATCCTTATTAAAACCTGTGTTCACCCAGTTTTCTGTATTCCCAGGGTAGGGCTTTTCTGTGAGCCTCAGTTTCCTTCTCCATAAAATATTTAATGCGTAGCTATGTTGTGGAGAGCTTCCCAGGTGGCACTAGTGGTAAAGAACCCATCTGCCAATGCAGGAGACGTAAGAGATGCGGGTTCGATCCCTTGGTTGGGAAGATGCCCTAGAGGAGGGCATGGCAACCCACTCCAGTATTCTTGCCAGGAGAATCCCATGGACAGAGGAGCTTTGTGGGCTACAGTCTACGGAGTTGCAAAGAGTTGGACTTGACTGAGTGACTAACTTTCACTTTTGCATGTTGTGGAGATTTACAATAAGCTGAATAAAAAGCCGGAGAAGGCAATGGCACCCCACTCCAGTACTCTTGCCCGGAAAATCCCATGGATGGAGGAGCCTGGTAGGCTGTAGTCCATGGGGTCGCTAAGAGTCGGACACAACTGAGCGATTTCCTTTTCACTTTTCACTTTCCTGCATTGGAAAAGGAAATGGCAACCCACTCCAGTGTTCTTGCCTGGAGAATCCCAGGGACGGGAAGCCTGGTGGGCTGCCATCTATGGGGTCGCACAGAGTTGGACACGACTGAAGCGACTTAGCAGCAGCAGCAGCAGAATAAAAAGCAAATATTTTCTCATTGTTCTAGTTAGAGTTATAACTTACACTTGATCTTAGCCAAAAGGCCAAGAAGCAATTAGAGTTATAACTTAAAGTGAAGGAAATTAGAAGGATGATGTGACTAAGAGGTGGATGGAAAATGAAGAAACATATATCACCAGGAGCATTAACTGGGAAGCTCTGAACATCAGCAGCTACAGTACCTCCAGGCAGCAGGCTTGGGAATGAATCAGCTAAAACCATTACTAGTTCCATGGCAGCTCCTTATCTGAAGGACAAATGGTCCCCTTATCAACAGCCAAACCTTTCCCCCAGTCAGACAGCTAATGTCCCAAGGAAAATGGGGATTCTTTTTGGAAGGGAATGAGGATGCCTGATAGTCAAAAATCAGTGAGAGCTGTCTACACAGGTTATTAGACCTAATTGCATTCCCTGAATCTTGATTTTACTTACATTCCCTAAAATATAATTCCAAGGAGGAGATTCAAGAGATATACCTACTTCATGTGAAATATAACAGTCAACCACCCATAATGACCCAGTTCTTCTGTCTGCTTAAATCTTAACATCCTTTCAGTTCAGTTCAGTTCAGTTCCGTCGCTCAGTCATGTCCGACTCTTTGTGACCCCATGAATCGCAGCACGCCAGGCCTCCCTGTCCATCACCAACTCATCACCTCCTCCATGAAACTTGCCTCTGCCATGCCAAATTGAAGGATTTTCCTCTCTTGGGGCACCACCAACACAAACTGACACCAATACTGAACATACACATGTTGCAGTCCTAGCTATTTGCACGTGTGTGTGTGTGTGTGTGTGTGTGTGTGTGTGAAACAAAAACCTTACAAAATACTTAGCCTTAATATGTATGATGCATGTTGATATTTTAAAGTTCTAATTATTTAGTCAGCACTAAATAGTCATACTAAAGTGATTTCACAATCCACTGATGAGTTTCACAATCCAGTGAGTTTCAGATAGCTTGAAAAATATCAGAGTAGTAATGGAATGTGGACTATAGACATAAAAGAACCAGGTTCAAGACTTGGCCCTGTCATTCAGATGTGTGGGCTTAAACAAGTCACTTTACCTCTCTGAGATTCAGACTGTATCAAACAGAAATCATAACAAACCCTTTCTTCTACCTAAAATGACTCTGAAATGATACACAAAAAGCATTTAATAACATAGTGCCAGAAACATAGTAGTGTTAGCTATTATTAGTATTAAGTACTTAATAAGTAACAGAATTGGAATCAAGATTAGAAGACTGTGAAGTGGGAAGAAAAATGTAAACTCAAATATAGTAATTTTACATCATTCTTCAAATGGACAGGATCTGTCTACAAGCCTCAGGTGACTTCACTACTACTGGAAAACCCAGGAAGGAAAGTCATGTGTATAGACTATATAGAGCCTTTCTTTTTAGTCAGATTATCTGAATAGTTCTCTTTCTTGATCCTGCCATGAATAAGGATGGAGAGTGACCTGGAGTTTGGAGTTTTCAATCAGGTTATAAATGTCTTCATGGATCCATCATCTTCATTCCCATTCTCCCCATGTATGTGTCCCAGTCCCATTTCACTTCTTGTTCTCTGTCTCCACTCTCTGTACCACAGTCCACATGGTAGCTCAAACTAGAAACTTGGCCTCACTCCTCAACACCCAGTCTCTATCTCTTAACAACCAATTCTACCTTCAAAATATTTGTATTCACACAGACATTGCCCTAATTCAGACTTTGCTCAATTTTCCTTGGACTGTAATCGTCTATTAAATGGTCTTCCTGATAATCTCCCCATCCCCAAACCCACTTTATGCTTTCTGCTGTGCTCCCTGAATATTCTTTCTAAGGCATAGATCAATTTTCATGTAACTGTCTGTATCTCCCACTTCTGTCACCAACCTGGGCTTATATATGATCCATGGTTCCCTAAAGCCTGAAAGATAATCTCCCAAATTTCTTTAATATTACATTTGAGGCTCCCTACAAATTAACCCTTGGCTACTTTTCATTCAGAAACACAAGCTGGAATCAAGATAGCCGGGAGAAATATCAATAACCTCAGATATGCAGATTACACCACCCTTATGGCAAAAAGGGAAGAGGAACTAAAAAGCCTCTTGATGAAAGTGAAAGTGGAGAGTGAAAAAGTTGGCTTAAAGCTCAACATTCAGAAAATGAAGATCATGGCATCCGGTCCCACCACTTCAGGGGAAATAGATGGGGAAACAGTGGAAACAGTGTCAGACTTTATTTTTTGGGGCTCCAAAATCACTGCAGATGGTGACTGCAGCCATGAAATAAAAAGACGCTTACTCCTTGGAAGGAAAGTTATGACCAACCTAGATAGCATATTCAAAAGCAGAGACATTACTTTGCCAACAAAGGTCCATCTAGTCAAGGCTATGGTTTTTCCAGTGGTCATGTATGGATGTGAGAGTTGGACTGTGAAGAAGGCTGAGCACCAAAGAATTGATGCTTTTGAACTGTGGTGTTGGAGAAGACTCTTGAGAGTCCCTTGGACTGCAAGGAGATCCAACCAGTCCATTCTGAAGGAGATCAGCCCTGGGATTTCTTTGGAAGGAATGATGCTAAAGCTGAAACTCCAGTACTTTGGCCACCTCATGCGAAAAGTTGACTCATTGGAAAAGACTCTGATGCTGGGAGAGATTGGGGGCAGGAGGAGAAGGGGATGACAGAGGATGAGATGGCTGGATGGCATCACTGACTCGATGGACGTGAGTCTGAGTGAACTCGGGAGTTGGTGATGGATAGGGAGGCCTGGTGTGCTGCGATTCATGGGGTCACAAAGAGTTGGACACGACTGAGCGACTGAACTGAACTGAACTGAACTGAACTTTTCATTCTCGCCTCCTGCCCTCCACACACCCTCAGACTCTTCCCGTCATTTGCCATCCAGCAAATGGATCACACTCATTACTCTGCGCTTGTATAGTGCTGTCCCCCCAGCCTAGAATTCTCCTGTTCTCCTTTTCTGTATGGAAAATTCCTATCTGTAATTCAGGTCTTATCTTGTCCATTTATTTAACAAACATTTGTAGAGCACATAAATGCTCAAAAATTCTTCTCAGCTATGAGGTATGAAGATGAAGAGAGTTCTTACCCTCAAGGATCTCTGTCTAATGGAGGAGTTGTGAAGCCCTAGGCAGGATTAATCACTGTCTTCCCCATGCTATCCAAAGACTTTGTACATAACTTTGATTGATGCCTTTATCACCTTATACCATAGCTCTTTGCTTATATATCTATGTCTCTCACCAAATAGTAAATGCTTCAAAACATGAATATCTTTCAGATTCTTGCAATCCCACAATCCACCCCAGCGCCTGAGAGCCCATAAATAATGTCCGCTTTAGGAGCAAGAGTATAAGCCATGTAAAATGGAATAGTGTGATCAGAGATTGATTTAATCAGGACCCATATTATCAGCTCATGATAAAAGAAAGAGTAGGAAAGACAGGTGACTCACATAACTTAGAAATGAGTACATATTATATTCCACACAATTTTTCTTCTCTCCTCTGTCCATTTTTCAGTTTTTATGATTGTGGAGGGACTGGTATGGGGGAAAAAATGTCATCTTCAAATGTGCCCAGATAAGAGACTCATGCTCTAAAAGTAACATTAACTTAATATTTGTTACTGGATCATATATCTTAGAAGATTCATGTAAATAGAAACTGCCTAGAATTCCTAGTATTTTACTACTAATAATAGTGTTAATATCATCTCAGCAGGAGATTATGATCCCAAACTACAGTAATTAAAATTTACTTGACTATTAGCCTACATTCCTATAATGTGTTAAAACCAGATTATTCAGAACATCATTCAAAAGAGAACATGGAGTTTTCAAAGGCCCCTTCCCCCAGGATCTCAAAATGTATTAGTAGTATCTCCATTTTAAAATAAGCAAGATTTCCTATAGAATTGAGAGTCCAGAAATTAATATATACATTTATAGTCAATTAGTTTTCAACAAGGATGGTAAAACTACTCAATGGGAAAAGAATAATATCTGCTACAAATCATACTGACATACTGGATATACACGTGCAAGAAAAAATGAAGCCTGACCCTTATCTCACACCATATATAAAAAGTATGGTATATCAAAGACATAAAACTCTGAAAAAAAATAGGGATATGGGGATAAATCTTCATGACCCTGGATTTGGCAAAAGATTCTTACTTAAAATACCAAGAGTAGGAACAACAAAATTGAAAATAGATAAAATGGATTTCATCAAAATTAAAACCTTTTGTGCATCAAAGGATACTATTAAGAAAGTAAAGACAATCCACAAAATGGAGAAAATACTTGCAAATCACTTATCTAATAAGGATCTAGTTTCTAGAATATAAACAGCTCTTAGAATTCAGCAACAAAAGAGTCAAAAAAAAGCAAAGCCCAATTTTTAAATGGGCAAAGGACTTGAGCAGATATTTTTCCTGAAAGAAATGGACATACAAGTGGCCAAGAAGCACATGAAAAGATTGTATACATCCTTAGTCATTAAGGAAATGCAAAGCAAAATAATAATGAAATACTATTTCATACCCACAAAGATGAGCTATAATTTAAAACAGGCAAAAAAATGTTTTTTAAACACGTGAGTTGGTAAAGATGATGTGAAGAGTCTGGAATCTTCACACTAGTAGAAGTATGGTAGAAATGTGAAATGGTGCAGCTGCTGTGGAAACCCATTGGTGGTTCCTGAATAAAACAGAACCGATAGGACATATGAATAAATTTGTTATAAGGACTTGGCTTACTCAATTATGGAGGCTGAGAAGTCCACGATCTGCCACCTGTAAGCTGGAGACCACAGAAAGCTTGTGGTGTGATTTAGTCTGAATCCAAAGGCCTGATAACCAAGGGAGGTGCTCGTATAGATTCCAGTCCGAAGAACCTGGAGCACAGAACGCTAGAGTAGATCAATGTGCCAGGTCAGCAATCAGGCAGGGGGAGCAGAGTTCTTCCTTTTTCCACCATTTTGCTCTATTCAAGTCCTCAATGGATTGGATGATGATCACCCATATTGGGGAGTGCAACCAGTTTACTGAGTCCACCAATTCAAGCACTAATTTAATCCAGAAACACCCTCCCAAACCCACTCAGAAATAATATTTAGATAAATATCTGGGCACTGTGTGATCTGGTCAGGTTGACACACAAAGTTAACCATCACAATAAGTTTAACGTAGAAGTACTGTGTGACTCAACAATTCAGAAGAATTGAAAACAGGTGTTCAAATGAAAACTTGTACGAGAATATTCATACAGCACTATTCATAAGAACCAAAAGGCAGAAACAACTCAAATGTCTACCAGCTGATAAGCAGATAAACATAATGTGGTATATCCATAAAATTGGATATTATTCAGTCATAAAAGTGGATGGAGGATTGACACATAGAACCACATGAACCTTGAAAGCATTGTACTAATTGAAAGAAACCAAGAACAGAACACCACATGTCGTATGATTCCATTTACCTGAAATATTCAGAATAGGAAAACCCAAAAGATACAAAGTAGATGAGTGATTTCTGGAGGTTTGAGGTAGAGAGGGGAATGGAGTGACTTCTTCATGGTTGTGTGGTTTCCTTGGAGGTGCTGAAATTGTTTTGTGAATCTCCTAAACATTACTAATGGCAAATTTTATGTGTCATTTACCACAATATAAAAAGTCAAGATTTCCTAAAATGTTTCTCTGGCCTACCATTCCCAGTCTCTTCAACCTGAAGCTGCTGTGAAGAGATTTTCTTCGACTCTAAAACTGTCCTCAGCCAAACACGTTTGTCACCTTACCTCAATTCTCCCATGTATAATTCTAAAAATAGCTGATAATTGTGTGCCAGGAATATTTTATTTATTTCTTAATTACTTAAAAAACTATTACGTTACACCCTCTATATAAGAAACTGGAGATAGCACATTGAACAAGACAAATGAGAAATCTACTCCCAAAGAACTTAAATCACAGGAAAAAGACAGGCAGGAAGTAGATAAATGAAACAGATAATTTTATGAGCACTCTATTATGAGGATGATAAAACAGAGTGACATGATGGAGAAGGATAGGGAGGGGGGAATCTAGTTGAGCTGAGATTCTAAATGCAGAAAAGAGCTGATTAGGAGAAACCTTCCAAGCAAAGGGAACTCATGTGCAAGAATCCAAGGCAGGAAAGGCTCCAACTTGTTCAGAAAAGGCTACAGTGGCTGAAGCAGAGTAAATGAGAAGTGTAGGCATGCATCAGATCCTATAAAGCCTGTAAGTTTATTGCGAAGCCACTGGAAGGTTTTAGGAGAGAGAAATCATGGTCCGATTGATGATTTAAAAAGACCACCACTCTGGCTGCTGTGCAGAGGCTCTGTAGGATGCAAAGCAGAAGTGTGGAGACCAGGTAGGACAGAGTTGCGTTAGATTTCACACGAGAGACAATGGTGGCCACAGCTGGGTGGGAGTTGCGGAGACAGAAAAATCACCCAGGACTCCTTGCCCTGTCTCCTGCTTCTCCTTTTTTTTTTTTTTTTGCCACTCCTGCCTTTTGGACATCATACAATACTGTATGCCATACCCAGCCTCGGGACCTTGCCTCATCAGACTTTGCTCCCACTTTCTCAGCAGGACCTACCCTGTCCTAGTCTCTGTGTGAGGGCAGAGAGAGGCAGAGGTCTGAGCACATCCATGAACAGCAACAATAACAAGAAACACAAGAAAGCACAGTAGCCAAGATTTCTTCTGTTTTCTAGAATGTGGGCTCTTTTGCAAATAAACTGGTCCAGACACTTCCTGTTTATAGAAGGAGATCCTGCAGTTCAAAGCAGAGCAGGCTTTAAAAGGAGGCTTGGCCTGTGACGTGATTTCATGCAGATGATTCCACAGACCACAACTTGGAAAGCAGTTTATTTATCCCATTATCAATGGGGAGGGCAGACTGGGTGCCCAACTTCTGGTCACCTCAAGTTTTCTTTCTGCTTATTCTCAAACTGAACCAGAGGCAGGTAAACTAGACAAGGAACCCAAATTAGAGAATTTGAAGGAAGGGAAAATGACATTCATCAAGAATATGTCTTGGAAAACAAAACTTCTTCACACTTCAGCTCCTTAGGGAAGGCCCAAGTTTTTAAAGGAAGATGCCTCATGTATTTAAAGAAAAATATAACTTTGGTGAAACAAGAAGTTAACGGCCTAAAAAGTAAGATGAGAGAGAGCTGGGGGCTACAGGAGGCTTCCAATTATACTTAATTCAGTGCATATAAGAAAGTGGAAAGGAAGAGAGGCTGAAAGCTGGAGGGCTCCAATAGGTATTTGCAGAAGTTTGTAAGTGTGGCAGTCAGAGGGACAAAGGTCACCCTAAATTTTCTTAAATTTATAAGCAGATAGCCAGACTGCATGTGCAGGCTATTGAGTGAAAGAAGCAGTGATCTAAGTGGGTTGAATGTACAGGTTTAGCATTGTAATAGAATAGCACTTACCGGCAGGTTAATCTAACATATATAGCTAATGGAGTGCATAATCATGACTGTGCTTTGGGGTAATTAGGCATAAATGGTAAACAGTTTACATAATTAAGCGTAATTGGTTTTACCTTTATATAACTGAACACATTTTAGCTTTTCTTTTCTCACTTTAAGTTTTCTGCATCCATTCTGCTATTAGAAGGGCTGATTTTCCCTGATATTAACACTGAGTTATCAGTGTTAATATTGTAAGGAAGGAAGACCCAAACCAATTAATGTATTGCTGTGAATGTTCAGTCTCTCTTCTGCCTACTTCAAACACTTTAGACAGCCTTTGTCCTCCAGACAGGTTCCTTCTTGGTTAACAGTTATTGGGGCTTTCCTGTTCAGGAGAAAGAAGAAAAGAAAAACTGATACGAAAATATTAGCAAAAAATTTGTAGAGGAAATTGCAGAGGTGCAATGGAAGGGAGTTAGATGATAGACAAAAAGAGGATTCTTTGAGTGATGTGTTATTGCATCAAGAAATAGAAATAAAATCTTCAAGTTATTTTGAAAGTTCTTTGATGGCTAGATATTTATTATTTTTTACCATGATACAGCTTTGAAACTGGACCACATGGATCTTGATGGTGTTGATGACGTTTTAAGTGTTTTACCAATTGCCATTATCAAACACTGACATGAGTATCTTTTAAAGGTCTCAGATCTTACTCTATAATCATCTAAATTCTACTTTCTGTCATTCCCAAACTATGTGTCAAGGCTGAGGACTCTTGTGTTCTATCCAATTCTCCTCTGTCAGTCTCTCTCACCCAGGATTTTCTTTTTCATATGTGGAAAGCCTTGTGTACAGAAAAGACTATTTACAGCTATTTGGCTGATTATAACTGCTGAAGCCATAAATACTAAAACCTAGGTTTCCTCATGTCTTTCAGTTCAGTTAGGTTCAGTAGCTCAGTCATGTCCAACTCTTTGTGACCCCATGGACTGCAGCATGCTAGGCTTCCCTGTCCATCACCAACTCCCAGAGCTTGCTCAAACTCATGTCCATTGAGTCAGTGATGCCATCCAACCATCTCATCCTCTGTTGTCCACTTCTCCTCCTGCCTTCAATCTTTCCCAGTATTGACTTTTCCAATAAATCAGTTCTTCACATTAGGTGGCCAATGTATTGGAGCTTCATCATCAGTCCTTCCAATGAGTATTCAGGACTGAATTCCTTTAGAATTTGCTGGTTTAATCTCCTTGCAGTCCAAGGAAATCTCAAGAGTCTTCTCCAACACCACAGTTCAACAGCATCAATTCTTTGGAGCTTAGCTTTCTTTATAGTCCTCTCACATCCATACATGACTACTGGAAAAATCATAGCTTTGACTACATGGACCTTTGTTGGCAAAGTAGTGTCTCTGCTTTTTAATATGCTGTCTAGGTTCGTCAGAGCTTTTCTTCCAAGGAGCAAGCGTCTTTTAATTTCATGGCTGCTGTCACCATCTGAGGTGATTTTGGAGCCCAAGAAAATAAAGTCTGTCACTGTTTCCACTGTTTCCCCATCTATTTGCCATGAAGTGATGGGACTGGATGCCATGATCTTAGTTTTCTGAATGCTGAGTTTTCTAAATGTTAAATTCTGAATGTTGAATCTCATTTCTTTAGGTTCAGTTTATAAATGGTGTCATTTTATTTAGAAAACTAGAAATTCTATCTCAAAAGAAAACTATAACTCATATTTTTTATTTGTATTATGTTTAATTATGTTTAACAGATCAGATGCCACTAAGGGTCCAGTAAAAGTGTTGGTTGCTCAGTCGTGTCCGACTCTTTGCAACCGCATGGACTATAGCCCACTAGGCCCCTCTGTATATGGAATTCTCCAGGCAACAGTACTGGAGTGGGTAGCCATTTCCTTCTCCAGGGGATCTTTCTGATCCAGGGATCGAACCTGTGTCTCCTGCACTGCAGTCAGATTCTTTACCATCTGAGCAATTGGTAAGCCCAAAGGGTCCAACCCATTTACAAATTAATTAAAACATGTTAAACACTTTATGATGGGGTTTTGATGTGTCAACTTGGCTAGGCTACAGTTTCCTGGTTAATTAACCAAACATTAATCTAGGTGCTGCTGTGAAGGGATTTTGCAGATGTAATTAGCACCCTTACTCAATTCACTTTAAGCAAAGGAGATTATTTTGTGTGAGCCTGACTTAGTTCAAAAGCCTTAAAGGCAGAGCTGAGGCTTTCTCAGAAGGAAGAAAAAAAGGAACTCCTCCTGTGGACAAAGCTTTGGCCCATGTTTATGGAGTTCCAGTCTACATATGGTCTTCTCCCCTAAGGACTTTCCTAACCTCAGACCTCTTAGCCAGTGCCCACAATCACACAAGCCAATTTCCCTATGATAAATCACACACACACATATCATACATTCTCCTGGATCTGCTTCTCAGATTGAACTCTAACTGATACACATTTCAAACTTGGTAAAGCTGATTCTCTCACAAACTTCAAATAGCTGACAGGGCTGATTATAAACCCTATGAGCAAAACTTTGATTACTCTAATAGAAGAAATGTTAAATTAAAAACACACACCAAAAAAACAGGTTTTCTTAAGCTTGCAAAACTGTTTACAAAGCTAATCATGTTCTTACTTTTTCAAATTTAGAAAATCACAAATCTAATAATAAGCATTGTAAATTAAAATCACAAAGCAAAGACGCCAGCTTCTTGAAGTGTCAAATTTTCTTAAAGTTTCAAATGCCTAACTAAAATAACTGATACAATCATCATGATAATCAAAACTTTTTTCTTAAAAACACAAATTATAATAACTATAGGTTTAATTTATTCCCCTATATCTATATTTATTTATATAACTTGCCAAAATTGCAATGTTGTTTACCCAATTTTTTAAAAAATCATAAAAGTAAAATTGGACTTGAATCAGGGTAAGAGAATTTATAACTCAGGTAAATGGTACGAACAACTGAACAGTAATCTCAGCCAGCCTAAAATATGCTCAAGAAACCTCATCTCACAAATGTGTCAGAGAGTTTTATAGACAAATACTTATGAGAAGTAGCTGAACATGAATTTCAGTTTGACCTAATAAGGTAAATTCTATTTGAATCTTCCCTGTTTTGACAGAGAAAAAACTTCCAAAAAAGCTGGAGGTGTCTGAAATGAAGAGAAGGGGATGTCAATGAAAGGAAACAGGAGCAGAAAAGAGAGGCCCAAGTTAGGGAACTGATCCAACGAAGGGCAAATATTTGTTAAAACCTTCATGACAACTATAACACTGAGCCGATGCTGTACAAATGGAGGGCAAGGGAAATATTTAAGAAAGCTTCCTGTAGAAAAATAGGCAGAGCTTGGTGAGGTCACAGGAAAATTCTAGTATAATTTGAGAAATGATACTTCAGGTCAGTGAATTGATTCTAAACCCGACCTATATCAGGACTTCCCTGGTAGTCCAGTGGTTGGGACTCTATGCTTTCAATGCAGGAGGTGTGGAGGGGGGCAGGTTTGATCCCTGGTCAAGGAACTAAGAAACCACATGCCACAACTAAAGATCCTGCATCCTGCAACCAAGACCCGGCCCAGCCAAATAAATAAGTAAATACTACCTATACCTCAACTTTCGAAGAACTATGTCAGATGAAGTTGAAGGGAATGGAGGGAAGGGAGGAAGAAAGGAAAAGAAAAAACAGCACAAAAAGAAATTAACTCCCAAGGCTGAGAAGAGAGGTCTGGAGTCTCAGAGGCCAGGAGAACCACAGATCCCCCAGCCACTTCCAGGAGAGGTGAAGCCACTGGGACCCCAAGAAAAGAAGCAACAACAACAACGAAAGCCTTGGGTTAAAGGATCTAAAGAGAATTTTGCATAAAGTTTTGAGAATGTGGATTTAGAGACTGGTAGGAGTAAGAGTCTTTAGTTTGCCAACACAGGTCCATCTAGTCAAGGCTACGGTTTTTCCGGTAGTCATGTATGGATGTGAGAGTTGGACTATAAAGGAAGCTGAGCACTGAAGAATTGATGCTGTTGAACTGTGGTGTAGAGAAGACTCTTGAGAGTCCCTTGGACTCCAAGGAGATCCAACCAGTCCATCCTAAAGGAGATCAGCCCTGAATATTCATTGGAAGGACTGATGCTGAAGCTGAAACTCCAATACTTTGGCCACCTGATGTGAAGAATTGACTCATTTGAAAAGACCCTGATGCTGAGAAAGATTGAAGGCAGGAGGAGAAGGGGACAACAGAGGACGAGATTGTTGGATGGCATCACCGACTCAATGAACATGAGTTTGAGTAAACCTCGGGAGTTGGTGATTGACAGGGAGGCCTGGCGTGCTGCAGTCCATGGGGTCACAGAGTCGGAGACGACTGAGAGACTGAACTGAACTGAACTGAGGAGTGAGAGTAGCTAAAGATGTAAGAAAATTGGAAAGAGAGAAGAATTTTCCAGAATGTTATTAGATTCCCTTTAATTTCCTTTGAAAATTCAAATAAAGTCCTGAACTACATTTTAAAGACTTTTTTTTGGCTGGACTGTGCATCTAACTACAACAGCAGCCTAAATCCAGGCCACTAGGCAGCCTGGGATTTATTCAGATCACGTATTTTGGAAAGTGATTCACTTAATTCTTCGATGCAGAAATAGAGAAGAATACTTTCTGTTGCTGGAAAAAGTACAGATTTATCAGTTGCTTTTTCCAACAGAGCCAATCTGCTTTACACGGGGTCATCTCTATTCTTTTATTTGGGGACTAGAAACCTATTGTAGATATACTTCTCAAGGCAACACATTATGTAGGTTTCAAAGAGAATCTATAACACTGGTGATAGTGTCCATTTATTTAGTAAGTTATTCAGCAAACATCTGTGAAGAAGTTACCACATGCTCAGCACTGGGCTTAGGTTCTAAGATTAGAGAGATAAGACACAAACTGAGAACTTTGCAGGCTGGTGAGGAACATTGTGAATTGATACCTTTAGTCATTTTGGAAATTAAGTTAGCCACAGCTATTAAAAGGAATACAAATTTCACCCAACTCAGTAAATCCATGCCCAGAAATTTGACCAAATGAAATAATTTAAAATCTTTGACTCTTAATTTAATTTTTAATCAATTTAACTTATTTGAAAATTTTTGTGTTGAATAACTTTAGTCAGCCAGATGTCAGTTCAAATCCTGTTTCTGCCATTTATAAGACTACGACTTAGCTTCCTGGAATTGTGCTATCGGTAATATAAAAATTAGGATTCTAGCACCTGGAGTCCTTGTAAGTCATCGTAATTAACTGAAACATGTAGAGTTTATCATTGTGTCTGGGACATGAAAATGCTTAATAAACAATAATGTCTCCTCTGAACCACAGAAAGGTTACATTACATGTCGTTGTTTTGTCTCTATGTTGTGTCCAACTCTTTGTGATGCCATGAGCTCTAGCCCACTAGGCTTCTCTGTCAGTGGGATTCCCCAGGCAAGAATACTGGTGTGGGTTGTCATTTCCTTCTCCAGGGGATCTTCCTGACACAGGGATAGAGCCGGCATGTTTGCTTGGCTGGTGGATTCTTTACCACTGAGCCACCTGGGAAGCCCTACATCTATATATAAGTTTCTAAACATGCAAATGAGGCTGAAAAAACATGCACTTTTTGGATAGTTTTTATTCTTTTTAATTTTAATTTCCTACAGTGTTGTTCTGTAGATGAAACTTTGAGCCCCAGATTCTGAATTATGTTAATATATTTCATTGTGTTGGGGAACATAATGCTTTTTCTTTTTCCAAAGGCAAGACACGTTTTGACATATAATAAGGAAAGAGCAATCCTTCTTGGTATCCATGTACCCTCGTGGTTGGGTGCTCAGCCTCACTACATTAGCCATGCAATTATTAGCCACTCAATAAACATTTATTGAAGATCTACAATGGGCTAGATACTGGCCCATGGTTTCAGAATGAAACCATGTGATTCTTGTCCTCAAGGGGTCTATTTCTGGTATTTACAGACAAATAAATCTATTATTACAGGACAAGGAAATCCTATCACAGAATTACATCCAGTTCTACTATGGGAGCCTGGAGGAGAGGCACCTAAACCAGACTGGTTGGTTAGAGAGGGCTTCCTGAGGTTGTGGTTAAGCTGAGTCTTTAGGATGATGAGAAGTAGTAAGATTTAAAAAAGCAGAAGAGTCATGCCCAGAAGAAAGAAAGGTATATGCAAAGGGAAGGAAACAGCATGATTGATAATGGAGAGCCAAAAATAATCATTCCACACTTCACATTTACATTATATTCTCTGGAATTTTGTTCTTCAGATGAATTCAAACCAATTTTCTCAATTACCAGATATTCTCACAAGACAAGAAAGGAAGACTTAACTCTGAAATTACCCCCCCAAATATTCACCACTTTGCTCCTTGATGTTGGCCTCTCTCTGTGAAATACAGAACAAAGCAATGATTCAGAAGAGCAAGGAGGCAGAGCATCAACTAATACATTGGTTTTCTTGGCCATGTTAATCTGGCAGAAGATTGACTCCACTGGAGGAACCAAAAGCACTGAACATTTACCCAAAATGCATCTGCACACTTTTCCTTTAGTACCTTTCACCTCCAATCATGAACTTTTCAATTGCATTAAAGATAAGAAGTAGGAATGGATAAATTGAGAACAACTGGCCAAAAGGGCATGTTTCTTGAAAATATAATAAATGGAGTCACATCTCACACAGGGTTTAGTTTTAACAGTTAGAAATAAGACACAATGAGTGTGGTCCAAAGTACTCTTGAATATCTCATATGCTATGCTATGCTATGCTAAGTCACTTCAGTCGTGTCCGACTCTGTGCGACCCCATAGACGGCAGCCCACCAGGCTCCCCCATCCCTGGGATTCTCCAGGCAAGAACACTGGAGTGGGTTGCCATTTCCTTCTCCAATGCATGAAAGTGAAAAGAGAAAGTGAAGTCGCTCAGTCATGTCTGACTCTTATCGACCCCATGGACTGCAGCCTAGGAGGCTCCTCCATCCACGGGATTTTCCAGGCAAGAGTACTGGAGTGGGGTGCCATTGCCTTCTCCGTGAATATCTCATAAGCCACCCACAAAGAATAACATGTACATTTCATGTTGACAACCCTGTTCTTCAGTATTGTGCGTGTATAAATGTATAATGCCTACAGTAATAAAAGTCTATGGTAAGTGGCACATATGCAAAATAACATTTAAGCCATTTTTATGTAAATTATTTAGAAGAGCACTTGGAGAGTTGAATTTAAAAACAAACATATGATGGGTCTCTACTTTATAAATCCCTGTTCAATATGTAATGTCAGTCCAGGAATTTAAGATCTTTGTAGGCCTAAGAAGAGCACTGGACTTGGAATCCGAAGACCTGGGATCAAGTTCTGCCTCAGTCACTTATTGACACAAAGGTCCTAGGGGTTTCTAAATCCTTTGGTGTCAAAGCCTTTTGTAGTGTTTTTCCAAGACAGTAAACGTTCACGTTTCTGTTTGACATTTGACGTGTTGGCCCCATGCACCAGACGTGGATATGAAAGAGCACTGGGCAGCTCAGCCAGGAACCCATGACTTCTACCCCTTTCTGTGCTTAGTAATCAGAACTAATCAAGAATCTTTTTATCTCCCTTAAATACCTTCACTCATTCTCTTATTTACTGCTTAATAAATGTTTAGACTATTTTTAGAATGGACTGTTTTAAAAAGTATAACACAATCTTTAAAGAGAATTAAAGAGGTTTTCCCAGTTTATATATGGAATGAAAAACAGCCACAGGAATCATGTGTATGATAAGTTGACCACAAGTTATTTTTCAGAAAGCAAGTCTCATTCAGGATCGACAATGACTGTGTTCAAAAATTAGGGAACAGAGCAAACAACGAAGCGCTAACCTATCTGCCAAATTGGTACTAGGAGGGAGGGAAAAAAAGATGGAGATGGAGACAGAGGGAGGAAAGGAGATCAACCTTGGCTTACTGGCTGTGCCCTAAGAATTCCAGAAAGTTATGGGTATTATCATCACTGTCTCAGGTCCCCTCATCTGTGGATCCCTCAGAACTTAGGAAAACCAGCTAACTTGAATCTTAACCTCTACACACTCTAGCAGAGATGGCCCTTTTTATATGAATGGCTATATTTCATTTTTAAAAGGTGGTTGGTAAACTGGGTTCCTTTGGGGATTTCTACAGTATCATGGGTCTGTTTTCCAAATAATTCAGGCTCAATAAAACTGCCAACTGTGCTTTGTCACTTGATTTTGTTTTTCAAATATGGGTAATTTAATCCATATGTTGCTCATTCATAAAAATCTCTACAATGCAGTTTAAGATATTTTAAGAGCCACTTGTTTTCCCAGGAGATACTGGGGCTTACTTAATACTTTTCTAGAAACTATTTTTAAATCAGATTTCAAAACAGGGGGCTCTCTTTTTCTTATGAAATCTGGATCCTGAAATTTTAGGTTGGGTTTGAAAAGTGATTCCAAATGTTGGGTCTTGTATTTTGTTTGTAGACCACTTGCTCTGAGACCCATTTCAGTGGGTAAGTCATCTCAGCTTTGGAGCTTAAAATCTCTTTAAAGGGAAGAAGGGTGACCAAAGAATGCAAGCAATATTAGTCAGATCCCATTGCACGACTTGTTTTAGGAGCAGGCATCCCAGGAGCTAATGGAAAGATCCTAAATTTCCTTGCGTGTGTGCCGACTGTATTTTCCCAGGGAACTAAGGTTTCATTTAGAAAATTACTTTTTTAGGGTTCTAATTATGCTACTTCCCTGCAAGGTTGACTCACATCATGCAGACATGAAGTGACATGTCTGTTGCAAGAAGAATCCTCCCCCAATGGATGTGGCTCAAGTTTTAACCTCAGAGAAGTTGTTTCACTTGCAGGCAAAGGCCTTCTTCATGATGCCAGTTCAGAAGCTCTGCCTTATTTCCTCCCCTTTCCAACTTTAATCTTCAGAAAGATAAAATCTGCCTCAAGAACAGAACAGAAATCTGTGCTCATCCCAATGTCCCCCTGCGTCACGGTCACCCTCCACTTTCTTTAGTCTGAAAACAGCTGTAAATGCATTCCTTTCTACATTGCTAATTGCTGGGGAAGCTGAGAACACAGAGACTGCAAATGCGGCTTTGTTTTTCCTTGCCATTTTAAAGTAGAGCTGGTCTTTTAACTGCTTTGGGGAAAAAAAAAACCTCTACTACCCAAATGGAAGAGGCCTGAGAGAATTCCCTATTACATCATGATTAAACTATAGGGTCTCCAAAGCTGACTGCCCATGTTAAAATCCCAACTCTGTTACATACTAGCTGTGAGACCTCAGTCACTCTAGTCCCTCTGTGCCTCAGTTTCCCATATGTCAAATGGAGATGACAACAGTACCGAATAAAGAGATTGCTCTGAGTAATGAATGAAATTAAACAGGTATAGAGCCAGGCATTCAAAACACACCGGTGTTACCAGGATCTTTCTCCCTTCTGACTAGTTCTGCCCTGTCAGCCAGCAACACCCTTCTGAGAATCCCCAAAGATTTGCTTCAGAAGACGTACACTCCATGTGTTTCTACTTGCCATTTATTCCACAGATATCTAGCTAGGTGGCAGACTCTGTTAAGTGTTGGTGTATTATTTTGTTCCCCTAAAAATACAGACTCAAGATTCACTTTCATCAAATGGTAACAGAGAAAACCCACTACTCCATTCAGCCTGTCCCCAGCTTCTGTCTGATCCAACATGCTGAGGCTGGAGGACCCAATTTCTCCCAAAGGTTTGCCTACACCAGAGACTCATTAAATGAGAAGAAGCATGGATGCTCCTGAGAGAAAAAGGCTAGATAACATCAGCACTTTGTATTAACATCATTCACTTGGTAGACCCAGGCTCCTGACCCAGCTAAGAAGCCCCTTTCGCATGGGAAGAGCCCACACCGCTGAAGGAGACTAAGTGATGCGTTCCCTTCCGGTGCCCAGGGACCTATGTGTGCTGCTCATTAGTGGTAAATGGTAGCTGTGTGTGGAAATCCCTGCACATTGAGAAGACAATACAACCCTCAGGAGCCATAAATCACCTGCACTGATTCTAAAACTGACTGAGATGTGGCTGGAGAGTTGTTTGTTCAGAATTTAATTTGATGCACCAGCCGTTGGACCGGCTTTTATTTGGTGTTAAACTGCTACACTTCTAAGCTACTGGAGCTGACTCAGGTGTTCTTGAGGTTTTGTCTTCCTCCCCGCCCTGCCTCCCACTCCTAACCCCCAGGTTTGCAGCAAAGAGAATAGAATACGTTTCTTTCAAAACTTGCTTCTGCCCATGTTGAAAAGCACCCGTGTCGGGGGAAAACATGCTGATCGAGTGACACAGTAGACTGTGGTGCCTGCAGCAACTGCTGGACTCACAGCTGGGCACAGCTGGATGAGGGTTAGGTTTGGCATCTTCCAGGGGTGACCTCTCTATACCCTTATAAAGATCAAGGCCCGCTGGAAAATACAGCCCAGTGTATTTGTAGCTGTTGGATACAGTTCTAACAGCAGGCAAAAAAAGAAAATATGAGCCCCTTATTTCCAGCCCTCAGTTAACTAGCCACCTGAAATCCTGACCATAGAAATTTTCACCTTCCTGCTCTGCACCTTCGTGCATCTCCTTGCACACTAGCTGCTCTCTTTACCAAGCTTAGCCTGAGCCACCCATGGTCATACTCCATCTCCAAGGACATGGTGTTCCTCCTCTCTGTCCACACCTTCCCTCTCTCCCATGTCCCTGTCTGGCTCAGGTGATTCCTCTCCTGTTCCTTCACTCACTCCCTGCCTCAGCTGTCCATTGGCTGGCTTCTGGCTGCACTTGACCTCCTGGCTTAACCTGGGATCTGAGGTTAGCCATATTTAGGTGACCTTTACTCATTCATCCCTTTCAGATGCTTCCATACCCAAAGGGTAATCCACATACCCAATCACTCTAACCATCTGTAGGAAATGCTCCATTTCAGAGCTTGTCCCACAGGACTTGAGAGAAGTCTTGTATTAATTATTGCAGTTATAGTGAGTGATTTCACTTTCACTTTTCACTTTCATGTATTGGAGAAGGAAATGGCAACCCATTCCAGTGTTCTTGCCTGGAGAATCCCAGGGACGGGGGTAGCCTGGTGGGCTGCCGTCTATGGGGTCGCACAGAGTTGGGCACGACTGATGCGACTTAGCAGCAGCAGCAGTGTGTGCCCATAGAAGTCATCCTTCTAGGCTCCTCTCCAAGCCTTTTCCTTCTAGATGCTCTTCTTGATGGTCTCAGCCAGATTTGAATTCTCCCACCTGTGAATTCCCACAGCTCTTTTCTCATAAGCCTTTTACCTCCTTAAACCCTTTAGTGTTTCCTCTGTCTAAATTATCTTCTCTGCAAGATTATGACCCTCTGAATGTAGGCTATGTTTTGATTAATCTCAAGCCTAGTCTTCTACTTTTTGTCATTGTACATGTGTTTTGTTTGATTAATTTGGACTGAGCAACCAAATCGTCACTTGGCAGTGCTGGTAATCTTCAGCCTTGCACATGGAAGGTTCAGTTCAGTTCAGTTCAATCGCTCATGTTCATAAATCAATGCTTTTTATAAGTGATATTTGCAACAAGTATTTCTACATGTTTCTTTGCTGTTGTGGCTGAGTCATGGAGTTTGGATAAGTGACAGAGAAGCTAAAATTGATGAAAAAACCCACCCAACAAGAAAGAGAAATAGCAATCCTTCGGCAAAAAGGGGGAATTCAAAGAGAAGAAAAGGCAGGAGATCAGAAATGGGAAGACACTGACTCACCCAGGATTCAACTCACTTGGATGGGGTTTAGTGAGTGCGAAATTTGAAACCTTGGATGAATTAGAGAGGAAGGTAGACAAGCAGAAATTCTAATTTACTGTGGTTATACTAGCTAGTATAATCTTCATAAGAAGAGATGAATCCAATATAGTCACCTGGGAGTGCTGAAGTGGTGGTCTCAGAAAATTGGGTAGCAAGAGAGCCTGAATGAGTATATTCATTAGTATGTACAGTTGACTCTTGAACAACATAGGTTAGGGGTACCAACCCTCAAGTCTTTGAAAATCCACTGATAACTTCACAGCAGCCCCCCAGTATGTACGTGTGGTTCTACATACGTGGATTTAACCAAATGTGTACGGCAAAGTTCCATAGTGCATATTTATTGAAAAAAAGCCAGTATGAGTGGACTGATGCAATTCAAACCTGTAGTGTTCAAGCATCAACTGTATAAGCACAGTTGTGGGGGAAAAAATCAATTTCCTTTATTCCTACTTGAGGGACCCAGCAAGCTCTAGCATAATAGCATAAAGCTGTAGGCTGAAGTAATGAATCCATGCTGGCCCTGTCCTAGGTTGGGACTGATCTTTGGACTTAATTTTCTTATCCCTGTAGTCAGCTGGTGGCTGCCTTCTGCCCCGTCTCTGGTCCCA
The DNA here is from genome assembly GCF_003369695.1 of Bos indicus x Bos taurus. NCBI lineage: Eukaryota > Metazoa > Chordata > Mammalia > Artiodactyla > Bovidae > Bos > Bos indicus x Bos taurus. The sequence continues at coordinate 23,987,518 of NC_040083.1, read as the reverse complement.
TCAAAAGCTTTATTATCTCCTGGATTTCCCACATTCAGGAAGTCAGTGTCTGAACAAGATTATTATTAGTGATTTTATGCTTTTCAAATGCCTGGTGGGCTATTTAGTAGCTATGTGACCTTAAGCAAGTTTCTATGTCTGCAAATTGATGATCATTATTTCTATGACACTTAACTATTGTGATAATTAAGAATTAACACAACGTGTGATGAACCTGGTTGGTACACCCCATTTCACCACATTATGAAATCAATTACACTTCAGTTTTCTCCATCTGCTACACGCCTTTGCTGCTTCCCATACCTCTGCTCTCTACTTTATTCCCTTCCATCATTTTACGGACTTGTCGTCACAATTATCCTTCCTCCCCCAAGACTGTTCATGGTCCTCTCTTTTTTGTGGTTTACCCCTTAATCATCTAACATACTCGGATATTCCCTATCTTGAACAAAATCTACTCAAGTTCAACTATCTTGGCTTAGTATCATACTTTCACTTCCAAAATGATTGTTAAGAGTGTTCAGCTATATGCTAACTCCATGTCACAGCCTACAATCTCAATTAACTATAATCTAGGTTATGGATTCTACTAGATTCTATCCTACTTGAAAATGCCGTTTCTCTTGATTCTTTTCAATAACCTAGTTTATCACCAGTGACCCACCTTTCCAAAAACATTACTTGCATCCTTGAATCATGACGCTTTCCTTTCTAGAAATTTCAGTGTCTTTAAAGAGTAAAATTCTGAGTCTTCACTTTAGCATTCACTCTCCATGACCCCACTGTATCTTCCTACACCTGATATTTCCATAAAGACAAAATTAAAATAGAGTTTCCTGATGAAAGAAAGTTCAGAAAACTTCGCTTACTATTCCCTCTTTAGAGATTCTTCATGTGTATTGTGACACTAATGGCTCTATGAGGAGCTCTGGGGCTCCCCAGGTGGCTCAGTGCTAAAGAATCTGCCTGCAATGCAGCAAACTCAGGTTAGATCCCTGGGTTGGGAAGATCCCCTGGAGAAGGAAATGGCAACCCACTCTAGTATTCTTGCCTGGGAAATCCCATGGAGAGAGGAGCCTGGCAGTCCATGGGGTCTCAAAAGAGTTGGACACAACTTAGCAATTTAACAACAATATGAGGAGCTCTTCAGGAAAGAAAACTTATTCAATAAGTCCTTACCTATTGCACAGTAAAATCTATAAAATATTTTTATTACTATTTGACTTTTTAGTGAACAAGTGTTATTTCAAGTTGTTTTTAAGCTACTAAAATAAGTATCTGGGGCTCTATATTTGCAGCCCTTTCCAAGACTGTTCTAGGACTTAGATGTAGTGTGTGACCAATATCAACTGGATTTCTAGATTGCTTCCTAGTATAAGCATGACTTTTTCTTATTTAAAAAAAGTTTTATACCACATTTGTCTGAAATGAATAGGAAGGCAATGAACTATAGAGTCTCTATGACACAAATATTTTCTTTAACTCTCCCAAATGGCTCATTTCTCAATATCCTATATGACTCAAAGGGAGGATGAACAGACTTTTTAAAATTACCTCCTAGAGCCAGAAGTCAAGCTGATTCTGTTCAAGTACACAATGGTATGTATAATTTACAAGTTTATGAAACAGACATGATTATACACAATTTTACCAACAATAAACCAAGGCTCAGTGTCACCCACCAATTAAGTGACACTTTATTCAAATTCAGAAATGCTGGTTCTAAAAATCTTTACTCTTTGCACAAAACGGAAGCCTTTACCAATAGTGAGGCAAACAACAGTAACGTGCCAATGCAGGTGATGAAAAGGAAGGCCACCCAAGAAAAGAAAACCATTTGGCCTGGGTGATTATCTTTGCCAAGAGTAGTGGGAGGAGCAGGAACTGTAGGTACCAGGTGCCAAATCCAGTCCTACCATGAAGAACCAAAATGAAGGAAGACAAAACAAAGGAAAAAAAAAAATCCAATAATGTGCTCAAATTGCCTCAACTCCTGCAAAGCTATTTGCTCTAGGGAAAAATCAACTGCAAGCCATTTTTTTCTCCTTGTCTTCATGCTGATTATCTGGTATAACAAAAATTTGACTCGACTATGCCAAGTAGGTTATCTGCTGCAGAAGATGATGAAACAAGAAACTATAAGCTTCCATTAGAGCCATTAACTGTGTTTTACTCTTTTCTCCCATATGTGTTTCCCACTTCCTAACAATTACATTCTTGAATATTCATTGAATGCTACTTGAATGAATGAGTGAATGAATGAAAATAGGTTTATATAAGAGAACTATTTAAATTCCCTACCAACCCCTTCATTAGTTTTGGCAGCCTCAATATGTATGGGGGCTTCCTTAGTGGCTTAGATGGTAAAGAATCTGCCTGCAATGTGGGAGACCCAGGTTTGATTCCTTGGTCAGGAAGATCCCCTGGAGAAGGGAATTGCAACCCACTCCAGTATTCTTGCCTGGGAAATCCATGGACAGAGGAGACTGGCAGGCTACAGTCCGGAACAAGACATTTACAAGTAAAATGCTTTCAAAATGTGTATTCTGAAAAGAAGAAATGTATCAACATTGCTTGTGGGTGGCTGAGTACATCAGTCATCAACAAGTCAATATTTCTACACATATGACTGTAATATTTTGATAGTGCATTATCACAACACCTAGTGTTCACTCAACACTTCCATGCATTCCTGACCTCAGAAGCAAATCAAACTGTATCTTGTGGATCTACATCGAGTGCAAGCCCTACTGATGGAAAAACCTCTCTGCCTACAAGACACTGATATTCTTTATATGTTACCTGCTAAGTTGAAAGAGTACAATGAAAAAAAAGTGGCTTGGTGGCAGCATTTCACTAGATGTTAGAATGACATGATCAGAAAATAAAATAAGAAAACTTTTGTTCTTGATGCTTTTCACTGAAGATTCTTGGACCTTCTCTGAAAATCCAGTTCTACAAGGCTTTTTCTGCAAAATTATTGGCAGATAGGAACTTTTCAGCTAGCACGTGTCAAAGCCTCCGCCAGGAATGTAAACTGTACAATAATTTTTTTCTGTCTTCAGACACCTAGAACAGAAACCTTAAACACCCAAGTGTCAAAAGAAGACAGATAACCCAATAAATTTGCTAGAGCAGGGACAGGGAAAACAAACACAGCCCTTCTGTTATACAGACGTCTGTTAACTCGCTTGGACCACTAGCCTGAAACCTCAGCCTGCCACACGTCTTTCCTGTCGGGCTGTTTATTTAGACTCCTGTAAAGCCTCTTGGCACCCATTTTTAATTTTCAGCTTGCTTCTTGTTAGTTTTCTGAAAAGCATAGCAAGATCCACTGTTTAACAAAAACACACACAAACCAGGGAAGGAGGAGATGGATAGTGGGAGGCAGTGGGTGCAGGCAACTCCCGGCAAGTGCAAGAAGACCACATTCCTGGTCCCATTTGTTTGTAACGGTGTGCAAGGTTTGCAACTGGGGTCATTCCATCACACGCACTTGGGTTTAACTCTCTGTTCATCCTCAGGAAGGGTTTTGCTTCATGTAGTCTTGTAGTCTGCATTCACTCATGAAACATTTTCTTCATGCTCCTTGCTAATGTGTAAGAAAAAGAACCTTCAGTGGCACTTTATATTTCATTCTGGTGGCTTTGATCAGAGGGCTCGAAGAGGCTGCAAGCAATCATCATGTCCCACTAAAGAGGAAAGATAATAGACTGTTGAATTCAAAGATCATCATCAAGTAGTAGTATTTTTCTTCAATGTGACTGATAATCCATGAAGCAGCAACTATTTATCAAGGAACTGTTACATTCAAAGTGCTGGACCTGATCTATGGGAAAAGTGAACATATTTTGGGAACCAAAAATTGGAATTCAGAGTCTTGCATGAAATAACTGTGGCAGGTTCCAACTCAAGAGGCAGTCCAGACAATGAAGTGTGGGTGCCTAAAGTACTGGAATTTATAGGCATTTTGATGTCTTAGGGGAGCCATGTTAAAGACTGTTTAAAAGTGGGCTGCTTGTCCTGCAAAAGCATGGCTTAGGGTCTCTGTAGTTATGGGGAATATAAAATTTCTTCATCTCTGCACTGTCTCTTGGCTCCCAGCTTCGTACAGTTGGAAGCGATCTCTCAGTTTCCTACAAGCCCAAAGACTCAGTTTATACTTCTTTTATAGTTTTCATCAGTTTCTACAGTGAATAGTAATTTATCCTGGAACATAGTGATTTCCTTAAAATTGTGAGGTTGTCAGGGACTGTTGGGTAAGAGAAGGAAAGAAAGAGATTCTTTAAAAAAAAAAAAAAAAAGTAAATTTCACCCATAATTCAATTATATGTGTGTGTGCTTATGTATGTCTGTGTGCCCACATGCATATATGTGCATATAAAGGAAGAAGTGACAGTCTCAGACTATCTCTAACAAACAATCCCACCCCTCCCCCAGGATTAATCGCATTAGCATTTAAAGGCATTACTTTCCTAGATTTTGTTCTGGTGCTTAAATCTGATCTATCAGATCAGATCAGTCACTCAGTCATGTCCGACTCTTTGCGACCCCATGAATCGCAGCACGCCAGGCCTCCCTGTCCATCACCAACTCCCAGAGTTCACTCAGACTCACGTCCATTGAGTCAGTGATGCCATCCAGCCATCTCATCCTCTGTCGTCCCCTTCTCCTCCTGCCCCCAATCCCTCCCATCATCACAGTCTTTTCCAATGAGTCAACTCTTCACGTGAGGTGGCCAAAGTACTGGAGTTTCAGCTTTAGCATCATTCCTTCCAAAGAAATCCCAGGGCTGATCTCCTTCAGAATGGACTGGTTGGATCTCCTTGCAGTCCAAGGGACTCTCAAGAGTCTTCTCCAACACCACAGTTCAAAAGCATCAATTCTTTGGTGCTCAGCCTTCTTCACAGTCCAACTCTCACATCCATACATGACCACAGGAAAAACCATAGCCTTGACTAAACGAACCTTTATATACATATATTACACAAACCGCCACATATGTACTTCTTTTCCACAAAGATGGAATCTACTATACCTATTGATATGCAACTTGTTTTTATAATTCCATTATATTATATGTATATCTGATGAAGTACATATTGTTCTATACATTCTTTCTAATAGTTGCATAGTACACCTTTAAATAAATATACCATCTTTTATTTAACTAATTCCCCAGCTGGATGAACACAAAACTCATTGCCAACTTTTGGTTTGACAAACAAGGCTGCAATTAACATCATTATGTATATTTTTTCATCGTTGTTGTTTTTTGTTTAGTTGTTAAGTCTTGTCTGACTTTTTTGAAACCCCACGGACTATAGCCCACCAGGCTCCTCTGTCCATAGGGTTCTTCAGGCAAGATTATTGGAGTGGGTTGCCATTTTCTTCCCCAGGGGATCTTCTTGACCCAAAGATTGAACTCACGTCTCGTGCATTTTCTTCCCCAAGGGATCTTCTTGACCCAAAGATTGCACTCATGTCTCTGGCAGGCAGATTCCTTACCACTGAGCCACGAGGGAGGATGAGATGGTTAGATAGCATCACCAACTCAATGGACCTGAATCTGAGCAAACTCAGGGAGACAGTGGAGGGCAGAAGAGCCTGGTGTGCTACAGTCCATGGAGTCACAAAGAGTTGGACATGACTTAGCAACTGAACAACAAAAAATGTATTTTTTCACTGATTTTAGTTAGTGCTGAAAGATATTAATATCTTCCTAGAAATAGTGATGCTGACAACCGGGACTCATCTTTAGTTATTCATTTCTCATAAGAAGGAATTTGAGATGGAAGGGGAAGAGATCATCAGCAACATAAGCACAGAAGGTCTGGAAGACAAGTGTCAGCAGGGCCCATCCACATGCTGTTGGGAAAAAAGGAAGCCTGAGTCTCTGACTTCTGGTGTCTGGTCTCACTGGGAAAGGATCTCTGAGAGAGCAGTGCTTCCAGCTCTCTTAGGTGGTCATTTTAATTCTAATGATTATTAGGTAAATTTAATAGCACCTAATTCCTATAGGTTATTCAGATTCTATTCTCACTAAATGACATTCTCTGCCAAGTCTGTCTTTTGGGTTTGTGTAACTCCTCCCTTGAGACACGGATCCTCCCAGCATGCCCATGAACTCCTTGAATGTACAGAATTACTGTCCTGTGGGCCATTTGAAAGCCATCTTGTTATTAATGGTGCCAACAACTTGCCCCCATGCTATATCTTCAGTTACATGCTTGGATAGATGATCACAAGCTTCTAGAAAGCAAGAGCCACAGTGGTTTGAGTTTGTCAGTCCTATAGCTAGAGGACAGTGGCAGAGGGGCCACTGACTGCTAAGTCAGTTTCTCAGCATCTTTGCATTGAGATCTTACTGGTTCAGGCTGTCATCCATGACATCAGTACTGCCTGCAGTTGACTCTACTGTCTTCAGTCTCACTCTCCTCAAAAGCACTCTTAAAGAGCATCCTATTGTTTATAAAATAAAGTGCAATCCCCTAAGAGCTGGCATTTAAAACCTGAGTCCATCATAATTTAGTGGTCCAATTTCTCACTACACTACACACTTTTCTATTCCCATTTCCAGGTCTCCGCTTCTACTATTCTTTCCACTTGAAAGACGCTTCCATTCCCATCACTTTGTCATTGAGAAACACAAACTGTATTTGTAAGATAGAAGGTAGAAAAGTCTCACTGAAGGGTGGGAACTTCTGTGGAAATGTGAAGGTTTGACAAGGCTGGAGACTTGTGTGGGGAGGAAGAGTTTGGGACAAACCAGTCAGAGACCTAGCTCCCTCCCTCCCATCTCTGGCTTTTCTTTTTGAGCTATGGTGGCTAACCACAGAATAAGGTCTTTTAATAATTAAAAAATATTTTCATAAATAGATATTGTTGTATATTATTTTTATAAAGGTAAAATTGGCATTTTATCTCAACCTTTCTTGGGTGGCCAAGGTAGAAAAGCTGTGAAACAGACATTAAATCTTTATTTGTTCGATTAACATGATACTGTCCCTTGGAACTAGATAAAAAGTGAATTATTCAATGAGGGGGAAGAAACCTTTCTAAACTCAACCAACATGATGCTTATTTTCTTTTTGAACTTGGTTCATTGACACCACCACCAAGCAATCATTTTTGAAGTTGTTTTAGAAACAATTTGGCCAAGTTGGTCAGATTCATGTTAATACTCATTTGAAGTTTAACATTTTTTTTCTTGAGAAAAACAGAGATTTTTAAACAAGTTGTTAGATATTATTCTATAAGGCAATTCAAGATCTAGAGTACTTTATTCAGAAGGATTCTTATTTTATTTTCTTATATCATGTGGAATATGTAATGTTTTCCAAGTTTCAAGGATAAATCTTTCCTAAAAGTTGCCCTGACTTGCTGTTTACCTTGCTGTAAAGAACAGAGGGAGACCCAACCATGAACCCATCTCAAATGAAGTTCAGACTTAAGGTTAAATACCTTTGCTGCCAATCAGTTCTGCCCCCAAAAACGTTATAAAAAGATCCAGGACACCTCTCTCCTTTGAATTGGCTGTCCAGTTCTCTGAATACTCCCACCTCCAAAGCTGAGATACTCAGATCTACTATACTTATGAAAAAGGTAAAAATTTTCCCAGAGCATTGAAAACTACGTGGCAGTCCATTTTGTGCAATAAAGCTTTGACACAAAAATAAATGGGCCACATCACATCAACTTGACTGGTTTCTAGATCTCTTGATGTCTGGAGATTTCTGCTTTATATCTTGTTTTAGAAGAAATAAAAACTGGGCCAAAGCTGGAGAAAGGAGCTAATTCTGAGTTTGGCAAGTGTCCAATATAGATGTGCAGTAAATAGGTGATCAAACAGAATACAACTCCAAGATTCAAGCCCTTAATCAGAGCTTATGATTTCTTTCTAATGGAAAACTTCACCTACCAGTTTTGGAGGACAGCCTGTGTTCAGGACCTATTTTATCAGTCTTGAGCGGATAGCATCACAAAAGAGTGCAGTTAACCAGGGGCAAAGGAGAGGGTGGGATGAACTTCTGAAAGCAGCATTTCCATATATTCACTACCATTGTATAAAATAAATAGCTAGCAGGACGCTGCTGTATAACGTAGGGAGCTTAGCCCAGCACTCTGTGACTACCTAGAGGGGTAGCATGGCAGGGGCGGGAGGGAGGCTCCAGATGGAGGGGATATATACTTTCAACTGTTTGCACTGTTGTATGGCAGAAACCAACACAACTTTGTTGGAAAGGTTTTTAAAGGAAACCGGCCAAGCACAAAAAGAAAGAGAAGGCAAAATAGAACTATCTCAGGAGAGGAAAGGTACAAAGAGCTATTAGAGGAATCTGTTTCCAAACCAGGTACAACTTACCCTTGAAATTAAAAAAAAAACTATCCGCCTGTACCTTTGATGATGGCGCAAAGCCATGAGAGACATTTTTCCAGTGAGAGTCGAATGTGAATTATGACTAGTTTAGAAGAAAATGCCTTTCACAGGAAGTCTTTGGCAGCTGTGGAAGCTGGATTTAGAAAGGAGTTAATTTAAGTGCACAAATAAATGGAATCTATATACATGGGTATTAGGAATGTCATTTTTGACATTTAAAAAGAATAGATCTTGACCTCAGTTGGAATATATATGTGATATGTCTCCCATCTCATTCCTAACATCACTAACTGGTGCATTACAACTTGGAAAGTAAATGAAGAGAAATGGCATTCTGTCACTGGATCAACATGTTATTTTAGAAATCCCAGTTTTAACACAAAGAATATGTTGACAATGGATGGAGCGTGCACTCGCTGAAAACCTCACACAGTGCAGCTGGTAAATCACCCAGAAAGCCAATTCTATGTAAATGCTTATGGAACCTCTAAGGGGAAATCCAAAACTTTTTTTTTTTAAATCACATCAAAAGTGAAACACAGTCTTCCAGCAGCAACAAACTGGGAAAGTGAATGGCAAAACTCGGGTTTCTTCCTCCACTTGGGAAGCCAATCTTTTCTTCCTTTATCTTTAAGTTATTTATTTTAATGGGAGGCAATGAGGGCTTGTATTTGTATCCAGGTTGATTCTAAAACATTGAGTGGATTTATATAACAAATCCTCAGGAGGTAAAAGATCCTGATGAGAAACTCATCTTCTCTAACTTGTAACCACAGTATCTAATTCAGATGACCTCCTGGTAATTCCAAGAGCTTTCCTCTCTAATTCCAGTTCAACTTGGCTGTTGGGTCTCAATTTTCATCAAGCTTCTATTCAGGGCTCAGCCACACACACAGTAAATATGCCCATCAACCATGAAGAGATTTAATATTTTTGTTTGTTGGTTTTGAATTCAATGAGCTGAATTTGAAACAGTTAGTAAATAATCACTTTCCAAGAGGTGATATTTTTCATCTTGAAATGACCATTGTTTTCTTTAGTGCCATGTCTAAGATCAGAGATTAGCCAACTTTTTCTGTAAAAGTCCAGATAGTAAACAGTTTCTGTTACAACTCCTCAATTTTGCCACCGTAACACAAAAACAGTCATAAATAGTACATCAACAAGTAGGGTTGTGTTTCAATAAAACTTTATTTAGACATGTATTTGAATTTCACATAATCTTCATGTATTAAACAATATTATTTTTCTTTGGCTTTTTTTCCAACCCTGTAAAAATATAACAGCAATTTTTAACTTGCAGACTGTGCAAAAACATGACACATTAGGTCCAAGGCCCAAACCTTGTTGACCCCTGTCTGAGAACCTCAGAAGGGAAGAGAGTGCCAAAGGACACTTCCAGGAGTTATTAAAAGATGCAGCCCCTTCCTCAAAGGTTAAGGTCAACTAGGTATGATAGTCAGTATTGTTGTCCATGAACTATTCCCTGATTTATACCTGGGCACAAAGATAATAACATCATCCTTTCCCACACCTCTGTAGTCAGTGTGATCACATGGCTTAATCTGGCCAAGGAGCTATGGGAGGAAGTGACAGGTGCCCCCCAGGTGAAAAATGAAAGAGCAAATACATGACTTACCAGATTCCCTTATCAAGTTTAAAGCAGTTATAAATGGCAAAGTACCAACTACTGGCCTTTAGAACAAGAAGTAAAGTTCTGTTGTATTAAGCCACTGAGATTTGATGGTGATTTGTTATCATGGTTTAGCCCAGCCTGTACTAAATGAAGTCAGCTTGTTGTACATTATGATTAGAGAACACCTATGACTTCTTAAAATGAAACATTTAAGCCCATTTCAGAAGGAGCCAGTCACTTTGCCAACTAAAAATCAGCTACCAAATACATCATGAATTTATTATCCTTGAGTCTTTTTGACTGCAGAGAAAACCATGAAAAGTATAGATAATTTTAAGTGATACTGTTCAATGCAGATGAAAGTGTTAAAAGTCATTTCATTATCTGCTGCTTGGAAAATAAACTTCTAGAACCTTTCTGGAAAGCCACTTTCCTATACATCAAGATCTTTTACAATTTTTCAAACTTTTTGGTCTCCAGGCAAGACAGAGGAGCCTGGCAGGCTACAGTCCATAGGGCTGTAAAGAGTTGGACATGACTGAGCGACTGAGCATGCATGCACACTGTAACAGCAAAGCTCAGGGGCTTAATGTACTTCCTGCTCACTTGACAGTCTGATCAAGTATTTGAGGGCAGCCTCTGTCTGATAATGCCAGCACCCAGTTTCTGCCATTTCATGGGACCACCGTCTTCCAGGGCTTCCATGGTGGATCCACTGCATTCAGCTAGCCATAAAACAAAGAGAGCTGGTTAGGAGGAAATGGCATACACCCTACCTTCATTCCATTGTCAGAGGACAATCGCGTAACCCATGTGACCACAGGGAAGGCTGGGAATGTAGTCTCCTTGTGCATTCAGGAAGAGGGAAAGAGGTTGGGAAACATCTAGGCTGTTTCTGCCATGTTCACTGCAGGCAACTGCGAGGAGCTGTCTGCTGTCAGTTCTCGATAATACATACTCTGCTTCAGCTCGAGTTCTTTACTAAATGGACTCCTCCACGCAGTCAAGCTTTTCCTGCCAGATTCCAAATTGGTTTTGAATTTGACCTTTGAGGAGCTTTTCTAAATTGCTCCAATCAGAATGAACTTGTCCCTTTCTCCATGGTTCTATTGCATGAATCTCTACTACAACCCTTCTCAGAGACTGACTTGTATGAGAGGAAATCATGTTATGTTTCTCCATCAGAGAGAGGGTGCTCTGGTGCTTTCACACAATGGGCTCTCAGCAAACGTTAACTCCCTTCCTTTGCCTTTCAATCAACATCTGCAAAAGCTAACGGAACAAAAATGCACTGACCAGCACTTCACATTAATGCTGCGGGTTTTAGCTCTCCCTCTTAGCAGATATTATATGAAGAACATTTATAGGAAGGTCCAGAAGAACCATCTAAGAAGTGCATGGGCTTTAAACCCTCACTGGGGATTGATTTAAGAACCAAAGGATCTAGCATAAGATTTCTTATTCCTCTGATAATCCTGTCATATTTTGCAGATTTTAAAACCCTCTGTGGATTTTTCCTTTTCCTGGAAAATCCAAGTTCTTCTGTAAATCAACTTTTCAGCCCAGTGGGTATAAAAACAGCCTGTGTAGTGAATGGGCTTCAGCTTTGCTGAGTTTGCAGGCAAACGGAAAGAAAAGCAAAGAAATAAAATAAAAGTGAGAGGTGTGAACCTTCCCCATCCATCTTAATGGAGTGCTAACCTTCCTGCCTCAAGGTGACCATTTGAATTCTAGAACTATTAAACAATGAGCTGAAATCCAAACACTCAGTCTGGGAGTGAAATCTCCTTGAGAAAGGACAGCTGTGTCCAGTTTTGACTACGGCTCGGGCTTAAGAAAACAAACACACACCAAACGAAACTGATCTTGGCTGTCCTCTGTCAGCTTTAGGCTCTAGAATCTCCCCTCTTTGCTCTGCCCTGAAAAATTCACCCTCTTTAAAAGGTGGATGGAATGCCAAGCATGGTCTTGCTGTTTGAGATGGCACCTGAGTTGGGGAAACTTAAATCAGAGACTATCTTTCATCAAGGAATGTGCCTCTTAGAATTTAGAATCTCAGCAATGGTTGGTGTCCACCATTTGGAGTGATTGGTATGGTGCCAAGTATTATCCTTGGCCCTGCTCGTTTGAATCAGGGCTCAACAAACACACATGGATGATATGGTAGAAAGGGGCCAAAAGAGAACAAAGACTAGCCGAAACAGCTTAACAAGAACCCAGAAAGAGCGAACAAGAGTACTCGTTTCTAGAGCATTCTGCTTGGTCGCCTCCTCCTTTACAAAATAAAAGAATTGGAACCAAACAACAAACAACTGCCTGCTGTTTCTGATGTTTGGTAGCGGGGTAAAAAAAGAACACCTGCCTGGAAGTCAAGTCAGACACGGGCTTCATTCCCAGCTTTAGGACTTAGCAAGCTGCTTTACCTCAGGCAGATGCCTTAATTTCCCTGACCTAGGCACCTCATCCTTAAATTATGAATTATAACATTGCTTCGTAATTTTGTTAAATTTTGAGAACTAAAGGATATCTTGGATATAATCAGCAATCATACTATAATACTTACTTGTCTGTGATGAATAGGGACTCAGGAGAAATTTTCAGGGACTCTTTCCTAATAACAGACATCCCTTCAGATTCTCCTACCACCTTCATTTTGCCTGGCCAATGGTTGCAAATAAACCAACAAGCAAAATCCCACTTGAATCTATATGAAGAAAAAAAATTATTGGAAAGCAAAACGCAAAAAGTTGAACATCATTTCAGATTGTAGGGAGTTGGCTGGTTTCTGGTTTTTCCTCTTTGCAGTTTCCAAATTTCTTGTGTAAGCATATATTAAACATTTTAATAAATATTTTTGACCAGAAAGGAAAGAGTGAAGAATCAACAAACACAGAGTGATCAGTAGACTAGTTTATTAAGCAGCCATTTGCAGGTTGTTAGACAGAAACCATGCAAACCTACGCTCCAGGTTTTAGGGGAGAGTTTTAAGTGTGGCTATTCCATTCCACGCGCTTGATTAGCTCCAGTGTATATGGTTACTCTATATACCAAATGCTGTAACACATGAGGGAAAACACACACGATCCCACCTATCTGAAAATTTAGATCCTAAACCAGTTCTGTGTGCATATTAAAACGATGAAATCAAACTATGTGATGCCTACGCAGAAAGTGAGCACATTGGAAAGTGGTAAGTAAGGAAGTTATACTAAATACAGACAGCACTGTGTGGTTTTAGGCAGAGAACTCCAGTTCCCATGGAGTACTTCATGTTGGTGGAAGAGATGGCAAAGGAGTAGAGAATCCAGGGTAGGTAAAAAACAAATTAGAAATGATTAAAGACTTTACACTGAGGATGAAAGGAATGCAGCAGAGAAGGGGTGTTGGGAACAGGATCCTGGAATTAGGATGACTGTCGAGAAATTCACACGTCTTCAGCCCAGAACAAAAGAGTTGTGATCCTATAGTTCTGTTAGATAACAAAGTTACCTATGATGCAGCTAAAATCATGTTAACTTTTTTGCCAAGTTAGTGTTGTTTAATGTGAAAAATTGGATACCCTACTTAATCAAAATGTGTTTGACTGTATGTAATAGGATGTGTCACTCAAAGTGATTTGAATAACAGAAGGCTAGAGGTAAAGTGGTCTCAAGGTTAATGACTCAATAACAACAAAGATTCAGATTCTTACCGGTAGGTTTCTCTCTGCCACCTCCTGAGTGCCATGACTCCCTGCATAACTGCAATATGACCGTGACCATTCCAAATATCATATCCCTATACTCTTTGCAGACCCCATGGACTGTAGCCCACCAGGCTCCTCTGTTCATGGAATTCTCCAGGCAAGAATTCTGGAGTGGGTAGCCACTCCCTTCTCCAGGGGATCTTCCTGACCCAGGGATTGAACCCAGGTCTCCTGCATTACAGGCAGATTCTTTCCCATCTGAGCCACCAGGGAAGCCCTGTACAACCTCCTAGAAAGTAGGAAAGAGTCATAATGGAGGTGGGCAAAGAAAGCCAGAGTAGCAAAGGATTTCTCCCCATATGTCTCTCCATCTTTATCAGAGAGAAACGTATTTCACAGAAATTCCCCAACAAACTCCTCTGTATATTCAATGGTCACCACTTGGTAAATGACCACCTCCATCAAGAAAGGTAGGAAAGCAAGTATCTGCATTTTCCATTTCTGATGTGGGCTGTGGTCTCTACCTGCAGGAAAAAAACAGGGTAGCAGTTAGCTGTTGTATAGAGAATCAACAGTAGGCATTACAACACAGAAGGAACACACACACACACATACAGAGCAAACACTCCTAATACTCGCCTCTATTTTATTTTATTTTTCTCCTTGCTCTTTCCAAAATATTTGTTCCTTGGCTGAAATTACAGAATAAGATAATCTCACAATTACAAAAGATAGTGTTTATTTCTTGTCCTTTGGATTTTTGTGAACTTTCCTTTTTGGTTTCAGATGCTATTACAGGAATTGTGATAACAACAACAAAACCCCCAAAAGCCAAGAATACGTGGTTTCTATGACCGTTTACCTTTTTTTCTGCAAAGTTTGAAAGCAATATTTCACAAACACTTTTGAAATCCCACAATAAATGACGAACATTTATTCATCAAGCACTGAAAGAAAACTAAGCAAAAATAGAAGTTAGACAAAAATATAGTGCATATTAAAGTAGCTTCTATTAACTTACTCAGATGCCATGAACATAATTTCAAACACCAAAGGTGAGTATACATTCACAACAGTTTAATTTTTAAACAAATAAAAATGATTTCTGAATATTATTTGAAATCAAAAGCTGTCTGTCTGGAAGGGGTTAAGAATAATTAAACAGTGAAACTAAAAATGGGCGACAAATTTTTATCTGTTTTGTTTTACTTTCAAATAAAAACTAAATGCAACACAAAATAAGAAGAGCAATTTAAAATTGTCATGCATTATAATAATTGCTTTGTAATTGGAGCACTTCATCTTTTATAAGAGCTTATTACCTGTATAGTGCACTCATCTGCACAAACATTCCCGAATTCCCTAAGGTAATTAGCTTATGAAAAATTGCTGCATGGTACATCCTCCCTCTTCATTACTCCTGAGATTTTATAAAATACAAGAACTCTTACCACAGTGTTATGTTGTGAAATGTAATTAACAGAAAATATTGTATGATATCCATGTCAAACATTACTTGGGCAAAATGCAGAGACCCTAAGTATTCCTAGAGATCTAATTAAGCAAACCAAATTTGTCTCACAAACCTTGACACCATAAACCTTCACCAGAGAAGACACGAAAGGCCTTGGAAAGCACTGATTCTGTTAAGCCTCTCTTAACCACACAGCTTCCCAAGACTCCATATCACACAATGAATCTATGAAATGACCCAGGAGAATTCCCTTCGGTTCCTTTTCAGTGAAGTCCTTATCTCTCTAGTCCACTAGAGCCAATCCCACTTCTCTACTGGCTCTTCTTTGTGATGTCTCTATTACTGTCTTCTTGGAAGCCATAGACCATAAGAGATCTTTCACTCATCAGTACTCCACTCAAGGCACATATGTTGCTGAATTCTATCCAGTAATACAGAAGAAAGGAAACTTCCTTTTGCTAGACAGTGACATCATATAGTTTTCTTTCCCTTTCCTGTTCATATTGAATCCTGCCTTTGCTCTTCTATCTACTAACTGCTCCCCCAATGTCCAGAGTTTACCTGTGTGTTAAAATCTTGCACCCTTGTACTATTCTCTTAGTACTCATAACAAGAAAAGTATTTCTTTTTAAAGGGAACTATTGTTCAGCATTGCAGCATATCAACCAACAGTTCCCAAAGTCAATAGCACAAAGATCCAAGACCAAGGTAAAGGAGGGAAATGTTTTGATTCATCAAAATCAAAATTGCAATTGCTTTTCCAGTTAAGAGCAGATGTCATGAGAAGTGATTGGTTCTGAGACTAGGGTGTCTGTTAAAGCCACTATTACTTGTATCCAAAGCAGTAAGACAATAAAAATGATTTAAAAACATGATTATAATTTTCTTAGATCAATTCATTTGTTGGTCATCAACTAAGTCCTCATTATTTTGATAAATAACTAGGGTCAAGACCTAGGAAAAATAGAAAACACAATAACTGTTAAACTGAAAATATTTTCTATTCAGGAGAATTATTACCAGTGGGATCAAATCTCCATACAAAACTATAAGATCAACAAGAGGGAATAAATATAACTTCACATAATCTACATTTATCATTATCTGAAAATGCTACACACTTCAAATTACCCATAATAAATAATACCAATTTTCAAATTTCCTCAGAGCTCCACTTTTACTACATATTTCGAATGCAGAGAATAGAATGAGGTGGCTTGAGAGACTCCATGAGAAGGGGTGAAGAGAGTAGAGTACCTGGGATGAAAGACAGAAAAACAATCACTCTCAAAAAGATAAAATGATCATTAATTGCTAAAAGATGTGTCTTGGTATTTCACAACTACGTGAAAAGGACTTGAAAGTAAAAGGTGTTGGGGAGGGCAACTTCAGAGAAGCATTCCTTTGAAGGGAGAATCAGATAAACATAGAAAATAAGGTGACCTTTGGAGATGTAACAGTGAAGAGAAAGAAATAGAAAGGAGAAATAAAAATTAAGATTCTACAGAAATTAGGTAAATAAGATACTGTAATCATTCTTCCTACCCTTACCACCATCATCATCATACCTTACAGAAATTTCACTACATGATACTAAGGAGGGCACTTTTGAAACTAGAAAACATGACCACAAAATACTTAGAAATGAAATCTAAAAAGCAATCCAGATTAATGCAAAGATCCTCCAAGGATAACATAAGAAAACAAAAACTGACTCTCAGTTGAAAATTCTGTCCCATGAAACATAGGAAGAAAAAACAATAACCCTCAAAGTAAATGAAAAATCCTTGAGCGATCATTTAGGGAGATGTTTTAATGTCTAGAATCAGAAATTTTAAAACTAAAAATAATGAATTGCTGGAACTCAGGAAAGAAATTTAAGGAAAAAAATTATGAAATACTGAATAAATTACTAGTTTCACAAGGGAGACTAGATGTAAATGAAAATTTAATAAAAGATATTGAGAAAAGTCTGGGAAACAAGTAAGAGAATGAAAATGAGAAAAGAGAGAACGATGACAAGAGTAAAGAAGGCAAAAACTGTCCAACATGTATGTAACTGGAAAACAAAATGATGGCACGTTTGCACACGGTTAGTGGGGATGTAAACTGGTGCAGCCGCTGTGGAAAACACCATGGAGGTTTCTCCAAAACTTAAAACAGAACTACCGTATGAGCCAGCAATTCTACTCCTGGATTCACATCTGATAAAACCAAAAACATTAACTCAAAAAGACACCTGCACCCTGATGTTCTTAGCAGTGTTATTTACAATTGCCACGTTATGAAAGCAACTTGTGTCTATCAACAGATTAATGGATAAAGAAAATGTGAATACACACACACAACACACACACGATGGGATACTACTCAGACATAAAGAAGAATGAAATTCTGTCATTTGCAGCTGGGTGGTCTGGGAAGGCATTATGCCTTCCAAGTGAAATGAATCAGACAGAGAAAGACAAATCCTGTATGATATTGCTTGTTTGTGAAATCTAAAAAATACAAAAAAGGAAAAATAAAAAAAACATAGTGAATATAACAAAACAAGCAGATTCACAGATATGGAGAACAAACTAGTGATTACCAGTGGGGAGAGGTCAGATTGAAGAGGGGAGGGGCAATATAGGGGCAGAGGATTAATACATACTCTAAAATACAGGGAAAATAGCCAATATTTGGTAATAATTATAAATGGAGTATAACCTTTAAAACTGTAAATCAATATATTGTACAACTGTAACATATAATATACATCAAGTATATGTTAAGGAAAAATACTGGAAAAAACGCTGTATCATGGAAGTGAATATTTAAACTATAACCAAGTAAAATGTTCCAGAAATAAAAGAGCATTTGACTCTATATGTTGCAAAGGCCTACCTTATGTTGGGAAAAACTGAGATAGAACTATTCTGACCAACCACTAGACCTAACCTTTAAAAAACAAAGAAAAAAATCACCAGGAACTTCAGGCAAATGAACAAATTACCTATAAGGACCAAAAAGTCCTTAATCTGATACCAGAGTTTACAAGATCTATTTTAAAAATACATCCATAGTGAAGTTGAATTTTCAAGAAATTCTGAGGAGAAAGTGCAAGTCAAGAATTTTATGCCTATCCAAGTTTTGCTTCAACTAAAAATTATAGAAAAAAATTTTTGAACATCAGTAACTCAGGAAATATACACATGAGTCATTTCTAAAGAATCTACTAGAGCAATTTTTCTTAACTTTTTATTTCCCATTATTGCCCCCAAAGGAGTCTTTTAAGTTATGCCTGCACACACACACCCACAATCATGAAATGTTAACATCTCACATACACTGTATATCTGTTTATGTATCATTGTTTTGTTTTGTTTTTTTTCAAGATTATATATCTAAGAAATTTTCACCCGAGCCCCAAGAACCAACTTTTACTCTCTTGGATGTACTGAAGAACAAACTATTCTTTAATCAGGAGATAAATGAAAAACTTTGGAAAAGTACTGATGAAGCATGTATTTCATTGTAGAGTTAGAACTAAAGTAAATGGTAGGGACATGGGTTGAAAAATAGTATTTAAACATCTTGTATTCTGACAAAGTATAAAGAATATTAACCACCTCCCACCAAAAAAGGAAAATGAAAAAGGAAAGAGAAATGGTAAAGTCAAATAATATCAATTTATTACTGTATAGGTAAGAGGTTGATGTCAACAGATATCTATTTAATATAGGCAAGCCAGAGAATAAAAGAATAAGCAATATATATTTATAAACCACATATGAGATTCCAGACTGGAGGAGAAAAAAACACTATGGAGGACAGTACTGGAACAAAATTGGCATATGTTCAGTAGAATAAAGCACTGTATGAGTGTCAATCTTCCTGAATTTGAGAACTGTATTTTGGTTATCAGTTCAGTTCAGTCGCTCAGTGGTGTCCAACTCTTTGTGACCCCATGAACTGCAGCATGCCAGGCCTCCCTGTCCAGATTTCGGTTATATCTGAGGTTACTGATATTTTTCCTGGCAATCATGATTCCAGCTTGTGCTTCATCTACCCTGGTATTTCGCAGAGATCAAATTTCCAACATCTATTGGATCTTCGAAAAAACAAAAGAGTTCCAGAAAAACATCTACTGGGCTGGAAGAAGCACAAGCTGGAATCAAGATTGCCAGGAGAAATATCAATAATCTCAGATATGCAGATGACCCCACCCTTATGGCAGAAAGTGAAGAAGAACCAAAGAGACTCTTGATGAAAGTGAAAGAGGAGAGTAAAAAAGTTGGCTTAAAACTCAATGTTCAGAAAATTAAAATCATGGTATCCAGCCCCATCACTTCATGGCAAATAGATGGGGAAACAGTGGAAACAGTGGCAGACTTTATTTTTGGGGGCTCCAGAATCACTGCAGATGGTGACTGCAGCCATGAAATTAAAAGATACTTGTTCCTTGGAAGGAAAGCTATGAATAACCCAGACAGTATATTAAAAAGCAGAGACATTACTTTGTCAACAAAGGCCCATCTAGTCAAAGCTATGGTTTTTCCAGTAGTCATGTATGGATGTGAGAGTTGGACCATAAATAAAGCTGAGCACCGAAGAATTGATGCTTTTGAACTGTGGTGTTGGAGAAGACTCTTGAGAGTCCCTTGGACTCCAAGGAGATCCAACCAGTCCATTCTAAAGGAGATCAGTCCTGGGTGTTCTTTGGAAGGACTGATGCTGAAGCTGAAATTCCAGTACTTTGGCCACCCGATGCGAAGAACCAGTTCATTGGAAAAGACCCTGATGCTGGGAAAGTTTGAAGGCTGGAGGAGAAGGGGATGACAGAGAATGAAATGGTTGGATGGCATCACTAACTCAATGGACATAAGTTTGAGTGAACTCCGGGAGTTGGTGATGGACAGGGAAGCCTGGCATGCTGCAGTCCATGGGGTCACAAAGAGTTGGACACAACTGAGCGACTGAACTGAACTGCTTTATTGACTACGCCAAAGCCTTTGATTGTGTGGATCACAACAAACTGTGGAAAATTCTTAAAGAGATGGGAATACCAGACTACCTGACCTCCCTCCTGCGAAATCTATATGCAGGTCAAGAAGCAACAGTTAGAATTGGACGTGGAATGACAAACTGGTTCCAAATTGGGAAAGGAGTATGTTAAGGCTGCATATTGTCAACCTGCTTATTTAACTTATATGCAGAGTGATGGCTACACAACATTATAAAGCAATCCTAAAGGGGATTTGACATGGAGGATTTGGAAGGGCAGAAAGTGAGGGCCCATTGAGCATGAAAAGCCGAGAGGACTTGACAAGTTGCATGCTTCCATGAAGCAACATGGCACTAGGGACATTTTTGTTCTTACCTTAAAGGCACTTCAGTAAAATCTTTTCCCTCTAGAGTAAAGCCTCAGTGAAGCTCAGGTGGGTCAGGTGATCAAATAAGCAGCTTAAAAATGGAGTAAGGAGCCTTCTGTGTTACTCACTCAGTTGTGTCTGATTCTTTGCAGTCCCATGGACTGTAGCCCACCAGGCTCTTCTGTTCATCAATTCTCCAGACAAGAATACTGGAGTGAGTAGCCATTCCCTTCTCCACGGGATCATTCCTACACAGGATCGAACCTGGGTCTCCTTATTGCAGGCAAATTCTTTATCATCTGGGCCACCAGGGAAGCCTCCAACAAGACTTCTATTCTTCTCCAAATAAGCCATTTTTCTGAGTAAAGTGATGTCTTCTGATTTAATTAATTTTAAGTTAAAGTTAAGTGATTTATGATTTACAAACTTCTAGCTGCAATTTTAGTTAGGTGAGTCAGATGGTAAATCAAACCACAGAGAAAGAACCCAAGAGCCTGAGGATCAATCAGAGACCATTCTAACTGAAATTTTAAGTATAAAAAGAGAGGTCAGCAAAGGTTTGGGAGAGTAGTAAGAAAGCTCTTGCAAGAACAGTCATTAAAATAACTTCGTGTAATCTCCCCCACTAGAAATAAACTCTGGAAGGATCTGGAAACAGCAGTGTCTTGGGAACACAGTGTACTATCTTGCAGATGAAAAATGCCAGCCATAGACACTGTTGGACATGCATAAATTTTATTTCCAGGAATTCAGCCAGCGATACAAAGGAGAGAGTTAGTTGATATTGATGACTATGACTCTTAGGTCTATTTTGAATATAAACATCCATCTCCATGTCTATTCTTCTCTCACTAGTTTGAGAAAATGGCTAGTCTTGATCTATAACATACTGAAATTGAAAGATGAAAAACCAACTTGCAAAATCTGTAAATACACACTTAATAATGTAACACTTAAAGTTCTGGAAAATATACAGTCAACTTTTAATAGTTACTTACAGTGGGAGGTGTGTGGGGAGGATGGTGAAGCAGGGAAAAGTAGAGAGAATTTCCCTACTATTTATTGTTCCTCATGTGTTTTTCTCCCCTTGTGTGCTTTAACAGTAGCAATTATTTATCTATGTACTAGGTGGGTTTCCCTGGTGGCTCAGACAGTAAAGAATCCGCCTACAACACGGACTTCCCAACTGGGTTGGGAATATCTCCTGGAGAAGGAAATGGCAACCCACTCCAGTATTCTTGCCTGGAGAATCCCAAGGACAGAGGAGCCTGTCGGGCTACAGTCCATACGGTTGCAAAGTGTTGGACATGACCGAGCAACTAACACTGTGTGCTAGGCACTCTTCTAAGAGTACTTTAGATGCATTAACTCATATAATACTCGCCTAAACCTCATGAAGTAGGGACTATCATTATCCCCATTTTGTAAATAGGAAAACTGAGGACCAAGATTAGCAACTTGCTCAAGGTCACACCTCTGGTATGTCAAAGAGCTAAGGTTCAAACACAGGTAGATTTGCTCTACTATACTGTACCTTCAAGCACCCAACAATCGGATACTCAGAAAAGAAGCAAAATTATAATTCATGTAAGGAGTATGACACTTAGAAGGAACTATTGCTATCTAGACCATAAATTTGTGAGTCCTCCTGCCCAGAACCATTATCATCCATGTAGGAGTTGCTGTTGAATTTCTTGGTCTCATCACAATTGCCTGAGCCTAATTGGAGAAGGAAATGGCAACCCACTCCAGCGTTCTTGCCTTGAGAATCCCAGGGACGGGGGAGCCTGGTGGGTTGCCGTCTATGGGGGCGCACAGAGTCGGACAGGACTGAAGCGACTTAGCAGCAGCAGGGTCAGAATGGGTAGGGCTGGTGACTCAAGCTGTCCAATCAGAATTGCCCTTCTGAATTTCTTCAGCTAGACCTGGAGGGGCGTAGAGATCCCCATTCAGTGGTGGGATCTATGGGCTATGAGGCTCCAAAGGGCTGGAGCAGCCATATTTCC
Organism: Bos indicus x Bos taurus; assembly: GCF_003369695.1. Lineage (NCBI taxonomy): Eukaryota > Metazoa > Chordata > Mammalia > Artiodactyla > Bovidae > Bos > Bos indicus x Bos taurus. Next base: position 23,964,983 of record NC_040083.1, on the reverse strand, counting down.
CATCCTTTGACGGACACACAGTAAGTGAGAAACAAGGCAGCGAGTAAACAGAGAAACATCGGAGACGGAGAACTTCAGCCAGGGATAGTCTACATCTTGAGCTACGGTGGCCCCCAAGGCCAGGGGGCAGGTCTGCCCTGCCATAGCCTGCCTGTTCCACTCCTCTGTCACTCCCGAGGGACCTCCCATCAACCTTACATTCCCTTTCTTGTTTACGCAATTTGATCTGGGTTTTAAATGTTTTTGCCTCTACTCGTTTGATCTGGTTATTGCATGTGGCAACAATAAATCATATTTATCAAGGGGAAAAGGAATCATTTTGATATTTTTGCTCTAAGGGCCCAGAATTTCAACTTTTGGTGCTAAAAGAATTTCATGCAGTAGCTCCAGAGAACAAAGAAAAATGTATAGTCACTTGAAAGAAATAAATTTACTACTTAAAAAATTCATTGATTCACAAAAATTTATAGTTTTGAGCCTAGTTATTTCTACTGTATGTCTCCATAGAAAATATTAGACGAACTGGTATTTATTTTTACTCATTTCTTTGAAGTGCTTTAGTTTTTTCACTTATTCTTCATAATATGGGCCTTTCGTCAAATATATGTGTGTATTTGTTCTTTATTTTCATAAGACTTTTTATATAAACTTAAAAAAATACCTTATCAAACTTTATTTCCTGGCTTCTAAAATAGTCACCAAAAGTTCTGCTGGTACTGTATTTACTTCACCTATTTCTCTGCTCACCGTCTTTAGAAGGAAATATTCATTTCCTTTCTATAAATTATTTCTCCCCAAGGAGCTACTTTGTCTTCTCTGAAGCAACAGAACAATTCCTACTCTAAAGACTCAGATCAGAGCAGCTAAAGAGGTACAAATGACCCTCTTTCCTGAGTAGCAGGACTTCAGGAAGAGGTGTCGTCGCTGGTTATGCAATCTGACCAAGTCTTGAGAGGAAGTGTGTGATGTGTTTGGAACCTACAACGTAAGGCTGGGGAACCAAATTCTAACCTGTAGTAGCTCAAGTGAATAATAAATTAATTAAATATATTCTAAAATAAAGGTAAAATATGCAAGACAAGAAAACTAGTATTTATTGAGTGCCTATTATGTCATATGGGCTTCCCAGGTACCTCAATGGTAAAGAATCTGCCTGCCCATGCAGAAGACACAAATTCGATCCCTGGGCTGGGAGAATCCCCTGGAGGAGTACATGGCAACCCACTCCACTATTCTTGCCTGAAAATCATGTGGACAGAGGAACCTGGCAGGCTACAGTCCATGGGGTCGCAAAGAGTTGTATACCACCAAGCATGCATGCATTATGCCATATATGGTATACAATGTGTGATTTCAACAAATACTCAGAATAACTCTAAAAGCAAGAAATAAGCACCCTTCCTTTGAAGATGAGGGAAGCTGAGTTACAAAGAAATTACATATATTGCCCAAGCAGACATCCTCAGTAAGTGGAGAGCCAGAATTTGAACCCCTATCTGTAGGCCTCCAGAGTCCCTGCTTTTCCCACTCTATCACACTACCTTTAAGCAAGCCATTATTCTACTTCATCCATTCTAAGAGTTACTCTACCTTTGACAGCATCCAATATGCAAGAATTTGGATTGATAAGATTCTATTTATTCCTTTAATATAAGCTTAAATATTTTCAGTCTTAAAGGTACAGGTAAAAAGGTGATGATTTGAACACATCATGATGAGCCTATATCCACAAATAAAATCACACTGGTTTTCCTAAGCCGATCTTGCCAAGACAAAGTGTTTCTTTAAAGGCAATAAGTCATTGCAAGGGTCCTGCAGCCCATCAGCTGTAACTGTCCTCGAGCGTGAGACTGCTGTCTGCCTCCCCACTGCAGCCTGCAAAGGGCTTTATTATTACCAGCCGAGAGCCACGGCAGCTGAAGGGCACATTGTCGCTACAGTTTGCTCTCCCACATGTCAACATATTCTGAGAGCTAGTGACATCTGATTTTGGCTCTTTGCTGCCTTCTGTTCCTCTGGCTTTGACAGATTTTAATGAGACAAATGCTAGCTGTGGGTTTCCTGTCTCTGTATTCTTCTACCACCTTACCCCTCAGAAACTCACTTTCTGCTGCTGTCTTTGGCAAAACGGCAAATTCAACATGACAAACTACTGATAAGGAGAAGTAGACTTGTGCCCGGAGGGTAAACTTAGCAGAGCTTTCCCACCGCATTGACACTGACCCCTGCCTTTACCTCTTCAGTACTGGCAACCAGACCTGCTCCTGACACTCAGGGATGTCAACATCCAGCGACTTGTGAGAGAGCAACACCTGATGTTTCTAGGACTCTGATGGAATAGAAATGCTAGGATATGTGTTGGGAATTGTGTTTGGCTCAGGTTCTTAAGCAAGTTGATAGATTAGTGGTTTCTTAAGGAAACTTGGTTGAGTCAGCCCAAATACCTAGGAGGATGCTCAGAATAATGACCATTTATTGAGGATTAGTTACATGTCAGTTATTTTGTGTATTTTTTTTAATCTGTGATTTAAGCTTTTTTTAATTTTAAATGTATTTATTTTTTAATTGAGGGCTTCCCTGGTGGCTCAGACAGTAAAGAATCTGCCTGAAATGTGGGAGACCTGGAAGGATAACTGCCTTACAGAATTGTGTTGTTTTTCTGCCAAACATCAATAAGAATCAGCCATAGGTATATTGTGTATATTTTCTTAATTATCCTCAAGGTTGAACTATCAACACACTCCTATGACACTCAAAGACCAGCTTTCAGGTTGGACAGACTTGTATCTAAAGTCATATTTCTATCACTTGGGGAGATTCCTTCAGTTGGAAAAGTTTCTTTCCATATGGCTGACCTTCATCTAGGTGAACTGAATTATTGCGACCACCTCTTCCCTAATCTGCTACCAGGTTTCCTAATATCACAATTTAGACGCTCAAAGTTTGGGGGCAGCTGGAAGAAAGAGGAGGTCCTAGAAATCCTGAGTAGGTGGGGCAAGACTCTTGGCACACACAAGGTTTATGCCTTGCTCTCCTGGAGAGTGATCACTCATAGATTGCCCTGTGGCGCAGAGCAGTGGAGTGTCATCAGGACAATGGTTCTGAGGTGGTTTCCCGTTCCCTCCAGCTTGGTCAGAGGGACCAAGACGTGGATGAAAGACGTGGTCAGGGGTACCTACAGGAGACCCAGACTATGACATCATCACAGCTGAGAGCCAGGTGGGATTGTCAAACACCAGCAGATGCTGGTCCAAGTCCAGAGGCCAGGTTGGGGCCCCTTTGACCACCAACAGAAACTGGAAAAGGACACAGAGGCCAGAGAGCCCTCCTCCTGTGGCCATGTTGTTATTTCTGAAAGCTTCCCTCTGTGCACAGATGTCTTCTGGAAGAAAGAAAAAAGGAGAGGGAGGGGAAAAAAGTCCTGAAAGACTGTGCTTTATGCCAAAGTGAATGGATTAAGACTGAGATAATAACATGTAAATTGACTAGGAAAAAACAGCATCACAAAATGGAATACGATAGATTGTGTGCTCTAGGACTTAAAAGTTGAATTCAAATATACAAAAGAAAAAATTACATTTTGGTACCTTTGAATTACAGAGTTTGCTAATATTACCTGATAGATGTGTTCTTTATGCCTTTATTGCTTAAAATTACTGAACAAAATTGGACAAAGGAGAGTGCTTGGGACATGACTAAAGAATTGCTTCTAAAATGACATCAATCTATATGTCAATATCCATTGATTACATTGGTTCAACTAATCACAATGCAATATATTTACAGTCTTTATGTCCCATACTTTCCATGAAGATATCAATAAAGAGTTGGTCATTGCCTGGATGAAATCAAGATACACAATATTTACATAAAGTATAACATAATAAATAAGTGTTGGCATTGGAGTTAGAAAATCTCTTGAATCCTGTAATTTACTAGCTGAGTAAGATTCTATAAATTGCTTAACTTTTCTAAGATTCCATTTTTAAAGTTTGATTATCTGTTAAATGAGGGTCAAATTCAGCAATAGTACCTGACTCAAAGATTTGTTATGAAGATATGAGCATCAGCTGAGTCACATATGTAGTATTAATCACCACATAGATGTCAATTGTTACCTTTTGTTATATGGGTAAGTTTTACTTAAAACTCATTATTTTAGAAAGAAATGGTTGATTTAGGTATGTCTTTGTATTAAACCCATGGTGGCTCCCAGTGATCTCTATTTAACTTTCTAACTGCTTATAAGCCATCCATTTTAAAATTCCAAAAATACAAACATTTTGCCAAGGATCATTTCAGAAATCCTTTGTCCTTTCATACTCAGGAGACTGGGTATGTCTACTTCTCAGAAACAAGGACTCTTTTGGCATCTTTCCAGCTCCCCTTGATTCCATGGAGATTATTGGCATGGTTCAATGATCACATCACAGTTCCTATGTTTCCGGAAATATTAACAATCAGAACCTTAGAGACTTGGGCATAATTTTCACCATCCCTTTTTGTTTCTCAATTAACCTGTTTTTCTTTCCCTACATCAAGTGAAATGCACAAACCTCTTAGCCATATTGGTTTGCTTCTCTCCAGTTTGAAGATACTCTTCCTTAATAGAGGAGAGGGGACAAGCGAGAAGTTCAGCGCTCTGCTTTCTCTTCATTCACTTGTAACATTGCATAATGTGTTGAGGACAAGAGACCTTTTCTTCCTATTTCTCTTCCTTGCCCTGAACTAACCTCAGCTCACCCCGGGCATAGACTTCCTCACACTGACAGTCTTTGCGGGAATTATTCTCTTTGGTTATGAGCCCTTCCTGCTACCTTCGGCACATGCTCATGTCAATAGAAACTGTCTTCAGAGAGAGCCTATGCAGGAAGGTTCTTGGTATTTGAAACAGTTTCAGGTACCCATCTGAGGCCTGGGATCATGAGTGATACTGACTGGAAGTCCCATTGGTGACCATTGGCAAGGCCAGTCCAGCCCGACAAGCTTCCAGCATCACTAAGTCACCTTGTCCTGGGGGGCACATAAAGAAACTCAGGAGAAAAGGAACAAGTTCATGTCAGTACATAAGTATCAAGGTCAACCAAAATCTTAACAATTAATATATTTGAGCAATAATCTGATCTTTTACTTGTCTGAATGTTCTAATATCTCTTTAAGAGGCAAGAATTACTTTTAAAATTGTTTTATACAAACTATTTAATAGTTCAGTGCTCCCTAGAATGATGATAAGACAGAAGTTTGTTTTTTTTCTTTTTTAAACTGTCTTATTTTTAAAAGTTACTTAGAAGAAACACTTCCTGGAGAGAAGACAATGTTCGACTGACCCTAAAATCGAGATCCAATTTAGTGACTCATAACGGGATGTGGGAAAATAAATTTTATTTTCATTGAGCATTTACTGAGTTATTATGTGCTCAGTCCTCAGATAGCTGGGGGGAAGACTGAGTATAATACCTGATTCCTGATTTCAAGAAGCATTTTTAAAAAATTAACTGCAATAAAAATGTGTCCTACTTCATGTTATGAAATATAAATATAAGAAAGAAGTTCAGAGAATAGGAAGATGAGCATGAATGGAAGCAAAATGTCTCCATGTGTTCTCTACAGACACACAAGGGATCCCCCTCAAGGACAGTCATATATTTGTTAGTATATTTAAGGTTCTGAGATGTCTACAGTAAAGGAAGTTATTTAACTTTGCATAAATATTAATACTATCATTTCCCAAATGTATTTGACAATAGGAGCTCTTTTCTCATGGAATACCTTTAGTATCTTGCAGAGTTGCCCAACCTTAGAGCTAATGTTGCCAAAAACAGATTTATGTAGGATATGCTGTGGAAAATTCTTCAAGAGATGGGAATACCAGGCCACCTGACCTGCCTCTTGAGAAATCTGTATGCAGATCAAGAAGCAACAGTTAGAACTGGACATGGAACAACAGACTGGTTCCAAATCAGGAAAGGAGTATGTCAAGGCTGTATATTGTCACCCTGCTTATTTAACTTATATGCAGAGTACATAATGAGAAACACTGGGCTGGGAGAAGCACAAGCTGGAATCAAGATTGCCGGGAGAAATATCAATAATCTCAGATATTCAGATGACACCACACTTATGACAGAAAGCAAAGAAGAACTAAAGAGACTCTTGATGAAAGTGAAAGAGGAGAGTGAAAAAGTTGGTTTAAAACTCAACGTTCAGAAAACTAAGATCATGGCATCCAGCCCCATCACTTCATGGCAAGTAGATGGGGAAACAGTGGAAACAGTGACAGACTTTATTTTGGGGGACTCAAGAATCACTGCAGATGGTGACTGCAGCCATGAAATTAAGAGAAAATTGCTCCTTGGAAGAAAGTTATGACCAATCTAGACAGCATATTAAAAAGCAAAGACATTACTTTGCCAACAAAGGCCTGTCTAGTCAAAGCTATGGTTTTTCCAGTAGTCACGTATGGATGTGAGAGTTGGAATATAAAGAAAGCTGAGCACTGAAGAATTGATGTTTTTGAAGTGTTGTGTTGGAGAAGACTCTTGAGAGTCCCTTGGACTGCAAGGATATACAACAGTCCACCATAAAGGAAATCAGTCCTGAATATTCATTGGAAGGACTGATGTTTAAGCTGAAACTCCAATACTTTGGCCACCTGATGTGAAGAGCCAGTTCACTGGAAAAGACCCTGATGCTGGGAAAAATTGAAGACTGGAGGAAAAGGTGATGACCGAGAATGAGATGGTTGGATGGCATTGCTGACTGAATGGACATGAGTTTGAGTGGGCTCTGGGAGTTGGTGATGAACAGGGAGGCCTGGCGTGCTGCAGTCCATGGGGCTGCAAAGAGTCAGACATGACTGAGCGACTGAACTGAACTGAACTGCACTCATTCTGAGCTTTGAAGAATGGATCGCTTTTTTGATGGGCAGAGGATGGAGGACGGAAAGAATCCTATGGATGTGAACACACAGACTCAAGACATCATAACTAGGGTCCAGATTGATCCTGAGAGCTGGAAGCAGGCCTGGAGGGAGTGAAGGAAGTCAAGTGGTCCTGATGGAAGGATCAGAGGGGTGCTGAACAGTGGTTTGCAAAACATGCATCTACGACCATCTGCACCTGAATTTTCTGGGGTGCTTGTTGTAAACTCTTCAGCCTCAACCTCAGTTCTACCAAAGGTGGGTCTTGGAAATTTGCATTTTATAATAGCAGCCCAAGTGATTCTTAAGTGCTCTAAAGTTTATAGGGAGTGAAAGCCAGGCTAGAGAAGGAAAAAGAGATTTGACAGGAAAATGAAGTTCAATGGAAAAAGGTGAATCCCCACACTCGTGCTTTCATTCATCTAATGTGTACTGAGCACTTGCTGTATGCCAAGACCTACCCGAGGTGCTGGGTCTACCTGGTGGGTTGTGACTGGAAAACCCCAGTCATGGAGTAAATTACATCCAATGATCAATTATGACACATTTACTGTATCTGCCTCTGGCCCCTTGACGAGTTCTGAAATTTTGGCTTCTGCCTCATCTCGAAACCCATCCCCATATATCTGCCCCATTCAGTTCAGTTCAGTCATTCAGTCGTGTCCGACTCTTTGCGACCCTGTGAATCGCAGCACGCCAGGCCTCCCTGTCCATCACCAACTCCCGGAGTTCACTCAAACTCACGTCCATCGAGTCAGTGATGCCATCCAGCCATCTCATCCTCTGTCGTCCCCTTCTCCTCCTGCCCCCAATCCCTCCCAGCATCAGAGTCTTTTCCAATGAGTCAACTCTTTGCATGAGGTGGCCAAAGTATTGGAGTTTCAGCTTTAGCATCATTCCTTCCAAAGAACACCCAGGGCTGATCTCCTTCAGAATGGACTGGTTGGATCTCCCTGCAGTCCAAGGGACTCTCAAGAGTCTTCTCCAACACCACAGTTCAAAAGCATCGATTCTTCAGCACTCAGCCTTCTTCACAGTCCAACTCTCACATCCATACATGACCACAGGAAAAACCATAGCCTTGACTAGACGGACCTTTGTTGGCAAAGTAATGTCTCTGCTTTTGAGTATGCTATCTAGGTTGGTCATAACTTTCCTTCCAAGGAGTAAGTGTCTTTTAATTTCCTGGCTGCAGACACCATCTGTGGTGATTTTGGAGCCCCCAAAAATAAAGTCTGCCACTGTTTCCACTGTTTCCCCATCTATTTGCCATGAGGTGATGGGACTGGATGCCATGACCTTCATTTTTTGAGTGTTGAGCTTTAAGCCAGCTTTGGTAAGCGAATTTCGGCCCCAGTCCACTGCTTTGTGCCTCTCTTCTGTTTACCCACCTACTTCTGCCCCCCCTGCATCTTCTCTGCACTGCCCCTGCATCCTTGCCTTTCTCACTGGAGCATTATAGCCGAGCTCCTGCTAGCTAACAGACTGACCTCTCTGGTGCAGGCTGCCTCCTCTCCATCTCCCTGCCTGGAGCTTCACGTGTGTCCACGAGCAGACTCCCAGTCGCTGTGCCTGGACTACCTCACTACTCCTTCATGCTGAACCCTTTCTTTGCCGACCACCTACCCAAACTACAGTTGACTTTTGCTGTTGATCCAGGTCGTTTTATAGAATCAGCTTTGGGGTCAGTCCTAAGTCTAAATCTTAGTTCCTACATTTTTCAGCCATGTGGCCTGAGGAAATAGAATCATTTCTCTGAACCTTAGTTTTCTCAAGTGAAAAAGGGGGATGGGTGATAATAATGCCATTCCAGATCATCAAGAATGAAACATGATGGTGTCTTTTAAGCTCCTAGTGCGAAGCCTGGCACATAGCAGGTGTTCAATCAATGAGAGGCATTTTATTCATCTTGGGCATCTTTGCCTTCCAGGCTGTAATTTTCTTTTAGCATCTACCTCCATACCTATTTCCACAACTTCCAGGGATGGGGGCTGTTTTCTGAGTCCTGGCTCCATGTACACTTTGCAAAAGTGGCACCTACACAACTTTCAAAAGATGATATGTGACTAGTCCACCATCAAGGCTAAGATGAAAAGCCATGAGAGGAAGCAGTGTGAAAACAAAACATCAAGTTAGTGTCCCTCAACCAACCAGCAGAGCAGGTCCTGTTCTCCCCCACTCCCCATCCCATCCATGCACCCAGGCTTGTTGCCAATGGTGTCAGTGCCATTTCAACCCCTGCCACCACTCTGCCACAAAACAGAGCTTAGCTGACCACAAATATGGCATTAGCCTGATAAGCTCATGGATTCTAAATAAGTCCAGTTTTTTGGAAGGTAAATTTCCTGTCCTTCATTTAATTGCCCTATAATTTGCCAATCAAAACAAGGCTAACATTTCCAAGAATGGATAATAACAGGGATAATTCTCTGCCTATATGTTCTTCTTTCTCTTAGGTTAAATATCTTCTCTCCATCACTTACTTGATGAAATCTGTACTTCTTAGCCTAGGGCACAAGGGCCTATATGATCAGATGCATGTTGCTCGCCTCAACAGCCTCATCTCCTGCCACCTTTCCATTCTTAAGCCTTTTGCTGCTGTCATTCTGAAATTTTTGCAGTTCTAGAACTCTCTTGTCTCCCTCTATTTGTACGTGCTGCTCTTTTTGCATCCTTTCCCCCAGTTCTTTGCCTGGAAAACTTCCATTCAGACTTGTCATTTCCTCTAGAAACCATCCCAACCCCTCCCTGCCCAGCCTTGGCTAGGTGCATCTTCATGCTCAAAACATTTGTGGATTTGGTGGCAAAGCACTTATCAGACTTTATCATAATGAAGCATGGGTTGATGGTCAGTCTCGCCTACACCTTTGCCACTCAAAGTATTGGAAATGCAGAATCTCTAGGTCCATCTCAGAGTTGCTGAATCAGAATTTTTGTTTTAGCAAGATCTGCAGGTGATTCCTAGGCTCAATGAAGTATGAGAAGGCTTCCCTAATTTAAGACAGACTTGGGAGGAGCCTCAGGAGGAGAACTTGTCTTTCATCTCTGAATTCCCAGTACCTACGACGGTACATAGCACATCATAGGGGCTTTTTGGCACCATGCCTGTACCTGAACCCCAGGTGGCCTCCTGATTTGGCTTTGTATCCCTATTGGAGAGGATTTGAGCAAAATCTGTTTTTAAGAGAGGCTTTTGTAGGACTCCTAACACAAGCAATGTTTTATGGGGCCCACATGGCAACATAGAGCCCCAAATCTGGGGCCTGACCAGGATCACAATGGTCCTTACAAGAGGAATGCAAGAGGAATCAGAGTTGGAGGAGTAACAGAAATGACAGCAGAAGCAGAGGTCGGAATGATGGAAGAAAGGGATGAGGAGACAAGGGATGAGGCCGGGGATCTAAGGGATGAGGACAGCCTCTGGAAACGGAAAGCAAGGAAACAATTTCTCCCCTAGAACTTACTGTAGAAACCAGCCCTGCTCAAACCTTGATTTTAGCCCAGTGAGATTCATGTTTTAGACATCGATCCTATAGAACTGTAAGCAGAATAAATGTGTGCTGTGTTAAGTCTCCAGATTTGTGGTAATTTGTTACAGTAGCACTGGAAAGCTGGTATAAGTAGGAAAGCTGAGTTATTTTTATTAATGTGAATTTTTCTGTTTAGACAAGCTGGGGCATGAAGTAACATCTGGGATACTCAAGCTAAGCTCCAACAGTCCTGGTCTGCCAGAAACTGGTTATATTTCCAGCTGATTGGCTCTTGGAAAGCTCTAGAAAGAAACCTACTCCCTTGGGTGGGTTGGAAGTGGGAGGGGAATAAGGGCCTGGTTCTATCTCAGTTTCAAAAGCATTTTGTGGGCAGATTTACTGCTCCATGCAAGAATGTTCTCCCAAAGGCATCTTCCTAGCCTAAACCCTGAGCAGTTCTGAAGAGCCAAGCTTCCAGATAACAACGATGGATTTTCATCCTGCATTGATAAATCGACCACTGAGAGCTCTGGAATCTTGATGGGGAAAGTTAGTCATCACAACCATGGAGTGAAAAGCCTGGGGACCATCAAGGCAGAAAACCAGTAGCTTCTATTAATAAATCAATCCTTTCCCAGAAGAACGTTAAAAATTTTTATGACTGTTGGTTTATGGAGAAACCTTAAAGAAGAAAAAAAAAGGAGCGGGCAATTTCAGATCTGTCTAGACCATGAAATCCACATGACATTATGATTCTTATGGGCCATTTGAGCTCTTCTCTTTGAAAGATCTCATTAAGAGTGCAGCTCTCTCCGCAGCTTTGAATTTCACATGGCTTGAGCCTCCCTTGGGAGAGCTAACAATGGTCTAGGTGCCGAAGAATCCCAAACACTGAACAGTTTCCTTGGTGTCCAACAGCTAAAGTGACTCTCTCAAGATCTCTGCAAATCGCATTACTTTAGCTACAGGCAACTGATTCTGAGCCCCCATAGAGGAGGTTTCTCCTGAGTTTCCAAGCCTACAAACAAGTGGCGGTGACCACTGCATGATATTGCTTCCAAAGGGGAATGCCCATCTCGCCTGCTTAGATCAGTGTTGTTCTCGGTCCAAGGGCAGCAGGGAGGGGAGGGGAGATGGGCTGTCTTTCAGGGTCTCTGACAGCCACCGACAGGGGCCCGAGCCACAAATCCAAGAGGAATGACAGCTTCATTCCCAGTCCCCCACCGGGAAGCTGAGGCAGAGGTTAATTAACTTCCTCTCCACCAGTTCCCTGGGAGAGTTTCCATTGGTTCCTAGATACATGAACCCACAATACTCCCTGCAGGAGACCTGGGGAAGTAGGCAAAACTAGCTTGTTGCTCACTGGGTCTTTGTTTCTCCATCTCTCGAAGAGAGTCAGGTAACTCACTGCCTCTAAGTGGAAAGTGCAACGGGCAGCACAGTCTTCAGGGAAGATAGACCAGGTTTGTATCTGGCTTCTTAAAGGAATCCTTTTAGGGCCCCTTCCTCTTATAGACATCTTCCTACTCCTCTCAGATCTATGCCCTGGCAAATGAATCCAGTTGAGACAGGTAATATATGAAAAATGTAATTGCCTGTTATATACATTTAATAAGCATATAAATATCTACTCTGTGCCAGAAACTAGAAAGAACAGGTTAATAAGGAAAATGACATTTAATGAGCATCTGCTACAGACTACATCGTGTGCTCTTTTATACTTACAACTTCATGGCCTTCTTTTTTCAGATGAGAAGAGCAAGGCTCAGAAAAGTCAAATAATTTACCCAACATCATACAACTAGTAAGTTATGCACAAAGCAAGAATTTAAGCTGACTCTCTCTCCCTCCAAGCCTGGGCTTTTTCTCTACTAATTATGAACTTTAAATCCAGAATGAAAAACAAAACAAAAAACCTAAGTTCAAATTTTGGTTTTACTATTTAGTAATTATATGACTTTGACCCAATAACTTAAATTCTTTAAATCTTAGTGTTTTCCTCTTCAAAAGGGGGATGATAAAAATAAAATCTATTTCAAAGGATTAATGAGGGTTCAATTAGATAATGTTTATGTGCTGTTTAGAACAGTACTAGGCACACAAAAAGTTCTCAAAAAGTATTAACTATACATGATTTTTTTTTCATGCTATTCTCAAGAGACTTATCTTCTAATGGTATTCCTTTACCAATATACTTTCACTCTTCTAAAATTAATATCTATGAATAGACTTTCGAAGATTGTTTCTCCAATAGCAAAAATCTCAGATTGAGTGATCTCGAGTCACTCAAAGTCATTAAATTGGCCTAATCAAGCTGTAGCCACCATGTTTTTTAGACCGCTTTTTCTTGGGACAGATTTTTAGATCTCTCACTTCCACTCATGAAAATATCCATTATTGCTTTTAGTTTGTAAAGTATCCTTGATGATCTCCTTAGTGAATGTCAAGTTTTTTTTATAGTCATTGTTTTAGTAGACATAAAAATATCTCAAAGAATTTTTGTAGAATCACAACTTTAAGATCCTGACTCACTTTTTTCCTATAAGGTCTTAAGTTCGTAAGTGGTGCCTTCCCTTGCCAGGATGGTTAACAGGGACTAAATCCTCACCAAGAAAAAGTGTGCATATGAGGGGGTGATTGCCTCAGACTAGAAGAAAGGCAACTATACAAACAGATGGGGAGCATTCTGGGAGTATCTGGTGAAGCCGAGAAATCACCTATGACTAGGTAATCCCATTCTTTAGCCGCTATTTCAGAGAAATTCTCACGTAGATCCATCCGGGCCTACCTACAAGGAGTGGCCCTCTTGAGAAAATATAGTTGTGTTGACAGGTAGAATATTGTGGTGAATATCCCCTAAGGATTACTATGCAGCAGATAAAAGTAATAAATTTGACTTAATTTCAGCAACATGGATAGATTATTAAAAAATCTAGGGTGGAAAAAGAGAGTGAGGTTTCTAGCAAAACAAAACATATAGATCAACTAGAAGCATCTACACACAAGACAACAAGACTTATTTTTGAGGGTATGCACATGTTATGGATACTGTCCAAACATATTAAAGGGGCTTACATTGACCAATGAAGATAATATGCTGTGCTGGGGGTTGGGGCCAGGATGAACTTAGCTTTCCACAGCTCAAATCCAACCAAAGAAAACAAAATATGAGAGAGATGCAGGTCAATTGCACTAGGCATGAACAGAAAAGCATTAATTACCCAAATTTGAAAAGAGGAAACAAAGCTCCAAGGAAGCCATGGCATTCCAGTAGCTCAAGAGCAGGATTTCCGTGGGTCGAGGGGGACAGGCTTTTGAAGGCAGTGCAAGTGAAGTTGCTCAGTCGTGTCCGACTCTGCGACACCGTGGATTGTAACCCACCAAGCTCCTCCGTCCATGGGATTCTCTAGGCAAGAATACTGGAGTGGGTTGCCATTTCCTTCTCCAGGGGATCTTCCCAACCCAGGGATCGAACCCAGGTCTCCTGCATTGCAGGCAGATGCTTTAACCTCTGAGCCACCAGGGAAGCCCTTTGAAGGCAGAGGCATAAACAAAGGCTCTGAAAGAAGAAGTTAATTCCAGAAAAGGATCCAGTGTGCACATCAGAGAGGGGTTGGAATAGAGATGCTGAGAAGGTCAAGGAGATGGATAAAAACTGGAGGGGAAGGCCTGCAAAGCTACCATAAAGACTACATTTTGAATACATTGGGCAACCAGGGAATGTTTTAAATTTGGGAAGATGTACATATTTAAGAAAAGATATTCTGCGAGTCAAGTTAAAAGTAGATGAGAAGAGTATAGACTACAGTGGGTAGAGTGGAAATAATTTAGATCACCATCATGTGGACATTTGTTATAACCATCATGTGGACATTTGTTATAAATGCAGATTCCTAGACCATATTTCAGTTCACTGTACCCGAAGGTGTCTAAGTAGAGCCCTGTAATCTATATATTTTTAAACTAGCTCCCAGGTGACTCTTAGCTCATTGAGGATTAAGAACTATGTCATTTTCAACCATGGCAGCATACAAGAATCAGTTGGGAAATTTTTTAAATTCTTGATACCCAGGCAACTCATCAGACCAATTAAATTGAAATCTCTGGGGTGGGGTCTGGGCATCAGTATATTTTAAATCTCCATAAGCAATTCTAATGTGCAGCCCAGACTGAGCACATCCTGCACTCCAACAAGCCTTCTTTAGAAAACTCAGGAGCCAGCAAGACTTCTCTTTATTCCATCTTCATTTAATCTCCAGCTAATTTGATTCTCTACTTAATTGGATCAAAGCCGCAGGCTCTAAATCACTTATATTAAAAATATAAATTACCCAACCTTTTATTTCAAGAACCCCCAGGCACCCAGTATAGTGCTTTTCCATCCCTGGTTCTGGACAATTGACATTTGATTATCATAAAAGGACTAAAGTTGGAATTAAATAAAAGTAGCAAGATCCTTGCTCTGGTTTGGTCTGATGAAAAGAAACAACACCAGGTGGTAGAATATGGCCACATACTTTGTATAGTAAGTACACCTTGAAACCATGTACATTTAAAACTCAAACATACACCGATATGAGATACATACATCAATTAAAGTGACAGGAATGGGTTTGAAATAAAGAAAGCAACAGACTAGACCTGCAACCTTGAGCAGGACTAAGATACATAAATTATGCCTTGGGATTCTATTGTTTTTCAGTCAGTGAACAGACTTCTGATTTAAAATGGTGCCTGGCTGGAGTTTCCTCCTGTATCCTCCCAGTTTCCCACTAAAATATCATCTATGGAGACACAGAAAAACAAGGAAACTTGAAAACTCAAATCGCCCAAAACAAGGACTGTCAACTCAGGGCCAGAATCTGGGAAGACTTGCCAAATATTAAACAGAAGGAAATAGAATGTATTTTTTAAACCCCACTGATATCCTCTAATGAAATGTAGCTAATCCTTTAATGCAAAAATAAATATCTATTAAATGAGATTCTAAAAATAATACTGGATGCTGAAACCCATAAATAGGATAGTTTGTTTAGAGATGAGAAATATTTAGGATGATAATAAAGAAAAATAGAAAACACAATAGAGAAACATACAAAAATAATTGAATAATTGGAAACAGAAGGTTCTTGAATAAGAAAATGCTATATTGCTACTGAAAGTAATCTGTGAATTCAGTGACTTCTCTGTCAAAGCCCCAATGGGGTTTTGTTTTGATTTTATCTTATTTTGCTTTAAAACGTGGCAAAATGATTCTAAGATGTATTTGATGCAATCATCCAAGAGAAAGTGGCAAGAAAGATTTTTTCTTATCAGATTTTAAAATGTATCTTAGAACAATAGTAATAAAAACATAGGAATAACAGAGGACTAGAACCAGTAGAATGGAGAGTATGTAAATATGAAATTTAATATGTTATCAAATGAGGCATTTTAAATTATCAGACAAAAGGACTGAGCTGGCTCTCTGGGAAAACAAAATTGAGCTCTCCCTGTTTTTACCCTAGGTAGGATTCTAAGCAAATCAAGGACTTTAAATGTTTAAAAATGAAGAAGAGTCTTTCAAGCATATTATGAAATCCAAAAGTCAAAAAGTAAAGACTAATAAACTTGATTATCTGTAGATCTTAAATTTGTGTGCAGAATAAAGAAGTAGAAGGAAGAAGAAGAGAAAATCCTGTCATCAAACAGTAGTTATGGGCTTCAGATAGACAGTACTCTTTGGCGGCTTAAGCCCCGACTCCAGATTCTGCGAGCCCCTCTGCTTCCTCCCCAAGATTTCTGTACACACGCTGTGCTCATATGCTCGTGGTCACTACTCAGCTTTCTTAAAGAACCTTTGATCCAACTCTACATACATCTCCCTCTCTTTGAAGGGAGAAATGAACCAATTTGCTTACTTTTCTTTGATTTCCTAGAAATCCCAGACAAAATATTTACATATTTAACGAAATTTATTGAATGTCTAGGATGAGGAAACATGTACAGCAATAGCAAATTGAATATTGAATAATTTTGTCCTAAAAACTACTTCATACACTGCACTGATTGGAAGAAATCATTAACAGTATTTTCCTGCAGGCTTCAGCCCCCTGCTATGTCATCTAGCTCCTTTTCTCCCAGTATTTCTTTTTACCTCCTATATCCTCACTTCTCTGCATTTTTTGAACTTCTGAAATCTCTATTTTATTGCTAAATGTAAAATACATTAGAAAAGTTTAAAAGTTAAATAGCAAACACCTACATCAAGAAAGAGATCATTGAAACTCTAAGACACTTCTCAAAAGAAAACCACACACACATACAAAAATACTCTTCCTCATCACAACCACCACTCCTAGAAACAGCCAATATTTTAATTATTGTGCATTCTAAGCTGCTTCAGTCCTGTCCAATTCTTGGCGATTCTAGGGACTGTAGCCCACCAGACTCCTCTATCCATGGGATTCTCCAGACAAGAACATTGGAGTGAGTTACCATTTCCTTCTCCAGGGTCTGATTATTATTTGTGCCCTTAATTTTTTAAATAATTAGTAATCATGTCCTTGTTTTTCTTTGTAGGTTTACTACCTGAGCATACATCCCTAAACTATATAATTTAGTCTCTTTTTTACCTTTGTATACAAATAATGACATCTGCTGTGTTCTTTATGCCTCTCTTTTCTTTTTCCCAATCCATGTTAGTAAGATTTATCCATGCTGGAGCATGTAGCTTTAATGTATTTGTGTTCAGAGCTGTATAGTTTTCCATACCACAGTTTATCTATTCTGTCCTAATGGCTATTTAAGTTCTTTTCAGTTTGAGGAAATTATAAACAAGGCTTCAGTGAACATTATTGTGTGTGTATGTGTATATATCTATCTATACAGATAGATATATATACACACATATAGATAAACATATCTTGATATAAAAAGCATGCATATTTGTAGAAATTTATATATGTATATATATCACCATCTCCCTTGGTCATGGGATATATGTGTCTACATTAGGAACTTTTCCTAAAGGTTTTACAGTCCCACCAGCAATTTTGAAGAATCCCTGATATTCCATATTCTCAAAAACATTTAATGGCAGTAAACATCTGATAGGTGTGCTTTTCTTTATGTTTTAATTTACATTTATCTGATTATTAATTATGTTTTAGAAATTTTCCATGTATTTATTGGTTTTTGGATGTCTTCTTTTGTGAAGACAAACTCCACTATATTCAAATATTTTGTTCATGTTTTAAATTGGTTGTCTGCTTTTTTCTCTCAATTTGCAGGAGCTCTTTAAAAATTGGCTTTGTTGGCTTTAAAAAAAAAGGAGTTGGCTTAAAACTCAGCATTCAAAAAACTAAGATCATGGCATCTGGTCCTATCACTTCATGGCAAATAGATGGGGAAACAATGGAAACAGTGACAGACTTTATTATTTTGGGTTCCAAAATTACTGCAGACGGTGAATGCAACCATGAAATTAAAACATACTTGCTCCTTGGAATAAAAGCTATGACCAACTTAGACAACACATTAAAAAGCAGAGACATTAGTTTGTCAACAAAGATCCATCTATGGATGGATTTTTCCAATAGTCATGTATGGTTATGAGAGTTGGTTTATAAAGAAAGCTGAGTGCCAAAGAATTGATGCTTTTGAACTGTGGTGTTGGAGCAGACTCTTGAGAATCCCTTGGACTGCAAAGGTATCAAACCAGTCAATCTGAAAGGAATTCAGTCCTGAATATTCATTTGAAGGACTGATGCTGAGGCTGAAGTTCCAGTACTCTGGCCACCTGATGTGAAGAACTGACTCATTGGGAAAAAAACCTGATGCTGGAAAAGATTGAAGGCTGGAGGAAAAGGGGATGACAGAGGATAAGATAGTTGGATGGCATTACCAACTCAATGGACATGAGTTTGAGCAAGCTCCATAAGTTGGTCATGGACAGGGAAGCCTGGTGTGCTGCAGTCCATGGCGTCACAAAGAGTTGGACATGACTGAGTGACTGAACTGAACTGTAGGAGTTCTTTATGTATACTGAATACTAATACATGTCAATTATATGTGCTGGAAAAATCTCCCACTTTTCTCTATTTTATTGTGTCTTTCGTTTAACATCTTCCAGCACTCCACTGTGTTTAGCTGTCTCTGTGCTTCATTGTTTTCATATAAACTGAACCTTCATATTTATGACCTAAATTACTAATTAATGTATTCTCTTTAGAAAAATTAAATTTCCACTTCAAATACTGTCATGGCAGGTGTTAAAATGATAAAAAATTTTATCTCACTATACAAGGTTAAGAGACAAATGAGTAGTGTTTTTTAATTTTTTTTATTGAGGCATAATTGCTTTACAATGCTATGTTAGTTCAGTTAATATTCTGAGTATACAAAGAAGTCCTAAGCCATAAGAAAAAGTCAACAGACAATTTTTAAATAGGTAAAAATATAAACAGGCAATATAAAAAATAAAAAGTATTTACCAAAGGTCAATAAACACATTTCTGCTTAATGCCATTAATTAAAGAGATGTAAGTAAATATAATTTGATATAAATATTCATCTGTAAATCAATGATATGAAAAAGTTTCACTAACCTCTGTGCTGGTGAGAGTGTGAGAAATGAAGACTCTTGTGAACAGTAAATATAAATATAAATTCATTTGAATTTGGTGGAAAACTATTTGACATTATGCATTAAGATAAATTATTGACTATGCCAAAGCCTTTGACTGTGTGGATCACAATAAACTGTGCAAAATTCTGAAAGAGATAGGAATACCAGACCACCTGACCTGCCTCTTGAGAAACCTATACGCAGGTCAGGAAGCAACAGTTAGAACTGGACATGGAACAACAGACTGGTTCCAAATAGGAAAAGGAGTATGTCAAGGCTGTATATTGTCACCCTGCTTATTTAACTTAAATGCAGAGTACATAATGAGAAACACTGGGCTGGAAAAAGCACAAGCTGGAATCAAGATTGCCCAGAAGATTGCCGGGAGAAATATCAATAACCTCAGATATGCAGATGACACCACTCTTATGGCAGAAAGTGAAGAGGAACTAAAAAGCCTCTTGATGAAAGTGAAAGAGGAGAGTGAAAAAGTTGGCTTAAAACTCAACATTCAGAAAACTAAGATCATGGCATCTGGTCCCATCACTTCATGGGAAATAGACGGGGAAACAGTGGAAACAGTGGCAGACTGATTTTTTGGGGCTCCAAAATCACTGCAGATGGTGACTGCAGCCATGAAATTAAAAGACGCTTACTCCTTAGAAGGAAAGTTATGACCAACCTAGACAGCATATTCAAAAGCAAAGACATTACTTTGCCAACAAAGGTCCATCTAGTCAAGGCTATGGTTTTTCCAGTGGTCATGTATGGATGTGAGAGTTGGACTATGAAGAAAGCTGAGCACCAAAGAATTGATGCTTTTGAACTGTGGTGTTGGAGAAGACTCTTGAGAGTCCCTTGGACTGCAAGGAGATCCAACCAGTCCATTCTAAAGGAGATCAGTCCTGGGTGTTCATTGGAAGGACTGATGCTGAAGCTGAAACTCCAATAGTTTGGCTACCTCATGCGAAGAGTTGACTCATTAGAAAAGACTCTGATGCTGGGAGGGATTGGGGGCAGGAGGAGAAGGGGATGACAGAAGATGAGATGGTTGGATGGCATCACCAACTCAATGGACATGAGTTTGAGTGAACTCGGGAGTTGTTGATGGACAGGGAGGCCAGGCATGCTGTGATTCATGGGGTTGCAGAGTCGGACACAACTGAGCGACTGAACTGAACTGAACAGAACTAAACTGATTAAAGATAAAACCATGTCCATACCATTTGAATCTAAAACCTAGCTTCGTTAAGTTCACCTTAAGGATATAATTGCCTAGATATGAAAAGACAAACATGGGAGCCTCTTCAATGCAGCATTATTAATAGTAATGAAGAGAAATGACATGCCCAGAAGACCCCCAATCTAGTGGATGGTTTCACAGGATGGCAACATGTCCTGCAGGCTTCAGCCTGCATTGTCTATGAGTAGATTTCAAAAGGATGACCAAGAGCTGGGTTTTTCGTTTGTCCAACACTTGTAGTCAACTTTTTAAACGTAAATTTATTGTCTTGATTTAAAAATTAGTAGACTTCACTTCAAGCATTGCCTTAGGACTTCTCTAGAAAAATCAGCAACTCTGAGCTATCTGTATCTCCACATGATAACAATCAGCTGAAACTGGAGATAATCTCCTCTATAGTTTGACATTTTCTTATACCATTCCTGGTCCACTTGTGTATGTTACCCGCCTAATACCTGTGTTTTAAGTGTTAGATATAATAGTAATTAGGCTAATAATTCATTACATCTTGCCAGGGGCATTGAGCTATCAAAGGTTTGATACACCCACCTTTTAAATAACTTCTTTCTCCTAATTATAAAAGTAAGGCATAGCCGCTATAGAAAAGTTAGAGGCATAGAAATGCATAAAAAATAAATGTCAGTAATCTGATCCTTCCTAAAGATAACTCTGGTGGAATTTGTGTATATATAACTTGAAATTATGCTTTGTATTCTGCTATTTTCCAGACTTGCATGTCCAAGGCATTGCAATGAAAGCAATATCGCATCATTTTGATAACTGTGTAATATTCCATGGTACAGATGTACCATAATTATTCTTCTAAAGTTGGGCATTTAATTAGATTCTTTGTGTTTTGTGGGGGGAGGGGTCTTTTGGTTTTTTGGGGGTTTTTTTGTAATATATAATGCTATAGTGAAGATCTTTTAGTACAGTTTAATGACTTTCTTTTTGTAATATCTATAAGAGGGATTTCCAGAAATGGATCTTCTGGATCAAAGCATATGAGCATTTTTAAGTTCCTTGATATAGAGAGGATTGCCAAATTGCTTTCCTAAAGGTTAGCTGGATCAATTTGTATTCTCATAGTAGAGAACAGGCCCGTTTTTAAGTTTGTATGTTTTCTCCAGGATACAGATAGTGTGGGGGCCATATCTACTGTGATTGCTTCTAAAGTCAGTTTAATTCTGTTGAATGGGGTCATTATCTATATCAGTTAACACCTAAATAACTTTCGTCAATCAAAGTCTTGCCAGACTCCAGAATGAACCCAAGCAGAACTGAACCAAAGAGATGAATATCATTTCTAAGGTCAGGTCTGCCTACTTGCCCACGTGCGTAAAAGGTGGAAAATGAAAATGTACGAGAAACAGTCACCATGACCTCCCTGACTTTCCCCATAAATGCTTTCCAGAGGGCCATCTCAAAGCCACAAGTTCGCTGAGGACTTTCCTGCCACTTGGCTGCATCATGGGTGAGAGGAGGTACAAAGCGATCCACTTTCAAAGGCAGTTCCCTCCAGATGTGTCAGCCCCAGGTACCAAGGCTCCGTACCAGATGTGATCCCTGGGAGCTGAGGTGAGGGGAAGAGCTTGGTGTGCACAGCTGCAGGTGATGAGGTCATCAGCACAGTTTGGGGAATGGATGAGTTCACTCGGGAAAGGAAAAAAAAATGTCACTTTTCTTTTTTCTTGTTTGAAGTCACTAAGCTTCAGGGTTCAGGAGGGAATTGTTGCTCTGACTTTATTCTCTGGGAGGCGGGTGGCTGCCTGCCAGAGGCAGCTGCACGCAGGGTCATTTGCATTGCATGTCCTCTCTGGTTTTGAAGGGGAGCTCTTCCTTCCCCTTAGACCGTCTGCTTCTTTAGAGTCAGGGCCACTGCCTCACACAGATTGTATTCGCCCTTTAATCTTTTCCCTACCCCTCCCTCTCCCTGACTTACTCCATGCAGTTTAACAAGCTTCCCAGACAGGTCCTGCGGACTCATCCCAATCACTTTGAAAGCCAGCTGGCAGACAAAGGAGGAATTATTTCCTACACTCCTGGTGGCTGGGTGCTGGAGAGAGGTACTTTGGGGGACACACCGGGGTCCCCTTGCATCTCTCCCTCTCTCTCACCCTTCACCCCGAGGTGCTGACACCTAGTAGCTGGGACCTCAGCTGGGTCTGACCTCCTGAAGCACAGTTAAGACTGCTGAACTTTCAGCTGGCCCTGACAAACCTAAT
This sequence comes from Bos indicus x Bos taurus, assembly GCF_003369695.1. Classification (NCBI taxonomy): domain Eukaryota; kingdom Metazoa; phylum Chordata; class Mammalia; order Artiodactyla; family Bovidae; genus Bos; species Bos indicus x Bos taurus. The sequence goes on along the minus strand of NC_040083.1, from coordinate 23,942,518 downwards.
GGGGCCCTGAGAGAGCAGTTTCCCAGAAGGAGAAGCAAATTCTCTTTTGTGTCTGGGCACATTCTTGAAGTTTCACCAAGGTGATGCCGGAGCTAAAAGGGATGGAGAGCTGGTTCTCTGATGTGGAGAAACTTGCTTGCAGTACAATGAGGCACCTCTTTTCTTTTGGAGGGTGCAGGGAAAAGAAATCAGAGAGGAGTGAGACAGAAGGTAGCCTAGGCAGGAGACAGGGACACAAGGCCTTTTTTTTTTCTCTGCAGAAAAAAAAAGCTCATTTCTAGTGAGCCAATTGCTTATTAAGTGACAAGAATGTTTTAGGTGTCATTTTATTTTCTCTCTCTCCAGTTAGAGATGATTTCAGCCATTATTTTAGAAATGGTACCAAACGGAGAATAAGTGGTCCATTTCAGTTTGATCTTTTTAAAATTCAGACTGGATAGAGGCCATGTGCCTTGAACCAATCAAAAGAACAGAGAGATGTAATAGTCACTGTTGAACACGGATGTCACGGAACAGCCACCGTGTTATTAAGCCCCCAAATGTTCCTCCTATCCTCAGAGAATCTAGCAATCAATAAAGCAGAGGGCTGCTTGGTAGCTTCAGATGGACTTTGCTTCTTCCCAGTGGCATTTGGGAAGTCTTGATTCTTACCATTAATGTCACTATGAAGCATCTTGAAGAGGTTTTGAATTTTTAATTATTTAGTGTGAGAGTACTTCTAATTATCTAGAATCTAAATAACCATTCTCCTCAATATTTTCTCCAACAATCCACTTTGACAGTAAACGGGCAAAAAAAAAAAGTAGGGAGGGGGAAGTAACATCAGACAAATAAAAAAAAATATTGTGTTTCAAAGACAATCACAATCTCCCAAGCTTTCTGATATCCAGTTTTTATAGCGAAGATACTGAAATGCTTCAAGTAAGAAAGAAAAGAGCTAGGGCTTCCCTGGTGGCTCAGTGGTAAAGAATCTGCCTGCCAAGGTAGGAGACGTGGGTTCAATCCCTGACCCTATAAGATCCCACATGCCTCGGGGCAACTAAGCTCAAAGTCCGTAACAACTGAGCTCACGCGCTGCAACTACTGAACTAGAGTGCCTGGAGTCTGTGCTCTGCAACGAAAGTCCCCACAGTGGGAAGCCCGCACATCACAAGGAGCAGTAGGCCCTACTTGCTATAACTAAAGAAAAGCCTGCCCAGCAGCTAAGGCCAGCACAGCCAAAATAATAAATAAGTAACTTTTTAAAAGCCTGTGTTTAAAAGGAAAGAAAAGAAGAAAAGTACCTTTATTTCCCTGCCATTTATATCAGATGCTGGTTAACACTGCCACACACCTCATTTTGTTTAATCTTCATAATAACCTGACAATATATTTTATCCCCATTTAACAGACTGACTTCTGATTCCATACATTTCAAACCCAGTTTCTCCTCCTTCATTAAGTACATATTTTCAGTGCCAAGCACCAGGGGACATGTTGATGTGGACAGTTATCTTCTTCTTGTGCCCTTCCTCTTTGTGTCACATTGCCAGTCTGAAGGCATGTACCTGGAAGCCATTGTTATACCAAGATGGACAGCAATAAAGTAACCATACAAAGAAGTGGCTTTGATCCTCATAAATCTAACTCACTAAAGCCCAAACTGAGTGAATTTCCAACTCAACTGCTTTGTATCACTCCAACTCCACAAAATGGGGGAAATACAGAAGTCGAAACTGAAACAGCAGTCAACTCATTGGACTTAAATATACCTTATTTTTGCTACAAACATGTGAACACATTGCTAGGATCCCTCTCAGGGCCTCAAAAGGGGCCCAGAAGCTTAAGCTTTATTAGCTTCATGGTAAATTGGCCTCTGCCCAGGGATCCTGCCATTGTCCACAGCTTTTGGCATTGACTTCAGAGCTTACTTCATGCTTGTCTGAATAGTTTTGCTGGTAGCTTTATGGGTTGATTGGACTTTGGGAAACAACCAAAGTCTTTTGGACTCAAATGTCATGGGGTTCAGGTAATTGGTCAGGCTGTGGAGTCCCCTTTTAAAGGCAAAGGGTTTTCTTCTGTTGCTCATTAACTATATCTGAGAATAGTTCTCTGAAACAGGGATTGGCCCTGCAAACCAAAAAATACAGCCCAGGATCATTCCAAGATCATTCAACAGAGTACTCGCGTCTCTCAAGACCCAGAGTCAGCCTGTAACTTGGCCAGTTGTCCTGTTCCTTCAAGTGCACAGAAAGCAGAACCCAGGGCTGGGGTGCCCCTTGGCCGCACATGCCAGACATGGGGGATTTGGTTATCCCTACAGCTAACAGCTCTCAGGAGCTGTCTTTGGGGAAGGGTTTTGTTGTGCCCAAACTTCATCCCATGGCTTTAATCCCACTGCATTTGTCATCTTCAGCCTCACTGAATACAGAGAAAGAGAGGCTTCAACCAGCTTGCCAGAGAGGTAAATAGGTTTAAACTTCACCACAGATGGCCTCATCTCTCAGTGCCAGATTTTCATCAACAACTGGTGTAGCTAGTGACAGGGCAAAGAACCACGGCTAAGCCTGGCTCTTGTCCACCTTGCTGATAACAGACACCACGTGGGTGGGGGGTGGGAGACAGAAAGGGAAAAATGGAAGTGAGGGATTGTGGGGTGAAAGGGAGGCATCGTGTTAGAAGCCAGAAAGAAACATTGCAACAGGAAAAGAATGAAAACCTAATATTCTGTCTGATTTATTTATTTACTAATGGCCTGCCACATTCCATAAAAGACTGATTCCCCCCCGCCCCTTTTCTTCTGAGTTAGAGCCAGATGAAGCTGAAAACTGCCCCTTTCGTTCTCTTCTTTGGGTTTGTTTATAGGGAGGGAAAAGGTAACAGTTAAAAATGACTTGTCATTTTAAAACTTCATTCTTCCTCTCTCCCTGTCATCAGCCTCTACTTTCCCACTATTCTCAACTTCTTTTCCTCAAAAACAGGGCAATTACAGCAAGTATGCATTTGCCAGTGCTGTACAGCCATACTTCAGCAGTTAACTAGAATGAGGAGAAAAAGAGAGAATCATACAAAAAAATTAAAGGGAAGGAAAGGAAAAACATGAACTGACCTGTAATCTTTGGGAAGTTGCCAGAATCCTTGGCTAACAAACCAATTCCATTCCACGGTGCGTGTGCATGGGTGTGTGTGTGTGTGTGCACTGCACATCTCTAAGCCTGAGTGAGCACAGAACATTCAACTCCCCATGAATTGCTGGGATATATGAGGCATAAGAAATGCTACTAGTGGCAGTCACGGTCCACGCAATTATCAAAGAACTGCTCTCCTGATCAGGTTTTGTGCTAAACACACCAGAAAGAGAAAAGGAGCGCTGATGGCTGCTTGCTTGGCATTTCTTTGTAGTCCGGCCCTTTTCTTCCCCTGAGGTGGTTGTTGTTGTTAACCGGGGTTGTGTGAAACCCCTTCTGTGCAGGAATGAGTTTCCGCTTTGAAGCCGGAGAGTCTTTGTTCTTCACCTAAGTTGGTGCCATTTTCGACAGGAGCATTTGTATTGAAGTCTGGTCAATGCCTGCCACCCAGAATTCAGTGAGGCTATTTGCCAGGTGGGAAAACATTGTGATAGTCGGACCAGACGGGACAGGGTGGGTTGGGGGCAGAGGAAGGATGGGGAGGCATTGCCTGTGTATAAAAATGCAGAATAAGACACTGTAAAAGTTGGCTTGGATTTGGGGGGAGTCAGAGTTCACAGTCCTCCTCTGGGATTTGAATGCTCCAAAAATGACTGGGGACAGAGAAGAAGAGGGGAGAAAGGCAAGTGGGATGTATTGCTGGATTATAGAAAAAGAAGTGGGAGGGAAGGGTAGAAATGTATGTAATATATATAGAATCCCTTAGTAACTGGCATTGAGACCAGGAATGGGTTTAGAAGGTACCAGCATGGAAAGCAGTAGTTTTCAGGGTTTCCCCAAAATGCTTCTTCCAATTTCACTTTTTGAAATTTATACTCAAAAATTTTAATTTGGAAAACAACTCAATTGCATTTTGAATCTCTTATGCACCAACGTGAAGTGGATTTCCATTTACCCAGAGTTAGGTTTCAAGATTGGCAAATATTGCTTTTTAGCCAAAGTGGCTTGAATATCCTTAAATCTCACATTAATTACACATATCCCTGAATAGTAATGCTTATTCACACTAAAGCTGAGGAAGCATTGACCTAAAGGGATAAACAAACAAACAAAAAGAGTGGGTTAGCTTGTCTGTTATCCTTTCCCAGCACCATCCAGTCCAGCTGTGATGCGGGTGAGAGTAGAGAGACCTCTCTGGGGCTTGGCAAGAGGATTTACTCCTACTCCTTTCAGTGTGGAGCCCCCATTACCTAATACAGGACATAATTCTTTGGTTGTTGTGACAAGCTAGATGATGTAATTCCTTTTTATCGCAGGGAGTTGTCCCTAAAGTTGCATGTAAATTTGCTCCTAATTCAGCTCCACTGTATATCAAAGCATTCACTGTTGGCTCAGTCAGTGCTACTGTGGATTAGCAGGTGAACTCAGGCAAGTCACTTAAGGTCTCTTCAAGTCTATGTATCCATGGTCTAGATGGCTTCAGGATTCCCTTCAGTGAGAACTGTTCATGCTGCTATTAATACAATTAAAACCTCATCTTTAGGCTGACAGCATCACACTCAGCATTAATTGTGCTGCATTGTAGTCCCATGACAGGGTCATTCAGGTAGGGAGAGGTGGTCAGCATGTGAAATGGCGAAATTTGCTCTGTCCTGGAGCCAGAAGCTATCCCTCACACTCTGAATGAACACCTACAATCCTGGACTTGGGGTCCAGGGTAAAATGGGAAAGCACATTATCACTAACTAGAAAAAATACATCTCAACCCAGACTCTAGTGCCGGGGCACTGCATCATTCCTGATTTTTGAGATGACTTGTAGTACATACACATTGCATGCTCAGTCACTCAGTTGTGTCCAGCTCGTTGTGACCCCATGGACCATAGGCCAACAGGCTTCTCTGTCCAAGGGATTTCCAGGCAAGAATACTGGAGTGGGTTGCCATTTTCCTCCTCCAGGGGATCTTCCCAACCCAGGGATCAAACCTACCTCTCCTGAGTCTCCTGAATTGGCAAGCAGATTTTTTTTTTTTTTTTTTTTACCACTGAGCCGCTTGGAAAGCCCCACAGTGCGTACACATTAGCAGATACCTAATGTGTGAAAAGGAACCCTTTCAAATCAACATTATTTGACTATTTATTCAACATTTATTTATGGACAGAAACTCTCCTTCTAGAACAACAACAAAAAAAGTGTGTTCAGGAACAGATTCACATGACTAATTCTTTGGCTGAAATAAACTCAACATACAAAAGAAAACTCAACAAAAGTTTATTAAGAAGTGGATTCAGAGTTTGAAGTTAAAGGACTTAAAAATATGTTAAGTATAGATGTAGTGAAGACTTAAAAGCCAAAAATTATTGCTTATATCCTTTGAACTAGAAGTGAAGACGCCCCAGAGGCATCTTACAGGGTAAACCATCAAATTGCATTGGCTGGAAAAGCATATACAGTATCTGAGACAATAAAGCCTTCTATAGTTGAATTGCGAAATACCTGCTATATGAAAAGTCAGTAAAAAGAATTCAAGCACTGTGACATTCCAATACTACAGTAACTCCTTGAGTTAAAGGTTTAGTTGGAAACATGAAGACTGAGTTGCCCTCTTTTCTGTAGAATTGTACTTTTGCCTCACAAATGGAAGAATCTACAAACAACGATTTTGCTTGTATTGGTATTTGTCCAATATCAGCACCAACGAATCATTAAAGAAGATTATCCATTATTTGAATGCCTGATAACAAGCATGAGTAGTGCTGAAATAACGTTCCATACATTTTCTAAAAAAATCTTTTGATTAATTTTGGAAAAACCACATTGACCTTGTGTTGATGTTACAAAATAATGGTGGATAAAACTGTTCACATAGGGCTTCCCTGGTGGCTCTGCAGTAAAGAATCCTCCAGCCAATGCAGGAGATGTAAGTTAGATCCCTGGGTTGGGATGATCCCCTGGAGAAAGAAATGGCATGGCAACCCGCTCCTGTATTCTTGCCTAAAAATCTCATGGACAGGGGAGCCTGGCAAGCTACAGTCCATGGGGTGGCGAAAGAGGCGAACATGACTTTGTGACAAGACGACAATGACAAAATATAAGTTACATCTCAATATGCAGAAAAGACCTTTGAAATACTTAGAACAATATGATCATAAGATATGAAAGCAAATACCCACCCCCCCCATTATAAACAATTGAAAACAGCTGCTTGCATCTTGGCACAAATCACAGTGATGGCACCAAACTGTGCCAGGAGTTACTGTATTCTTTACACACCAGAAGTAAAAACAAATGCTTGTTGCACTTAAGGTGATGCTTGATGAAGCAATAAGAAGATTACTTTTTATTAAACTTGACCCTTCAGCCCACATTTAAAAATTCTGACAAAATGGGATGTAGACTCAAAGCACTTCTGCACATTGGGATATGATTTACTTCTATGAACATATTGAAGAAAAGCACTTAGGTGCTTCAGTTGCAAGCTGAGTTACTTTTTCCATGGAAAGCCATTTTTACTTGAAAGAATGACATATAAAAACTGAGACTATTTCGAGCTGGATATTTGGCTGATGTTTTCTAGAAAATGACCTAAGTAAACCTATAGCTTTAAAGAAAACAGCTGATACTATTCGCTGCCAGTGATGAAAGCGGAACTTTCAAACAAAACTGCAAATTTTGGTAAACTTGTCACCATGAGCTTTATAGTTTCCTGATACTTGTGTTCTCTTCTGATGACATCAACAGTGATGTTTATGAATTTTGTAATGTCTTATGTTTGTGATATTTTATTATGTTATTACATATTTTGTTTATATTATGATTTGATGTTTTACAAGGAAACACATCTGTGGTTCACTCAGTGAACCAATATTTTCCAAATAACTAATACCTGATGTTACAAAATCCTGCCTGGTTAAAAGATCCATTCAAAATACAAAGTGGGCCAATAAATTTTTGTGTGACAGAATAAAAAAATGTTATGGATTTGTTTCAGATTCTACATTTCAATTAACTTTTAGGAAACTACCACTTATCAAGTTTTGGTGGAGCATCAAAGAACTTCCACAATCATCTGAAAAAGCTACTGAAACACTTCCCCCTTTTCCACCTGCACAACTGCGTGAGGCTGGGTTTCCTTCATGTTCTTCAACCAAAATAACATATAGTACTCTTTTTGGTGAATTTTTGTGAAAGAAAAAGAGCGGTAAGATATAGTTACTTTGAAAATATTTATTCTAGCATGTAATTTCTTTAAGAGAGTCATTTAATTCATCTTTTACAAATTTGTTTTAATTTCTAATAATATATATATAGCCCTCATAAAAGTTTGGGGAGATATTCAATGTTATTCAGGAGAATAAAGAAGCCCTAAAGTGCAGAAGAATTGATGCTCTTGTACTGTGGTGTTGGAGAAAATTCTTGAGCGTCCCTTGGACTGCAAAGAGATCCAGTCAGTCCATCCTAAGGGAAATCAGTCCTGGGTATTCATTGGAAGGACTGATGTTGAAGCTGAAACTCCAGTATTTTGGCCACCTGATGTGAAGAAGGAGGAGAAGAGGTCATTAGAGGATGAGGTGGTTAGATGGCATCACAGACTCACTGGACATGAGTTTGGGTAAACTCCGGGAGTTGGTGATGGACAGGGAGGCCTGGCGTGCTGCGGTTCACGGGGTTGCAAAGAGTCAGACACAACGGAGTGACTGAACTGAACTGAACTGAACTGAAAGCCAAAATAAGTGAGAACTGTGAAATTATTTCATTGTATCTTACTCTGTCTCCCTCACTACATTGGGCTGGTCAAGAATATGCACTGTATCCTATTTTAATCTGTAACTATCCTCCATGCCTGGTATTTAGTAGATACAACAGTTAGAACTGGACATGGAACAACAGACTGGTTCCAAATAGGAAAAGGAGTATGTCAAGGCTGTATATTGTCACCCTGCTTATTTAACTTATATGCAGAGTACATCATGAGAAACGCTGGGCTGGAAGAAGCACAAGCTGAAATCAAGATTGCTGGGAGAAATATCAATAACCTCAGATATGCAGATGACACCACTCTTATGGCAGAAAGTGAAGAGGAACTAAAAAGCCTCTTGATGAAAGTGAAAGTGGAGAGTGAAAAAGTTGGCTTAAAGCTCAACATTCAGAAAATGAAGATCATGGCATCCAGTCCCATCACTTCATGGGAAATAGATGGGGAAACAGTGGAAACAGTGTCAGACTTTATTTTGGGGGGCTCCAAAATCACTGTAGATGGTGACTGCAGCCATGAAATTAAAAGACACTTACTCCTTGGAAGGAAAGTTGTGACCAACCTAGATAGCATATTGAAAAGCAGAGACATTACTTTGCCAACAAAGGTCCGTCTAGTCAAGGCTATGGTTTTTCCAGTGGTCATGTATGGATGTGAGAGTTGGACTGTGAAGAAAGCTGAGTGCCGAAGAATTGATGCTTTTGAACTGTGGTGTTGAAGAAGACTCTTGAGAGTCCCTTGGACTGTAAGGAGATCCAATCAGTCCATTCCAAAGGAGATCAGTCCTGGGTGTTCTTTGGAAGGAATGATGCTAAAGCTGAAACTCCAATACTTTGGCCACCTCATGCAAAGAGTTGACTCACTGGAAAAGACTGTGATGCTGGGAGGGATTGGGGGCAGGAGGAGAAGGGGATGACAGAGGATGAGATGGCTGGATGGCATCACTGACTCGATGGAGGTGAGTTTGAGTGAACTCCAGTAGTTGGTGATGGACAGGGAGGCCTGGCGTGCTGCGATTCATGGGGTTGCAAAGAGTCGGACACGACTGAGCAACTGAACTGAACTGAACTGAAGTAAACAATCACTATAGGAATGAATGCATCAGTGATTCATTTTAGTGTGTGAAATTTTCCTGAATTCTGTAATGCTGTTTTTGGCCTCACTGACCAAGAAAAACTCCTGCCATCACAATGTCCAGGTTGTGAAGAAAATCATAAAGGACAGATCACACATTCTTTCACATTTCTTCCAAGATCCTCCATGACATCCCCTCTAACCTCGCCTCCACCACTCCCTGCCTAAGACTTTATATTTCAGCAGCATCAAACTACTAGTCACATGCTTGATTATTGCCCCCAGAACCCAAAATCTACACACACACACACACACACACACACACGTCACAGTTCTAACCCTGAACTTTGAAGGTTCAGATCAGGCTTGGACACGAGGCATGTCTCTATTTTTTGTGCTGCCATAATACTCTATGCTTCATTTTCTCATTGCACATGCAATACTTTGCCTATAATTGCCTCTTTGTGTGTATGTCTTCCTTTCCCAACTATCAGTTCACACATTCTTATATTCTCAGTACCATACATAGACTCTGACACCTAATAGGTACTTAATAAGAATGAATTACACTGAAATGGTTCCTTCTCATGATAAAGCTTAGGTATAAGTCATCCAAGCCCCATTCAATTTCACTTCCTTTTATTGAACAGTTACATGTAACAACGACTGTGGTGAGCATTCGGGATTATAAATATTTAAATCAGTGACCTTACAGTCCAATGGAGGAGAGAGAGACTTGAAATGACAGACTACAATAAGCAAGCTATATACACGTGTTTCTACAGAGCTCAGGAGAAGCATAGTCCTTCAACGGATACCTAGAACACCTTCCATGGGGCAAGACACTTGTGCAAGACCCTCATGGAAGCATGTGCCCTTAGTGAATGTAAAGTCTTGTGAAGGAGACAGGCGTTAAACAAACATCACACAAATGAGATGCGTAATTACAAACAGTGAGCAGGACTGGGAAAGAAAGATCATAAAAATATACTACCATCAGGGATCAGTTTTGACTGGGGAGGGAAAACAGATCAGATTAGGTGTTTCTGAGAAAGTGCCCTGAATGTGCAGGTGGGTGGGAGCGCGATGGAGTTAACCATCATCGGAGAAGCAGAGGGAGTACTGAGGAAAGCATTGAGAACGGTGGGTCATTGGCTGGGGCAGAAGCCTTGCCGTGAACGTCAGCACTTGCCAGGTTTGCTGGGCTGGAGAGCTGGAGGAGGAAGGGAGGGACGAATATGGTGCAGCACCCAGGTCTGAAGAAGCCTACGGCCAAGTTTGGATACTTCCGTGTTCCTCTTGTGATAGGCTGAACCGCGATTCTGGGTGGTCTGCATTCATCTCACATAAGCCCTCACAAGATAAATAGAGCCTGTTTCCTCAAGTAACTACTGCTAAGAGAAAAGTTTTCTTATGTATTTTTCCATTGGCACTTCCCCATAGGGCACCTAAAAACTTGATTTATCATAAATGTTTCACCCAGAATACGTGTACAGTAATACGAATGTAGCATATTTAAATGCACTCCTCAAACAAATTTGCTGGCAGTGACCACAAACCATAAATAAAGGAAAAAAATAGCGCAGCTGTGGTTGTTTCCAGAACAACTAGATAGACCCCTACTCGGGCTACTGCCCAGAAGCTGACAAATAGCTCAAGAGAGTCGTGGCGATATTATGGGAACATCCATCCTGGGGCTGGGACCAGCTCTTACTTAAGGGTTGGCCCCTCCAATGGGAGGAATTTACTAGCAAGGCTCCATAGTTTTTTCAGCTGGTTTGCTAAAAAAATAGGGAGAAACCAGGGCTGACCAATGAGCAGCCTACGTCTTGTCGAGTAATTAAGGTCCACTGCCTAAGTGGCTCAGTGCCTGCCAAAGCAGGATATGTGGGTTTGATCCCTCGTTTGGGAAGACCCCCTGGAGAAAGAAATGGCAACCCACTCCAGTACTCTTGCCTGGGAAATCCCATGGACAGAGAAACCTGGTGGACTATAATACAGTCCATGGGGTGGCAAAGAATTGGACATGACTGAGCAACTGAGTTTGCACACATCTTAAGGGTAAACCCCAGCGTATCCACGAACTTGCCCTGTGACCTCGGTTGTTTAACCTACCTGTCACTCATATGTTCCTCTGTAAAATGAAATAATACCAGTTACAGGTGTTAACTGAGATAATGGAAATCCATGCTTAGCACAGCATTCACTACAGGTCATCTGTTCTTACCATGACTCCCCAGCCTCAATAAGTCAGCAAGGAGGGTTTCCAAGGCTCAATGTGCCAGGCCTCAAGACCAGCCTAGCTGTCTGCTTCACCCCTCATCTGTAACCATTCATTTGGCATTTGAAGGACATAGTTATTGTAAGAAATCACCCCGTTTTTAGTCTTCGTGCAGATAGCACTCATTTCATGAAATCCTAGCCAACAAGCCTTGTGAGATTTTACCCCCTTCCTTATTGCTGTAACTTCTATACCCTGTAAAAAGTATGCTAAGAAAGTTCTCTATTAAAATCTAAAACATGGTTCTAAAAGAGCCCTTTCTTCGCAGAATTTGCCAACTGCTTCCTTTATGGTTCTGAACAGACACTGTTGCCTTGAGAAGAGCAGCCCCCTTCCCTGTCCCTCACCTACCCTCCCAACATGGGGGCGCCCAAGTCCCCACTCAGACCGGAGCACTTTCACGAGCCCTCACTTGACACCCACCAACATCCTGAAACCAGACGCCTGCCACATTCACCCAAGACTGGGCAAAGCATGAAGTAATCACAGATTTTGATATTTTTCCACCCTCAAGCACCCTCAAGGTCCAATGTGTCTGTGTGAGTAAAGTGACTCTCTTACCTAACCCACAGTGGAACAAGGATCAGTAGAAACCACATCAAGATTGTGCTTGGTGAGAAGTTAGAAAGACTTTCAAAAGTATACATTTGGCTTAAGCATTCCTGAAATATGAAATAACTAGAATAACATGCCTCTCTGACCTTTGCATAGGGCCTTTCACTGGAATATCTCAGGACCTCAAATGAAAGAAAGTACTTAGAACCTTGAAACACTTTTTAAAACCTGCAGACAGCTTAATGTGAAGGGTCTTGTGAACAGTTCGTTGTCAGGAGTTTCTAGCAAGTGTTATTTCTTCCTGAATTCCAAGAACCAAGTGCTCTGATGTTTACATTCACACAGGATGAACAAGCCCACCACAGCATTAAAAAGGACAAAATACCTGATGTGGTTTTCTTTGAGGGACAGGGTTAACACCGGTACACACACATTCAGGCCCAGATTCTGGCAAGGTGGCAGAGAGGCAGGTGGCCTCCCATGGTTAGCGCCACACTAACATCACTCACACAATTTAAAACAAGTGCTGGGAACCAGAAAAGTAATTTTTGACAATAAACAAATGGCTCTTTAAAAAACAAAAGTCTGTAGGGTGACAGAAAGCAATGATAAAAGACAAGCATTTGGCTAAACAGCATTTAATGAAGAAAAAAAATGGACAGAATCATCATGCTGAAGGTTCTCGTACATATGAAGGGTGCTGAGTGATAGGGTTTGTGAGTAACAAGAGGGGAAGAGAAATCTGAAATGAGGTGATCATTGCAGTCACACTGCTGAATTCTTCTTTTCTACTTCAGTCTGGACAGTCAATATAAATCCTTCAGCTCTAGGAGGGGTCCTGGAACAGGCAGAGGTTTTGTAAGGTTTATGGTTTTTTAGGTTTTATGAAGAGAAACTTGACTTTGGCATTAGGAAGAAGAAAAAAAAAAATCATTACGGCCATTAAGACGTATGTATATCTGATTCCAGGACCTCCCTCAAAAAAGCTGCTGGTGCTCAAGGTAAGAAAACATTGTGCAAAGTTTTAACAAGCATTTGCTATTCTGATTGGTATGGGCACTTGTCTTTTCTACCTTTAAAAAAAGCCCTCTTACTTTTATGGTTATAAAATAATATATACTGGTATTTACATTGGTTATAAAACAAGACAAATAATCGTACAGCTAAGAAATTCAGAATGAATATTGAAGTCAGTTACACATGGATGTCAGTCTAAACAATTGCACTAAGTATGGCTGCAAAACAAGTGTTGTCTATAAATTATTCCTAAAAGATTAGGTATAAAATATAAAAAATAATAATTATAGCAATAATTGAATAAAATAATTTAGTGTTAACTACTCAAATTATGCTTTCAAAAGTTGGGAAATAATGAAGCTGGAATAAAACATGACAAAATATAAGAATATTAAATTATTTGTCTAAAATACAGGATTTCCAAAGATTCATGGTTATTTTTTTATTAATAACTAAGAAGATATTGGTCAAAGGACAATATTTTTAACTTTTTTTTTGTATGGGATATAGCTGATTAACAATGTTGGGACAGTTTCAGGTGAACAGTGAAAGGACTCAGCCATATATATATACATGTGTCCATTCTCCCCCAAGCTCCCCTCCCATCCAAGCCATCAAAGAACAATTTTTTAACTTAGAATGAAATAGAACTGAGGTGGAAAATGAGCCTTCTAAGCACTGCAAAAAATAAAAGTAAGTAAGTTACAGGCTACATGGGGGAAAACAAAGACACCTACAGAGAATAATTAAAATATGACATTAGAGGTAAAATCAAAATAGCTACATCAATAAATGAATTGAAGTCATTAAAATACAGAGAACTTCAAAATAAATTTTTAAACTCAATGATAGTTTATTAAAAGTGAAAAATTGTATTAAGGTTTATTAAACCATAAAGTAAAAAAGATTTTAAAATATTAAATGTATTCCCTTTCCTGTCCCCTGGAAAAAATATAGGTGTCATAATACTAGTACAATAAAAATGAAAGTTCATGGCAATAAACATGAGACACAATTATAATTTCATGTGGATAGGTGGTTCAATTCATAATGAAGATATAAGTCAGCAAATTTTGTGTGCCAAACTCATTACATACAAATGTATAAAGGGAAAATGTTTAAAATAGGGGAAAGTGACAGAAAAAAAAAATAGAACTGTTCAATGAAAAGAACCCTCTCAGTTTTAGATGGCTCTCTAATGCAAAAGTACCTGGGACATGGAGGAGCTGAAAAATAGCTATTGATAGGAATGATTTATTAAATCATTCCACAGATATCTACAGGTATCCATCTCAAACATCGCAGCCTACAGATGACACTTTTTTGGCTCCTGTGAAACATTAAAAAAACCAGAGAGTGTTGTACATGTATTAAATGTAGGTAAATATATACCACCTGATCTGCCTCTTGAGAAATCTGTATGCAGGTCAGGAAGCAACAGTTAGAATTGGACATGGAACAACAGACTGGTTCCAAATAGGAAAAAGAGTACATCAATGTTGTATACTGTCACCTTGCTTATTTAACTTCTATGCAGAGTACATCATGAGAAACGCTGGACTGGAAGAAACACAAGCTGGAATCAAGATTGCCAGGAGAAATATCAATAACCTCAGATATGCAGATGACACCACCCTTATGGCAGAAAGTGAAGAGGAACTAAAAAGCCTCTTGATGAAGGTGAAAGTGGAGAGTGAAAAAGTTGACTTAAAGCTCAACATTCAGAAAACGAAGATCATGGCATCCAGTCCCATCACTTCATGGGAAATAGATGGGGAAACAGTGGAAACAGTGTCAGACTTTATTTATTTGGGCTCCAAAATCACTGCAGATTGTGATTGCAGCCATGAAATTAAAAGACGCTTACTCCTTAGAAGGAAAGTTGTGACCAACCTAGATAGCATATTCAAAAGCAGAGACATTACTTGGCCAACAAAGGTCCGTCTAGTCAAGGCTATGGTTTTTCCAGTGGTCATGTATGGATGTGAGAGTCGGACTGTGAAGAAAGCTGAGCACTGAAGAATTGATGCTTTTGAACTGTGGTGTTGGAGAAGACTCTTGAGAGTCCCTTGGACTGCAAGGAGATCCAACCAGTCCATTCTGAAGGAGATCACCCTGGGATTTCTTTGGAGGGAATGATGCTAAAGCTGAAACTCCAGTACTTTGGCCACCTCATGCAAAGAGCTGACTCATAGGAAAAGACTCTGATGCTGGGAGGGATTGGGGGCAGGAGGAGAAGGGGACGACAGAGGATGAGATGGCTGGATGGCATCACTGACTCGATGGACAACAGTCTGGGTGAACTCCGGGAGTTGGTGATGGACAGGGAGGCCTGGCGTGCTGCGATTCATGGGGTCTCAAAGAGTCGGACACGACTGAGTGACTGAACTGAACTGAAATATATGTATTTATAAATATTCACAATAAAATGTATATAAAAGGTAAACATTTATAGTGATGATATGCTTTTAAGAAAAACAGAAATTTTATCAATCTCTTATAAAATTGACCATACTGTAAAAAATCCTTCATTTTAAAAGTCGAAATAAGCATCAGCCATTTGAAAGTTTTAAGATGTTCCTTTAAGCAACTCTTTATTAAAATAAAAAGTAAAAACTGGAATTATATATGATTCATAAAGTAATTAAATACATATCATAACTTCTAGGATGAAGGCAAGTTTATATCAGATAAAACTTCAGTCTTAAATGTTTTGATTGTTAAGAAGGACTAAATATAATAAGCTAAGCATTAAATTTAAGAAGCCAGAAAGCAACACATTTGTAAGAAAAATTGGAAGAAGGTATGGAGGAAGAGAACATAAATAATTAACTTAAAAGTAAAAAATAAATATATTCAAGCATAAAAATACTTTAAAAAGTTAACATAATTTCCCAACTGCCTTTCCTTAAATCTAAAAAAGAGAAAAATAGGAAGAAAAAGGTGTGAATAACCATAGACATGAAGATTTTTAAATTATAAGATCATATTCTGTATACTTTTATGCTAATGATAAAGTGGACAATACTCTCAAGAAATAGACATTATCAAACTTGGCTCTGGAACTTAAAAAAGTGTATAAACTAATAATCCAACTCAAAAAATTTGAAAAAGCTGTCAAATAATAACAATAATATTTTTTGAGTGCTTACTATGTGCTTTGCCTTAGATCAGGTACTTTATTCACTACCCCTGATATATCAACCCAGAAACGTAGGTATTGTTATACACATTGCTCTGATTCCATATCACTCTGTATTTCTCTTATAAAAAACTCATTATATTCTGCTGTTGTCATCTGTCTTCTCTACTAAACTCCACCAGGCTCAGTCCACCATGAGCAGCCTCTATGTTCCCAGCACCCACATTCACATAAAGCCTGAGACATAAGGGTAATTCAACAAACTATTAAAAGAATGAGAACACTGGGAACTCGTATAGTATGTTTGTAGTGTAGCATAGTATACTACAGTATGGAAAAGCTACAGTCCAGTCTCACTAATGTGGGCTCCCTGGTGGTGCTAGTGGTAAAGAAGCCACCTGCCAGTGCAGGAGGCGTATTGAGATGTGGATTCAATCCCTGGGCTGGGAAGATCCCCTGAAAGAAGGTATGGCAACCTGCTCCAGTATTCTTGCTTGGAGAATCCCATGGACAGGGGAGCCTGGCAGGCTACAATCCATAGCCCTGCCGAGTCCGACATGACAGAAGCAACTTAGGATGCAGGCGTGCACTCACTTACGTATATGAATGTGAAAACCCTACCCAACATATGTGTGCATGTCTTTAACTGTAATGTAAAAGTTGCATTCCTAAGAAACCTCATATTATTGAGAAATGTTTTATTAAAAAATTCTTTCAGTGGGATGAAGGGGAAGACACACAATAACAAAGATGCTTTTCTACAGAAAGTTGAATAATTTTTAATAGAAAAAAATATGTGTAACTACAGCAAACCTACACCGAGCAAACCCATGCTTTGATTATGATGTATGCTTAAGTCAGGCCTTTTCCTGTATCTCCCTGTGCTGTCATTAGCCCAGGCCCTTATACCGCTTACTAATGTTTTCACCTTTATCAGACCACTTTTCCTTTTTTCTTGTACTGTTTCTATTGGTAGGCTGATGACTTCAGCTATCATCCTTGTAGTGCTGTGCTGTGCTATGTGCTAAGTTGCTTCAGTCATGCCCGACTCTTGGCGACTCCATAGACTGTAGCCCGCCAGGCTCCTCTGTCCCTGGGATTCTCTAGGCAAGAATACTGGAATGGGTTGCCATTTCCTCCTCTAGGGGATTTTCCTGACCCAGGGATCAAACCAGGGTCTCTTCTATCTCCTGTATTGGCAGGAGGGTTCTTTACCAATAGCGCCACCTGGGAAGTCCAAGCCTGGTATTTCCAACCACTTTCTGCCCCTGAGGTAGAGGGCCTCTGACCTAGGCTGGTCCCCTGAGACTGCCTCAGCCACAGTGAATGACCCAGGAAATGATCACTAATCCAAAGTAAGTGGACCTTTTAACCCTAGAGAGAAAGCATGCCTGTTCCTCACACTTGTTCCTGGCCTTGAGGTCTTGCTGTTTAGCCTTTACTTCAAGTCTTCAATTTTCTCAGTATCCTCCCAATAAATCCTTTTGTAGTGTTGGCTGTAGTTCAATTTAGCCTGAGTCCATTTCTGTTACTTACAAGGGAGGGAAAAACACCTTAATTGATAGGCCTATTTTTTAATGATAAATCCTAAAGCCATTCAAACAAAACAAGAGGATTTTTCCTTCCATTTCCATTGCAGTGTTAATACCTGATATCAGTTAGTGCCTTGGGCAGTTAGTCCAGTGCAAACGTGTTTCCTAAATAATGCATCATATTGTATCCAGTTTGCCTCAGGAAAATGTGTGCTGTGAGAGAAACACAGTCCCTAGAAGAACAGGATGACCTGTCAATAAATTAAGCTTGATTTTGTTTTCTTTCTCTGTCTCCTCTCTCAAAGAGGAAATAGAACAGCCTTAGTCTTCCTTGGAAAACGAATTTCTTCTAAGAAGAGGTGAGGGGATGGAGTCTGGGAATAAGCATATTTAAGAGACGTATACAAATCTTGGCCTCCTGAGGTAATAAACCTCTACAGATGTGAGTTGGAACATAAAGAAAGCTGAGCGCTGAAGAAATGATACTTTTGAACTGTGGTTCTAGAGAAAAATCTTGAGAGTCCTTTGAACAACAAGATCAAACCAATCAATCCTAAAGGAAATCAACCCATTCCAATGAATATTAGAAGGACTGATGCTGAAGCTGAAATTCCAATACTTTGGCCACCTGATGTGAAGCGCCAACTCATTGGAAAAGACCCTGATTCTGGGAAAGAAAGGGCAGGAGCTGAAGGGAGAGACTGAGGATAAGATGATTGGATGGCATAATCAATTCAATAGACATGAGTTTGAGGAAACTCCAGAAGATAGTGCAGGACAGGGAAGCCTGGCGTGCTGCAGTCCATGGGGTCAGATACGACTGAGCGATTGAACAGCAAATCTATCTTTATCAGAGAAGAGAGAATTATCAAGTGTTCCTATTAAAGTGTCAAAAAAGAAACATTTCTTTTTAATATTATGGTATACACAGTCCATGATAATATTTGAATTGCACATTGGGGTGAAAAAAAACAGATTGGTTTTTGAAGTTTGTTGTGGGATTCCCAAAAGACACTCCAGCTAACAACCCTTGGTTCTGACCCCCCATCACTGTCTCTCGTGGGACAGTAATGATCACCATGCCTCATCTGTAATAGGTTCAGTGGACAGGTATCCTGTGCTTTTCAGTAGCACCACTGAACAGAAAATGGGTTCAATTTTGGAACAAAGGCTTCTCACAGTATGCTTATAAATAAGCCTGTATAATAATGCTTCTGATCAAGTACATAAATATCTTGGCCTCAGTTGAGGATAATAATTCATAGTCATGATTGGCTGTTTTCATCTTTTTTTCAAGAAAGAGAGAGAGGAAAAATAATTAAATGTGTTTTGAGCCCATGAAACCTCAGACACATAAAGGAAATACAAGCAGGTTATCTTGAAAGACTCTTAAAAGCTGGTTAAAAGAAATGTGTACATATGCTCACCAGAAGAACATAAATTTTCATGACAGACCCAAACTGAATATATTCATACAAGGGAATACTATACTATGGAATACTATATACTACTACTACTAATAATAATAATAAATACTAATATTTATATATTTATATATAATATAAATATACTAATAAAAATACCAATGGAATACTACACTACAATGAAAATAGGAGATGTATAACAATGCAACACATACATGAAACTCAACAACATCCATGAAACTCACAAACACAATGTTGAATGAAAGAAGCCAGGTGTAGAAACTATATATAAAGTTCAAGATCGGGCAAAACTGATCCATACTGTTAGCGGGTGAGTAGCGATCAGAGGAAGATATTACCATAGTGGGTGAGGGGAAGTGCTTCTAGAGTTCTGGTGATGTTCAACATCTTAATCTGGGGGCTGGTTAAACATGTATGTTCAGTTTATATAATTCATAAAGCTGGAAATCTATTCTTTGGGCTCTTCTCATATGTGTACAATATTTGATGTTAAAATGTTTACCGATAATATTTAGAAAGAAGAACAAGCAGAGGGTGTGTCTTCTAGGCCTGTGGGTCCTAACCTTTTTAAATGTATGGCACTCAGAGACAATGATAGTATTTGAATGCTGTTTAGAGTGAAAAGAGAGATTGGGTATAGCATGAAGAACTGGCCCAGGGGCTCCGGCTTCCCTGGGGACTGAGAGGATCAATTTTTTTCAGAACCCTGCTTTGTCTTCATTAGCAGGGAATCTATGACTTTCCCTTCTAGTCAGAGAGATCTGAGTGCACAGCCAGGAAGGACTGGAGGAACATGGCATTAGACACATAGACTCTAAGAATCGCATCCTCTGTATCCATTGACCTTCTGTGGCTTCCAAATTCAATTAGCCAGGTTTGACCACTGCATAAGCATTAGAGACCCCATTTATCTTAACTGTGTTAGCCCACTACTCACTAAGGCTCTCACCCTACTACTGCTTTCCAGATTTCTTTCTCCAGAAGAGTATCTGTTTCAAATTATTGTCCCCCAGATGTTTTGGGTTCTCCTTCTCCAATCTGAACCACATCTGGCTATTTCCTGCCTATATTCCTGATCTCAGTCTGCTTTTGTATTGCTTTGCTATATTCATTGGAACTTTCAACACCATCCATTTTGCATAGTTCATGCATTTTGTTCAATCAATTATAGCTGTCTTTCAATGATCTCAAAGAAAACAGTGATCTGGGAATCAGAAGTCCCAGATTTATTTCCTGAGATGATACTATGTGGCTTTAGGTTAGCAATTTGTCTTCTCTGGATATGATCTGTAGATTGAGGTGACCATTTTCTCGGCTCTCCATCAGAGAATATTCTGTGGGAAGGAGGTTCCCATAATGATGAACCTGGAGCTTTCAAAAGATATTCAAGGGAAAATTAATTTTAAACAATGAACTCTGCTGCCACCATCATTAGAACCTATATCTCCAAATCCATCCATTCAGATGCTCCTGTTGGTTGTCACATCATAGTCTCCGTGGATTCTGCCTTTCATATTTGTCCACTCAGTCATTGGTGTTTCCCATTTGACTCTTGGTAACGGAACACTTTCTATGTCACTGATCTGTAATTAGACTTTGATATTCTTCTCTGTACTCACCTTGTTAATCTTAAAGCTGGAAAGAGAGATATTATCTTTGCCAAAATAAAAAACATGTTATCCTAAGGACCTATGAGGCTTCATCCATTCTGCTTTGAAAAGCAATATTACTGACCATATGGCCCCTTTTCCCTGAAAGCTAGGAAACTGGGTCAAATTGGTAGCTGGATCACAGAAGCCGTGCTGGTTTGACCTGCACATCTCCTTTCACATTTCAGGGCACCTCTTTAAAAGAAATTGGCATTATCAAATAATAGACCTCTGGCATCTTCCAGGCAATGGTCTGCTTCTGTTTTTTTCAACATTTCATCTTTGAATTATTGGTTAATGTTCAGTTAACAGTCCCTCCTTGATGCCTTAGAAACCTCAGTCATGTTTCTATTACTTTGAGTTCCTGCCACTATGGATATGCTATCCCTTCTGACAGGTTTACTCTGGTTTGAAAAGCAGTGCTGGGATCTACATTTTATATTTATTTCATTAAGCAGCTGATGCATCTTTTGTTGAAGGCAACTTCACCTTCCTTTTGTAAAATATAAAAAATTTCAAAAAAGAAAACTCAATATTTTCATTCCAGAACTTCAGTATGATGCAAAGGTAAAAACCTAGAAAAATATTTTGTAATTTTCTAAATATATCTCTCTTGTCAATCATTGCCCTCTCATTTAAAATATATTTTTATGGCTCATATGGTAAAGAATCCACCTGCAATGCAAAAGACCTGGGTTCAAACCCTGGGTTGGGAAGATGCCCTGGAGGAGGAAATGGTAACTCACTCCAGTATTCTTGCCTGGAGAATTTCATAAACAGACGAGCCTGGCAGGCTACCATCCACTGGGTCACAAAGAGTTGGACATGACTAAGAAATTAACACTTTGATATTAATTAGACATTGAAATGAAGTAATGGGGTAAAACTGTTAACCTAGACTTCTCACTTTTTTGGGACAAATTAGTCCCAAGTCAGTCCCTTCTTCGCTCCTCTTAGGGAGATAGAGTCATCACTAAGCCCTCCAGCTGCTCAGAATCCCTAAATGGCACATGGTGAGGTATGGATCCCTCCAGAACAGGAGAGAGAAAGGAAAAGATGGGGAGATACAAAGGACCCTAGATCTTATTAGGCATATGTGGGGTAAATGAGTAACAACAGCCCTTAGCCATTTATAGTTTTAATGGAGCCAAGGTGACCAAAAATCATTTGGTACTCAAGGAAAATGATTTTGTGTATGAGGGGACCCCAATGATGAAGTGTTGGTGGTTTAATTCACATTTTAAAAAATGAGAAAGTTAGGAAATTGAGAAAGGAGAAGTGTTAATGAAAGAGTACCTCTGTTATTGAGGGTGAGGGAGGTAGAGACCAGGGCTTCCCAGGTAGCTCATCTGGTAAAGAATCCACCTGCAATGCAGATGATCCCACTTAGATTCCTGGGTCAGGAAGTTCCCCTGGAGAAGGGAGAGGCTACCCACTCCAGTATTCTTGGGCTTCCCTGGAGGCTCAGATGGTATAGAATCCACCAGCAATGCAGGAGACCTGGGTTCAATCCCTGGGTTGGGAAGATCTCCTGGAGAGGAGGACATGGCAACCCACTCCAGTATTCTGACCTGGAGAATCCCCATGGACAGAGGAGCCTGGCAGGCTACAGTCCATGGGGTTGCAAAGAATCAGACGTGACTGAGCGACTAAGCACAACAGCACAGAGATAGAGACCTCCAATTTTGAGTTACTCAATGTGGTTTTGTCCACTTCAGTATTCTTGCCTTGAGAGCCCCATGAACAATATGAAAAGGCAAAAAGGTATGACACTGAAAGATGAACTCCCCAGGTCAGTGCCCAATATGCTATTGGAGAAGAATGGAGAAATAACTCCAGAAAGAATGAAGACAGGGAGCCAAAGCAAAAGGAACAACCAGTCTTGGATGTGACAAGTGAGGGAAGTAAAGTCCGATTCTGTAAAGAGCAATATTGCACAGGAACCTAGAATGTTAGGTCCATGAATCAAGGCAAATTGGAAGTGGTCAAACAGGAGATGGCAAGAGTAAACATCAACATTTTAGGAATCAGTGAACCAAAATGGACTGGAAAGGGTGAATTTAACTCAGATGACCATTATATCAACTACTGTGGGCAAGTATCCCTTAGAAGAAATGGAGTAGCCATCATAGTCAACAAAAGAGTCCAAAATGCAGTACTTGGATGCAATCACAAAAATGACAGAATGATCTCTGTTCATTTCCAAGGCAAACCATTCAATATCATGGTAATCCAAGTCTGTGCCCCAACCAGTAATGCTGAAGAAGCTGAATGGTTCTATGAAGCTAGAACCAACACCCAAAAAGGATATCCTCTTCATTATAGAGGACTAGAATACAAAAGTAGGAAGTCAAGAGCTACCTGGAGTAACAGGCAAATTTGGCCTTGGAGTACAAAATGAAGTAGGTCAAAGGTTAACAGAGTTTTTCCAGGAGAACGTGCTGGTCATAGCAAACACCCTCTTCCAACAACATGAGAAGACTTTACACATGGACATCACTAGATGGTCAATACCAAAATCAGGTTGATTATATTCTTTGCAGCCAAAGATGGAAAAGTTCTATACAGTCAGCAAAAACAAGACTGGGAACTGACTGTGGCTCAGATCATGAACTCCTTATTGCCAATTCAGACTTAAATCAAAGAAAGTAGGGAAAACTACTAGACCATTCAGGTATGACCTAAATCAAATCCCTTATGATTATACAGTGGAAGTGACAAATAGATTCAAGGGATTAGATATGATAGATGTAGTGCCTGAAGAACTACGGATGGAGGTTCATGACATTATACAGGAGGCAGTGATTAAGACCATACCCAAGAAAAAGAAGTGCAAAAAGGCAAAATGGTTGTCTGACATGGCCTTATAAACAGCTGTGAAAAGAACAGAAGCTAAAGGCAAAGGAGAAAAGGAAAGACAAACCCATTCGAATGCAGAGTTCCAAAGAATAGCAACAAGAGATAAGAAAGCCTTCCTCAGTGATCAGTGCAAACAAACAGAGGAAAACAATAGAATGGGAAAGATTAGAGATCTCTTCAAGAAAATTAGAGTTACCAAGGGAATATTTCATGCAAAGATGAGCACAGTAAAGGACAGAAATGGTATGGATCTAACAGAAGCAGAAGATATTATGAAGAAGTGGCAAGAATACACACAAGAACTGTACAAAAAAGACCTTCATGACTCAGATAATCCTATCGGTGTTATCACTCACCTACAGCCAGATATCCTGGAATGCAAAGTCAAGTGGGCCTTTGGAAGCATCACTATGAACAAAGCTAGTGGAGGTGATGGCATTCCAGTTCAGCTATTTTAAAAGATGATGCTGTGAAAGTGCTACACTCAATATGCCAGCAAATCTGGAAAACTCAGCAGTGGCCACAGGATTGGAAAAGGTCAGTTTTCATTCTAATCCCAAAGAAAGGCAATGACAAAGAATGTTCAAACTACCACACAATTGCACTCATCTCACACGCTAGTAATGTAATGCTCAAAATTCTCCAAGCCAGGCTTCAACAGTACGTGAACCATGAACTTCCAGATATTCAAGCTGAATTTAGAAAAGGCAGAGGAACCAGAGATCAAATTGCCAACATCTGCTGGATCATCGAAGAAGCAGGAGAGTTCCAGAAAACATCTACTTTTGCTTTATTGACTACACCAAAGCATTTGACTGTGTGGATCACAACAAACTGTGGAAAATTCTTCAAGAGATGGGAATACCAGACCACCTGACCTGCTTCCTGAGACATCTGTATGCAGGTCAAGAAGCAACAGTTAGAACTGGACATGGAAAAACAGACTGGTTCCAAATAGGGAAAGGAGTACGTCAGAGCTATATATTGTCACTCTGCTTATTTAACTTATATGCAGAGTACATCATGTGAAATGCCGGGCTAGATGAAGCACAAGCTGGAATCAAGATTGCCAGGAGAAATATCAATAACCTCAGATATGCAGATGACACCACCCTTATGGCAAGAAAATGAATAAGAACTAAAGAGCCTCTTGATGAAAGTAAAAGAAGAGAGTGAAAAAGTTGGCTTAAAGCTCAACATTCAGAAAACTAAGATCATGGCATCTGGTCCCATCACTTCATGGCTAATAGATGGAGAAACAATGGAAACAGTCAGAGACTTTATTTTGGGGGGGGGGCTCCAAAATCACTGCAGATGGTGACTACAGCCATGGAATTAAAAGATGGTTGCTCCTTGGAAGAAAAGGTATGACCAACCTAGACAGCATATAAAAGAGCAGAGACATTACTTTGCCAACAAAGGCCCGTCTAGTCAAAGCTATGGTTTTTCCAGTATTCATGGATGGATGTGAGAGCTGGACTGTAAAGAAAGCTGAAGAACTGATACTTTTGAACTGTGGTGTTGGAGAAGACTCTTGAGAATCCTTTGGATGGTGAGGAGATCCAACCAGTCCATCCTAAAGGAAATCAATCCTGAATATTCATTGGAAGGACTGATGCTGAAGCTCAAACTCCAATACTTTGGCCACATGCTGTGAAGAACTGACTCAGTGCAAAAGACCCTGATGCCTGGAAAAATTGAAGGCAAGAGGAGAAGGGGACGACAGAAGATGAGATGGTTGGATGGCACCACCAACATGATGGACATGAGTTTGAGTAGGCTCTGGAGTTGCTGATGGACAGGGAAGCCTGGCATCCTGCAGTCCACGGGGTTGCAAAGAATCAGACACGACTGAGCCACTGAACAGACTGAACTGACTGAAGGGGGTTTGTAAACCCCAGGACGTTCCCATTAGTGGGCCATTTTGCAGACACATTGTAAACATGGATGGCAAGAGAAGACTATGTATACTTGCTGGTGAAGTGAACCAAGGGTCAGCCTCCTATTAGCATGTGGATGCCCACAGTGCAGAGTGGGTTTCCAGGCAGTCATGGGAAGAGCACTGGGAGCCTGCAGCAAGCAGGTCTATTACCTCTGCCAGTGTTGGAGCAGGACACTGATGTTGAGAGAAAAAAGAGCCAGAAAAAAAAAGTGAGGAAAAAAAAAGAGTAGGGATCTTTGAGTAAGTCACCTAGAGCTGGAAGAAACATTGTTTTGTTCTTTTTGAGCCTCTTTGGCATGCTGCCTTGACACTAGGCCAGTCTTGGAGATTTTGATAATATTTCCTGAATTGGATGGATTCAGGCATTCTAGCCAATACATTGTCTGTGCCAAGCTTCTCCTAACTGGCAAGTAGTGCTTATGTTAAGCAATTTTTAATAGTGCCTTCATTGGTAGATTATTAAACTTTAGGTAAATCAACAGTAGCTCTTCATCAAGAAGATCAATGACCCTTAGCACAGGAGAAGTGCCAAGAACACTTGTATTTCTTGTTCTTGCGTCGGTGTGGTCTTCGGACATTGGCATGTTTAGTAGGGTACATGATGGAGTACTGAGTGCATAAGACTTAACAGTTGCTAAACTTGCTCCTGGGTCCAGCTGTGCCACGACTAGCTATGTGATGTTTGGAAACTGACAACTTCATAATTTCCTCAATTCAAACTGTAAAATAGGAACTAATAGAAGAGTGATTAAAAGCAATGAATGCATTCAGCACTATACTAGATCTTTGCGGGGCCAGGAGGGTTAAAGAAATATGGCTCACTTCCTGCTTTTAAACGATCTGTTTTCTCTACTTAACAGGATTGAAAATACTAAATAGGGTGGTCTATATGCTTTGAAAAAGTGTAACATACTATATAAACACAATTTATTATTGCATTTAGTAAACAAAAACTGCTGGTTCCTATAGATGAAAATAATTTGTTTTCCTGACAACATGATGCTTCCATGTATTTCTCAGTGATTCCCCATCCAAGCAAATGCCTGGCTCTTAAGGTCAGTGACAGCATCCTATAACATCATCACTAGGCAAAATGGAGGTCATCCTTTCCTCCTTTGTCATTCCTTCTATTTCCAATGGACTCCCCTCTCTGTCCTCCCTTACAAGGGCCTGGTGGAAAAGTAATCCCTTTGTTTCACCACTACCTTTGATGCACCCCCATGCTGACTCCAAACAGCTCATGTTCACTAAAATTGAGCTTTCCTCCTATTCTCACATATTCAATCAGAGCTCCAGATGGGTAAGCAGGAGATCCCAGATGGCCTGACCACTTCCTGGATCATAAAGCTTCTCAGTATATAAAATAGAAATCTCTTTGATGATCCATGTATTTGTCAGGATTTGTTACACAACACATGTCCCAAGCGAGTCTCCTGTGATTTCCAGCACCTCTGTCATAAGCCCAGAAAGACAGTTGGTTAGTTTGTTTGTTTATTTAGCTTTCACTTGGGCAGTTGGTTGCAGAGTTTCCTATTTGTTTTTTCTGCCTGCCCCATCGTCCTTTAACTTAGAATGCAGTCATGATGCCCTTCCTTTTAAAAATACATGAATGCTAAGATCCAGGATGAACTGCTGATTCTCTGAAATAATGCCATGTTCTTTATTATTGGAGATTATTTCTCATAATTTATTTTTAAATTTCTTGGTTCTCATTTACCTAACTGGAAAATATCTAATTCGAATAAATTTCATCCCCAAAGGAAATGGTCAAGATAAATCTTCCTTTAAATATATGTATTTATTTAACAAATATGTAATGAAATCTTACTTTGTGTCACACTGTTCTAGGTGCTTAGCATACAGAGTTAAAAAAATAGACGAACATCCTTATCCTTGTAAACATATTCATTCTTATCTTACCAGAACTTATATATTAGTGAGAAAGAGAAACAGTGAAAAGAATAAGAATGAGAAGGAGGAGGGGAGGAAAAGGAAGAGGAGGGGAAGAAGGAGAAAGAGGAGGAGAAAAAAGAATAGAGAAGGGACCATATGAGTGTGTGTGTATTTTTTTTAATTGTGTAAGCTCCATGGAGAAAAATGGAGAGGACAAGGAGGAAGCCAGGAGTGGAGATGCAATTTAAAATTTTAAGTGCTAAGACTAGTCTATGGGGAACAAAGAGAAGCAGAAAGATAGTGGTGGCTTAGGATAGGGTGGTGACAGTGAGAGTGGTGAGAAGTGGTCACTTTCTGGGTTTAT
Source organism: Bos indicus x Bos taurus (assembly GCF_003369695.1). NCBI lineage: Eukaryota > Metazoa > Chordata > Mammalia > Artiodactyla > Bovidae > Bos > Bos indicus x Bos taurus. The sequence continues at coordinate 23,914,902 of NC_040083.1, read as the reverse complement.
TTTTAAATTAGAACCAACAGGATTGTTAACAGACTGAATTTGAGAGAAAGAAAAGAAAGTTAACATGAGAGAAACTAACTTGGGGAAGAAGGTGAAGGATTTGTTTCGGATGATGAGGGTAGCAGAGGTGATAGATATTTAAAGAAAGAGGAGAAGTTATGAAATAGTAATTTAGGAAGAAACAATGTAGGAGAAAAAAGATCTGAAGTCATAAGAAATAATAGTTTTCTAAAATCGAAAGAAGACATAAGTCCTCAGACTGGAAGTACAAAGTCTTAAACTGAATATATAAAAATAAATCCACATGTCGCCACTATAATGAACCTGCAGAACATCAAAGAAAATAAGAAGACTTTTAAAGCTCTCAGATAGCAGGCTTTTCCTTAGCTGCAATCAATGCCAAAAAATAACAATACTATCTTCAGGGCTCACCGGAAATAACTGTCAATCTGCGATTTTATGCCCTAACAACCTTTCAGTTGTAAGACAAAAAAGAAGTCATTTTCACCATTCAGAAACTTGGAGTATTTACCACTTACTGATCCTCACAACGGGGACTATTAAATGATTTACCTCAAGAAGAAAAATGAACCCAGAAGGAAGAAACAAAACAGCACACACACAAACATGCACACATAAAAATCACTATTTATTTTGAATTTTTAAAAGTACAATAGAAGCTGTGAACTCAATAAAAAGATGGGGTGGAGGCATCGTTCCTTGGTAGTAGGAAGCAGGCTAATAGATCTTGTAATGTTTGACAGGGAGACAGAATTATTACATAGCTAAAGGTTGCTGGACATGGGTTTGGGTGAACTCCGGGAGTTGGTGATGGACAGGGAGGCTTGGCGTGCTGCAATTCATGGAGTCGCAAAGAGTCGGATATGACTGAGCGACTGAACTGCACTGAAAGGTTGGTAGAAAAATGTATCAGTAAATATTCTGGTAAATGTTTAAGAGTAATAAATAAAATGGCAGGAAGACAATCTAGTTTATAAAACAGCAGAAAGAAGAAAAGAATGTGGGTATCTGTCTATGGCCATACCACCCTGAACACGCCCAGTCTCCTCTGATCTTGGAAGCTAAGGAGGGTTGGGCCTGGTTAGTACTTGGATGGGAGAATGTAGGTATCTTATTAGTCTACTAGAAGAAAGGAAGTAAAAGAAAATAAGCAAGAATGAAGAAGGCAATCAGAAAACCTAAAATAAAAAAGGTAGAAGTAAACCCAAATAGGTCAGAACACAAGCAATGTTAAGTATTTTAACTTACCTAATAAAGAATTAAAATGAGAAGCATCAAACTTGAGAAGGAAACCTCAAACCTCTTGTTATTTATAGGTGATGTGATTGCCTAAAGAAAATAAGAGTCTACAAAGTTAGAATCAGTAAGAGAGCTCAGGAAGAGTTTATACAAACATCTGTCAGGTTCCTATGAACTAGTAATAACCAAAGAGAAATGTAATAGAATAAAAGTTACCACTCAAAATATCAATTGAATGTGTTTTTTTAATTTTAATGATACATCTAAGAAAAGATATGCTATAATTTTATGGGGAAGGCTTTAAAACAGCATTGAAGGACACAGAAACAGACCGAATAGATTCAGTGATATTCCATGTTCCCTGATGGAAAGTTTTAATAGCACAGAGATATCAAGTCTTCTCAAATTGATGCATCAATTCAATTCCACACAAAATCTAACAGAAACGTCCAAGAAATTTTAAAAAGTTAATCCTAAAATTTATATGGAAGAAAAAAGGACAAAAATCACCTGGAAAATCTTGAAAAACAAAATGAGTAGTTGGACCCTATCAAATACCATGATTTATCATAAAGCTATAGCATGTAAGTGATCATGATATTTGCGCAAGTGAATAGACAAATAGATCGATGGGATAGGATAGCAAGAACTAAAAACAGATCTGTGTATAGGCGGGAAATGGACACATTACAATTAGTGGGATAAGATGGATTATTTAATAAATGGTGCTGTGATAATTGGCTATTTATGTACAAAATAAAATTATATCCCTAAGCTACATTCTAAAAAAAAAAAAAAAAAAAAAAACTATTGGTGGATAAAGATCTCAGTGTGAAAAATAAAAGCTTAAAATTTTTTTAGAATAGACTGTTTTTATATTTCCAAGCTAGAGAAGAATTTCATAATAACTGTACCCCTAAAAAGTACAAAGCCTAAAGGGAAATATAGATAGATAAATTTGACTTTATAAAAACTTTAAACTTTTGCACATGAAGAGACACCACAAAGAAAAAAGTCAAGTCAGATACAGGGAGAAGGTATATATATATATTCCCAAAATACATAAAGAACTCCTGTTACCAAACCAGTCTGCTCACCTGCTCAGTAAAGCCGAGCTACTGACACCACTCTGTGGTGAAGGAAAGTGCAAGTTTATTGCAAAGGCCGACCAAGGAGCGGGACAATGTGGAGTTGGCATCATCAACCTGGACCCACCTGGCCTGGGGCTTGTGGGCAGCATACAGTTAACTTCTTACACCTTGTGGGGATTTCACCAGCTGTAAAATAACTCAAGGATGTGGCTCAGAATATTATCTCAACCCCTTAGGGAGGAACTAAAGGTCCTTGATTTTGTTTAATGGCTAAATTACTAATATTTGTCTTGCTTGACTGTTTTCTTTTGCTTCTGCATTTTCTCACTTTTCTGATTAAATCTGTGCTTCAGAACTCAGGAAAGACCTAGGAAGCTAAAAGTCTTTCTACAAACAAGAGGCACGGGGAGGACATAGGAGTGGGGAGGGGGTGGTCTGTGGACCAGAAGGCCCCATGGGGTCCTGTTTAATTATATTCCTAGAAGTCACCAAGAAGAACAAAAGGCAATGCATTATGAATGGTCAAGTTACAAAAGGGAAACATTACAGATTCACAAACATGAGGAGTTGCTCCATTTGAGTCATAATCAGAGCAATTCAGTTTACAACACTAATGATATAACCATTTCGCAACCATAAATTTAATAAAAATTAAAGTCTGAAAACAATAATAAGTATCCCCATTCATGGTGGGTGATAAAATCATACCTGGCAGAAAAATAAATCAGTAAAAACTGTTTTGCAAAGCCAGGTAGTATCTTCCAATGTAGATGCTGTGCATATCCTTGGCAATTCCTCTTCTAGGCAAATCTCAGAACGGTGTTTCTAAAACTTGAGGTTTTGACCCATTAACAGATAATGAGATCAATTTTAGTAGGCAATGAACGGAATGGAAGGGGAGGAGGAAGAGAGGAGAGGCTAGAATAAACACATTTAGACTTTGACTCATCCATGAATGTGTGTGTGTGTGTGTGTGTGTGTGTGTGTGTAGATGAGGGATATAATTTTGCTTTATTCTCTACATAAGCAGCCAATTATTCCAGCACCATTTATTGAATAATCTATCTTGTCCCCACTAATTCAGTAAATTAATGAAATCAATTTAGTGGGAATAAACAGAAGGAAGGGGAAGGGGGGAGGGGGAAGAAGGGGAAAGGGAAGACGCAAGATGGGGGGAAGGGAGCGGAGAGGGGAAACATCAGAATATATCACAGGTTGGTAGGTGCAGTCAGTACTGGTGGTGCCCTGCCCAGATCCCCTTTACTGGGCGAGCACACTCACCCCAACCTGCTCTATTAGCTGCTAACTGCTCACACCTGCACTCTTACCGCGACTTGCCAGTAAGCAGAGAGGAGCCTCTTTACCTGGAGAAGTCTGGACAGTTGCCCCGCCCCATCCCCACGCCCCCAGGTGGCCAGCAGCCAATGGCTGACGCATGAGGGGTATAAAAGCCAGACTCGCCCCTGGCACGGTTAGGCAAACTTGTGGTGCCATTTGTAGCTCAGGTTTTTATGTTGGGTTAAACGGAGGCTGCTGCTGCTAAGTCACTTCAGTCGTGTCCGACTCTGTGTGACCCCATAGATGGCAACCCACCAGGCTCCCCTGTCCCTGGGATTCTCCAGGCAAGAACGCAGGAGTGGGTTGCCATTTCCTTCTCCAATGCATGAAAGTGAAAAGTGAAAGGGAAGTCGCTCAGTCGTGTCTGACTCTTCGCGACCCCATGGACTGCAGCCCACCAGGCTCCTCCGTCCATGGGATTCTCCAGGCAAGAGTTCTGGAGTGGGGTGCCATTGCCTTCTCCCTAAACGGAGGCTGGTTTTTTAGCAGAAACTGCATCTTTCCTAAGCTTCTTCATCCCCTCTCTTGTCTTTCTCACACCAGCGATACTGTCTCAAACTCAAGCTCTGCTGTTCGGGAACCTGACCTTAGGCCTAAAACGGGGGGTGGTAAGTGCTTTTAAGGGTGTGTGTAGGGTGTGTAGGTGAGGTCTGAGTGGCCCAGTGGGTAAAGAATACCCCTGCAATGCAGAAAACACAGGAGACATGGGTTAGATTCCTGGATTGAGAAGATCCCCTGGAGGGGGGCATGGCAATCCACTCTAGTATTCTTGGCAGGAAAATTCCATGGACAGAGGAGCCTGGCGGGCTGTAGTCCATAAGGCTGCAAAGGCCACTGAGCACACACACACATGTAGGTGAGAAAGGTTATGATGTAAAATAGGGTTTTAAAGGTTTGAGCGCTTCTGCTCCAGAATCTTGTAAATGTTCATGCGCAAGGAGATAGGGACAAGAGTGTCTGTTGTGAAAACTCGAGTGTAATCTGCTACCAGTAAGAGGACAGATAAACCATGTGTGAAAATAGCAAACCCCTTGCTCATGTTCACCTTAGTCCACAAAGGACTAAAGGTTGAGGAAACTTGGGAAGTTTCAGCCTTTACAAGCTGGGTGGGGGCACTGGGTGATTCTGATATTTTTTATGCTTCTCTTTTCTACACTTCTCTCTTTATTTGAAATATTTAATGAGCGAGATAAAAGCCCTGATCCTCACTTACTTGCCCACTCACCTTCTCTTATACACCCCCATGGATAAATGAGGAAGCAATGTGTTTCCCACTCTTTGATAAATTATGTAAGTTAAGTTTCTCTTGTTCTTTATTCTAAGGATACACAGGAGAACTAGGTTATACGGAGGCTCAATAAACTCCTGGTCTTTACAATCAGCTGGTACTCCCAATTGCCATGGGGCTGGGGTTATTGTTTAATTGTGGTTCTTGTTTACTCAAGTCTTTCATGAAGTAAGAAAAATATGTAGGAAGGAGGGAAGGAGAATTGGAAGGAGAAAGTCAAGTGAGAAGGCAAAAGAAACTGTGAATCTCATAGTTTCAGTGTAAACGCTGTGGTTTAACATTGGGATGGTTTGTTTCCTTGCAGTTCCTAAGGGTGAATCGGAACCACTTGGGAGAAAGCCCCTGTGATCAACTATATTTTTGACCGCAGGTGATTTCCTTTTTTGATTTTTGCTTTTTGAATGCCTAAGGAAATCAAGGAAAAGCTGACATTCCCTCCCTTACCAATTGTAGCTTCTCACCCTGCAGTTCCACGAGGAGTAGAGGCTTCCCATTTTTCTATGTAGAAGCTCCCAGTAAATGCATATTTTCTTCCAGCTCATTTTGGAGTCTGGTGAAACATATGGGAAATTTGCAGGAGATTGAGTCCATCAGCCAGGCATCAATCTGGAATGATTTATGGGCATGTACATATAAAGAGACCATAGTTGTCCGCTAACTGCATACATATGGCATCCGGGAATATAAACTCACAGCCTTTGCCTTCAAAACCACATGCTACCCAGGGAGGTAGAAGCGTGGTTCACAACATGTGGGTTGTGACCCAGAGGAGTCTGCCAACTTTTGGCAGGTGGGCAGCTAGAGATGAATTGTGTGCCTACTGCAATTTCCTTTCTTTGAGGTTCCCTTGGGTGTGTGTACACATGCACATACTCTCTAGGCCATAATATATACCTGGAGTGGAGCTGGAGCAATGCTGATGAAGACTTGGACCAATACGTACACATATTCCTGTCTCGTCATTTTGTGGGCACATTCTTCCATCTGTCTTTATTTTAAATACATTACAGATACATGTTTATATATTTCATGGACCTATGCAATTTTTGTAATCTCTGTCAACCATGTGTGTGTCTTACAGCCCCTATGGGGAAACCTGACCGTCTGCAAATAGGTATATCTAGCCAGGGAGGTGGGATCTGACTAACATCAGGGAAATAATTTAAGACTAGAGTATTTGTTCTAATTTTGAATTAACAGGAGTAGGGGGTGTGGGGGAGGCCCTACTTGAGTAGTGGTCTTTCTTATTCTTGAATCAGAAGCAAATTTCCCAAATCTTTTCTAATCAGTGAATTTTATTGTTCATTCTATAAATCCAACATCCACAGTAACTTCATCTTAGCATTGTAATAAAGTGAGTCCCTTTTAGACTATTTGACTCTAGTTGGTTCTGAATGGCTTGAAATGTTGCCTCTTTGCAAATGGTCAGATTTTCATATATGCTATGACACAGTCAATTGCTTTAAAATATAAATATGGTATGTTGACTCTGCTGCTGGAGTCAATTAAATATTTTAGCTGCACTTTGCCAATGAAAATCTTTGGTTTGTTTATGGTTTCTTTGGTATGTGATGGTGTGTAACCTCACTATTCTTCAGTGATGATCTAGTAACCTGGCAAAGTGGTCCATATCTATTTGCATCATCTTTCTGGTGTTTTAATAACCATTTAGCCATGAAAATATTTAATGACAGCTCAACCCCTTGAGTTGAAGGTCTCGTGAACTAATACATAATCTTTTGCAAGCTTACACATTTTGAAGAAATAGCCTGAGCAGAATGAATTAAAGATGACTGCTGCAGAAGTCAGCTATGTTTCTGTAATGCACTGTAACAAAAATAGTGTCTGCTACACCCTTCCAAGCATAGCCATCAGCATAGCCTTAGGGCATTCCAGAACAATCTAGGCAGCCAATTATGCTCAATAATCACCTGAGCTCAGACCCAAAGACTTGATCTCTTAATGTGAGTGCCTGAAGTTTTCCCACGTCTCTATTGGGATAACTGCTTCAACCATGTCTCACGCTCATGGCCCAGCGACTAACGCTCGGGGGATTGTATGGTATGCAGTGTGTGTTTTTTCCTAAAACTAGTCTCAAAAATTGCACCCCATCCACCATGAAAACAACCTGTGCCGTTTTAGCTATTTGGAATTCAAGTCTAGAATTTTTTCCAAATGGGACCTTCACTTCCCTCTACAAATGGGCTTCCACAATGGCTCAAGCAGTAAAGAATCTGCCTGTCAATGCAGGAGACATGAGTTCAATCCCTGGGTTAGAAAATTCTCCTGGAGGGGAGGGCATGGCAACCCACACCAGTGTTCTTGCCTGAAAAATCCCATGGACAGAGGAGCCTGGTAGACTACAGTCACAAAGAGTAGGACATGACTAAGCATGCATGCACATTCCCTTTACAAAATCAAAGGGCCCGAGGAAGTCAGTCTTCCATAAAAACAGGTTATCATTCCCCTCCCCCCACATCTTCATCTCTTGTAGCACAAAGAAATGCAAGAAGCTTTGACATGACAAAATCCTTCACTTCTATATTCTAAGTTCACAAATTTTCAAACCTTATGCACAAATTATTTTAGTCACAGGTCTTGAACAAATGGAATTTGCAACTGCTTTGACCTAGTGTCTCCACAACTGGAAGATATGCTGAACTGTGTTTTCCAAAGATCAGACCTTATGGCTTGAAGTCAAAGGCCTCAGATTTCCTTTTCTTCTCTTCTGCAAGACACTAGCTCTTCTCCAGCTCTTGCTCTCAGGTACAGAGCATGGACTCTGGTAGGAGGCTCACAAATGCATCAGCTGTGCCTACAGTTTACTTAGTTTCATGTACGTAAGCACCCAGAGCAGGAAAATTGATGGTGGAGTATGAATTCCCAATTATGGGAGTACATAATCAAATTTTAAAAAAAGAGGGGAAGATAACTCAATCTTCCCAGGTGTGCAAGTGGTAAAGAAACCACCTGCCAATGCAGGAGACATAAGAGACACGGGTTCAATCCCTGGGTCAGGAAGATCCCCTGGAGGAGGGTATGGCAACCCACTCTGGTATTCTTGCTTAGAGAATTCCATGAACAGAGGAGCCTGGAAGGCTACGGTCCACAGGGTTGCATAGAGTCAGACACGATTAAAGTGACCTGGCAAGCACCAGGGAGCTCAAGTGGAAGGGGTAGGCTGGTTTGCAGGAGGATGGGCACCAGAGGTGATGATTTCCTCAGATGCTCCCTACTATAGCCCTGAGAGGGAAAGAGAGAGAATTTCATCCTCCCTGATCTAGGAAGGGATTGAAGCCTAGACTACAAGCAGATTGTGATGGCTCTAAAATGGATTCAATCAAGTGTGGCACCCAGGCCCCAAACTCTTGTTTACCCACCAAGCCCATGTGTAGCTGGAAGCACGCAGAAGAGAGACCTCCTTCAGAGGAAGGAGAGATGATGGTGAGGCTGAGGCTGCTCACTCTGGGGAAGGGGCAGCTGCTAGCACTCCATGCAGGATGAGGCACTGTAGTGGCTGTGGCATTTGGATTCTTCCAGAAGGCCCCAAGGCCACCAGCCAGAGCCAGTCATCCCTGAGAATGCAGATTTCCATGGAGTCATGGAAGAAGATGCCTGCTTTGGGCCAAAGAAAGGAATTTAGCAAATCTGAAGAACCTGGAGGCAGGTGATAAAGGGCAAGTTGTCATAAGCTATGTTATTTCTCTCCTTGCTCTTCTGTAACCCCCACCACGTCTTCCCTGGAGGAAGACATGCTATTGACATTTCTTTCTTTTACATCACCATAGCTCTTCACATGCCTTGAGTCTATGCAAAGCTTCTTAACCTGACTAGAGGTAGTGTAGTACAGTGGTTAGAGGTTGATGACCAGGGTTCAAATCCAGACTCTGCCACTCAATAACTCGTGTATTATGTGACCTTGATGAATTACCTTAGCTTCTTTGTGCATTGATTTTTTTTTTTTTTCTTTTAATTCTTATTTAAGTAATTGAAGGCACAGTGCTCATACCCACCTCAGAACTTTAGGGGAAGGATGAACAGACTAATAGACATAAAGAACTAAAATAGTGTCTGGCCCATGTTAGGCACTCCATAAACACTGTGTACAAGTTTTTACTTGTTTAAATTGGAGGCCCTTGAGTAAAAAGGGCCTCATAAAAGAAACTTCATTCACACAATAGACTGAAAATGTCAGGCCCTGGGCAAGCGTCTAGAGATAAAAAAATAATTGTGCTATGCAATTCATGACTTTGTCAACATCTTCCTGCAACAGTTTACCATCTTAATTTCCTAATCTTATGCTCTTTTTCTTCCCTTTTTAAAAATTATTTTTGCAATACAATATTAATCACAGTGAATAAACTTGGATTTTTCATGATTTTTCTTTAATATTGGTCACTTGCATACATTATAGGCTTCCCAAGGGCAGGATCTGGGATCTGTCTATTGCTGTATCCCCACTGTCTAACCCAAAATCACATATGAGATGCTCAGTGAAGGTTTGAGTGAATAAATGACGCAAGAGGAGGAATTATCATTTTCCAGAAGTTCTCACTAAAACTCAGCACAGCGACAGAGACAGGTGGTAAGTGTTAAATATCTTACCACCAGCAGTGATGATGTGCTTCCTGAGAGTAAACCACATGCTTCTCTGTGCTACATAAGTCATTTCTCTGAAAGATAACATGGAAACCCTGCCACCTCATCTTCAGGTTACTTCCTCATCCGAAACCAGGAAATGTGGCATCTTGGTAGCCAAGGAGGTAGCTTACCCTCAATTTAAATATTCAAGAGAGGATACATAGATACTATTTTAGTAGGAGACAGAGGAGAATGTATCTGAAATAAGTGTTCTCATTATACATGGATGGCTGTTTATTGATTTCCAAAAATCTTTCTGCCAGTGAGTTGAAAGGGAAAGGATCATGAAAGTAAGCACCCTGCATAAACCACAGGTTGTGAATCAAAAATTTTCAAAGATAAATTTTTCTCTGCACTTATTTCTCTGCCAAAAGGATGGCCACTTCTCTTGTCCGGATTCACTGTCACGTTTGAGAAACACAGAGCCAAGTTGAATCTCAACCAATCATGTCTGGGCTTTTCGGCCAGCAAATGCTGAATTTACAATCGTGTACTCAGAAACCCCTGAATAATTGAACTAAAAAAAGACAGCAGCATCCTGAATAATTGAAAGGATTCTGCTGCATAAAATCAGTCTTCTCCAGCCCTGAAAAGTAGAATTGTTTTCACCTCCGGTGGGTGGAACTGTTTGCATAGTGGGTCACAGCAGGAAGCTTGTTGGGGCACTGGTACCAGCCGGTGGGGCGATTATGCTATCTGAAAGGTATGCGCCTGCGATTTCTTAATGATGGCTGCCTGCTTGTTTAGTCCTGCAGGTAATCAAGGATGGTTACGGGGAAACGTGAGCCAGATCAATGAGGGATAGAGGAGGTGGGGACAGACAACCACAGTGAGCCAGCAGCGAGGTGTGCCTCACGTTGTCAGGCAAAGCTGGAGACCGAATCACAAAAGCCAGAGGCTCAGAGGAGCCCTCCAATCTGGGGACTCAGGGTTGGAGGGAACCCCCAAGTTATGCCTTTGGCTGACTTCTGCTTTTGTGATCCTGAAAAATTTGAAAAGGCAACCTTTCAGGAAGTGGTTCATTCATTCATTCATGTATTTATGCTTTCTTGAGCATAAAGTATAATCTTATATGTATTGGGCATTACCTTCTACAATAATGATGGCCCCCATTTAACAAGCACCTTCTAGGTGCCAGGCATTGTGCTAAGTGAAAGTAAGTAGTATTATCACTGTTACAAGAGAGACTGAGATGCAAAAAGGTTCAGTAGCTTCCCTATGGTGATGCGGAGGTGGCAGAGCTCGGACCCAAGTCTTTCTGACATTAGAGTCCTTGTTTCCTGCTTCACAATGCCCCACCTTCCTCTTGAAGGTTTTTCTGGGGATTTCTAGCTGATGACTAGAAGCTAATTTGTTGGGAGGAGGGGAAGAAGAGGGAGGGATGAATTAGGAAGATGTGAAAACATCAACTAGTGAAGACCAGAGAAACCCTGTGTTGGGAATGATTTGCTTTTCTGTTTATTCACCTGGCACTGAAAAGAAGTCGGGCTTTTATTCAATAATTCTTAGTAAGACTTGATCTTAGTAGCCTTCACATAGTTCTGGGGAATAATCCAGACCTTTGTTCTGATGAGTGACTTAGCCCTATCTTGGTGAGGAGGGTCCTCCTTGTCCCCCAGACAGAAGTCATCTCATAGGTCCCATGGTGTAGTGTAATTTTGAGTTGCAGATGTAAGAGTTAGATGGTTCTGGAAGGCCATGCTCCTAGGGTTCATTGATCAAAATACTCCAGAAGGCTTGGATGAAGGTGACCTCGCTGCTCCATGACTCAGGAGCCATCTCGGCCTCATGAAAGATCCAAGGGCCCCAGGCTGGAAACGGAAGTGTGGGTGGTCCAGCTGAGCCTTAAACACAACAACGACAACAAAAAGAGGCCTGCTCCTGACTACGCAGACCCAAGTGCATTTATGAGGTTCGACACCTGTCAAGTGCTTGGATACTTTCATGTGTTAATTCACTTCACCCTCACACTCACTCCAGGAGGCTGGGATATTTCTCATATGTTATGAATGGGGGAAAAAAATGAACTCAAGAAGTGTAGCATCTCATTCATGGCCAGGTACCCTTTACACAGAAAAGTTGAAAATGCAGGCCCGCACATCCAGCAGCTTGTCCTTTTTACAGAGTGAGAGCCCCTTTAAGTCATCTGTATCCACATGGAAACATCACTTAGACTGGACTTCTGAGTACCTTGTTCCAGCCCCTCACCCAAGATCCAGCTGGAGGTGAGGTTGACGAAAGGGGTCATGTTCTGGAAACTCATGACTATGGAAATTAAACTATGGAATTATGGAAATGAAAACTAAGCTAGTTAGATGATAAAGCAGTCTATGCTTTAGGTGTGGTCTGGGGTACAAGCACATTCCTAACAAGGATACAAATGGAGGGCCCCAGTTGGCCCCCTTTTCTCTCTCCTCAGGCTCCTTCTGGCTCTGAGGGGGCCCTTGCCTGCCTGCCTTTGGACACTCAATTGTGCACGTCCCAGCTCTGTGTAAGCGCCACTCAAACAGCCAAATCCTGGAAGTGGGCTGGGACTAGGGTTGCCGGAAAACATGCAAGATGCAGTCGAACCGGAATTTAGATAAATAACTTTTTAGCATTACGCATGTTCTAAATATTTCATGGGACATAATTATACTAAAAAATTTGCTGTATCTAAAATTCAAATTTAACTGGTCAGCCTGTATTATTTGCTACCTCTAGCAACTCCAGCTAGGACCCCTTGGTGAGGGAGTTCCAGGAGACTAGGCATCCAGTGTATAGTCTAAAATGAAAGGGGGGCAGGGGGGCAGCAAGGCGTCCCTGGGTAGCAGAACTATCCAGTTTCCCAGACTTTTTCCCTCCCAGGAGGGGCCCTCTCAAGCCTGGAGCCTGGGGTGGGGACTCCTGGTGCCCAGATCTAAGAGCAGTCTGGTAGTCTTGGAAAGCCAGCACATGGCGGGGAAAGGCCTTCAGCTATGAAACAAAGAGACTGGGCTCCACCATGAGCCCTGGGCAAAATCACGTTCTCTCTCTGAGCCTCAGTTATCTGAACAGTGTATAGAATGGAGGCTTTCCTGGATTCCTATTTGTCAGAAACCTAGCCCGTGCTCAACACTTAGTAGGTCTCAATACACCTTCAAGGGAGATCCCTGGTGGCTTAGAAGGTAAAGCGTCTGCCTGCAATGTGGCAGACCTGGGTTCAATCCCTGAGTTGGGAAGATCCAAGAAGGAAATGGCAACCCACTCCAGTACTCTTGCCTGGAAAATCCCATGGACGGAGAAGTGGCCCCACTCCATGGGGTCACAAAGAGTCGGACACAGCTAAGCGATGACACATTTGTAAAGGGAGATCAATGCTAGGAGAATGCTGTGAGTTTTTCTGCTTCTTGCTTTCTGTTGAGTTGATTGACCTCAGCTGAGCTGGGAAAAGGTATCATATCAATGTTTCCACTGCTTATACCTGGATTAGGAATAATCACTCTCTGCTCAATGTAGCAGCCAATGAAGCTCAAAGAGAGAGAGACTGGGGCTGAGTTTTCCAGGAGAGCTGAGGGCTTATTCCGTTCCCCACCTGCCTTCACTGTTCCTCAACACCTATATCTGGGCTGCTAGGTAGGTGAGGCACTATCCTTTCCAAAGAAGGCAAGGAACAGAGCAGACACCTTGCCTGGCCTGAGGTGTGTGAAGTAGTTACTCACTCACCTCACAGACTTGCCTCCTGTCTTGGGTGGAGCCAGCCAGCCTTCTATGAGAATTTAAGCCCTTTTGTTGTAACTCAGGGCTGCAGGGCTGCACACAAAGGGAGCCCAAGCAAACTCACCCCCAGGCAAAGTGCTCAGTGTTTGAGAAGAGAGGTAAATGAACTTGGACCATCATGAAAGCTAAGACTCTTTTCTTAATTTCAGTCTCATTCCTAACCACCACCCCATGGAATCTGACTCAGGGTATCTTTCTGTTTAAAAGTCCAGAGTAAGAAGTAGAGGGGTGAGGGTGGTAACGGCAAGGTGGCTCAGAGTCAAAATGATCAGCTTCCTTTTTAACTTGGGTGATTTAATGGGAGTAGAATTTTTTTGAACTTTAAGGCATCCAGGTTTCTTTCTTTTGCAGATTACAAGAGTTTAAGTTGACTAGGGGCTGAAATGACCTTGTTTAGGGGCTTGGACTGTCCCTAGGACCATTGTGGTTCTGCATTTTGGTGCAAGCAGATGAGAAGGTAAAGGGGGGGTGGGGGTTCGGGTTCCCAGGAAGAGGCATTACCCAAAGTTCAGATGGAGATCTGTCAGTTGAGGTGATAACACTTCTCCAGCCCCTTCTGCATCTCTGAGGGTCTCATGTAACCAGATGTAGAGCCTTTGTCCCTGAAAGACCATTGCACGAATGGCGTCTCTGCCACATCCAGGTAAATTCATGAGTCTTCATAAAAAGTGAAGCTGCTTTTCCCTCCTTCATCTCCTCCCTTCAGATCCACCCTTCTCCCAGAAAAAGGACTCTTCCTTCAACTTTGTTACAGTAATAAAGAAAATATAAAGTGCAGATATCTTAGCTAATAAAAACCATACGACTTTAGACCCCTACCACCACCTGTGAGGACACATAACCGTTTTGCTCGCCTGATAATAATGCTGAGGGTTGTTTTTTTCCCCCCATTCATGTTAGTGTCTATGAGAGTGACTGTTTAGGCAAATACTTGGCTTTTCAGGCAGGAAGAGGAGGGGTCAACGAAGGATGAGATGGTTGGATAGCATCACCAACTCAATGGACATGAATTTGAGCAAACTCCAGGAGATGGTGAAGGACAGAAGCCTGGCGTGCTGCTGTCCATGAGGTTGCCAAGCGCTGGACACAATTTAGGGACTGAATAACAAGAAGTGGCTTTTCAGCTTGACTGAGTTTTGAAATCAAATAATTAAGCACCTACTACAAGTAATAAAATAAGTTGCCAATTATTTTGGCAAATTGCCAATGCAATTTTAGCAAATATTTTGACCGCTAGGGCAGTGGGTAGCATGATGATCAAGAGCGAATCCTGACTCCACCACCTACCAGTTGTGTGATCTTGAGCAAGTTACTTTAATCCCTTCAAGCCCAGCTCCCTTACAGTATGAATTACGAAAACACTGCTTCATTGGGTTGTTGTGAGGAATCATTGAAATCATGTGTGTTAAGCAGCCATCACAGTGCCTGGCACTATTGACTGGTCAAGGAATAAGGATAATCATGTGGTTTCTGTCCTTTAAGGAGCTTACTACCCTGAGTGAGAATAAAGGCAGAAAATTGCCACCTCTCCTGGAAAAGGATGTACTACTGTGCTCAGTGGGTATATTAATCAGGATTTTTCAAAGAAATATAGCCAACAGGATATACAGACAGAGGGAAGATTTTTTTTTTTTATGAGGACTAGTTAATGCCATCAGAGAGGCTAAGAAGTCCCATCTTCCATCTGCAAGCTGAAGGCCTGGGAAAGCCGGTGGTGTGGTTCAAGTCCAAATCTGAAGGCCTGAGAACCTGGGCGACTGGTGGTGTGTAAGTTCTGGTCAGAGTCCAAGGGCCCAAGAAATGTGGAAGCCAATAGTGCAAGATCCAGACCAAGTCTGAAAGTCCAAGAACAGGAGCACCACTACCCAAAGGCGATTGCAATGCCCCAGCTCAAGCAGAGAGCAAATTCCCCCTTTCGCTCTCTTTTCATTCTATCAGGCAGATAGGATACCACCCACCCACACTGGTGAAGGTGATCCTCTTTACCCAGAGTATCTATTCAAATAAAACACTATCTCTCTCACACACACACACACACACACACACACACACACACACCACTATCACACATATACCCAGCAATTATGTTTTACCAACTATCTGGGCATCCCTTAGCCCAGTTGAACTGACACATAAAATTATCACAGGGGTCCATGAGCCACTAAACTCCACACAGGCATGGGTGGAGAGGAGGGAGAGGAGTTTGGGGGGCCAAGCCAGGCCTTGAGGGTTCACTAGCCTGCACTGAACAGGTTGAAGGGACAGAAAGAGCAGAGGTAAGTCATACCATCATGACTTCTAAAAAACAGTCACCGTATTTATTGTCTATTTCAGCAAATGCCTGGTCCCTTCTAAATCAAATTAGTTGCCCCTACTCCTAAAGCTTACCCCTTCATTCTCCTTGACATTTTTCTCTAAATTTTAATGACCACCCAGCCTTGTTCCCTAGGGCCTCAGTGGTAAAGAATTTGCCTGCAATGCAGGAGACTGCAGCTTTGATCCCTGAGTAGGGAAAATCCACTGGAGAAGGAAAGGGCAATCCACTCTATTTCTTGCCTGGGGAATCCCATGGACAAAGGAGCCGGGCAGGCTTCAGTCCAGGAGGTCACAAGAGTCAGACATGACTTAGTAAACACCACCAACAACCTTGTTCACCAAACACATCTTCTGCCCTGAGCATTCTATCCACCATTCCCCATTCTACGTACTAAATTAGCATCCCAACTCAGTAGTTCTGGCCCAGTTCTCAGTCAAGCTCCAAGAGATTTGACACTTTGTCTGTTTTCTCCACAATTTCCACATGAGCTTGGCTAAAATACTACTTTGCCTCAGTGTTCCTGTTCATAAATAGACACATGCATTCTAGCTACCTAGATAAAAGGAGTCTGGTAAGCTTCAAAAGCCTACAAAGTCTCAAGAAATGGAGTGGAAAAAAAACCCACTTAGAAATGGGCTTCCCTGGTGGCTCAGTGGTAAAGAATCCACTTGCCATTGCAGGAGACGCGGGGTTCCAGCTCTGATCCTTAAGGATCCCACATGTCATGCAGCAACTAAGCCTGTGCACCACAACCATTGAGCTTGTGCTCTAGAGCCCAGAAGCCACAAGAGAAGCTTGCACACTATGTCTACGGTAGTAGCCCCGACTCTGCAACTAGAGAAAAGCTGGAGCAGCAACGAAGATCCAGAACAGCCAAAATAAATAAATCTATAAAATAAGGCCAAATTTTTTTAAAAAGACAAATAAATAGCAAAAGAATGCCATCTGACTCAATTCACTGGGTTGGTGGGCTGGCTTGGTCATATCCAAGAATGCTGCTTACAGATCAACTGGAGGCAAGGAAATCCAACTGGAAGCTCAGGCTCCAGCAAGATGGACCTGTATGTGTTAACAATTATCCCCCAAGTTAACGACTAACCGCAGTTCATCCAACAGGAGATGTCAGGTCTCCCACAGGAGGGTCCGAACCTCTAAGGCTCTAGCACAGGAAGGGGAAGGGACTTTGGAAGAGACTGCTGGTGATTCTGGCTCACGTTGAATGTGTTGGGGTTTTCCTCCCCTCACCACATCCGATTCTAGGATGCAACACCTGACAAGGGAAAGAACCTCCTTCTAACTGGCTGCAAGAAAAACATCCTGAGGCTAATTAAAAACAGAACTTAAGCTCAAGTAGAAGTAAACATCGCTCAATGAATGGCTTTGTCATTGCCAAAACCTCACTTCTTTGCTGCCTTCATTTAGTTAATTAGCCTTTCACTGTCGATCTGCTGCTGTCAGCTAGGCAGCGTATGCAAACCACATCTCTAACTCCAGTCGGCTCCTCAGTCTTTGAAAGATGGGAGGGAGGGCGTTGTATCCAACCTACAAGCCAATTGCAAAATGAAAAGTTTCATTTCCCAGGCATAAGGTGCCAAGATCTTTCTTCAATAATCCAGCAGAGTTTTCTTTCACTGCTGGTGGAATTTCAAATTAGCAGAAGCTTCCGTGGTTTCTTGCAGACCACCTCAGTTACAGATGAAAGGGCCCCCCAAGCCCCCATTTTGCGTGTTTTCACTTCTCCTTTTATTGCTAAGCTTGCACTTACATTCTTAACTTTCTGTGCACAAGTTTTTTAAAAACTATAAATTAGCACCTTCATTCCCTCATAGTTGACATCTGCATTTCAAGTGAGAATGCATTAAAATCACCTGTTCATGATGATTTTATTCATGCCTTCATTATCATAAAGGCATATAAACAGAATACTGACCTCCTGGCTCCATCATTTTTTGTGATTGTGTGTATCAAATATTTCATAAATATGGAATATTATAAAACTTCATAGCATACTAAACAGTATATAATACTGTTGGTGAATACATGTATATAAGTAGTACAAATATTCAGACATGCTTGAAAATGATAAACATCACTTTCAGCTATTGAGGAGACCTTTCACCCAGGATACTTTTTTCTAGCCAGGTTGTAAACACGTTTACACACACACACTACTACATGTAAAAACATATTCTCAATTTCATTTTATATATATATTATATGAACAAGGCATTCTGGAGTTTGTCTTAGAAGACTTCATTCTACCTTTAAAAGAAAAGGAAGGCAGAGCAAGTGAGAGTTTGTTGATGTGGGGGGGTGTTCATGACCTAACTTTCAAGGGTTTTGACTGCCTTCCAGTAGCTCCCCTCCTGGGTTCATTTTTTGAGGCAGGCTCAGGCTTGGCTCAAGGCCAGTGTGACAATCAAGGCTGGCGCAGTCTCTTCTTTCAGAGATTATTTCTCAGGTTTCTTTGTTTTATTGGTGGACGGGAGGAGGGACAGTGAGCAACCGGGAGTGGGAGGGAGAGGGCGTCAAGCGGGAATTTCTCAACTCAAAGCGGCGTGTCCCGCTGCCGCGCCAGCGCGAGAAGTTGTGCTCACACGGACGGCCAGGCTCACAGCCTGGGCGGGAGGGCTTCAATTAATCCAGTGAGTCTGGGCAGCCAGACTGATCCCATTGAGAGGCTCCAAACCCGGAGGAGCACCCCTGACTCGAGCTGTCTGGCCAAGGTGGTTTCGAAGAATGATGAACTCAAGGGAAAATTTAAAAAGAAAAGATAAAACTATCAGGTTAAAATACGTGCCTTTAAATAGCTATGGGCCAGACACCAAAATGAGTCTTTATAAGCTTCCAAGGAGACAATTAAAGAAACTGGGAACAAGCTGAAGAACCAGATGATTTCAGCATTGGAAACAGCAGAAGGAGGGAGGAGGATCAGAAAGGGGGCCCCCAGGCCAGCAGTGGGGGAGGATGAGCAGACGGACCTCACCCCCAGGCCAGCCAGAGGAGCCCCCCACCCCACACACAGCCCTCTTGTGAAACGTGTGCCCCCAGATCCTGCTGGCCTTACACCCGCCTTCAGCAGGGACTGAAGAGGAGAGAGGGCGCCAGCGCTGAACATCTTTGAAATTCTGCTTGGGTTCCAAATGAAAAATCGTTCTGCCTTCAAAGCCTAATGGAAGTTTGGTAGAAACATGTGCTTCCCCCTTAGGTTCAAAAGAGAAATTAATATCCCTCTCATTTCTCTGTGCATTTATATCTCCCTTTCTCAAGCAGAGAGCAGAAATTATGATAAGAGGCATCCTATAAAAATAGAAGGTATTACAGAATAACAGTTCTGCTCTTTTATAAAAGCAGATGTTTCCATATTTTCTTTAAAACAGAGAAACACAATTTGCTTTAAAGTCTACCATAGTACCAGCGTACCTAATAAAAAAAATCAGTTTTTAATAGGACATTATCATGATTATTTACTCCTATTCCATTTAAAAACATTGTTTGCAAGGCAGATGTCAGAAATGATGTCCATAAACCTTGGCAGGAGATAGCATTGGGTGCAGATTACAGGGACTTTCACATCTTCAATCATTTATTCCTATAAAGATTTTCTTTTCTGATGAGAACATTTTAATTTTATAATAGGAAAAACAAAATTAATTGAGCAGAAATCCTGTAACAGGCCCTACTAACACAAAAATGATTAAAGATCTCATGGCCTATTTCTGCCCTAAAAGAGCTTGTGTCCAATACAGGGAGAAAGGCAGGTGAAGAGGAGCAAACTGATGAGTGTTACAACTGAGTTAGGTGATGACGTACCTGAAGGTCCAATGCTTTCTGTAGGATGACTACCAAAGAAAACTACCTCCATGATATTAGTGAAAGCAGAAAGGCAAGGGAATCAGAGACGAATAATAAAGGCCAAGAGGAATGGAAGCCTGATGTTTTCTGGAAGCAGAAAGGAGTCCAGTGTGGCTGGAGTGTGGAGACGGGGCGAGACTGGAATGGTTGGAGCTGGGCTGGGAATGTGGACTTGGAGCCGGAAGGCAGTTCATCAAAGGCTTAGATTGCTGTGCAAAGGAAGGTGGCTGCTAAGAAATAGGGGAAGGAAATCAGTTTAGAAAAAAAACCCTGGTCTTCAGAAGCTGTGCTGGAAGGGAAAGGGGTCTTTCAAAAACAAGCAGCATCTGTACTATGGCAGTGTTAGGGTGGACTGAAACAGGGAAAGGTGAAGTCAGACTGGATCTAGTGAAAAGATAAGGTGAGCTTGAGGGTCAAGTTCCTAACACAAAAAGTGGTTGGCTAAAATAGGAAGTGCTAAGTAACATTTAACATTTACCCACGTGTTGCTATGTGCCAGATCCATGCTAGTTTAATTCTCACAACAACCATCTAGGGCAGGAGCTATTATTATACCCATTTTACAGATGAGCAAAATGAGGCAAAGAGAAGTTTAGTAAAGAGCTAAGATTACAGATAACTCAATGAGGCAGTCAGAATTTAAATGAGGGCAATTCAGTCCCCTGCACACTTACTACCCATATGCTCATGGAGAAGAAGACACAGCATTTAAAGGGAAAAAAGTGAGATCATGTATGAATGTAGATTTTGAAGTTGCTGCAGGATATCAAGACAGAAGAGGGCAGCAAAGGATGAAATGGTTGGATGGCATCGCCAGATCAATGAACATGAACTTGGGCAAACTCTGGGAGATAATGAGGGACAGGGAAACCTGGTGTGCTTCAGTCTATGGGGTTGCAAAGAGTTGGATACAACTGAGCAACTGAACAACAGCAAATCAAGACAGATGTCCAATAAATGGTTGGAAAAATAGTCCTGGCACGTGGAGAAAGATTCATTCAGCAAATATTTCTTGAGTGCTTATTACGTACCCAGCTCTGTGTCAGAGTTGGAGTTATGACATCATCAAAATAGTTAGTACCCACAATGGAAAGTACCTGTATACTAGATTTTATTATTTTTGGCCACATGATGTGGCTTGAAGGATCATAGTTCCCCAACTAGGGACTGAACTGTGCCCTCAGCAGTCAAAGTGCAGAGTCCTAACCATTAGACTGCCAGGGAATTCCCCTTCCCATCCCGCCCCCGACCTTTTTTTTTTGGTAGTGTATATCAGATTTTTTACCCTGTTCCCTGGTAGCTCTGTGATAAAAGAATCTGCCTGCTAATACAGGAGACACGGATTCCATCCCTGGGTCAGGAAGATTCCCCTGGAGAAGGGAATGGAAACCACTCCAATATTCTTGCCTAGGAAATCACACGGACAGAGGAGCCTGGCAGGCTACAGTCCATGGGGGTCACAAAAGAGTCATACATGATTTAACAACTAAACAAATATCAACTTTTAGTCAAGCAAATAGTTTTCATCACAGAACTGAACACATACTCTAAAACAACTCAAAGAGATCCGTCTATAAAATAATTCATCCCTTTTATATAACTTTGGGATGACGCTTACTGGTTTTCAATTAAAACAAAATACCTCATAAATGTGTAAAAATTCAGTGAGGAAGAAAGGGTTCATTTTAATTTTATAAACCACTTAGCACATGTGTTGGGCTGGGGAAATAAAATGTCTCCATCGCTTATAGAACTTGATAGAACTTCATAGGTAGCCCACA
Source organism: Bos indicus x Bos taurus (assembly GCF_003369695.1). Lineage (NCBI taxonomy): Eukaryota > Metazoa > Chordata > Mammalia > Artiodactyla > Bovidae > Bos > Bos indicus x Bos taurus. Next base: position 23,893,593 of record NC_040083.1, on the reverse strand, counting down.
GTAGTGAAGAGTTCCTCATAGGTAAACGGAATGCAGACCTCTCTCCAGAAAAGAAAGAAGAAAGTCAATCATGAAATTGAAGATCACAGAGAGGAAGGGAGCAACCCCAGTCCCCTGGCCTCAGCTTCACAGTCCATACAATCACCGACCACACCGTTCACAAACATTGAATACTACTTAGATTTTTGTGGCCTGACAGGATTGCATTCATACCACCCCCGACTAGAGCCCCCCACCCACACCCCAAACACAGCTGTTGTGTGAAATCTGCTCTCTGGCTTCAGCTTTAAGGGGCTGGGGCACCAGGACCCTTATCTAGTTCCAGGGAACTCTGCTATCCTCTATTGTTTCTCGGCGCCAAATGACCATTACGCAGTGTACTGCATTATAACATGAGATTCCTTTCACAGAAAAACATTTGAGACCGTTTATGTCTTGAATTCATTTAGCCCCCCTCTGCTAAGCACCTCAACTGACTCTCAGATACCATCCTATGAAATCTTCACAGGTTTCTGTACTGGAAATATTTTTTATGCTGTGGCTTGGAGCGCAAAGCCATTTCCATGAATGCACGTCCTGGCTGAGAGCAGGTATTGATTTATTCTTCCCCTGGAGAATCAGCAGATCATTTTCTTAAGCAAATCCCATGGTGGTCCAGCTCTCACTTGGGCAGCAGTACAGAGCATAACGGTTAATAGCATAGGCTTGAAATCAAGCTCATTTACTGTGTGAACTTGGGCAAGTTTTCTAACACCTGTAAAATTCAGTGTCTTCATCTGTAAAATGGGAATAATCACAGTCCTTCTCAATATGCTCAAGAGAGTTGTTACAACATACAAAGTGTTTGGACAAAGCTGGCACGTGGTGAGTCCTCCATATGTAGTGGTTGATTAGATCCACCTATCCATGTGCATAAAGCGAAGAGCTAGGAAGTGGATGTCAGAGGACCTGGATTCTAAATGCAGGTCTCCTACCAACGAGGTGAGCTTTCTTGATAAAGTCAAGTTCTCTGAGACTCAACTTCTGCTTCCTGAGGTGGAATGGATTATTCTCACAGGGGCCTTGGGGGAAGTAACTGCAGCTAGGGGCCAGTGGTGAAGACAATGGGCCCTGCTAGGAGCTCCTGCTGGCCCACAATGGGTATCCGACAGCGCAAGAAGGTTTCTTGCCTCAGGGACTTAATAGTGGTTGAAGAGAAATACCCTCAAAGAAAGAACTTTCCTCTGGCTCTGCCTCACAAGCAGAATTCTGAGACTTCATTTCCCTCTCTTATCAGGAATAAATTAACTACCCAACTGCAAGCCTATGTACAACTATATCTCTGGCATTTATTTTTCTGAGGCACCTACATGGCAGAGCTCCTGTAGGGTCTTCATAGACAATAAAGTATCCATTAGACAGTCGTTTCCCCCAGAGATTTGCTTATGGTTCTTCCTGCCCCTGCTCTCTCTTTCCCTCTCCTTCTAGAAGGTGTTCAGTGGGGCCACAGACCAGCTTCAACATTGGGAAAGGAGTGTGGCAAGGCTGGTTGATATTTAGACGACAGGTAATAACAAGCCCCACATCTCTTGCCTGTGGCAGACATCACCAATCAATAGTGGCTCTTTTCTAGTAAACCCAAGAATCTTTTTCCAACACAGCCATTCAGGAGCCAATAACACAATTCAATCTGGCAAGTGAAGTGAAACTTCTGTGTCACCCAGGCACTAGGCCTTAAAGAATGAAAACTCAAATCCCTCCAACAGGGACTAGGCTGCTCATGGAAATAAAATGGGTGGGATGCCAGTCCCCCTTGGACACTTCATGTGAGAGTGCTGAGTGAAGCATCTGTCCTGGATGAAGGGGCAGCCACGTCGCTCCAGCTATTGTCTTCCCATGTGGAAGTGCATGTTCAACATTGCTTTATCTTCATATTTTTTAGTAAAAACCTGAGCCTGTGAGCATGTATCTCAAAATCTCAGTTTTTCAACACTAGGCTGCTGCTGCTGCTAAGTCACTTCATTCATGTCCGACTCTGTGTGACCCCATAGACGGCAGCTCACCAGGCTCCGCCGTCCCTGGGATTCTCCAGGCAAGAACACTGGAGTGTCGACACTAGGCAGCCTAAACAAAATGCACGTTTGGGTCACACACAGCGCAGAGGCCATCACTTTGTAACCTCTGCTATTAGCCAAGTCTGTAATCCTTGCCTTTCTCTGAATTCTGAGCATCTGGGTAAGTTTCATGACTTGATTTCCTGGAAGCACTGCTCTCACCTCGATTAATGAGATCCCTAAGATGCATCTGGACAAGTTGCTCATATATGCAAGGCACCAGCTGGCTCCAGCGTTTGCCTCCTCCAGACAGAAGGGTCAGGGCTAGTCTCTGCCCAGCGCGGCTCCCAGCGAACAAGACAGTGGAAAAAGAAAGGCCCGTTTGCCTTAACATTGGCAAGAGAAACCGGAAAGAGGGGGTCTGACCAATGTTTGGGAAAATCTCAAAGGTTACATATTGTCTGAGAATTTCCAATTCTGTCTCTTCCCGAATGTCTTGCGCTCTGTGGTACTTTCTCCCAATGAGGTTTCCCAGATATGCCCTCAATCTCCTGGTAATTTTTTTTTCCTTCTTCTATACCCCCAGCTGTCTCAACACCTAGTCCCAAATTAGCAAGAATGTCTCCAAAAAATGTAAGACACCCACTCCAAATTGTCACACTCTAGAGCCCCTTCTGGCTCCAGGCTCCCCTGAGTCTTCTGTTCTGCCTGACTAAGCAGCTGGTGCTTTGCTGCTCTGAGCTCCTGCCATCTCCCCTTTCATTGTTGCCTCAAGGCTCTCTGACCTTCCAATGGGATCATTAGTTAATCTTATCAACTAATTTGCTGAGGAAAGACACCAGGCTCTTGGCCTTCTAGGGGAGAATAACAATGGAATTCTAGAAACAGGGCACCCATCTTTGTAGTCTGTCTCAGGGCAATTATCTCTATAGTGGGTATTTGCGGGCAGGCTAGAGGGAAGGCTTGACCCTTAGACCTTAGGTGGGTAGGCATCACTCCCATAATTATCCTAAAGGAGGGAAAAGGGAACAGTGTGATACAGCCCAGAAAGAGGCCTGATCTTAGAGAAGACATGTCTATTATATGCATGCATATGTGCTAAGTCGCTTGAGCGGTGTTCGACTCTTTGCAACCCTATGGTCTGTAGCCTGCTGGGCTCCTCTATCCATGGGATCCTTCAGGCAAGAATACTGGAGTGGCTTGCCATGCCTTCCTCGAGGGGATCTTCCCGACCCAGGGATTGAACCCGTATCTCCTATGTCTCCTGAATTTGCAGGCAGATTCTTTACCACTAGTTTCACCTGGGAAACCCATCTACTATATGATCTTACTATTAATATCTCAGTTCCCATTTATAAAATAAAGATCCTAACTCCAGCCCAGCCTTCTTCCCAGGGCTTTTATAAGACTTTATCAAATCACTTGTGAATGAGTCTTGAGCTAAACAGATGGGTAGCTATTAAAGAGTTGCATTTAGGGCTATAGATGCTTGAATTTGGCATGACTTAGATAATCATTGTTTGCACTGTCTCACTTCTGAGGGTTACCAGGTGAACAACAGGAGAAAGACAGATCCCACTGCTATTTATCCTAGGCTAAGTTTCCAGGGCAGGGTTCTCAGCCTAGGCTGTATATTAGCATCATCTGGGGGAGGTTTATAGACCATAATGTTCTGAACCAATTAATTTCTGAGGCAGTAGGACCCAGACATCAGTACTCTTTTAATAGCCCCTCAGGTGATTCTCTGCACACAGGGTTGAGAACCCCTGCACCAGGGTGAGTCAGCAGCACAGAGATTAATTGGAGTCTTCTCCCATCGATCATGCAACCACACTTGAGGGACAGAGTGACACGGCCAACTCACAAGGGGTCAGAGTACCCTTGGTTTTCTTTCTCGGCAAGTGGGTCAGCATGGGCGATGCTACGTCATGACCCACTCTGGGGGTTGCATTTACTCCTCGGAACTACTGGAGGTTTCATGTCAAAGGTTTTAAAAATGTGTCAGGGGCTTGGAAGACGGAGGGCAGTGAGGAAGAATCGTGTTGGAGAAAGGGAATATGAGGTTGAAAGAAAGAGATAAAAGCAAAAAAAAAAAGAGAGAGAGAGAGACAAAGACAGGCAGGGGGTGGGGTGCAGAGAAGCAGCAGCAGAAAATAAAACTGCTGATAATGGCTTTCAGAATTCAGACCTGCTTTCAAACCATATGGCAGAGATATTAGCTTGCCTGTAATTACTACAACATTCTCAACTGCAGAATGACTTTCATTAAAACCCATGGATTGAGGCACTTGGAATTTGTGAATAATTTTGCTTTGAGCTCCAGCTCTATTATGCTTCTGTTTGGAGTTGATATTTTTTAGGGAGGGAGAGACTCCACTTGTTCATCAGGCAACTATTTTGGAAATAATGCTGTCAAAATCCACTTAACGAGCATTTGTTGAGCACCCATCATGTGCCAGGCTGTGTGCTAAGAGCTGGGTAGTAGGAATAGATAAAAAGGACTGATCCCATCCCTTGGCCACATCCATTCAATAAATATGTTCAGGATCAACAGCTTGCCAGGCACCCTGTGAGGTGCTAGGGCTTGAGAGAACCCTAGAAACTGACAAGAATGCAGGCAACTGCTTGTAGTAGGGTCACTTGAGTGTAACCCATCAGACATCCATTAGGCTGCCTCCAGTGATGAAGGGAGGAACATGGTAGATGCATTTATCCTTGACTGCAGGGGTACCTAGAGTGAGAAGAGTGACCACCACTTAGTGAGCCATGAAAGAGGCAGGTGACAACTTTCCATTTCCTGATGCAATCAGGTTCCAAGCAGGTTCCTGCATGGAGAATGTCCCTCTCTTTATAGAATGGAATGTGGCCAAAAGAACTCCCAAGTTCAGGGTTTAGCTCATTTAATATCTATACCATCCTTGCTAGCCATTTGCCACTTAGCCCCGAGAGGACAAATTGCTTGCCATCCCTGATCAATTGGTAATGACTGCTCAGAGTACTGCTGATAAGGTTTCTGAGCTCAGAGGCAAAAAGTCTGGTGACTGATAGGTAATGTCTGCCAATGCATTAAACCGTATAGTTTGCATCCCTTTCTCAGCCCCATCTCCTTTTTTATCTATTGCTCCACAACAAACCACTCCCAAGATAGTAAGCTTATCAGTCTGCATCAGTTCCTCATCAGTCTGCAATGTAGGCAAAACTCACAGGAGACAGCTGGTCATAGATTAGGGCAGAAGATCTCCTTCAAAGATGGCTCATTCACATGGCTAGAACATTGGTCCTGTCTATTGGCTGGGAGCTCAGATGGGGCTACCCTCCAGGGGCCTTGGTTCCTTTACACATGAGCCTCTTTAAGGGGCAGCTTGGGCTTCCTCACAGCATTGTGGCTGGGTTCCGAGAGACAGTAAATGAAACTTCTGGTATCTTACAACCTGGTCTTTGATGCTGATCGAACATCCCTTCTGCCGTATCCTGTTTGTCGAAGTGGTCACAGAGTCTGCTCAGGTTAAAAAGAGTAGAAAAAGCATCAGCAAAGTTGTGGCCAGCTTTCTTCAACCAAATTTTTCTATTTTGTGAAGCAAGTTGAGTCTAAGCTTCAATTGTTGGTTGAGTTTATCCTAAAAGTGGTGGGGTGGGGAGCTCAAGACCGATGACTTGGGCAAAATGGTTTAGAATGTGATAGAATGTGATAGAATCCTTGCAACCGATTCTGTGCTACTCTCTCTGATGTCCTTCCTGGTAAGCCTCTGCTCTCCTGTACCCTCAAGAACTTCAAAGGTTTAGTCCTTGGTGAAGGCAGAGCACTGCCAAGCCTTTGCCAGTTGTTCCAGGAAGTGGGCTGTCTGTACTTCATAATGTTTTCCTCTCTCTCTCTCTTTACCAACTGAGGCCTCCACTTTCCCCATTGTGTCTTTTGCCCAACCTCTACTTCCTGGGGTGATTGTCCCAAAGCTTCTCTTGTCCCACTCTTCCAGGCTCTGTCATAGCATTATAAAGGCTGTGGCTTTCCAAACCTAGCTGTCAACTTCCGTGCAGGGGAGGGGATGGGCTCATGGTTTCTAGAGCTGTGCATTCAGCAAGGGTTTTCTGATGAGCCCAGGGAAGGGAGAAGGTTCTCCTACCTCTCCCAGGTAGTAGAAGCCATCTTTGGAGTTAATAAATTCTAAACAAGTTTGTGGCTCTTTTTTATTTTTATTTGCTCCTGCCATACCCATTGAGAATGAAGTGGCTCCCAAAGAAAGAAAGGAAATTGGGAGGAAAAAAAAAACAAAACAGAAAACTCTAACATGCACTCTCTCTTCCCTAAGGTGAACAAATGTGCACTGACAATCCTATTATTTTTAGAACAAAGAATTTCTATTTGCCTTTGGTTACTGAAAGCTTAATCACTTCATATAATCAGAGGATTCAGCACTCTAAGGTACTAAGGTACTCTAAAAATGAGAGGCACTATCAACCTGGTTTTAAAATTGGTTGTGGGTTTTCCAAGGTATGTTATTTCAGCTTACCCACAATGTCTAGGAATTCTCCCAAGTCTCTTGGTCTACCATATACACTACCAGACTGATTTGATCCTAATTACAATTAGTGATAAATACTCGGTAAAAATTTTCGAATTTAACAATTAGAGATTTCCAGACAGGCTGCCAAAATAGAAGAAAACTCTCACCTAAGCTTTAGAAATGTAAAGCTCCTAAGATTAAAATCTGCCTCTTTATAGTTGTTAACCAAATTGAAGAACAATGTCATAACTATATTTTTTCATGTAAAATTTGCTATTTTTTAATTGGTAAAGCCTGGTCTTTGGAAAACATGGAAAACACCAATTTTTTTTTTTTTTAATCATACCATTGACAAAAGACAGCATTGTTTGCATTTTATTTCCCCACAACTGATAGAAAAAGGAGAAATAACCCTGTAGTACATTATTCCTGGCTACCCAGATGACTCAGAATTTTACTTTTGAGGCAATAAAACTGACCCTCCCAAAGGCGTAGTGTTCCACTGGGGTCAGACGCACATAGTTTGAATCTTGGTTTTGGGCTTTTCCTACCTGTGCAGCCCTGGAAAATCCGTTATCTGCAGCTGCCTCAGTTTCTTCATCTGTAAATGAGAATCATCAGGACTGCCTCCTGGGCTTTTGAGAGGGTTGGAGATACTATATGTAAAGCTTCTAGCACAGTGCTTAGCAAAGGAAAGTGGTCTATGTTGGCCCAACATTAACTTTTAATGAATTTGTGAACTGGATTCTTGAGGGACTCCTAACAGATTTGCCAGCTGCAGGAGTCTGAGCCACCTGCAACTTGGCTGCCAGAAACGGGCCTTCACCTCAGCATAGCCCAGAAATAATTAGGTCTTGCCAGTGGTAAAGAACTTGCCTGCCAGTGCAGGAGACGGAAGAGATGTAGGTTAGATCCCTGGATTGGGAAGATCCCCTGGAGGAGGGCACGGCAACCCACTCCAGTATTCTTGCCTGGAGAATCCCATGGACAAAGGAGCCTGGTGGGCTACAGTCCATGGGGTCACACAGAAGTCAGACATGACAGAAGCGACCTAGCACACTAAAACTGGAAACAATGGCTCTTTCCCACTATGTATGCTTTATCACAGGCACCCTCTCACTTCGTATTTGGGCATCAGCCTGTATAAAACGGAAGCTATCATTCTAGAGCACCCACCATGTGGATGCCTCACTCTGGCTCCCCTGAACGGACTTCCTCTGGGGAATGTTCTCCCTCATTCTCCCCATTCTTCTCATCATGTTCTCCTGCCATCCACTCTGGAGTTGGTACATTTTTCTACTATCACGTCTCTTTCTAATCTGCAAAGTTGGTTGTAATGTTTTTTCTTGAATAGGAATTTTTATCTTCACCCCACTACCCCCTGTACCTAGCAGAGCAGCACTTAGTAAATGTCAATAAACGTTTGCTGAGTAAATGAATCAGAGTTGAGTAAAAGGGTGCATGAACAGAACATGTGTAGATTTACCTGCACCTACAATAACACTGCATGCTTTCTGTAACCCAAGATCCAAGCCATTTTCCAGATCACGAGCGATAGACATGCACTTTTTTCTCTCTTCACTACTGATTTGTTCTGAGGTTAACTGGGGAGGTATTGACCAGCAAGGTTCACCAAGACCTGGGCAGGCGAATCTTCAGGGGAGAATTTGTTACAGTTCAGGTCACCACGTGCTTTCTGGTGAGAAACTAGGAAGCTTGTAGAACTCCAAGGGCACACTTTCCACTGGACTCCAAGTGAATGATGGCCCCTGCATCCCAGTGCCTCTTCTTATATGAATGATGCCCTCGGGAATAGTTATAGTCCAGTGCTAGTTTCACCCTATAATATGTGTCCCTTTGGGAAGAATTTTGCAATATTTCTCGGTGCTGCTGGAAAAAAGCCAACCCTAAACACTTCCATGATTGTAGGGAGGAAACCAGCTTATCCACTTCCCTTGGGCCCTCCTGGTGTCTTCCTTCAAGCCCCACACAATTAAGGCTCTGAGTCAATCTCAAACCTGACAGAGATACACATCTCCTCCTCTCTCGCCCCGGGCTCTTACTGGTCTCTTTCTTGCTCTGCACCTCTGGGCTGGCCAGGTGTCTGGAATGACTAAATTTTGACAAGAGACCCAGAAGCCACTTCCTCCTGCCAATCTGACTTCTATCACTGTCAGCCCTGAGGGCCCCCATCTCCAGCAATACCAGGCAAACTGTCAGCACTCACTAAATAATGCAAGAGATCAGGAGAAGCTGATGTATAACAAAAGCTGTGGAGAACAGGGGCGCTGAGGTTACTATGCCCCCACTCAGACAGCTCTGACCAAGCTGAGCCCCTGACTGGACTAAATTCCACAAACCACTCTGAGCCTCAGTTTCTACATGTATGAGGTTAGGATAATGATACCTACTCTACAGGATCGTTGAGGGAATTAAGAGTTCCTATTCAAGTGTCTGAACAAAGCTGGCGCCTATTCAGCCCTTGATCAGTAATTGTGGGCTGTTCTTTATCAGATAACTCAGTTTATCTCCTCCACTCTGGGCAGGACCAGTTCACATACTACAGCTGAACCTTGTCCTTCCTCAAAGATTTTTTTTTTTCTTATGAAAACACCAAGTCAAAGAATTTCTAAAACAAAAATCTTTCCTCCATGGAATGACGAAAAGAGCTGAGCTAAAGCATTTAAAGGAGAAGGCAATGGCACCCCACTCCAGTACTCTTGCCTGGAAAATCCCATGGGCGGAGGAGCCTGGTAGGCTGCAGTCCATGGGGTCGCAAAGAGTCGGACACGACTGAGCGACTTCACTTCCACTTTTCACTTTCATGCATTGGCAAAGGAAATGGCAACCCACTCCGGTGTTCTTGCCTGGAGAATCCCAGGGACGGGGGAGCCTGGTGGGCTGCCGTCTATGGGGTCGCACAGAGTCGGACACGACTGAAGTGACTTAGCAAAGCATTTAAAACAATCCGTTCCATCACTCACTCACCAGAATTCGGGGCAAAGCGCAGCCTCAGGTTCGGGTTCCTCCTCTGAAGATGGGAGCAATGAATGATATCTACATCAGTTGGTCATTGTGAAGATTAAGTGAGATAATATGGAAGATCCTCTGGGACAAAACGTTAATACTAGTTCCTCCCATTCCTAAAGTTTCCATTTTATAGAAAACTGAGATTTAGGGTCTTCCCTTGTGGTCCGGTGGCTAAGACTCCACACTCCCAATGAAGGGGGCCTGTGTGCCACAACTAAGGCCCGGGGCAGCCAAATAAACAAACAGTAATTTTGTTTTTTTCAAAAACTGGTGTTTAAAGGGTTAGGCAAGTCACCAAATCTCTGTGAATGTCATGTTTGCATGTTAAGTCACTTGAGTCATGTCAGGCTTTGTGCAATCCCATGGACTGTAGCCACAGGCTCCTCTGTCCATGGGATTTTCCAGGCAAGAATCCTGGAGCGGGTTGCCATGCCCTTCTGGAGTGGGTTGCCAGGGGATCTTCCCAACCCAGGGATCGAACCTGCATCTCTTACATCTCTTGCATTAGCAGGCGGGTTCTTTACCACTAGCACCGCCTGGGAAGCCCCTCTATGAACGGGCATGCCTATAAGATGGACTGATATAAAAGGCCTCTGAGGGACTCTCCATGCTAAAACATGGAAGTCTCTGAGCTACAGTTGATGCATGGAGTCACCACTGTTACAACATCTTCCTGATGAGTGAGCACTGAAGTAGACCACTGAGTCCAGGACTCAGACCAAGATTCAGACCTTGGGTCCATCAGCATGGCACTGTTACCTTTTGAAGGATATTTCTAGGCCAATCCGAGAAGCAGCGCCCTGCAAATGTCCTGGAGCGTGCCCCTGCCCTTACAGCACCCACAGCAGGGGATCCATGTAAATGATTATCCATACTGCTGAGATCTCTCCAGTCACATGAGCATCACAGCAAAGAGGACAGATGTGGCTGCTGGCAGACCACTGGACAGGCACTGCCATCCCCTGTGTGGATTCTGGGCAAAGGCAGAGATTTAAGTGTCCCTAAGTGGTGGTGATAATGATGATAAAAGGGAGCTGAAACTATTTAAAATAGCTAGAACATGGAATGGCAACCCATTCCAGTACTTTTGCCTGGAAAATCCCATGGATGGAGGAGCCTGGTAGGCTGTGGTCCATGAGGTCACTAAGAGTTGGACATGACTGAGCGACTTCACTTTTACTTTTCACTTTCATGCATTGGAGAAGGAAATGGCAGCCCACTCCAGTGTTCTTGCCTGGAGAATCCCAGGGATGGGGGAGCCTGGTGGGCTGCTATCTATGGGGTCCCATAGAGTCAAACACCACTGAAACGACTTAGCAGCAGCAGCAGCAGCAGAACATGGAAGCAACCTAGATGTCCATCAACAGATGAATGGATAAAGAAGTTGTGGTACATATACACAATGGAATATTACTCAGCCATTAAAAAGGAGCACATTTGAGTCAGTTCTGATGAGGTGGATGAACCTAGAGCCTATTATACAGAATGAAGTTAAGTCAGAAAGAGAAAAATAAACATCAAATACTAACACATACATACGGAATCTAGAAAGATGGTACTGAAGAATTTATTGGCAGGGCAGCAATGGAGAAACAGACGGAGAACATACTTATGGGCATGGGGAGAGGGGAGGAGATGGTGAGATGTATGGAGAGAGTAACATGAAAACTTACATTACCGTATGTAAAATAGATAGCCAACGGGAATTTGCTGTATGGCTCAGGAAACTCAAACGGGCTCTGTATCAACCTAGAGGGGTGGGGTGGGGAGGGAGATGGGAGGGAGGTTCAAGAGGGAGGGGATATGTGTATGCCTATGGCTGATTCATGTTGAGGTTTGATAGAAAACAACAAAATTCTGTAAAGCAATTATCCTTCAATTAGTAAATAAATGTAAATAAATAAATGTAAAAGAAAAAGAAGGGAGCTGAAGAAAAGTCATCCCATCCCTGCCTTCAGATAACTGCTTTTCAAGGTTTCACAAAGGCCCAGGTTTCCTTGTCGTGCACATCCACTAAGCACCTAATTGGCTTCCCTGGTGGCTCAGCAGTAAAGATCTGCCTGCCAGTGCAGGAGACACAAGTTTGAATTCTGGGTTGGGAAGATCCCCTGAAGAAGGAAATGGCAACCCATCCCATATTCTTGCCTGGAGAATCCCATGGACAGAGGAGTCTGGCAGGCTGCAGTCCATGGGGTCGCCAAGAGTCAGACACGACTGAGTGATTAAACAATAAGCACCTAATACATATTTCTTTTCTAGGGCAATTCAGGAGATACACATCACCATAAGTCACGGTGTTCTGAAACTTCCTGAAATATGAGAGCTACATTTCACAACCTATATTCTTAACACCAAGAGGCTCTCCAAATCCAATAGGTCCCACACATGTGAGTTTGAAAATGTCTGCATCCTTGGAGATTTACAGTGCACTTCATCACAGCCAAGGCACTGAGCAATGAAATGAAAGCTAATTTGATCTTATTTAATTGACAGGTAAAAAATTAATGTAAAACCCAAGACTTTAAAAAAAAAAAAATGAGAAGCAAATGTTCTTCAGACCGAATTTGGAAACTGCCATGCTATAATTTTAAAAAAAGTTTTTATTTTTAAAATATTTTTGGCTGTACTGGGTCTTCATTGCTGCAAGGGCCTTCAGTAGCTGCAGCGAGCAGGGGTACTTTGTAGTTGCTCTGCGTGGGCTTTTCATTGCAGTGGCTTCTTTTGTTGCGGAGAACAGGCTCTAGGCGCAAGGGCTTCAGTAGCTGCAGCTCAAGGGCTCTAGAGCACAGGCTCAGCAGTTGTGGTGCACAAGCTTAGTTGCTTTGTGGCATGCGGAACTTTCCTGAACCAGGGATCGAACCAGTGTCTCCTGAATTGGCAGGCAGGTTCCTATCCACTGAGCCACCAAGGAAGTCCATCCTATACTTTTAAATGGAGATTAGATGTCCTCTTTTCACCACAAATAATGGTATTTTCACTATGTTGCAAATAGTTTTCACCATCACTATCACCCACCCACACTCCCATCCATACCCATCTCACATATCATGTTAACTTTGGGAATAAGAATATGGCAACTACTTGCTCATATCCCACTTAGAACTCAGTTTCAAGGTTAGTGTGGCCTCTTAAGCCCACTGCAGGGCCAGGCCCCCCTCTCCAACAGCTGCGTTTTCCTTGGCGTTGGGGGGCAGGGGAGCCTGGGTAGCAGTGATCCTCATTAGTAGTAGGGAAAGACAGCATTCTGACTACAGGGATTCTGACCTTTGAAGGGTGTTGGGTAGGCAGTCAGGGGAGACCCCAAGGTGAGGAGTTAGATGTCCCACCCTTCTGGGAGCTCCCAGACACCCTCTGAAGGCACGTTCCCAGAGCCTAGAGCAGAGTCTGCCACATGGTGGGTGATCAGCTATCAGTGAATGAATGAATCACTTTTTCGCATTGCAGGACATCATGCTCTTCCATATACGGGAGAATCTTTGCCCCTGGACTGTGAAACCTGTAAGGGAAAATTCACGTCCTCTTAGTTTTGTGTGCCTGGTGTCCACACTGGGCCCAGCTTGGAGACTTAACCAACAAGGGGGTGGCTGGGTGAATGACCTTGAGCTTCTTGGGCCTGCCTTCTGGGTGCCAAGAATTGGAGGTAGAGCACCCAGCCCTCTCTCTATTTTCTCTTCTCCCCCTTTCCACTTCCTCCTCCTCACCTGGGTTCTCTGCTACTTGGCTCCTGTGCTGGAGAGAGGGAGAGAGAGACAGGACTGGCCTGAGGAGAAGCAACCCCTCTAGCCACGCATGCACGATGAGGTTCGCACTGACTGGGAACCAAGACTTAGGGATCAGCTCCCTCACTCTCAGAGTTGGTTCACAGCACTTTGCTGGAGGTCACTCTGGAAAACTGGACATGCAGAGGAGCCGGGAAGTGGGGAGGGAGAGAGGATGTTGGGGTTGAAGGAGGACAGGGGTAGGAAGATAGGAGAGGGGGATTGGGAAGCACTAAGGAGGGAGCTCCCTCACCCCTACCCCCACCCCAGTCACTGGCCACAAGCCCCAAGCTCTTCCTTTGCATCAGGCCTCTAATCCCACCTCTTCAGGCTCAGCTCTCTGCTCTCACAGGATGCAGGCACTCTTCCAGGGCCCATCTGAAGACTTCACTTAAGACCTTTCCCATCTGCCCACTGCTCACAGTAGGTAGTCTCTGAGCAGAAATAAGTGCTGTGTCGGGGGAGGAACAGGAAAGTGGGCTTTCAGAGGGGAGCCCTTCCAGGACACTAAGGACCTGCCATTCTGGGACATCATCTCCAACAAGGAGCCACAGGAGCAGCACTCACTGTGGACACTTTGCAGCTAGGGATTTTTTTTTTTTTTTAAGGCACAATTTTGCAGCTAAAGATTTAAAATTCTCTGCTTTGACATTTTGCAAGTGACTCCAGTGGAGCACTGGGGAGCAGAGTCCTATGTCACTGTGCCTGAGTCATGAGTTTCAACATCCAGGAATCCAGGCTGGTATGGGGGAGGGAACCCTAGCTGGGTCCTAGATGTCACCTAAACCTCACCAGTTTTGTGGCTCACTTAATACAAATGTGTATGAACCTTTCACTTTCCCTGGTAGGGTAGCTGTTATTATACCAGTTGTATAGATAAAGAAATGAGATACACATGTGATGCAATGCCATTTGATTTGGGGAATTATGGATATCATCCTCTCAGAAGGAAAAATGAAGTGAAAGTTGCTCAGTCATGTCCCCCTCTGCGACCACATGGACTTCTCCAGGCCAGAATACTGGAGTGGTTAGCTGTTCCCTTCTCCAGGGGATGTTCCCAAACCAGGGATTGAACCCAGGTCTCCCACATTGCAGACAGATTCTTTACCAGCTGAGCCACCAGGGAAGTCCAATTAATTGGAAGTGCATGCATACATGCTAAGTCGCTTCAGTTGTGTCTGACTCTTTACGACCCCATGGACTGTAGCCCACCAGGCTCTTCTGTCCATGGGATTCTCCAGGCCAGAATACTGGAGTGGGTTGCCATGCCCTTCTCCAAATTAATTAGAAGGACTGATGCTAAAGCTGAAGCTTCAATACTTCAGCCACCTGTTGGGAAGAGCCGGCTCGTTGGAAAAGACCCTGATGCTGGCAAAGACTGAAGGCAAGAAGAGGAGGAAATGACAGAGGATGAGATGGTTGTATGGCATCACCGATTCAATGGACGTGAGCTTGAGCAAACTGCAGGAGAGAGTGAAGGATGGGGAAGCCTGGCGTGCTGCAGTTCATGAGGTCTCAAAGAGTCAGACACAACTTAGTGACTGAACAACAGCAACAAGCCACTCAGGAACACCCACCTATTTGGTGATTCTGGATCCAAACCCCAGTGCCCCATTTCTCAGCTCATCTTTCCCTCCGACTCTTTAATTCCCCAAACTCCCTTCTCATTCATCTGTTCTCAGCTCTTAAGTTCTGAAGGAGGTGGGGTACAGTGAGAAGGGGAATATGGGGAGAGAGCAGAGTTCTGGATGTTTCTTTTCATCCCCAACATCTGTTTCCTCTGCTTTCTTTGTTTCCCTGACATCAGCTATCCTTTAACATCCAGACAAAATCAGCCCGAAATCCCCTTCTACAACCAGAGAGAAATATAAGCTCCCCTCAAGATTTCTTCAGCTTCTCAGAAGTGTGCCTTTCTCTGCTGCTGCTGCTGCTAAGTCGCTTCAGTCATGTCCAACTCTGTGAGACTCCATAGACGGCAGCCCACCTGGCTCCTCTGTCCCTGGGATTCTCCAGGCAAGAATACTGGAGTGGGTTGCCATTTCCTTCTCCAATGCATGGAAGTGAAAAGTGAAAGTGAAGTCGCTCAGTCGTGTTCGACTCTTAGCGACCCCATAGACTGTGGCCCACCAGGGTCCTCCGTCCATAGGATTTTCCAGGCAAGCGTACTGGAGTGGGGTGCCATTGCCTTCTCTGTGCCTTTTCCTAGTTATCTCTATCTCATACTTGGTTTTTCTTGAATTTGTCAATCAGGGTCATCTAGGCTTCTATTGTTGCTTTTTAAAAAATCCTCTTCTTGGTATTGACCCAAACAAAGAACTCAGCCCCCTCTTGATGTCTTAATGTACTTCCCAGTCTCACTCACATGGAAGACTATATTTTTACAGGAGGTTGGGGATCATGGTAAGGTGTTTCTACACAGTACTGTACAGCCTGTAATTGAAGAGCATTATCATGACTATTCATAACAAGCCCGGTCACTCATCCTCTCCATCTCTCTCTGCTACCCAACCTCACAGCACATCCTCCCTCCCCCCAAGTAGATACTTTTCCTTTCTCAGCCTAAACTTTCATCCTACTCATTTATTAATTAGCCTAATTAATAAATATTTATTGAGTGTCTACTAGGTGAGAGTCTGGGGATACAAGAGTAAACAGCAAGGCAATAATCCTTGTCCTCATAGAGATTACATTCTAAGGAACTCTGCAAACCCTCATTTGGGAAATAAAAAGGTTTCAACACATTAAAAGCTTGAAAGGTGATGTCTTAGAATCTTTAAGAAAACATTTAGAGTCAACCATAGCAGGTTGCTAATTTTCCTATTTATTCCTTTTAAAAGGAAGGGGAGCTGGAGGGAGGAACTGGCTCCTGTGTTTTGGGATCCAGTTTCCTTTTTTACTTTCCTCCTCTTTGAAAGGACTATTTCCTCCTCTATTCTCTTAGGCTGTGCTAACCACCTCCTATTTCCTGCTTAACCCTCTCTGAGACACGCAAAACTGCACTTCCCACCCTACCCCCACTCCATCTCACCCCTGCCTTCAAGGTTATTATATCCAAGGCTCCTTCCCACTGAGCCCTGTTGCCCACTCATCTACCTCACCACGCTTTCTTCTCCCACCTAAATTAATTCTCTTGGCCTATTTTGAAGATGTTATCTGTGCTGGCGGGATGTGCTGCTTTGTAGGTCATTAAACCGTCCCCATATAATTTACTGATCCCTCCAATGATGCATGTCTGACTGTAGATATCACCAACAGATGTCTGGGGAGTTACATTCTACCCGGAATATGCTCTCCTGCAGTTTTAAGAGTTAGACTGTGCATCTTTATTCTTCCTCTCCTCCTAGGCTAGTGGGTTTCACCAGACATGTGCTGCTGTTTCTTTTATAGGATTTCCTTTTTAATTTCTCCAGCCCATACCCAACAGATCATCTTTGGAAAGTCACTTTACAACTGGCTGGGATTATCAGGACATGGAAGTCCTCTGTCACAGCACTGCTAGGTGCAACAGACAAGAGACCTTAGATGGCTTTCTACACGTGCCTCTATTCCTGTGGCATCTCAAGAAAGAAAAGCTCCAGCAGGAGACTGGTGTAGACATCAGAGATGAAAGGACAGTGTCTAACAACATGCACTACCCAAATGATTCTGTACTTTTATTATTTACCTGGACTCCATCTTGTTTAAAAAAAAAACTGGGGAGGGAGGCTCTAGAGGGAGGAGACATATGTTTACCTATGCTGATCCATGTTGATGTATGGCAGAAACCAACACAATATTGTAATTATACTTCAATTAAAAATAAAGTTTGAAAAATTTGAGGAGGTTTACAAAAGTACATTTATAATATTATAATATATAAATCCCAACAAAAAACAGGATGCATCAACATGGATGGACCTCGAGACTGTCATTCTGAGTGAAGTTAAATCAGAAGCAGAAATATCGTATGACATCCCTTATATGCGAAATCTAAAAGGATATGATACAAATGAACTTATTTACAAAGCAGAGACTCACAGACTTAGAGAATGAACTTACAGATACCAGTGGAGGAAAGGGGGGTAGATAGAGGAAAGGGGGTTTGGGATGGATAGGTACACACTGCCATATTTAAAATGGACAGAAAACCAATAAGGACCTACTATATAGCACAGATAACTCAATGCTATGTGGCAGCCTGGATGGGAGAGGAGTTTGGGGGAGAATGGATACATGTGTATATATGGGTGAGTCCCTTCACTGTTCATCTGAAACTATCACAGTATTGTTAATTGGCTATACTCCAATACCAAAGATTTTTAAAAAACAGTAAGGAAACTCAGTTAAAAAGGAAAGAAAAATGAAAATATCCTTTTGAAAGAATTGTATATAACTTGCCTGTTATGAGAGTCTTTGTAGATCTTTGAAGGCACTGACTAGCTTTGGCTCTGAGCCTCCTAATGGCCAAAGCAAAGAGGACAACACAGCTTCCTGTGAAGCCCATCTGGAGAGGGGAAGGAGGTCCTATTAGGGCACGTTTATTTTTTCACAATGACTTGAGAATATTCTATACATCTAGTGGGTGGGGTCAGTAAGCCTAAATATCCTGCAGTACATAACCCTCCATAGCAGGGTTGTCCCATCCAAAATGCCAATCACATACCTTCGAGAATGACTGACTTTTATGATTCATCGAGTCTAAAAGCCAAAAATTCAGACTAGTAATTCAGGAGAAGCACTGAGACCAGAAGACACTATCCTTCTGAGACCTAATAGAGACTCAGTGGTGTAACAGACAACATCAAGACCCTCTAAGAGATGTAAGGAGATTTCTATCACCATTCCTAACATCATCCAGAGAGAATTGCTATTGAGGGGTTTCATGATTTGACGTAGCCGTTAATGGAGAAGTTCAGCCTGATAAATCTGTCCCACAAATGTGTGAAATGAGTGCCGGGTTCTGTTCTAGACCCTGCCCTGGTACCCCTGAGGGTTATAGACCCCACCTCTATCTCAAGGAACTGATCTTCTAACAAGGCCACAATCCCTTCAAAACCAAGTTAGGAAATTGACCAAATAAAACCCCAAACTGTCTCACTTATCTCTCTGATAAACATATAAACCAGTCTTTGAAATAAACCAATAGACTGATCAGGCAACTCAAAACAATGAAGAAAAACTATGGCAGCAACCTCTGAGAAATCTGTTTTGTTCTGGTCAGGGTGCTTGGTGCAAGCTCTAGACATTTATTCTGGCTCCCTTCGGCAGAAAAGAAATTTGTTGGAAGATTATCAGTGACCCACGGTATGTGTGGGAAGCCGGAGCCAAGTGAAACATCAGTAGGAGGCTCGCCACGGAGCCCAGCAGCAATGCCCTTGGTGCGGCGCAGCTACTGCAGATGAAGATGAAGAGCCATCAGTGCTTGTCACTCAGTCCTGACCCAAAATCCCAGGCTGGGATCTGGTTGGCCAAGCCTAGGTTACACTTGGCGGCCAGGGTGCAGGTGAAAAGCATCCGCATCCACCCTCGGCAAATTCTACAGAGGGAGGAAGGCTGTGTGTCCAACTACTACCACACCCAATAGAGGATGCACACAGCTGAAACGTGACGCTTGTCCCCAACACCTGATTTACATCTCTGCTCAATCAACAAGTGTGTGCTTGACACTATTCTGAGCACCAAGGATGTGAGTGAGGAGACCAAAGTTTCTGCTCTCATGAAGTTTATATTCTAATGTGTGCTTGGGTGGTGGAGTAGGTAACGAACAAACTAATTAAGACACTGTGTGTTATGGCCTCAAGGACTCTGGGTATAACAAAAATTGGGGTTAGAAGAGCTGGGGGCTGCGATTCTACATAGACTGGATGGGGGTGTCATGTCATATGGATGGAGGGTCATGCAGGTATATGAGGGAGGAAAATTTCCAGCCAAAGGGACAGCAAGTGTAAGCCTGAATCAGGAGCACACTTGCTGTGTTTACAGACCAGCAAGGGGCCTGCGGCTGGAGTAAAGTGGATGGTGAGACTAGACAAGCAGGGAGATGATGCAGGGTGCTCTCAGCCATGTTGGGGATGTGGGCTTTAACCTTAAGTGAGCTAAGAAGATCTTAGAGAATTTGATCAGAAGAGTGGCTTGATTCAACTAATGTTTGAACAGGATCCATCAATCTTCTGGGTTAAGGATCAACTTTTCAGGTGCAAGGGGGAGGCCAGTTCACCCCTAGGTCCCTCTCCTGACCACTGCCCTATGACTGTGGAGTGGAGAGTTTACAGGCAAAGGGGACCCTGGCGAGGTTCCAGACAAAACTGTATTGAAACTCAGGAATGTGAAGGGTCCACTGTGTTTCACTCTCAGGGCTGAGGGGAGAACCAGGCCTCCTAACTTGGTCCTGGGATATTTTCACCAAGCTGCAATGACAGTAGAGGAAGCTTGGTGTGTCTTACTCTTTTGCCCAAGGATGATGGAGCGTGGCGTACATTCTGGGGATGAAGAGACTGCCCTTCTTGGGCCTCTCCCCCACACTGGGAAAGGAATAGAAGCTTGAATGGCAGCACTAGACATGACGGTACCTTTTCCTGCTTCAATCACCATCCATGTGAAAGAAGCAGTCTTTATGCGCTACATGTTGTAACACGTGGCTTTCTTCCTCAACCTTCACCCCAGCCTGACTCCAGACAATAGGTTCAGGCTGGACTCTTGATCTGAGCCGTGGAATCTGAAGGCTGGCCAAGCAGTTGAGATGAGGCAGCCTGGCCCAAAAAAGACAAGAATGGCCAATCAGAATCACTCTCTGGAATTTGAATTAAGAAATACCAATAAAAAGAGGTTCTCAGCAGTGGCATCTGAAGCTAAAAGTGAATATAGATGCAGAGCTGGGTTAAGGCTTATGGCAAACAAGTGGTGAAGGAGCAGACCTACAGAGAAAAGCACAAAGGCCTGAGTACTGTGGTACCCATAAGAGTCACAGGAGGGGCTGGGTCATACTCACGCCAAAGCATTCACAAGGAGAACCACGAACCATCTTTGTCCAAATTCCCTGAGACCAGCGGTGCGGCTTTTTCTGAAAATGGGTATATGTACAGTAGCATCTCCTTCTGAATGTCCAAGCCTTAAAGTAGCCACCTCTGCTTAGCCAGTCTCCACATAGGAACACACCCAAGATAATGTCACACATTCTCCTTAGAACCACCCCTTCATATAAGTGAGATCATATAGTATTCTTTCTCTGATTGACTTATTTCATCCAGTATAATACTCTCTACATTCATCCATGTTGACCCAAATGGCAGGGTTTTGTTATTTTTTATGGCTGAGCAATATTCCATCATATGTGTACATGTAACATCTTTTTTATCTATTTGCACACACAGAGGTTGCTTGCACATCTTGGCTATTGTAATTAATGCTGCAGTGAACATAGGGGTGGGTGCAGATGTCTTTTTAAATTAGTATTTTCATGGGAAAAATACCCAGAGACAGAACTGCTAGATTATGTCATAGTTCTGTTTTTAGTAGAACTCCATACTGTTTTCCATAGTGGCTACACCAATTTACATTCCCACCTACAGTGCACAAGGGCTCCCTTGTCTCCTCATCTTTGTCAACACTTACTCCTTGTCTTTTTGGTAATAACCTTTCATACAGGTATGGGGTGATATCTCATTGTGGTTCTGATTTGAAGTTCCCTGATTAGTAATGTTGAACATCTTATGTGTCTGTTGGCCATCTGTATGTCTTCCTTGGGAAATGTCTATTCAGAGTCTCTGTCCATTTTTTAAATGGGTTATTTGGTTTTTTCTAATGTTGAGTCATCTCAGTTTTGTTGTACATTTTTTATATTAACCCTTTATCAAATGTATCATTTGCAAATATCTTTTCCCATTCTGTAGGTAGCCTTTTAGTTTTGTTGACAATTTCCTTTGCTGTACAAAGGTTTCTTCATTTGTAGTCCCGTTTCTTTTGTTTTTGCATTTGTTTCACTTGCCTGAGGAGACATAACCAAAAATACATTGCTAAAATTTATTTCATAATGTTCTGCCTATGTTTTCTTCTGGGGGATAAATGTAAGACCTGACACTATAAAAGTCTTTATCAGTTTTTAGTTTATTTTTGCATATGGCATGGGAAAGTCCATTTTCTTTTGCATGTAGCGGTCCAGTTTTCCCAACGCTCCTTACTGGAGGCTGGACAGTAGCTGTAATTTTGATGTGTCTGTGGAAGGAGGTGAGCTCAGTATCTTCCTACTTTTGCCACCTTGACCTCCCTCCAAGTCTGCCTTTAAAAGAACTAATGTTGATTGGGTAAGTCCATCAGCAACTCATTGATCCATTTCTAACCAAGATGTCTGGACAATCCTCCTGCCAGACTAACAGCTCACTTGGCTCATAAAATTAAATGCTGGGGAGTTCTAGATTTTTTACTATCTTGTTTAAAGTATAATTGGAAAGATAAGATCACATTTTAGGAGACAGAAATATCTTTTCTCAGATCAATGAACTGACCATTTCATCCCCACCATGAAAATAAGTCTTCTTCCATTGGCTTGTGGGGCTGGGCACAAGTCCTGGCCTCAGGGACTTGCTCTCATGGCATTAATGATTTTGATCTTTCAAGCTAAGTATTTATAAAGTTTTCCAGTAGAACCATCCAAGGTCAAAATTGAGATCGCCATCCTTAGGATCTTCATCTGTGTGTGCCTGCCATCTAAATGAAGCGGTAGGGTCTGGCAGAAAGGAGGCCGTTGCCAATGGCAGTCATTGTTTTAGTTTGGATCTCCAAGAGCAAAGTCTGAGATGGGGATTCTTAAGAATGTATTGGGGGAGTGTGCTCAGGAGAAAAAGAGCAAGAAAATGAGAATAGGGCTGAGGAGAAAATAAATGAAGGATATGGCTTAGATGGCTTCAGTGTGGTCCCATCGGGAGCTCTGGAACATAAATTGTACCACAAAGTTGATCTTATGTCCAAGAAGGATTACCTTCTACCCCTTGTCAGTCATCAGCCTCTGGTGGGAGGTGGGATATGCAGAACTCCAGATGGAGACAGCCTCCATGTGACCAAGGGCAACTCTGCGAAGATAGCAACTGTGAGTTGCTAGGAGCCAATAGAGCACTGGAGGACAGGGTGGATCCACCTGGTGAGGAAGGTCTGGGTCAGTCACCCACTCATCCTCTAGAAGCAGCAGGAAAAGATGGGGTGCAAGTTTTCGACACATTCTGTCTCTGCACAGGACAGAAGACACTTTGGGGCACCTGAGAAGTTGTTCTGAATGACTGTATAAACATCAACTGTGACCACTGTTACCAAAGAAGAATTCTCTAGTACTGGAGCAATGTCAGATTTTAGATTGATGGTTTTGATTTTGTCTTTGTTTTCATTTTAAACCTGGGCCCCTATAGTTGGCTGAATGGTGGTCTTCCTCAAAAGACATACCCATGTCCTAAATCCTAGAAGCTGTAAATGTAACCTTACTTGAAGAAAGTGTGTGTGTGTGTGTGGCTGGGGGGTGCGGGCGGTTGGGGGTAGTCTTCACTAATATAATTAAGGATCTCAAGTTGAACTGGGTTCTAAATCCAAAAACAAGTATCTTTACAAGAGACAGAAGAGAAAACACAAACACAGATAGACATGTGAGGATGAAGACGGAGATTAGAGCCTTGCAATCTACAGCCAAGGAATGCCTAGATAGTGCCCCCAGAAGCCGGAAGAGACAGGGAGTGGAATGTGTTCCCTAGAGCCTTCGGAGGGGGTGCTGCTGCTGCTGCTGCTGCTGCTAAGTCGCATCAGTCGTGTCCGACTCTGTGCGACCCCAGAGACAGAAGCCCACCAGGCTCCCCTGTCCCTGGGATTCTCCAGGCAAGAACACTGGAGTGGGTTGCCATTTCCTTCTCCAATGCATGAAAGTGAAAAGTGAAAAGGAAGTCGCTCAGTCACGTCTGACTCTTAGTGACTCCATGGACTGCAGCCTACCAGGCTCCTCCGTCCATGGGATTTTCCAGGCAAGAGTACTGGAGTGGTGTGCAGCCCTACAAAAACCTTGACTTTGGACTTTGGCCTCCAGAACCACCAAGGAATAAACTTCAGCTGCCTTAAGCTACCCAGTTTATGGTGGTTTATTACGACAGCTTCATGAAATTAATACAAATCTCTTATCTGCCTGGTGTTTTCCTGGTGTTAGCTACTCAGAGCCTCAGCTTCCTAATATGTAAAAAAGGATAAAGAATCTCATAATTTTGAGAGGGAAAAAAGCACATGGGCACTCAAGAATTGACACATAACAGATGTTCAATGAGCCTTACTTTCCCATCTCTCTTCTGCCTATACTGGCCCTAAACGAAGCTGTATGAAGTAGGTTCTCACTCTGCCTTTCCACTGTGGCAACCCTAACACCATAACCATAGAACCTTAGCACCTCTCCTCTCACAGATGTATGATGTCGCTGTGCTACCAAAGATCAAAATAAGGCCAAACAGAAAATTTTCAATAAAGCATAACTTCAATGATAGCCTATTGGAGGATCAAATATATACATATTATTAGTAGAGAGTTTGAATTTCCACAAACTGAGCACAATCACGTAACCAGCATCTAGATCGAGACACAGAACATTACCAGCTTCCCCTCTCCCAGAAATCTCACCTGTGGTCCTTTCCAATCACTATTCCCCCACAAGGGAAACCATGATGCTGGTGAATTTTGCCTGTTTTTGAACTTCATATAAATGGAACCACATGTGTCTTTTGTGCATGTCTCCTTTTGTGCCATGTAATGATGACTCACCTGTTTTATCTGTAAGGGTAGATTGCGTGTTATCATTGCTGAATAACATTTCCATATGGGGACTATACAATAGTTAATCTATCTATTTTACTAATGATGAATATTAGGGTTGTTGCCCATTGTTGGCTATGACAAATGGTGCTTCTATAAACATTCTAGTTTATATCTTTCAGCAAACATGCTTATGGGCTTCCCTGGTGGCTTAATGATAAAGAAACCACCTGCCAATGCAGAAGACATGTGTTCGATCTCCGGGTCAGGAAGATCTCTTGGAGAAGGAAACGGTAACCCACTTCAGTATTCCTGCCTGGAGAACTGCATTGACAGAGAAGCCTGGCAGGCGACAGTCCATGGGGTCAGAGAGTCCGACACGACTGCGTGACCAAACAACAGCAACATCAAAGCATACATAATGGATTAATCTGGGAAAACTGACCTCCCTATAGTATTAAATCTTCTAGAACATGAACATGGTACATCCTTCCTTTTATTTAGGTGTTTTAAAATGATCTCTCAAGAATGTTTTATGCTTTTCTTTGAAGTCTGTCAACATCTTCCCTTAGATTCACTCCTAGTGTTTTATTAATACATTTTTGATGCTATTGTAAATGGTATTGGGACTCTGTGGGACTTTAAGGGGGCTTCCCAGGTGGCTTTCGTGGTAAAGAACCGACCTACCAATGCAGGAGACATAAGAGATGAAGGTTCGAGCCCTAGGTTGGGGAGATCCCCTGGAGGAGGAAATGGCAACCCACTCCAGTATTCTTGCCTGGAGAATCCCATGGCCAGAGGAGCCTGACAGGCTACAGTCCAAGGGGTTGCAAAGAATCGGACATGACTGAAGTGACTGACTGACTGACTGGGATTTTAAGGCGATGGAAATTTTCAGTAGCTTGACCTTTATTGCCTCTCCAGACAAGGAATATAAGATTTCCTTCAATTAAAATTGTAGAAGGAGGAAAATTATTCCAAACTGTTAAAGCTGGCAAAGGGGAAAACAAATGTGATCAGAAGTTGCAATTAGTCCATTTCAGTCATCAGTGACAAATTCCAGCTTTCATCATCAATGGTATCTAATAAGCCCTAAGAAACCCTTTTCCAGAAAAGTACCCAAAAGAAACAAGTTGAAATTCTGTGGTTTATGTAAAATAGATTAATTCTCTTGATCTTTGGCCAGAGTTTAGTACTTTCTCTGATTTCAAAAATTTGAAAAGGGAGACAAAATCCAACATTTATATACTCTATTATGTGTCAAGTACATTTACATAATTATCTCTTAATTCTCATGATAAACCCATATGCTGTTAGCATTTACTCGATTTTACAGTTGAGGAATCTGAAACACAGAGAGATTAATGCCCCAAATCACACTCCATCAGTGATAGAAATGCAAATCCAGGCCTGACAGATGCCGAAGGTAATTTTCCCCTCCTTTAAAAGTACATTAATTAGTATCTTTTCAACTATTAAAGAAATGTTCATTATAGAAACTCTGAAAAATATAAAGTATGGACAACTGGTTTTTATAAATACATATTTTTCAGTTAATATTGCTTCATGGTAACTACCTTATAATCTTACATATTCTTCTGACATCATTCTAATGTATATATAATTTTTTATCAGTTAAATCCAGCATATTTTTTTAACCAACTATCTTTCATGCTGGACCCTTAAATTTTGTGTGTGTGGGTTATTCTTTTTTTATTAATTAATTTATTTTAATTGGAGGCTACTTACTTTACAGTACTGTAGTGGTTTTTGCCATACATTGACATGAATCAGCCATGGGTGTACATGAGTTCCCCATCCTGAACCCCCCTCCCACCTCCCTCCCCATCCCATCTCTCAGGGTCATCCCAGTGTACCAGCCCTGAGCACCCTGCCTCATGCATCGAACCTGGACTGGCGATCTATTTTACATATAACGGACCCTTAAATTTGTTTTTCATCGAATTGATAACTCTGCAATGAACTACATAGGCATTTGTATCATTACAACTTTGCATACACTTACAATTTCTCCTTTATGATAAATTCCTCAAAATATTCTCCCGGGTTAAAGGAATAGACATATGTGAAGGCTCTTTAATATACCTGGCCAAGTCCTCCCCCCTACACCTGATGCCCCACGCCCTTGAGATGGGTCACTGTTCCCCCTCCCCACTGTCTGAAAGAGTGGCCACCACTTTGTCTTTGCCTGTGTTGGGTTTTATCACTTAGAAAAATACGTAACAAATTGGATAGGTTTAAATCATATAAATTTATATTTCTTTAATAGTGATGTTAGACATTTACTTCTAGGCCACATGTATTTTCCCTTTTGGACACCACTGTTTCTCAGAATATGGTTTGGTAATTCTGGATTACCTGTGTTAGAATGCTGAGGTGCACAGGGAATAGGCAGATTCCCAAGTTTCAAACCAGACTTGATCAGACCTTAGTTGGTGGCCTAAGAGGGGAATCTGATTCAGTTAGTGCTTTGCTATCAATTCATATGCTTCTAGACTTTGATAACCACCATCTTCCTCCATCCTGCCTCTGCCAAGTCTGTCCCTAGGAGCCACAGGCCAATAGCCAAGTCTTCATTCCGTGAGAAGCAATAATCCTCACATGATGCTCTTGCTCATCTATATCATGTCAAATGTGCTTTCAGGTACATTAATAGTTGCAGAGAGACTTGTTGAATGTAATTATTCAATCCTGGCCATGTGAATAAACTACAACACAGTTTCAGTGGTCCAGGGTAGGCAGCCACTGTGAATTTAGCCTCTGTGCCAAGAGATCTTAAAAGCAGAAGGTACAATTTTTATTTTGAAGTGTTCAAAAAAAAAAATACTGTAAAAGCTATTAAAGCTACACCTAGAAAGCCTAGCAAAATAACATGCCATCCAGCACTGGCCTCTGAGGGACAGAGGGGAAGTACACCTGGGTAGGCTGCTCAGCCTCTCTGAGCTCGCCCGCCTCCACTGACTCCGGTCTCATCAAATAGTGACAAAAGGATTGTTTTTCCTGAGGATGGCATGCGTATGTTTACAGGCATTTGGTTTCCGTTTCTCATGCCTTACAGGGAGTTCTAGGGACATAACATCTGCAGTGGTATTATTTGGGGGCCAGCTATTTTTTATTATGTCTGGGCAATTCAAACAAGCAAAACGTAATTTCATTAGCAGTTTTAGAACTTTATAGCCCAAGGAGTACCTATGGGTTTTTATTACCAAGAGGCCAAAAGAGCCAGGTCATAGGCCAGGACTGGTAGGATGAGCAGATGATGACACACCACGTTCTAAGATGCAGACAGTGTGGGAACCTCTTAAGGAAACAAGCTAAAAATGTCCTCTTCCTGGGAAGGAAGAGAAAACAATTTTATGTATGGAGCCCCTTAGTCCTGCAGGTGCTACATGATATTCATACACTCCCTCTTTATCCTCATGACACTGACCCAAGGTGGCTCTTCATGTCTTCATGTGGTTGGTACCCATGCCATGACGACTTGACCAAATGAAGGGTTGTTTTTACTTATGTGCAACATGTGTAGAGAAAGTGCCTTTGACAGAGTTGGTGCTCCATGGATGATCAGAGATGAATGAATGAACAAAGGAAGCAACAGCAGACACTGACCTGTGGCCTACTGATGCCAAACCCCCTCTTCCTGTTGCATCATGCTGACAGAGGGCTGGGCATCAGCAGAGTTGCCTTTTCTGGCCAGAAACTATGTGCTGGCTTGACCCAGAATGGACATATTGGAATGTCTATTGGACATATTGGAATGTCCATAGATTCATAGACATGCTCAAAATTTCATAATTTAACCACAGATCTCTCTCTCTCTCACACACACACACACACACACACACACACGCATAATCAGCGCTGGGATGCCCACTTCTTGAGCTCTACTGCCCCAACCTCAGCTGAGCTCTGCCAGGAAGAGAGCAGACAGGGCTCCCTTCACCCTGCTCCCAACCCCTCCTTGAACCCTGCCACTTTCCCAGCCCAGCAGAACTGTGCTTGCTGCTCTCTGCTGAAACCCAGGGAGGGAAATCATTTTCTTTCTAGCCATGCTGAGCACAGCATGCAGGGTAAGGCTGAACTCTGTCAAACAAACAATGCAGAAAACCCAAATTAATACTGAGATGGACCCAATTCTCTGACAGGCGTGTTAAATGTGATTAAAGCTGCATAGCATTCCCCGCATACCCATCTGCTGCATTGAGGAGCCCACAGCTGTTCTAATTTCCGACGACATACAGTTTCTTGTCAGTTGTGGCAAAAGCATCTCATCTTGCGCAGTCTCCAGGCCCTCCCTCCCTCATCGGCTGGCCCTGGCCAGCTTCTCTAAGCAGTCGCTGATATCCACATGCCTCTGGCCGCGGGTCTGTGGAGGAATGTGTGAGCCCTGGCTGGTGCAAAAATGTGTGATCACAGGGAAAGCTTAGCGCTTTGGCGGCTGGAATGAATCTCTTGGATCCTAAGCTGTGGTGACGCCACCACCTGCGGCTCCTGCTGGCTTAGGCTGTGGGGTGAGAGGAAAGAACAGGGACGAAGCATTTTGGATGCTAAAGGGAGCTGCCCCTGAGCAGCCCACCAGCTACCACAGAAAGAGCTACCACAGGAACAGATTCTGAAAGCTCTTGAAATCCAGTGAGATCCTGAAGGCTGAGGATCCTGGGGAGAGGCAGAGAAGCAGAGACAGATGGGGTTCTACTGGGTGAGGGAAGGGGAGTCCACAGAAGCCACTGGAGACCTTGAGACCCAAGGGCACAGAAAAGGCAGAGGACAGTTCATTCCGGGATAAGAACCAGGCTGGCCAGCATCTTCATGAAAAGATTTTAAATGTTGCCCCCTATAGGAGTGTGGCCTTGAGCCAGGATACACACCAGGCAAGCATGGGATTGTTGCCCTATTTGTCCCTTTGACCAGGAGTCCTTGTGCAGTGAACCACCTGTGCAACCATACCCACCAGCTCTGGACAAAAGAAGAGGTCAAAAGTTACTTGGGGAGATCACCATCCGAAGCAGGGAGACAAGATGAGGGAAAAAATACCTGCCTTCAAGCAAACAATAGGAATAAAGTTAGCATATGAATGTGGAAAATACAAGGAAGCCAAAAAGAAGAGCCAGGAGAAAAATAGGAAAACAGAGTAGCAAGTGGATTCAAAGAAGTTGAAGTGTCTTCTTAGCTTCTGGTGGTTTGCCAGCCAGCTCTGGCATTCCTTGACTTGTAGATGCATACCAATCTCTGCTTCAGATGTCACAAGGCATTTCCCCATGTGCCTCCATCATCCTATGGCTTATAAGGACACCAGTCATATCCAAGGGAATTCTTTCTAAAGGACTGATTGTTGCTTTACATCCCATATGAGATGAAGCATCATAACTTGCTCCACCCAGTTGACCAGCCTGGGCAGGGCTATTGTTTTCTATTCTGGGAAAAACCTGGGCTGGGGCTTTTACTTGTCTCTAAAACAATTCATTTTTTCCCTTAAAGCCCCTGTTTTTTAGGTCTGAAGAACCAGTACTATCACAAGCTAAATGCAGAAAACAACAGCTCTGGATTAAGAGAAAAACCTAACTGAGCATAACCCCCTGAGTTCTATCAAAAATATCAGAAGTTATGTATTGATTTTCTTAAAGAAAAAATATGAATTGAAAAAGAAAAGCTGGCCCATTATATGATAGCTACAGTTGAATTCAGTAAGCATTTGCTGGACAAATACTATATTTCAGGCAGGAAGGATGCAAGAAAAATAAAACATTCTGATGTCAAGGAGCGCCTGGTGGTGACAGAAGTAGTACCACAGGCAAGGCCACAGGACACCAGGGGACAATGTCAGGAAGTCACGTTCCTTCAAACCCAAGCTCTTCCTTCCCCTAAACTTCAGATCACATCTGTATCACTCTAAGATAACTACAAAATTTCAGTTGTCAGCTAGTAACAACACCAATTTTAGACCAGGTGTAAAATAATCAGATAAACACACAGATACATCTGTGTGAGTGTATATGTATAATACACATCAGATCAGATCAGTCACTCAGTCGTGTCTTACTCTTTGCAACCCCATGAATCGCAGCACGCCAGGCCTCCCTGTCCATCACCAACTCCCAGAGTTCACTCAGACTCACGTCCATTGAGTCAGTGATGCCATCCAGCCATCTCATCCTCTGTCATCCCCTTCTCCTCCTGACCCCAATCCCTCCCAGCATCAGGGTCTTTTCCAATGAGTCAACTCTTTGCATGAAGTGGCCAAAGTACTGGCATTTCAGCTTTAGCATCATTCCTTCCAAAGAAATCCCAGGGCTGATCTCCTTCAGAATGGACTGGTTGGATCTCCTTGCAGTCCAAGGGACTCTCAAGAGTCTTCTCCAACACCACAGTTCAAAAGCATCAATTCTTCGGTGCTCAGCCTTCTTCACAGTCCGACTCTCACATCTATACGTGACTACTGGAAAAACCATAGCCTTGACTAGATGGACCTTTGTTGGCAAAGTAATGTCTCTGTTTTTCAATATGCTATCTAGGTTGGTCATAACTTTCCTTCCAAGGAGTAAGTGTCTTTTAATTTCATGGCTGCAGTCACCATCTGCAGTGATTTTGGAGCCCCCCCAAATAAAGTCTGACACTGTTTCCACTGTTTCTCCATCTATTTCCCATGAAGTGATGGGACCGGATGCCATGATCTTCATTTTCTGAATGTTGAGCTTTAAGCCAACTTTTTCACTCTCCACTTTCACTTTCATCAAGAGGCTTTTTAGTTCCTCTTTACTTTCTGCCATAAGGGTGGTGTCATCTATACAAATACAGTTTGTGTATGCATTAAAAAAAAAAATAAGTGGGCATCAAAAATAAAACCAACTTTATGATACAAT
Organism: Bos indicus x Bos taurus; assembly: GCF_003369695.1. Taxonomy (NCBI): domain Eukaryota; kingdom Metazoa; phylum Chordata; class Mammalia; order Artiodactyla; family Bovidae; genus Bos; species Bos indicus x Bos taurus. The sequence continues at coordinate 23,862,643 of NC_040083.1, read as the reverse complement.
AGACCAGTTAGACCTAATTGATATCTATAGGACATTTCACCCCAAAACAATGAATTTCACCTTTTTCTCAAGCACACACAGAACCTTCTCCAGGATAGATCACAGCCTAGGCCATAAATCTAGCCTTGGTAAATTCAAAAAAATTGAAATCATTCCAAGCATCTTTTCTGACCACAATGCAGTAAGATTAGATGTCAATTACAGGAGAAAAACTATTAAAAATTCCAACATATGGAGGTTGAACAACATGCTGCTGAATAACCAACAAATCACAGAAGAAATCAAAAAAGAAATCAAAATATGCATAGAAATGAATGAAAATGAAAACACAACAACCCAAAACCTATGGGACACTGTAAAAGCAGTGCTAAGGGAAAGGTCCATAGCAATACAGGCTTACCTCAAGAAACAAGAAAAAAGTCAAATAACCTAACTCTACACCTAAAGCAACTTGAAAAGGAATAAATTATGAACCCCAAGGTTAGTAGAAGGAAAGAAATCTTAAAAACTAGGGCAGAAATAAATGCAAAAGAAACAAAAGACACCATAGCAAAAATCAACAAAACCAAAAGCTGGTTCTTTGAGAGGATAAATTAAATTGACAAACCATTAGCCAGATTCATCAAGAAACAAAGGGAGAAAAATTAAATCAACAGAATTAGAAATGAGAATGGAGAGATCACAACAGACAACATAGAAATACAAAGAATCATAAGAGACTATTATCAGCAACTATATGCAAATAAAATGGACAACTTGGAAGAAATGGACAAATTCTTAGGAAAATACACCTTTCCAAAATTGAACCAGGAGAAAATAGAAAATCTTAACAGACCCATCACAGGCACAGAAATTGAAACTGTAATCAGAAATCTTCCAATAAACAAAAGCCCAGGACCAGACTGCTTCACAGCTGAATTCTACCAAAAATGTCAAGAAGAACTACACCTATACTACTCAAACTCTTCCAGAAAATTGCAGAGGAAAGTAAACTTCTAAACTCATTCTATGAGGCCACCATCACCCTAATACCAAAACCTGACAAAGATGCCACACACACAAAAAAACTACAGGCCAATATCACTGAGGAACATAGATGCAAAAATCCTTAACAAAATTCTAGCAAACAGAATCCAACAACATATTAAAAAGATCATACATCATGACCAAGTGGGCTTTATCCCAGGGGTGCAAGGATTCTTCAATATCTGCAAATCAATCAATGTAATACACCACATTAACAAATTGAAAAATAAAAACCATATGATTATCTCAATAGATGCAGAGAAAGCCTTTGACAAAATTCAACATTCATTTATGATAAAAACCCTCCAGAAAGCAGGAATAGAAGGAACATACCTCAACATAATAAAAGCTATACATGACAAACCCTCAGCAAACATTATCCTCAATGGTGAAAAATTGAAAGCATTTCCTCTAAAGTCAGGAACAAGACAAGGGTGCCCACTCTCACCACTACTATTCAACATAGTTTTGGAAATTTAGCCACAGCAATCAGAGCAGAAAAAGAAATAAAAGGAATCCAGATTGGAAAAGAAGTAAAACTCTCACTGTTTGCAGATGACATGATCCTCTACATAGAAAACCCTAAAGATTCCACCAGAAAATTACTAGAGCTAATCAATGAGTATAGTAAAGTTGCAGGATATAAAATTAACACACAGAAATCCCTTGCATTGCTATACACTAACAATGAGAAAACAGAAAGAGAAATTAAGGAAACAATTCTATTCACCATTGCAACGAAAAGAATAAAATACTTAGGAATATATCTACCTAAAGAAACAAAAGACCTATATATAGAAAACTATAAAACACTAGTGGAAGAAATCAAAGAGGACACAAATAGATGGAGAAATATACCGTGTTAATGGATCAGAAGAACCAACATAGTGAAAATGAGTATATTACCCAAAGCAATCTATAGATTCAATGCAATCCCTTTCAAGCTACCAATGGTATTTTTCAGAGAACCAGAACAAATAATTTCACAATTTGTATGGAAATACAAAAAAAACCCTCGAATAACCAAAGCAATCTTGAGAAAGAAGAATGGAACTGGAGGAATCAACCTGCCTGATCTCAGGCTCTACTACAAAGCCACAGTTATCAAGACAGTATGGTACTGGCACAAAGATAGAAATATAGATCAATGGAACAAAATAGAAAGCCCAGAGATAAACCCACACACCTATGAACACCTTATCTTTGACAGAGGAGGCAAGAATATACAATGGAGAAAAGATAATCTCTTTAACAAGTGGTGCTGGGAAAACTGGTCAACCACTTGTAAAAGAATGAAACTAGAACACTTTTTAACACCATACACAAAAATAAACTCAAAATGGATTAAAGATCTAAACATAAGACCAGAAACTATTAAACTCCTAGAGGAAAACATAGACAAAACACTCTCTGACATAAACCACAGCAGGATCCTCTATGATCCACCTCTCAGAATATTGGAAGTAAAAGCAAAAATAAACAAATGGGACCTAATTAAACTTAAAAGCTTCTGCACAACAAAGGAAACTATAAGCAAGGTGAAAAGACAGCCTTCAGAATGGGAGAAAATAATAGCAAATGAAGCAACTGACAAAGAATTAATCTCAAAAATATACAAGCAACTCCTGCAGCTCAATTCCAGAAAAATAAAAGACCCAATCAAAAAGTGGGCCAAAGAACTAAATAGACATTTCTCCAAAGAAGACATATAGATGGCTAACAAACACATGAAAAGGTGCTTAACATCACTCATTATCAGAGAAATGCAAATCAAAACCGCAATGAGGTACCATTACCCACCAGTCAGAATGGCTGCTATCCAAAAGTCTACAAGCAATAAATGCTGGAGAGGGTGTGGAGAAAAGGGAACCCTCTTACACTGTTGGTGGGAATGCAAACTAGTACAGCCACTATGGAGAACAGTGTGGAGATTCCTTAAAAAACTAGAAATAGAACTGCCTTATGACCTGGCAATCTCACTGCTGGGCATACACACTGAGGAAACCAAAATTGAAAGAGACACATGTACCCCAAAGTTCATTGCAGCACTGTTTATAATAGCCAGGACATGGAAGCAACCTAGATGTCCATCAGCAGATGAATGGATAAGAAAGCTATGGTACATATACACAATGGAGTATTACTCGGCCATTAAAAAAATACATTTGAATCAGTCCTAATGAGGTGGATGAAACTGGAACCTATTATACAGAGTGAAGTAAGCCATAAAGAAAAACACCAATACAGTATACTAATGCATATATATGGAATTTATAAAGATGGTAACGATAACCCTGTATGCAAGACAGCAAAAGAGACACAGATGTATTGAACAGTCTTTTGGACTCTGTGGGAGAGGGCGAGGGTGGGATGATATGGGAGAATGGCATTGAAACATGTAAATTATCACATGTGAAACAGATCGCCAGTCCAGGTTTGATTCACGATACAGGGTGCTTGGGGCTGGTGCACTGGGATGACCCAGAGGGATGGGATGGGGAGGGAGGTGGGAGGGGGGTTCAGGATGGGGAACATTTGTACACCCATGACAGATTCAAGTCAATGTATGGCAAAACCAATACAATATTGTAAAGTAAAATAAATTAATTAATTAATTTTAAAAACAGAGAGAGGAAAAAAACCTTTATCATAGTCATCCCATGCTCCAATCTAAGTTGAGATCAGCTGAGAATGTCAAATAGCACAGAAAAGTCACATCAAGAAAGCAAAGGCATTTTATCCTTAGTGAGGATAAGAAAAAAAAAAATAGTCATGTTTGAGTGCTTATCATGTGCCAAGCATTTCATTTATGTTTCACATCATTCTTTTATTTAATCCATGTATTTGGATTATCTCATATAATCCTTACCTTGACTCTGAGAAGAAGGTCCATAATTTCCTCTTTTTCACCAGTGAGCAAGCCAGGGGTTGACAAGCAATTGACTCAATAAATGGCAGAACAAGGATTCAAACCTAGGTCTCTTGCATTCCAAATATAATCTAGGGTAAGGTTCTAGAATGAGCCCCAAGGTCCAGGCTGGGCTCCAAGTAACCAAATCAGCAGTTTTACATTAATTCTGATGGAGGAGAGAAACCATACAAGGAGACCAAAGTAGCTGTATCCAGGGGCGAGGGTGAGGCTGTCAATAGGAAATCAGGCTGCAGCTTGGAGGCCAAGGGTTCTGAAACCTTGGGGGAGGAGGGGAATCGAAGCTGAGCCTGGGGAAGGGTTGGACACATGATCTGTGAGTGAAACAGGGGTATCTGGGCTTCTAATCAGTCACTGGTGGGCCTGCCTGCCTAAAGGACAGTGAAGGTCTGGAAAAGACCCAGAAGACTCAACAAATTCTCACTGGGTCTTCCAAGCAGCTGGCACCTCCCTGGCACATATCCCTCTGCAGCAAATAGAAGCACTTACCCAAGAAAGAGCCAAAGCAGGCCCCACGCAGGCAGCTGCCAGGAGTCCCATGCAGAGTCAGGCAGAGCTGGGTCTGTGACAGCTCTCAGATACAACACAGGTAGCTGCCTGGGGCGCTCCCTCGGAGAGGCCAAGCACAGTCCAAATAATGGACCACAGGCTTCAGTGGTCCTCCTGACCAAGCCTTTTTAGGTCACAGACGATGCTGTGTTTATACTCCCAGGGACGGAACATCCTTTGCTCATAGCCCATGCCCCACCCCCACCCACCACCTCCCTTCCTCTGGCAAATGGCTGGACTCTTAGCAAGCTGTGCAGATGTGTCGTGAATCACTGTCAGTTCAAGTACACAGTATTCCCTGACTTTAACCCCCATCTGCTTGCCCCACATACCTCCCACTCTAAGTGTGGATGGAAGCCGACTCCACAAAGCAGGAGTTCCCTACTCAGCCACAGTCAGCCACAGCAGGCAAGGCAGCCACCAAACTGGCTGACCAAGACCCCGGATGCAGAGCCAGTGCCAGTTTTGCCCTAGAAGCTTGAGATCCCCACAGCCCTGTGAGCAAGCGTGGATCACGTCTATCACAAGGATGAGGAAACAGGCTCAGGGAGGCTGATCTGCACAAATGCTGATGTGAATAAAAGAGCTGAGATTCAAAACTGAATATGTTCTTTCTCATAGACAACATCTCAAATCAATTATTTTTATTAGCAGTCATAATAGCAGCAGCTTGGGGGCTACACTCTGTGTTAAGTGCTTCATATGTATTAAGTTATTTAATCCTTCCCAAAAGCGCTGAGTAAGATAAGGATTGTGATCTGTTTAGAGATAAGACTCTTGGGCACAGAGAGCTCAGCAGGCAGGAGAGGATGAGGAAGAAGGCAGTGAGCCACCCACCCCCTGCAGTCCTCATTTCCTTGACTCCTCTCCTGCCAGAGGCTACTCAGTGAATCTGGGCAGACTGAGACTCATGTGACTTCAAGTCCTTAGGTCCTCCACAGACCCTTGCTAGGGGTGGAAGGATCTGAGGGGATGGGCAGCCATGGAGTGTCTGAGAGATGTTTTGGTGGTTGAGATATTTGTATGTGCTGGGCTTCCCTGGTGGGCTCAGCCGTAAAGAATCCACCTATCAATGCAGTTTGATCCCTAGGTTGGGAAGATCCCCTGGAGAAAGAAATGACAACCCACTCCAGTATTCTTGCCTGGGAAATCCTATGGACAGAGAAGTCTGGTGGGCTACAGTCCATGGGGTCGCAAAAGAGAGCTGAACACAGCTGAACAACTAAAAGAACAACAAATAATATGCATGTATATATAGATATGTATGCCTATATATACATATCAGCCTCATAAAATTGCTCCCTGAGGAAAGCAGAGAAAGAAAAGGTGGGTTGTGGACGTCTGGAGCTAAAGACGCAAAAATGTACATTGGAAAACTTGGAAGTTTCTAAAGACCATGGGCGTGGGCAGGATGAGGCAGAGCAGGATGGTCAAAGGAACAATAAAGACTAGCGCTTCCCTGTGGCCAGCCCTTCATCCTGGGTCACAAAGGATCTCCACAGACTTAAATGCATATTTTATTTAGCAGAGACGCAAATATTCTGTGTATAAGGCAAGATGACATAGGGAAAAGGAGCATGGAAACTTGGGAAAGGATATTGAGCAGGTGGGAGTATATGGAGGGTGGTCCCAAGAGGAGCCGGCCATGCCAGAAAGAAGATTGATGGGCTCTGGAATGAATCACGTGAGTGATGGCAGAAGCTACTCAGCGTCAGTCATGTCCAGCCACACTCCTCATGCTCCCTGGAACACGATCCTTCCTTGAGAGGTGTGCAGTATCTCAGTTGGGTGTTTCTCTACTTCATTGGTAATTTCGGCTATCATAGGACAGGAAGGGATGGCTCCCAACAAACTCACTGAACTGCTGTATTCCTGAAGACCTAGAATGGTCCACAGGGGATTGGAGAACAAGCTTCTCTACTCCTCACCCCAAGACCAGCACCAAAGTCAGCTTTTATTCATCTTCACTAAGCATCTGCTAGGCCCAATGCTAAATGTGGGTCTAATTTTGAAGACAAGGAAACTTGCTCAGGAAGGGGCATGCCCAGTCACAGAAATCGTAAGTGGCAGAGCCAGGATCCAAACCTTGGACTTCATGGTCCACGTTCTCAACACGCCATGTTGCCTTCTGGAAACATCAGCCAACTCTGTGCTTCTGTGGCAAACATCATGTTCAATAATTCTGATTACTTTGAATTCAGAAAATGCCTATCAGTTAGATCAAGATCCACAATATAAGCTTACCTTTATATCTAGTACTTTCTGAGAGAGAGAGAGGAGTGTGTGTGTGTGTGTGTGTAATACAGTATTTTGAAATAGAGATAGATGATAATGGATAGATGATGGAAGGATAGATGGACTTTAAATTAAGCTTTGGTCTTAGCTCCTCCATCAAGCTTGGTGATCTTGAAAAAAGGTTTTGTTTTTCTGTAAAATGACCCAGTCAAACCCTCTCTCACAGGATTCTTGTAAGAACACAGTCTCTAACAATGCCTGGGGTACTCGTAGACTCTCACTATTCTTCTCTGTCTTAAAACTGCCCTAGAATTGTGTCCAAATTTCACAGCAAGGACCCAACTCAAACATTGTTGAAAACATGCGGAGCACCTGTTTTTGACATCAAGTTGGCTTGAAGGTTTAACAGCCTAGTACCCATAATGTCCCACCCAAGAACCTTTCCTTCAAAACAGGTTCCTGTTACAGAAACAGCCAGGGTTTTCAATATACTCCCTCTGCTCATAAAAATGCCCCAATCAGCTAAAGCCATCCTGCCTAAAATATTTAATTAATACCCTCACAGTGGTCTGGTCCATATTAAAGAATCTTGGGGACCATGTCTTAGGGGCAGTTCTTTGTTCTAAGCAGCTCTATGTGTTACAGATAAAGTACTGGAGCGTGCTTTCTATTAAGAGCAGGGAGGCTGTTCTGCCCACTGCTGCAAACCCCTTTTGTCATCAGAGTGACACATTAAAGCATAATCCAAGTACAACACACAAACAAAAACAGTGGAAATCCACCCACTTAGTAAAAGGAGTCCCGGTAAAACCACAAGAAAGGGCTGGTGATTAGCCGAGGGGATTAAAAACTTGGATGAGCACTGCCTTTACCTCGGCTCCCCACTGAAGAGGCCACAAACTCATTCTGCTCCCCAAGCAAACAAGAGCCAACCTAGAGGCACTCGCTGTGCTCTGTAGTCCCCTCCCAGCATCTTCTGGGCTTCTCGGCCTTGGACAGGTAAGAGGAGCCTGGGCTAACAGTCTGCCCTTGTCAGAGGCAGGCCCACCCTCTGCCCACATTTGTCTCCCCAGCCAGAAACTGCAAATGCTTCTTTATACTTTTTGGTGTTAGAGGAGTTGTTGGCCTTGTTATAAAACGGTGTAAGCTCAATTTTGAAAACTTTGGAACAAACAGGAAAATAGAAAATAAAAATTAATCTTAATCCTACCACCTAGAGGTGTGCATGTATGCTCAGTCAGTTGAGTCCGACCCCTTGGACTATAGCCCACCAGGCTCCTCTGTCCGTAGGATATTCCAGGCAAAAACACTGAAGTGGGTTGTCATCTTCTCCAGGAGATCTTCTCCACCCAGGGATCGAACGGGCATCTCCTGCATTGGCAGACAGCTTCTTTACCACTGTGCCACCTGGGAAGCCTCAGGATACATTTCACTTCTTCTCTGTGCACCGTTTCACATGACGATCCCATAGATTTCCACTCCATTTCCTGCCTCTTGTCTTACTGTTCCTCACTGAGCACTTCCCTCTGTCATTTCTTTTTCATCACCAAGTAGGAAACCACTATAGGCTGGCCCACCAAGACTATAACCCATCATTTCCTTGTGATAAACTTGGAGGTTCTTTGAATTTTTCCCTACTGTAATCAGTGCAATGATAGCATCTTGCTACATCAGTCTTGGTCCATTTTTTGGATTATCTCCTTCAGACAGACTCCCCCAAAAGGGTATGGCTAAATCAAAGACTAGGAATATTTTGAAAGTATTGATGTCTTTTGCTAAATGTATCTCTCAAAATGCTGCAACACTGTACTGCTTACATGTGAGAACGTATATCTCACTACACTTTAAAATTATTTTTTAATTACTAAGATATATAGATAGCTACATTTTTTAAAGCAGAAAACCACCAGGAGGCTGTTGTCCTTTTTCATGTATCATAAGAGCACAGTTACCCCCTCTCTGCTGGCCCTTCCATTTACACAAAACGGAGTTCTGGGCCCCCTAAAAGAAGGGTGCACCCCTCCTTCCACCTGAATGAATTGCCAGGGAACACTGAGGGTTTTTGCAACATCCAACATGGTTGAGAGCAGGGATTTAAACTTCGGCCCCTGTACTGCAGCCAAGATCTTCGAAGAGTTTGTTTATTTTTCTCTACTTCTCCCTTTGAAAATCAACAAATTTAATGCATTCGTTTAAAATCCCACAAGTCTGTTCCCTTTCCCAGGAGCAGAATGAGTAATCTAGTTCCCACGTTCTGACAGTCCTGTCTGGGGGCCACAAAAGATGACAGCCCCCAGCCTCCATAGAGCCAGGGGTGGTTCAAATAACTGGATGTTTGCTAACACAATCAAGCGAAAGGACGTCTGCACCAAAGCCTTGGAGATCTTCTCGCACTTAGCTACCCATTATTCCTTCCTACCAGAGTTTCCTCCACCTGATTGTAGCCAGAGCTTGACATTTAACTGAGCTTTGCTATCAGAAGATTCCATTGTTGTCTTCTTAGAGTTGCAAGTGATGCTTTTCTTGGGTAGGCAGAGCCGCTTGGTGTAACCTCACAGTGTTCCAGGTCTTTGCATCCTATTTGAAGTTAACACGGAGACATGGAGGTGGGCGCCCAGCTCAGTGTGTGCTGAGTATTCTAGGCTCTGGGGGTTTGGATAGGGGAGACTTGGGAAGTACTTTGAGCCTTATCATCCCTAACCAACAGTGACTACACAAGATATCCCCAAGCCCACTGAGGGTCTCAGTTAGGTTACATCTCATGATGTGGCTGTAAAGCCATCCCAGGTATGGATCAGTTAGTTTCAGGTTTTATGCCGAGTGACTGTGAGGCTAGCTTCCGTTTGCCCTCTGAAGGCCTGGCTGGGATTTGTTGCTGCCCCTACACAGTCACGACCTAGGTCTACCCACTTAAGGGACAGGCAGGCAGGTTAACTATTTCACTGCTGCATACCAGCTCCATCCCACATCCCCCTAACTCCCAGCCCACAGCCCTAGGCGTCCATTCTGCAAACACTTACCAGGCTCAGGGGAAAGCTGACCATCTGACCTGAGTTCTCCTTTTTTAAAGGAAGAGAAGATATTGAGAACAAGTTCATTGTACTGAACACATTTAAAATTTGTTTTAAAGTTTTAAAAATTACAGAGAAGAATTAAAAAAAAAAAACAAAACAAAATAAAACAACTCATCAGCCAAATAATCCCTATGGTTATTTTACATAAAACACATCTGTAAGTTTAGGTGTTTTAGAAAGGTACAAAGTTAAAACTGTGAAAAGGCAAAGTCTACTTTACCCATCAGAATAAATATAAAACTCATAATATATTTTTCCTATTTAATTATGCACAGTTTGAATCATACTAAGAGGCAATCCTTACATAAAATGAAACAGCCTTGCACTATTTTCATCATTCTGTTTTATAGAGGAGGCAACTAAGGTGAAGAGAGAAAAAAAAAAACTTGCTAAAGTCTCAGAGATACTACGCAACAGAGCAAGGATGTCTGTCTGTCCAGAGTCAGGGGACCATACATCCCAGCTCCTTACAGTTCACCTGGGTCATCTGATAACAGACCAGCATTTCTGCTGCCAGATCTAGCATCCACCAACCCATGCCCCTACTCAAGTCTCTTAATGTCTCTCCACTTCATATGCCCTCACTGGGGAACTGATTGGGTATGGGAAATACCATTTTGAGACATGCTTTTTAAAGAGAATGGACTCTACCAAGCAGGGTGATAACCATTTTAGTAGTTACAAAAGAGTTAGTGTAGGTGACTACCTCTTCCTGTTAAGGGCTGTAAGATAATGGCTATTAACATCTTATTAAGATTTAGGTCAAGAGTTGGCAGTAATAGTTGGTTGTGTGTATATGGGGGGGGTGTTTGTTTTTATTTTTTATGTTTTTTTCTTGCCTTACACCCCTTTTGAAATAGGAGGGAAAGGGAGATTAAGCAAATAAAAGTGAAATAGTTAACAATTGTTTGCAGTATCTACAGTGTAGTGAGCACTTTGCTAAGTGTTTTCCATGTATCAGCATATTTAAGCACATACCTCTGAGGTAAAAACTATCATCCCAATATACATATGAGGACATTGAGACTCAGAGAGGTGGTACCATCTATCCAAGGCCACCCAGTGGTAAAACGGTGTTAGGGCTAGTTTGCTAAGGCTCCCGTAACAAAGTACCGCAGACTGAGTGGCTCAAACAATGAGCATTTATTTTCTCATAGTCCTGGAGGCTGGAAGTCTGAGATCCAGGTGCTGGCAGGGCTGGTTTTTTCTGAGACCTCTCTCCTCGACTTGTAAAAGGCTGCTTTCTCCCTGGGTCTTCATATGGTTGTCCCTCTGTGTGTTTCTACGTCGTCTCTCTTCTTACAAACTCACTAATCCTACTGAATTAGGGTTAGTTTTGTTCAGTCATGTCTGACTCTCTGCAACACCATGGACTGTAGCCCACCAGGCTTTGTTATCCATGGGATTTCCCAAGCAAGAATACTGGAGTGGGTAGCCACTCCCTCCTGGGGATCTTCCTGACCCAGGGATTGAACCTGAATCTCTTGCAATGCAAGAAAACTCTTACTATCTGAGCCACCAGGGAAGCCCTATTGAATTAAGGCCCACTCTAATGACCTCATTTTAAATTACCTACCCCTTTTTAAAGACTCTGTCTCCAAATATAGTCAGATTCTCAGGTATGGTGTTAGGACTTCAACATATGAACTGGGGAGGGTAGGGGGTGGCAATTTAGTGCATAATAGGTAGCTGAGCCAAGATTCTGATCCAAATCTATGATATTGGAATCTGGTATTGTTTCTGTTGCCTTATGTTGCTTTGGAATTCAGAAAGATTCTTTAACACCTTTGGCCAGTTTCAAACTGATTTAGGGAAGGACAAAATTGACAATATCTGTTGATATTTATCATCACTATAGCTCTTTTAACCATACTGAGCAAAGAAACTCAAGGCCCAAAGCACAGCAATTGATTGGTCTCTACAGTACACAAATGCAAATGATGAGCCTTTATGTAACCAGATTGTTCATTTTCCCCCAAAGGCTCCACAGATAGAGAAAAACCTGAAGACATCTGCTTAGCCATGGATAGGATTTAGGTGCACATTCTTGGCTGGGATCAAGACATATCCACATCCTGTCCAGGGACGCTCAGGCAGAGTTACCAGCCCAGATCTAGCCATGTGGAGTGCCTACAGGTAGAGCAGGGCACGGCCAGATGGCTGGGTCAGGTGCCTTTGCTTCCCTTCATGAATAATACAACCATGCCCCTTTACATTCCCTTATGTTCTCATCCCAGATGGACTCACTTGACTATTACCTTTATAATTTTTACCAAGCCTATATTCAACCTATGATATTTTTTTGTGTACAATTCCTCTACAATGTGGGATTAGTTTCTGCTGTACAACATGAATCAGCTATATGTATACATATACCGCCTCCCTCTTTCAACCTATATTTACTTTTTTTTTTGAAATCATCTTACATGTTTTATCTAAATTTCTCTTCAAAAGGAAGATTTATAGAATTGTCTTAAATGAAAAACCTATATGTTCTGCTACAGATAAAAGGTAGCCACATTAAAGTACAAGAAAATAACATATGCTATTAATTTCTAGCTAGATAGAGGCAGTGAGCAACTCTATGAGCAACTCTATCTGTTTATAAGGGGGATGGGTCTGGGGAAGAAAGGATATGAGGAAATGTTTAAAAGAAGTGTTTGAGACATTTTAGTATTAAAGTGAGATTTTGTTTGAAACTAGTTGGAAAGTTGGAAATAAACTTAAAACAGGAATAGCTCTTACGCTATGATCGATGTTTTCTGGGTCTCTGTCCTACCTAAAATCAATTCCACTCACATCTGGGAAATGCTGCTTTCTATTTTTCAAAGCACTCTCATGACAACCCTCTCACATAAGCAGAGCAGATATATTTTACCCTTGTTTTCTAAGTGGAGAAAATTCCAGCAAATTGTAGGCACTCTTAGAGCCTCCTAAACCCCAGGCAAGCCTCTTAATTAGAGTTGAGAGTTGGGCGACTGTTCTCGGGGGGCCAGGAATGCAATCCAGACCTGGGGAGGAGGGGACGGCAGGAAACACTTACTGCTGAAGAGATGACTTTCTATAGTTGGCTCAGCCCCTCTGCTGGTCTCGAGCCAAGTGCTACACAACTGGAAACCAAACCTAGGTTCATACACACACATGCTAGACCCAAGCTTCCGGGACCTTGTCTGACCAGGCTGTGGAGGGTGTGGGGACACTGTCCGCTTAGCCCAGGGAAGGAGGGACCGCTCTCTCTTCTCTTTGCTCAGCTGCAGCAATTAATTTGACCACAAGATTTACCAGCTTTTTCCTTCCCTGCCTTTGTTTTACAAATAGCTATCCCAGTTCTCAAGTCAGAGGACCCCTAAATCCTGGCTCTTAAAGTGTCACCTGGGAGCTTGTCAGAAATGCTCAGCGTTCCATCCTCCCCACCGCCCTCCCTACCACACAGGTCAATGGATTCAGACTCTCCAGCTTAAGTGATTTGAGAAGCATTGCTTTAAAAGATGGCAGTCAAGAGGTCATCCTGGACTCAGGCCATGGATCATTCAGCTGTGTGACCCCCAGGCCCAGAGCTAGGAGCCACTGCTCTGAATGTTGCAACAAGGACAAGCATGGTTCTCACCTAGGGTCTCCTTCTTACCATCTAGGGGCTCTTGAACAAGTTACTCAGCCTTTCTGGGCCTTTGTTGTACATACGTACATGCTAAGTCACTTCAGTCATATCTGACTCTGTATGACCCTATGGACTGTGGTCCGCCAGGGCTCCTCTGTCCATGGGATTCTCCAGGCAAGAATACTGGAGTGGGTTGCCATGTCCTCTTCCAGAGGAATCTTCCCAACCCAGGGATCGAACTCACATCTCTTAAATCTCCTGCATTGGCAGGCGAGTTCTTTACCATTAGAGCCACCTGGGAAGCCTGCTGCTGCTGCTGCTCAGTCGCTTCAGTCGTGTCCGACTCTGTGCGACCCCATAGATTGCAGCCCACCAGGCTTCCCCGTCCCTGGGATTCTCCAGGCAAGAACACTAGAGTGGGTTGGAAAAACAAGATCTACATCCCAGAGTAACGGTCCATGAGAGGAGTGGGAGGAGTCTGTGAGAAGCCCTGCCGAGCTCTTCCCCCAGTGACCCAGGGCACTCATGCCGCGCATGGAGTGTGAGGTCCAGCCTCTTCTCCAGGCCCTGGGGCTACAGCCCTGAACAGGACAGAGAGGATCCTGCTCTTGGGGTGCTTCCATTCAAGGGGCTAGAAAAAAAAGACAAGATTTTCAGTAGTGATAAGGACCCAGAACAAAACAAATCCCATGAGAGAAACAGGAACGGGACTTGGCACCATGAACAGGGTGGTCAGGCATGGCAGGCCTGAGGAAATGACATTCCAGCCAAGATCCAAATGAAGGAAAGGGGCAGCCAGGCGGAGATGTGAAGGCAGAGCCTTCTGGACAGAGGGTACCACGGGCAGAGCTGGGACAAGCTTGGTGCAGAAGAGGAAGTGAAAGGTCGGGCTGGCTGGTGTGGAGGTGTTAGGAGATGAGGCTGCAGAGATAGCTGGCTTCATTTCTATCACCATGACGATCTCTCCATGGGCTCATCCTTCAGCTTTGTGATTATCCACACCTGCCCATCAGCTCTACTCTGAAAGTCACTCATGTTCACTGGCAAGACAGAAGGCAGAGAGGCTTGGAGACCAAGAGAGCTCCTTGTTCCAGTGTCTGGCTTCACAGGGATGTACCTGCCTGTGTTCTTAATGGGGAAAAAAACTGCAGACCACCCCCAAGCGCTTTAGAAGGGAGAGTGAGACCCTCCCAGGAATATAGCCTCGTGGGCTTTGGCTAGACGGAGTGGATGGACATCTCTGGGGTGGGATAATTTTCTGCTAATTTCACAGATAAGCCAACACAGATGTCAAATAGTGTGAAAAGCATTCCCAAAGCCACCAACAAGATCAGATTTGGAGTTTTCACCATATTCAGGGTGTTAGCTCTGAGCCAGACCTGATAGTTCAAGGTTGCCTCAATTGTGTGAGCCAGAATTCAGGGAAATGTGGGGCAAAAGGGCAATCAAGTAGCTTGCCTCAGAGTCTTACATCTCACATGACACCATGTTATAGATCCAGAATCACGTTCACCAATAATAGTTGCTGCTCCTCACTTGATCCTAACAACCCTGGAGGCAGAGGAAGTCTCCCCATCACAAAGGACAGTTCTGATGCTCAGAACAGCCTGGAGGCGTCACTAGGACTCAAAAGCAGATCATCTGGGCCTTGACCAGTGGCTTGTGAAGTGGATGAGGCATCACCATAGGTGGCATACCCATGTCCTTCACAAACTTCACAAACAAGAACGTCTCCCTCCCAACCCCCTCCACTGTTCCAACCTCCTGCTGGCCCTTCCCACTATTGTCACTGCTAACTTTGGTTTATCCTCTCCTTGCTATCTCCATTTTTGTCCAAAGCATAATCCAGGATAATCTCCCTAGTTTAAAATCAGCATCTTAGGGACTTCCCTCATGGAGCAGTGGCTAAGATGCCGAGCTCCTAATGCAGGGAACCCAGGTCCAATCCCTGGTCAGGAAACTAGATCCCACATGCTGCAACTAATAGACCCTGCATGCTGCAATGGAGACAGAAGATCCTGTGTGCCACCACCAGGACCTGGTGCAGCCAGGTAAATAAAGTAAATATTAAATCAGCATTTTCATTTCCCTTTGCCGTGTACCCTAACATACCCCCTGTCTCTGGGAATAAGGACTGTTTTTGGAGGGGGCTGACCGCAGGCAGTATCCCCCTGAGCTGCCATTACTTGGCAATAGCTTTACACTGTGGACGATTTACTGCCACTCTTGAGAATTCACCACTGTCATCATCACCTTCGCAGCTCCAAACACTCAGCCAGGTGTTTCTAGTTTGGGGTGATTTCATCGTTAAGAATCTTTAATTCTGTAAACTTGATTGGCGCGATTCCTTTTTTAAGAAACCCTTCCTACATCAGAAGGAAGACCAGTCCCTCCCTCACCTCTCCAAAATGTTGAGACTTAGAGAAAAGTTAAATTCCACTTTGAGTGCAAACCAAACCTGCAAGATTCAGTTTCAGGGGAAAAATGCACTCAGAGCATTTCGGCTGGAGAAGGGGCAGCCATTTC
Source organism: Bos indicus x Bos taurus (assembly GCF_003369695.1). Taxonomy (NCBI): domain Eukaryota; kingdom Metazoa; phylum Chordata; class Mammalia; order Artiodactyla; family Bovidae; genus Bos; species Bos indicus x Bos taurus. The sequence continues at coordinate 23,846,706 of NC_040083.1, read as the reverse complement.
ACAGTCTTAATGAGAACATGCTTGCCTCTGACAGTCAGCCTAGACAGTGTTTATAGCTGTACCGTCTCTGTGCGGTGTGCAGCATCCCACCTCCTCCCAAATGGGGCCATTTGCTTTGAAGAATGCCTCAGAGGCTACACAAATGCATTCAACTAGTTCCTTTGCTAATTACATCACACATTCCGGAGTTACCGTGGCTGGCTGAATCTAATTACGATAAATGCATCTACATGGAGATTTCCTAAACACCCAGAGAGAGGTTTTGAAGGGAAAACCTCAAGCTTTGGGGGGAAAAAAAAAAAGCTGTAATGGAGTCTGGCCACATTGTTCTGTTGGTCTGGGGTATAAACCCTTGATGGGGCCATAGGAACAGTGTGTGCCTTCCTCACTGGACGGCTACCCTTAGAAACTCGGTATTAAGAGCACAAGTATCCCAGCTCTTTGGGAAAATTCAAGACTCACACCTGCCTCTTTCATTTCCAAACCTTTACTGAGCATCAGCCTTTATTAAGAGCTCTGGGTGGTGATATGGGAAAGACAAAGATGGTTAGGTAACTCAAGGTAGGCCAGTGTGTGGAGGATCCTGAGCAGTCTTATTATTTGATGCCACTTTTAATGAATATTCTTTAGGTATTTGTTAGATATTTACTTAGTGGGGATGGGGAGAAAATGATTTAACAATCATTGTATGTAGCAGTAAATTCACTTACTTGACCTTCACTGACTAAAATAAAATATTCTTTAAAAATTGACCATTTTCTAGAGTTTGCAGTTTTTTCCCCCCAGTTTTACAAACCAGACTACCTCTTAGGCAGAGGGATGCATTGAAGAGTTTTGAATTCAAGCAAGAAAATAATTCATCCATTGCCAATAAATAGCCCCCTACCAGCATTATGTGGTTTCAGAATTATGGCTGCCACCGCAGGCCACTCTCCCCTGGGTAGTGTGGCCATTGGTTCACTGTGAAAATTACATGTGTGTGTCACAAAAACTCTCAGCAAACTTAGGTGGATGTGGAAAGAGATATTGTCTTTCCATTCCAGGATGCTATCTACTATAGCAGGAGAGAAATTAACTCACATTTTGTCATATACCTGAGTTCATCAGCACTATGCACACATTTTTTCTCATTTATTCAACAGATATTTATTATGTGCCTGCTGCTACTGCTAAGTCGCTTCAGTCACGTCTGACTCTGTGTGATCCCAGAGACGGCAGCCCACCAGGCTCCCTTGTCCCTGGGATTCTCCAGGCAAGAACACTGGAGTGGGTCATTTCCTTCTCCAATGCATGAAAGTGAAAAGTGAAAGTGAAGTTGCTCAGTTGTGTCCTACTCTTAGCGACCCCATGAACTGCAGCCTACAAGGCTCCTCCCTCCATGGGATTTTCCAGGCAAGAGTACTGGAATGGGGTGCCATTGCCTTCTCCATTATTATGTGCCAGAAGATCCCAAATACTGAGCCTGCTCCAAAGAACAGCTCAGATAATGACCCTGTTCATATAGACTTTGAATTTTAGTAAGGGTGTGGGGTGGAATAATAAACACTGAAATCTACAAATTTCAGGTAGTGGTAAGTTCTTTGATGTATGTAAAATAGGGAGATATGATAAAGAGCAAAAGTGCAGGGTATTTAAGAGCTCAACAGATACTCTGTGACTGTAGAATGGAGAGCAGATTTAAGTTTTTATTTGTAATTGAGCTGAGATGTGACTAGTGAGGAGGATCTGCCCAAGCAAAACCCTGAGGGAAAGCAGTCCAGGCAGAGACAACAGCAAAGGGAAAGGCTGAGCTGAGCTTGTGGCAGGAGGAACAGACAGAAGGCTAGTGCTGCAGCAGCAGCAGAATGAACCAGGGGTAAGAGCTAGGGAAAGAGAAGGGGAGAAGGGACCCAGACCTTACAGGCTATGATAAGGAGATTAGATTTCATCCTAAATACTAAAGGGAAACCATTAAGGGGTTTAATAAAGGGAGTGACATGATCCAATTCACTCTTTTAAGAGATTATTCAGTTACTGTATGGAGAATGGATTATGGTGGGGAAAGGAGGATTATGGTGGGGAAAGGAGTAGAAATGGGATGCATGCTTAGGCACATTGCAAGAGTCTAAGCCAAAAATAAGGGCAACTTGGACTATGATTATGATTGTCTAGGGGATGTGATGAGAAGTAGCTGAAATCAGATGTTTTGGAGGTAGAGCTTTGTGGATTTACTGATACTGCAGTGTTTAAGATGTGGGAAAGGAATCAAGGGCAACTCCAGTATCACTGGCTGAGATGGGCAATGTGGTGGCGAGGGTGGGGGTGGGGGGCTGCTGTTGCATAAAGAATCAAAAATTCTGCTTCAGACGTGATACATACAGTGGTATGGCCTGGATTTGTACACATCAAGTTGGCAGTTGGTTGCAGTTGCTCAGTGGACAGGTCAGGGAAAGAGAGATCATTTTGGGATCATTTCCTGTTGACAGTATTTAAAGCCATGGGACCAAGATAAAAGCGTAGACAGGGGTTAAGTCCAGTGATGCATTAGTGTCCTTCATCACATACATGTTCCTGGAAGCTGTTTGGTGTGTTCACTACTTACCAAACTCCAAACAAGGTGCTTGCTCTCTAAGGGAGCTCAGTACATAAGGAAAGACAGCAGGTAGTTACAAATCAGAGTATTATGTGTTACATGATGTTAAAAAGTGAGCTAAGTATTGTGGGAAGGCAGAGAAGAAGAAGATGACTAATAGCCTAGGTCATACAGAAGATGACATGCTAAAGAAGGTATTTGAAAAGAGCTAATCTAAGTATAGTGAAGAGGAACTAAAAAGCCTCTTGATAAAGTGAAAGAGGAGAGTGAAAAAGTTGGCTTAAAGCTCAACATTCAGAAAACTAAGATCATGACATCTGGTCCCATCACTTCATGGGAAATAGATGGGGAAACAGTGGAAACAGTGTCAGACTTTATCTTTTGGGGCTCCAAAATCACTGCAGATGGTGACTGCAGCCATCAAATTAAAGACGCTTACTCCTTGGAAGAAAAATTATGACCAACCTAGATAGCATATTGAAAAGCAGAGACATTACTTTGCCAACAAAGGTCCATTTAGTCAAGGCTATGGTTTTTCCAGTGGTCATGTATGGATGCGAGAGTTGGACTGTGAAGAAAGCTGAGCGCCAAAGAATTGATGCTTTTGAACTGTGGTGTTGGAGAAGACTCCTGAGAGTCCCTTGGACTGCAAGGAGATCCAACCAGTCCATTCTGAAGGAGATCAGCCCTGGGATTTCTTTGGAAGGAATGATGCTAAAGCTGAAATGCCAGTACTTTGGCCACTTCATGCAAAGAGTTGACTCATTGGAAAAGACTCTGATGCTGGGAGGGATTGGGGTCAGGAGGAGAAGGGGACGACAGAGGATGAGATGGCTGGATGGCATCACTGACTCAATGGACGTGAGTCTGAGTGAACTCTGGGAGTTGGTGATGGACAGGGAGGCCTGGCGTGCTGCGATTCATGGGGTCGCAAAAAGTTGGACATGACTGAGCGACTGAACTGAACTGAACTGAATCTAAGTATGGGCTTCCCTGGTGGCTCAGCAGTAAAGAATCCGCCTGCCAATGCAGGAGACGTGGGTTCGATCCCTGATCCAGGAAGATCCTCTGGAGAAGGAAATGGCAACCCTCTCCAGGAAAATTCCATGGACAGAGGAGCTTGCTGCTGCTGCTGCTACTGCTAAGTCGCTTCAGTCATGTCCAACTCTGTGCGACCCCATAGACGGCAGCCCACCAGGCTCCCCTGTCCCTGGGATTCTCCAGGCAAGAACACTGGAGTAGGTTGCCATTTCCTTCTCCAATGCATGAAAGTGAAAAGTGAAAGTGAAGTCGCTCAGTTGTGTCCGACTCTTAGCGACCTCATGGACTGCAGCCTACCAGGCTCCTCTGTCCATGGGATTTTCCAGGCAAGAGTACTGGAGTGGGGTGCCATTGCCTTCTCCAACAGAGGAGCCTGGTGGGCTATAATCCAAGGGGTTGCAAAGAGTCAGACCCAACTCTGTGACTGAACAACAGCAACAAATCTAAGTATAGGTTTATCAAGTAAAGGAGAAGAAAACAATATGTGCAAAGCATGAGGCAGGCCATATTGGTAAAGTTCCATGAAACAAACAAAATATATATATGTATTTCCCATGTTAAAAGCTGGAGCAATGCTTAATGCAGAGACAAGAAAAATATTCCCATTAAAATCAGCAACAAGGCCAAGATTTCCATTTTCACTACTACCTTTTAACACCGGTCTATCAGTACGATCAGAGAAGCTAAGGACCTTACAAGTTTAAGACTTGCCAGGAGGTTAAATTCTCAGTATGTGTAGAAGATAGGATCATAAACCTAAGGGAAAAAATAAAAATAGGAAAAAATTAAAATGAATGCGAAAATTCAAAAAGGTCGTTATAAACAAAGTTAGTACTAAGAAATCAGTAGCTCTAAATATGGGAACAATAATCAACTGGAAAATATAGTAGAAGAAAAGGTCCTATTTACGGCACCCCAAAGAATAGACTAACTAGAAATAGACGTAAACTTTGATTTCAAAGAAAATACTGACAGAACTTTATCTCACTAAACAAACTAATTTTAAAATGTATATGAAAAATGCATAGTAACAAGAATATCTAGAAAATTCTGAAAAAGAAAAGAAAGGCAGACTGGTCCTACCAGCTGGTGTTACATAAAGTTAGAGAAATTAAAACATCATGGGACTGATTAAGAAAATAAAATCCAGAAATAAACTCTAAAACATATGAGAATGTATAATATGACAAAGGTGGCATTTCATATCAGTGTTTTAAAAACACAATTCAGCAAATGATACTGAGACAACTAGGAAGCCCTTTAGAAAAAAAAAAGTTGGATTATTAAATTTATTATCAGGTCAAAGTAAATTCTGGTTAGGGGGAAATCACTAAAAAAAAAATACTAGAATTATTTTATAATCTTAGAGAAGGAAAAGCCTAAGTATGGGGAGAAATCTGAGAAACAAGAAAAGAATAAAATTGATAAACTCAAATGCATAGAAATTTAAAACTGCATCACAAACAAGTTGAAAGACAATGGCAAGAGATCTAGGAAAGTTTTTATAACACATGTATCAAAGGACCAATTCTCTAAACACATACAAACACTGTAAATCAATTTTACAGAAAAAGGCCAAAACACAATAGAAAAATGGACAAAGGAGCTGATCAAACACTCAAACAGCACACACAAATGCTAACACACGTCTGCTACAAATAGATTTAGAACACATAAAAATGTTTAAGAGAAAGCAAATAAACCAGATTTCTCACATTTCAAATTGGCAAATATTAAGCCCCTGAATGCAGCCCTCTTGGAGACAGTATGAGGAAACAGTCCTCACTGTGTTATTGCTGGGACTGTAAATTGACGCAACCTCAAGGCAGGGTAAGTTGAATACTTCCATAGAAACCATAACACGTATATCCTTCAACCCTGCTTTTCCACTTGTGAGAATTTATCCTACTGGCACATGTGCAAAAAGATATAGTCTCAAAGCTGTTCTTGCAGCATTGTTTATATTAGCAAAGGAAATAACCTAGGTGATAATCAATAAAGGACTGGCCTAATAGATTACAGCATTTCCTTACAATGTTTCAACAGAAGCCATTCAGAGGTGATATGCTCTATCCATATAAATATGGAATTACTATCAAGATAGTGTTTCAAAGTTTTAGAATAATGTGAAAATTTTACAATTTATTATTCTAAATCTCTAATCTCCCATTTCTGCAAAATCAAACAAACAAACAAAAAATGCATGCATTTATGCATGTGTGTGTGTAAGAGACCAGTACCAGTGATTGCCTTTAGGGAGGCAACAGGATGGTTGAGATATAGAGATGGGAAGGACTTAACTTTCACATTCGGATCTCTGGAATCATGTGCATGCATTACCTCTTAAAAACCAATTAAGCAGCAGAAAGATGAAGACCATAGTCGTTTTACCTTGTGATTTGAGATTACATTGTACAGTGGGAGGAACAGAGATGAAACTGAATAACAAAATGGATCTTGTGGAATTTTGAACATTAGAACGTTCTTAACACTTAGCAAAGTGCTTGGCCCATTTTAGGTGTCCAATAAATGTTAGCAATTATTACCCACAGATTACATAACAGAATCACACATCATTTAGTGAGGTGGGAGGTTTGATTTTGCAGGTTTAACTAGAGTAGAGTGAATTCTCCTGTTACCCTGTGTTGCAGATGGTGGAGTCTGGTGAGAACCAGCTGTGAGTTCCATGGGCCTGACTGTGAGGTGAGAGCTGGCGCTTGGCCTGGAGCCACATCTGGTACCCAAGTATCAGCCCAGAGGACATCAGCCCAGAACACACCTTTCTTCTTAGGCAAATAGACCTTGCAGTAAACACCTGTCCATCCCTTAGCACTTGAAACTCTCCCAACCAAATGGGGCAAGTGCCCACCTTCTGAGCACAATAAGGTATGGACACCTGACCCAAGCCAAGCCCATCAGATTTCCTTCTTTGGGAATACAGAACTTGAACCAAAGGAGAGTCAATTTATCTTCCCTGTGAGGCTGTGAGTATAATCTGTACAGGTGGGAGTTGTAGATTAGAGCAGCAGAAAATTTCTGTCTTCCCTGAGGAAAAAGGAGGTCTTTTACTTTTCACAACAGAGGGTTTCCAGTTTCTGGTTCCAATCCCTTCCAGAAGCACAATTATGTTAGTGACTTTGTTTTTCATCTGGGTTCTTAAATTTTGTGCCTTTTTACCCCCTTAGGCTAGGTGAACTTGATTTCTATTTTCTGTTTTGTTTTTTTCAATGAAAACATCCAAACCAATACAGGCAGTGAAAACAGTAAATCTCAACCTCTCGATAGTAACAGAGGATTGATCGTGGGGAGAGCCAGAGCCTGCCCATGGCCTTCCCAGCTCCTCCAAAGATTCACGTGCCCACAAGTGGCCTAGAGGCAGAGGAATACCTCTGAGGCTGCCATCTTGGGCCTCCTCTCCCATCTAACAACTTAGGCAAAATAGGATGTCCCTGGAACAGGGGCTGGAGGCTCTCACCATGTGTTCAGAATCCTCACGAAAGCCCTGGGCTTCCAGTGCAGACCCAAGAGTTGGAATTTCCTGCTGCTCTGGCAGGAGGAGAGCTTAGAGTCAGCTTTGATTTTAAGAAAATAAATAAATGTGCATTTTCACACATGAATTGTGGACTGAGGTTCTCAGCCACTCGATTTGTTTCATGTCAGACTTCCCTAAGTCCCTGACAGCCAAGACAGTCAGCCTTAGCTTACGGCCCAGTGCAGACTAAGTGCCTGTCAATATTTGCTGAATTGAGCGAGTGAGCAATCTTGGAAGGCAAATCTTGGAAGAGCGGGCATTAGCTGCACGAAGCCTCCGTGCTCACTGTCCTCTAAAGCCGGTTGCCACAGAGCAGACGCTGCAAGACGGCCTGGGTGGTTTCTGTCTAGGCAAGCATCCCTTCCTGGCGAGCAATACCTCCGAAGCTGCCTCGCATCTCGGGGCTTCATGCCCATCTTTTGAATTTTCAAGTGCCCCAAGCTATTGTGAATGCATTCTATGTTTATATTCCAAGCAGCTTGAATCTGTGCCTAGCAAAAATGCAAGTTGGAAAGTTAATTCATTCCTTTATGTCAAGTTAATTGCAATTTCACCCTAATCCTCTCTTGTCAAAGACGTTTCTACAATGCAGGGAGTTATCTTTTACAAGAGACACTTCAAGGTGATTTAATAACAGCACTTGCTATGAGTCACATTTTCCCTGTAGTCATCCACTCTTTGGCTTGGGAGAATAGAGTTTCAAGTATAGAAGAGAAAAGGCATTTGGCTAGGCTTAGAACCCACTTACACGCTCTCAGCCAAATGCACACCTTCGAGACAGAACACCCTAATGAGTACTTGTAACTAAGGTGCTAAACAGATCTTTCAAAGCAATGCCATTTTTGTTTGTTTGCTTTAGGGCAACTACTATTCATGCAGGGCTCTGAAACTTCTTAAGACATTTAGGAGTTTGACAACTGTGAACAAAGGGGAAATTCAATACTGAGATCAATTATTAATTCAAAAACTATTTGAGTTTGGATTCAAATGCACACAAGGTTTGCCTGCTAGCTGCCCTCACCCAGCTTAGAGTCTACTGAGTAGCTTCCTCATCCTCAGTCTCCTTCTCTCAATTGGAATACTAGGAATTTATGTCCTAGAAATCCTCCTTTTTCTCTTTTTTAAAAAATTTTTACCCTAGCTTCCTAGTAAAGGGAATAGGAGTGGATTTCTCTGATCTAACAATTTTTCCCCTGCATGGTGGGGGAAAACTTCCATGTGCTTTATGCTTTCTATTTCTCATCTCACACTAACTCATACCAAAAGGCAGAGAAAGAGCACTGGCTGGATTGTGGCTAAGGACGAGGTGATTTGAGTCTAAAAAGCCAGCAGGTGGCCCCATCTTGAAGACTTCTTGGCCCCAGAGAAGTCAAGTCTCCCTCTGCAGCCCCGCCTCTAGAGCTCTCATCTAATGGTAACATCTACCCCTGAGAAATTCCAGCTGAAGAACAGAACTCTCAGTAGAATCTTCAAAAGACTAACCATAATGTCTCCCAGAAAAACATACACAATACACTTTAAAATCAAGACTAGACAATTAGGACAGGAGGACCCCTTTGCCAAGTGCCACCTACTCCCACCTCCAGTTGGAATTCCCTGGGCATGCCGGCACTGGCGTTACTTGCTGGAGGCAGATTCCTACCCGTACTTACAAAAACCCAAACTGGCTACTCCTCATGGAGTTCTTAGCGTGTCTCTTTCAACCGGATTTCTAAAACAAGGAACAATGTAATTGGCAGGTAACGACAGGTTAACAGGATTGTCTTAACAAGGTACTGGTGCATTTTCAGTTGACTTTCACTGGCCAGGATGTTCCATACAGATGTCTGAGCCACAGGAAGAGATGCCAAAACACGAGAGCTGTAACCCAGACTAAAAGAGTCTGGCTTGTACCTTAATGGGGGGGCGGTGAGGTGGGGAGGCTACTTACTCATCCTTGTGTGATGTCATACTTTGAATATGATAAGTTCAGACATAAAATTACTTGGGAGTTTAGCCGCCTTGAAATATTTGTGAAATGAAACAAGATAGAAGTGAATTAAATGGTGGAAGGCGTTAACTGTCTATGCCACACTTTCAAAACTTAGAAAAACAAAAGAGCAACAGCAGCTGTCTCTGTGCTGACAATCATTTCTTATCCCAGAAATTGACTTTGCTTGGTTGAACTGATTCCTTTGCCTTAACTGAAAATCTAAACTACCAGCAGAGTACCCTTATGTCCAGGATAGATTCCTGTGAAAATAGAGCAGAACCTTTAAACCAGGGTTCCCTGTGCGTCTGAGTGTCTGAGTCTCTCTCCAAGGGGCCCACCATGTCACCAGGCACAGCTCTGTGGGGAGCAACTCTCCACCCTTGCCTTCCATAAGTTGCGTTACTGTCCCTGATGACCTTCGTATGAGCTAATGACCCCGCCTGAAAGGCATAGACACTCCTTTTGTGCTTTCAAGGCAGAGACTTAAGCTGCCATAACCACAGAGGGTTTAGCTAAAGCCCAACTAAATCTCTAGGTGTGGGGCCCTGGGTTCTCTCCAAGACTGAGAATCACTGATTTATGTTGAAACAGCTGTCTTGGGACTTTCCTGGTGGTCCAGTGGTTAAGACTTCACACTCCCAATGCAGAGGGCCCGGGTTCCACCCCTGGTCAGGGTACTAGATCCCACATGCAGCAGCTAAGAGTTTATATGCCACAACTGAAAGATCCTGCATGCTGCTGTGATGATTAAAGGTCCCATGTGCCATAACTAAGACCCAGTGCAGCCAAATAATAAAGTATTTAAGAAGGCAACTGTCTTTCTTGACCAAAATATGTGGGCCAATAATACACCCTGTCTTCCTGACAAATAATACAAGTAAGTGCTTTGGCAAGGTCTTTCTGTCTCCCCCAGGGTTGGTGACAAGACAGCTGGAGAAGGATGGCTGTGGGGTAGGAACACAGTGGTGCCAGAGGCCAGACGTTAACTCCCAAAGCAGAAGTCAGTGCCCTAAAGTGATTGAAAGGGGAGAGCTAAAGGGAGATCTTTACTATGAGATAGGGTGAGGAGCCCCAAAAGGAAGCCCAGGCAGTGCTAAAGGGGACACAGAGCAGGGCTGTCAGCAGGGAAAGGCAGTGCTGGTTTATAGACAGAAGGAAGTCAACTTCCACACTGCACATCCAGTGGGATGGCCATAAGCATGGGCCTGCATCCCTGGGTACTCCCTCTCCTCAGCTCACTGGGTGCTTAAGGTCTTGAGTGGCTATAGTTAGGTTCTGCATATGAGAGGCAACTTGGAAGGGGAAGTGGGTTTTAGTTCAGATCAGCAAAATATGTGTAACTTCGTGGGCATCAGGTCCTAGGGTTTCAAAACACTCAACATTGATACAATTCAGTGATAAGAAAGTTAAAAATCTAAGTCACTCTGGAAAACCCACATGAATCAGTCACTGAATTATGGTTTTCCAAAGAAACAGAACCAATAGGATATCTACAGACATATAAGATGAGATTTATCATGGGCATCAGCTAATGTGACACTGAAGGCCAAGATATGCTACCATATAGTGTCTGCAACCTGGAAAAGCAGGAAAGCCAGTGGTCTAATTCAGACTGGGTCTAAAGACCTGAGACCCAAGAGCGCCAGTGTTTCTGGGAAGAAGAGAAATGTCTCACTCTGAGAAAGAGAATTTGGCTTTCTCATGACTTTCTGTTCTATTTGGGTCCTCAGTGGATTACATGTTGCCTGTCTACCTGGCTAGGTTAGCTGTGATCATTGGCACTCCACTGGGACTCTGGCCATGACAACCTGTTTGCTTAGCCCAACCACACTACTGGCCCAAGGATAGTCCATGACATTTGGGGTGTCTTGCTCTAACAACTTTAGAGTAACCAATCCCATTTTTTTTTCTACACTGTGCAAAACTTAAAACTATTCCCTTAATAAATCATGTTGGGTCTCTGCTGCTGCTGCTGCTAAGTCGCGTCAGTCGTGTCTGACTCTGTGCGACCCCATAGATGGCAGCCCACCAGGCTCCCCCGTCCCTGGGATTCTCCAGGCAAGAACACTGGAGTGGGTTGCCATTTCCTTCTCCAATGCATGAAAGTGAAAAGTGAAAGTGAAGTCCCTCAGTTGTGTCCGATTCTTCGTGACCCCATGGACTGTAGCCTACCAGGCTCCTCTGTCCATGGGATTTTCCAGGCAAGAGTACTGGGGTGGGGTGCCATTGCCCTCTCCATGGGTCTCTGTTACTGGGTCCTATATTCTCTCCCCAAGTTCAGGAGCCCAGAACTGAGTCTTAGTTGCATATTAGAATCACCTGAGAAGCTTGAAAAAATGTTAATGCCTGGTGCCCCACCATTCAAGATTCTAAATTAATCGTACTGAGGTGGGACAACGATGATAGTATTTTTCTTTTAACCTTTGTTAGGCTTCTTAATATTTCAGCCAACTTCTGCTCATTGTTTTTATTGAGTGGGCACTTATAACCAACCTCCAGCCTGATTAAACGCAGCACCTATATTTCCTCCTTGACACTGTTCAGCAATTAGCCATCTCCAGTTTCCTAAGTGGAAATCTAAAGATTATAGGGACCTTCTTGGCTCACTGGAAGCCTGATATTTTTAATGAAACTAAAATACACCACTCTTCTTGGTGAATTTAAGAGGTTTCTAAGAATTCTCCATAACATTGAAGGTTGGTAACGTAGAGTTTATTGACTCTCATAGCGGGAGGGTGTGTTTGTGGGATAGAGTTCTCCTTGCCATCTTCCAAACCTCTTCCTACTATCTTTGTATTTAATGGCCTTAAAAGTACTGACATTGAGGCAACCTGCATTCTCAATCCAACTTTAATCCAAAAGTCTCCATTAACAATGTTTTTATCAACTGCAGAAAAATCTGCTCCCAAATTCTGCCCCATTTCTCTCCATCTTACAAATAAAAGAACAAACTAGCTGACTGACCCACTTGAATGTTCTTATCTTGAGGAATTTTTAAGAAAATGCTTATGTTAAGGGTTGGGGAAAGAAATGGTGAGGACCAAATTCACTTTAGGCTCCCTTGTAGTTTCTCAGGGAACTTCAAATATATGTCACCTCTTGATTCTTATGTTTAATCCTCATTATGAAAGCTGGAAGGTGAGTTCTCCACCCTGCAGGAATTTCTCAAGGCTCTTTCAACCCAGTCAAAACACCAGGTCCTGGTTCTGAGATACTTTTCAGACTGCTGTGCCTCCTGGATTTTCACTACATTTTGTCTGCGTTGCTACAAAATTCATTATCATGGTTTGATTAGCTGGGTTTGTTTCCTGTCTGTCTCTCATGAGGTCCTTCAGAGCTGAGGCCGCATCTTTTCTTCTAAATATATCCAACCTGACACAGGAGGTACTCAAATGTGTGGCCATAAAGAATGACCCACCAAATGAAGAGTCAGTTGCCCCCAAAGCTGCCTGAAAGTGGTCTAGTTGGAGGACAAAGAGAAAGGTCAGGACCGTGGGTGCCCCAGCAGGGCCTGGACTGCAGAGATTTATTGCTAAGTCTTCTGCTTTTGCCTCCATTTGTCCACTGCTGTTTTGCCAATCAATATCATTAGTTGTGGAATAACATTCATTTATACATTATTTAGTAGGGGCAATCGGTCAAAGTCCCCATGATTGTGGCCCAGCTTTTTAAACTTGCCTCTTATCTGTAAACACATTTCCTGAGCTGCTCTATCTTTTCATCTTGTCTAGGTGATCTATAGCAATATCCCTGAACCTGCCTATTTTCTTTTTAATCCCCTGATGGATTATAAATAGCCCGCTCTCAACCTTCCCAAAGCTTTGAAGGCAAATTCCGGCTTCCTAAATTACTATCAACCTCTTGCTCCACACTCAGACTCCTTCAGGAGACTGCACTCCTTCTCCAGAACAGATACACAAAGCCTCCTACACTTCTCTGCCCTCGGGCTGAAGTAATACTACAGCAACTACCAAAGTGTGGAAAGAAAGCACGTGAAAGAAAACAGTGAGTAAGAGGGAAGAGAGAGCCGCAAGAATAGATGTGAGGGAAATCCAAGGAATACAGACATGAGGCCAGGAAGGCAAAAATGAACACAGGAAACCTGGGAGAGCCTGGGCTTGCTGTCTTTGACATTAAGGCACCGCACTTGTGGTAAAACACCCAAGTTAGTCCAACCCCCTCTGATGTCAATGCCATTATAAGAGGCAAAATGGCCTGGAAAGAACTCAACTGTCTGCCTTATGGATCCTTTTTACTCTCTGCACAGAGAAGAAGAGCCCCATTACCCACCTTCCTAGATTTCAGACAAGTGCCTCCATCAAGGCACATTGTGGGGTTTGGGACCACAGTTTTTTTGTTTTAATTGGAGGATAATTGTTTTACAATGTTGTGTTGGTTTCCACCATACAAAAACATGAATCAGTCATAATTATATATAGGTCCTCTCTCTCTCGAGCCTCCCTCCTGCTCCCATGCCACCCCTCTAGGTCATCACAGAGCACCAGGCTGGGCTTCCTGTGTTACAGAGCTTTCAATTCACTTTAATGAACATCTCAGGATATTCACTTCCAACAGGACCAAGCTCCCAAGACACCCTTGAGTCCCTGCTTGTAAAAGCCACTCACAGGGCAAAGTGGAATCTTCTCCTCCCCAGCTCCCCAGGACTGCCACTCAGACCAGAGGTGAGCAGCCGGGGTGCCCTTCTCAGATTTCCATTCTTTCTGTGGATTCACTTTGCATTTCTGGTTGCGGCCTAATCCATTGAGAAGCACTTATTCTCAACATACCTCTTGAGCAAGCTCTAAGTTGCTGCTTCTCAGTACAAAATCATTCAACTAGAATGTAGCTGCAAGAGGGGAGAATTTTTTGTTCCCTTCTGAACGCTTGCAGTCTAGAACAGTGTTCTGAATGAAACATTCCTGAATAAATTAAGATATTCTTCTTCCCTCCATTTTACAGTTGAGATGAGAAAGAGTTTAGGGTGACTGATTTTAACTTGTCTAGGTCATTGAGCCAGTACATGACAGAGCTACACAAATAGTAGTAGGGCTTATCAACCTCCCTCCCCAAGGTCAACATGCCTCTGTGGGAAACATTTTTGCCAGGATCACTAAACTGGGGGTTCAGTCCAGTTCAGTTGCTCAGTCATATCTGACTGTTTGCAACCCCATGAACCACAGCATGCCAGGCCTCCCTATCCATCACCAACTCCTGGAGTTTACCCAAACTCATGTCCATTGAGTCAGTGATGCCATCCAACCATCTCATCCTCTGTCATTCCCTTCTCCTCCTGCCCTCAATCTTTTCCAGCATCAGGGTCTTTCAAATGAGTCAGTTCTTTGCATCAGGTGGCCAAAGTACTGGAGTTTCAGCTTCAACATCAGTCCTTCCAATGAACACCCAGGACTGATTTCATTTAGGATGGACTGGTTGGATCTCCTTACAGTCCAAGAGACTCTCAAGAGTCTTCTCCAACACCACAGTTCAAAAGTATCAATTCTTTGGCGCTCAGCTTTCTTTATAGTCCAACTCTCACATCCATACATGACTACTGGAAAAACCATAGCCTTGACTAGATGGATCTTTGTTGACATTCGATAGATGTTTAGTAAAAAATTAATGTCACTGGAAAAGAAATTTTAGATTTTCCTAGGAAAATATTGGATACTGGTTGTCTTGTCCAGGCCAGCCAATTACATCCACCTCCGTGAAAATGATGGTGACCATTTGAGAAATTTGGTTGGGGGCCATAGAAGTTAATCACATTTGAGAAGAAAGTCATAATCCTAATGGAAAGTTTGTAAAACAAAATATATAACTAGTAGAATGGAACCTCCTTGATAACAAGAGAGAAACCCGGAGCAGAATCTGTCATGTTAGTTCTGCCCAGGAATACACAGAGATGGGATGTGAGTTCCACAAGTCAAGCTGGGAGGTGGGCTGCTTTCCAACTACTAAAAACATTCCAGAAGGAAAGACAAATGGCCATGACTTAGAAAGCAGAAAGTTGAGTTGGTGAAGCATAAACAGGCAGTCTACGGAAATCCAAGCTGACACCTTCTAATATATTTATCTTTTCTTTCTCTGTTCCCCCTGTGCAGGCTTCAGAGTTTTGCCACATTTGCTCTCAGGGGAGGAGGATGGAGACCAGCTAAGGAACAAAAATTCCTTCTCTGTTTCCTTGAGTCTGTCCAGGGGTCTGGGATATTAGGAAGTGCCTTCAACTTCACAGCTCTTTCCAATCAAGAAATAACATTGCTCCTTATCCACTACCAAGCTCCATCTGAGAGGAAGGTTAGTGCCCCAAATGAGGACTCACCCAGCTGGCAGCTCCAGATTCCTTTTATTGACGTGACAACAGAAGGAATCTCTCCTCAAGTGTCAATTGGACCTAGTGACTTGCTTCTCATGAATAGACTATAGAAAAAGGTAATGGGTGTCACTTCCATGATTAGATTATAAAATTATGACTTCCATCTTGCTAGCAGACTCTCGGCTTGCTGGCTTCTCTCTGCAAGCTGTCAGCTGGAGAAGCTCACACAGCAAGAAACCGAGAGCGTCCTCCAGCCAACAGCCAACAAGGAACTGAGGCCCACAGTCCAACAGCCTGTGAGGAATTGTTGAATCCTGCCAACAACCACTAAATGAACTTGGAAGCACATCGTGCCAAACTGGAGCCTTGAGATGACTATAGCCTAGCCAGCCAGCAGCTTGACTGCAGCTCTTGGAGGGGCCCTGAGCCAGAGGATCCAACTAAACCAGGCCTAGACTCCACAGTAACTGTGAGATTAAAAAATATGTGGTGTTTTAAGCTGCTAAATGTAGGGGTAATTTGTTATGTGGCAACAGATAACTAATACAAGGGTAGCAAAAACATGAGATGCATGTTGCAGAGGTTCATGCTAAGGGTACCATGAGAACACACAAGTTTGGGGTCAGAGGATACTTAATAGTATACTGTTGAGTATATTGTAGAGGGGAAGAGTAGGGGACCCTACCTAATAATGCAAAGCTGGCCTTGATACTCCTACCCACTACAGCTGCCCGTTTATCTGGCAGGTGAAGCCCAAGTGTGTTAGTCTGGCAACAAGGATGGCCAGCATGTGGCCTTTGCCTACTTTTCCAGTTTTATCTCTTGCTTTCCCCCATCTGTAGCCTATCTTCGAGTCAAATTGAATTAGATGTAATTGTCCTCAGTACTTTCCCCTTTGTCCATAGTGGGCTGTCTTCCTGGAATGCCTTCCTGTACCAGGCGTTCCATGCCTCCTGGGTTCTCTGTGCAGCTCCATGCAAACCCCCATATCTGGCCCTATGGTGACCCCCTCATATCACACATTGCCCTGCCTGCAACTTCTGTTTTTCTTGCCTGGTATTCCATCTAGCTCTAAGGCTCAGGGCTTATCCTCCAAGTTACTCAGAGTCTGGAAAATCCCTCAGTCAGCAGCCAATGAAATAACCAGGGGTGGACCTTCTGGGAGGATGAACAATTATTTATTGGCTAAATTATAATTTCTATCACACTACTGAATACACATACCTGACACCTTTAAATCAGTGGCATCTTATCTTCTGGATGCCTTCCATTTTGAAGAAAGAGAAAAATTAATGACTTAGTTTGTCAAAAATTTTGCTTCCATACAAATAAACTTATTGTTCTGAGGGATTTCAAAGCAAGATCAATAATGACCAATAATGACCCTTGGAGAAAAACTTTGAATTCTATGAAAGTAGGATGACTTGGAAAAAAAAAAAAAAAATACTACTCCTCCTCAGTCAACTTGGAATCACCATCATCTTTTGTCCGCAGAAAACATCCAAAACCTAAGTTGACATCTCTATTCCTTTAGGTCATAAGTCAACACTGTAGTCAAATCTGTGGAGATTCCATACAGCAAGTGACTTTTGAGTTTTTATAAGTTGGTGAGGTATGAGGACACCATCAGTGGGCTGGGGACTCAACTATGTAAATATGCTGGGAAAACACCTTTGAGGAGGATTGGATGATTCTGTACAAAAATTCTGGAGCCTGAACATCCATACCATAGACCCTATTGAGGCTAACATAGTTACAAAGGAGAAAGCTACATAATTTCAGGCAAACAATTTTTCCACCTTGGTGACCGAGTTAAAGACACGAGGAAATAATCCATTTACTGAAAGGCAAAACTAAAACAAGAATAAACAGTGATCTTCTTATGCTAGAATTGCTAACAAATTGGATCGTATAAAAGAAACTGAAAATGTCTACCTGATGCACGAAAACAATCAGGAAACATTCAGTATTTCAGGGCCAGCACGCTGTCTCCATCAGAGGAAATCTGACTGGTGCCTTCTTAAGTACCTCTGCTTTATTTACACCCAGATATGATCTCCCTCATTCCTGTGTGTGGTACTTTAGAGTGGTGGTCCCCAACCTTTTTGGAACCAGGGACTGCTTTTGCAGAAGACAGTTTTCCACAGACCAAGGGGTGGAAGAGGGATGGTTTCTGGATGATTCGAGTGTGTTACATTCCCTGTGCACTTTATTTCTATGATTTTTACATCATTTCTATTATTATTATATCAGCTCCACCTCAGATCACCAGGCATTAGACCCCAGAGGCTGGGGATCCCTACTGTAGGACATCCCTCCCTCTTTCTTGCTGTGAACCGATCAGATGACCTAACAAGGAAATGATACATCACTGTCCAGACAGCCCTCGACAGAGCAGAAAATCCAAGGAGAATCAGTTAAGCAAACTGGCCCATGCTACTCGTGCAATGCCCCATCCTTGGTATGCCACCAAACCAAGACCAGGAATACTGGCCACAAGGGCACATCACCCAAATGCAGGGAACTGAGAGTGGATTTGTGGGCTAGATTACAAATCAGTGGAAGTAAAGGCACAACTTTAAGTTCTTGGCCTCAGGATCCTAAGTAGCTCTACAGTGTTTCCTACAATTTCCAGGTTAAGAGTCACCTAGAGAACTTGTTAAACCCATAGCTTTTTAGCTGCAGCCCCCAGAGGCTGGGGTAGACAAGCATTCCAGAAATCTGTACCCAGAACAAGTCCGTGATGAGCACTGGGGATCCCTGGGAAACAGAATCCTGATAGCTGAACAACCAGAAGATTGTTGCTAGGATTGTAACCTCCAAACCTGGTGGCCTGTTAGAAACTTTAACAATCAGGATCTGTGGCCCCTATTCTAGGCTTATTAAATCACAATCTCTGGCAGTGGGAACCAGGACTTTAATTTTTTACACTCCTATCCTGGCTGCACATTAGAATAATCTAGGGAGCATTTGAAATTACTGAGATCCAAGGCTTCGGGCAAATGAATTAAAGCAGAGCCTCTGGAAAAGGAATGGCTTGTAAAAGCTCCCTGGGTGATGCTGATAAAACCAGACCACAGCTCAGCATATGGGAATCACTGGGGTAGATGGTGTAGGATGATGCTGACGTCATCAGGTTCTCATCTTTATTAAACAAAACGGAGCAGCGAGGAGCAACTACACACTGACTTGGTGGCGCTGCAGGGCTGGTTCCTTTGTTCTGTCAGCGCCCCAGACTGCTCCCTGTGCGCTGTTTGAACTATGTATTCCGATGCTGGGAAAGAGTGAGGGCATGAGGAGAAGGGGTAACAGTTGATGAGATGGTTGGATGGCATCACTGACTCAATGGACATGAGTTTGAGCAAACTCAGGAAGACAGAGAAGGACAGGGAAGCCTGGTGTGCTGCAGTCCACAGGGTCACAAAGAGTTAGACAATACTTAGCGACTGAACAACAACAAATTTACTTTAGGCCATTCTTTAAAAAGGTTGTGAAACTCAGATCAGATTAAGAAGTTTGCCATCAGCAATGGGAGTGAGAAGGCTGGGAGCCCAGAGAGGCTGTTTGGTCTGTCTGCCAGTTAAGGATTTCCATATTGCTTCAAACAAATCCTAACCACATGATGACATTGTAGCTCAGGAGGAAAGAGTCTCTGTCCCAGCAAAGTGGGAGGGGAATTCTGTAGCCATCACGGTTACATTTTCACAAGCTCCTCAGGAGACTGGTTGGCACATGGTAGATACTCAATAAATATATGTTGAATGACAGACTGAATTTCCATCACCACAGCCAGAACCTTAAATAACCTTTCAAGATGGTTCACTGTGGATTTTTCAAAAATTGCTACCACAGTTGTCACAAAGTATGATGCCGTGAACTATTAGAACTGGAGGCAAATTTACTTTCATTTTTAACGTGGATGGACAAATTCTACATAGTTACCTAAGTAGAAGTTTATTTCCTTAAACTTCCAGAAGGATGGGGATTTCAATACTGGCATCTTCCCACTGTGGTGGACACAGTAATTGCCCCCAAAGATGACCATATCCTAATAGCTAAAACCTGTGAATATATTACCTTACGTGGTAAAGGGGCAAGTTTGATTATGATTAGTAAAGAATCTTGAGATGGGGAAATTATCCTGGATTCTCTGGATTGTCCAAAGGTAATTACAAGAGTTCGTAAAAGATGGAAGGAGGAGGCAGAAGGTAAAAGTCAGGGAGATGATTTATAAAGCTACACTGCTGACGTTGAAGATGGAGGAGGGGACCGTGAGCCAAGAAATGCAGGCAGTCTCTAGAAACTGGAGAAAGGCAAGGAAACTGATTCTCCCCTGGAGTCTCTGGAAGACTTTGTGCAGCCCTGCCGACATTCTGGGAAAAGGCAATGGCGCCCCACTCCAGTACTCTTGCCTGGAAAATCCCATGGATGGGGGAGCCTGGTGGGCTGCCGTCTATGGGGTCGTACAGAGTCGGACACGACTGAAGCGACTTAGCAGCAGCAGCAGCCGACATTCTGAGTTTAGCCTGTGCTCAGTCGCTTCAGTTGTGTCTGACTCTTTGCAGCCCCTTGGACCATAGGCCACCAGGCTCCTGTGTCCATGGGATTCTCCAGGCAAGAATACTGGAGTGGGTTGCCATTTCCTCCTCTCCAGGGGGTCTTCCCAACCCAGGGAATGAACCCGTATCTCCTACGTCTCCTGCACTGCACACAGATTCTATGTTTGCACTGTTTTAAGCAACTAAGTTTGTCATAATGTATTATAGCAGCAATAGAAAATTAACACATCACATAATTAAGAGAAAAAAGAAAATAGGGAATAGTAGTCACTAAAGTGGGCATTTCTTTGTCTTGCAACATAGCAAAGGGCTATACGGGGGTCCTCTACAAAGCAATATGGCCAAGCACACGCCATCAAAACTGTGGTATGGCTTTTAAGAGTACAATACTGAAATAAGAGTTACGGAGATACTTGCTATAAATCAGATCACAGGATTAGAAGAGAACAGTTCAACATAGTATACATATCTGCTTTCAAAAACAAAAGGAGTAATATCATCCTAAGGTCTATATGATAACTGAGTAGAATGACTGTCTAACTAAGGTCACAACCTTGGTTTATTCCAGGTAAAATTGCCAATATTATTGAGAGGCTTAAGCCACGGGTGCCTTAAGATGGCAATGATGATAACAATGTACAATAATCCCCCTTCAGAAGATGTTATGAAGTCATGTTTGAAAGGACAGACTCTCTCTCTGTCCTTCAAAGACCCTGAACTTCCTAAGACTGGAAAGTTTGTAGCCATACAAGGGGGAAAACCAAATGGGCTCCGAAAGGGGTTGAACCTATGACCTCAGCTTCACCAACATTATCTCCGCCAAACAAGCTCACCAAGAGAAAATGTGCTCAATTCAGTTTAAGGTGACCCAGCCCTGAGGCCAACTAGAAACCTGAACACTATCCCATTACCTCTGCCTGCTTTTCTTTTCCAAGCTGGAAACAGCTACCAAAGCAGCAGTCAGTTGTGTAACTGATAACTGTTTTGCAAGAAAGTGCACATGAGGATGGCCAATGCTCATGGCTGTTTGAACCACGGGCACATCACAATAGGTGGACAACCAGAATAAAGACACTTGAGGCTGACCAGCAAACAGCAACAAGGTCCTGCTATGTGTTGGCAAAATTCTCAACCACAAGAGCGAATCAGAGGCTCTCATCAGACTCCAGCAGCAGAAGCACCGTAAAAACCACTCTGTTGCATGCAAAGTGCTCTTACAAGTATCTCGTCTCTGTAACAACCTTAAAACAGACATACATTTTTATTCCCATCTCACAGATGAGAAAACCAAGTGACAAGAAAGGTTAAGGGTTTAAGGACTAGGAGTGGCAGTTCTGGGATTCAAAACCAAGCCTTTCTGACCCCAGCATCTGTGGTTTGTGTCCCCATAATACCCTACCTTTAAAACAGTAGCAGAATAAGGGAATTTTGGAGAAGGAGGCAGTAGAGAGTGCCAATGTAGCAACCCCCTTGCAAGCCAAGAGGTTTATTTACAGTCATTCATTCACTCAACATTTTTGGAGTCTTTGTTCCGTCTCTACTAGGAATTATACCTGTGCAACCTAGAAGCACTAAAACATCAAAGGATATCACATGGCAGGGCATGAAGGCAGAGTAAAGAGCAGCGAAATTCCAGAACACACTCCAACAATAAGCAGGGAGAGGGTGTCAAGCCCCCGAAGCAGCAGCAGGAGCCAGAGTGACTCAGCAGGTGGCAATGAAGAGGTGACATTTGGTGCAAAGGTGGAAGATATCCTGTGTGGAAAAACACCACAACCTCAACATGCAATAGGGTCTGGGAACAGGGCCAGGGACCCAACCTGTTGGATCCATACACATACCTGTATGGTGCATGTATTGTAGAAAGGACTGATCATCTATAGCCTATTCACCTATTCAGATGATAGGCTCCGGTGGGGGTGGGTCGGGGGGCAGTGTTGATGATGAGGGATGGCCCAGGGGCCACTTCAACACCTGTAGATCTTCAGTAACTTTGAAAATGCCCTTTCCAACCTGGATCCTAAGGGCTTGCCCCTACCTTGAGGCGGATGCTCTTGTTCCCATATATAACCCAACCACTGTTTATCATGTACAGGCAGAAATCTGAGGGTAGAAGCAGAAACCTGAGGGTAAATTTTCAGTTCTCCATGTCCAATAGTGCATTCCTTGGAAATACGATGCCCTGCCACATATCCTAGTTTGCCAAAAACAACTCACTTTACTCACATTGTCCTGGGATAATTCTCTAATGTTCCACTTTGGATGGCAAGTGGTCACCTAACCCAGAAAACAATTTCTGGGGATATTAACAGCTCTACTGTCCTTCTGTGAACCTGCAGCATCCCAACTTTAGGTTGTAAGCCTTGAATGAAATATAGTGTAAAATTATGTTGATCAAGGAACTTTAAAGCAAAACATCTGTTACTGTCTTCTGCAACTCCTGTTGTTACATACAACATAAGAAATAGTGTTCAAGTTAAATCAGTTTGGTGGTTGTTGGCAGAATATATGGCTTCCCAGAGATTTACTAGAGGAGTGAGTGATGAATTTCCAAGAGGGTCAGATACTGGGCAGTTTTCCCAAACTCGCTTTAACACAAAACCTTTTTTCATAAAATGTCAAAAGAGGTCAATGTTTTACAAAATACTCCCACATTTTCACTCAACAAATATAGGTACCTAGTTTGTCCAGGAATTGTTCTAGGTCCTGGATCCAGCAGTGTAACAACACAAAGCCTTTGTCTTCATCAGGCTTTCATTTCAGTTGGGGTGGGGGGGCACGGAGGGGTGGATAGGAAATAAACTTGTAAACAGGCATACATTATAATGTGGAAAACAATGATCTATTCCCCCAGTGATGGATATTCAAAATAAAGACCACAACAGTCATCAATTCTGAGGAATATTCACGAAGCAACCTGTCTTCAGACAAAGATCCACATCTGTCAAAAGCCATGAATTGATGGGCACCTATTTTCTGAGTAGAAGTCTCCCATACAAGTCTCCCCCTTTGAACTGAGTGTACTTCCTTTGTCATTAATATATATGTGCCTCTGGGGGGCGTCCATCTGCCTTTGGCTTTTGTTCGTGGACTATATTCATAACATGTGCTTTTAATACTCTTTCGTGTCCTATCTAGGCTGAGGTATTATTTAAAATAGCATCTCTTTCCAAAGAAACGTGTATAGTTGCCTAGCACTCAGGGGATAAATTAGAACAAATGGAGAGTTACTACACTCCATGCCATACATCCCATCCCCTAGACCTGGGACACAGGACAAGGAGGTGCTTTAAAACACCCGCACACACACACACACACACACACACACAAACCTCCTACCCTTTGATTCTGTGCAGAACAGAGACTCATATTTAAATGAATAAGCTAAGTTAAAACTTTCTCTCCTGGAACAAAGCAAAAGGAAAGCCTCTTTATGTTGCAGGGGCTATAGATGCCAGGGGCTGAGCCTGTCCCAAAGCTTCCCTCCGCTGCTCAAAAACTAAGCCAGCTTGCTGCATTTAGCACTTCTCCCCAGACCACCCACCCAGACACGGATACACAAACCACATGTGTGAGGAATGCTGTTCAGCTAGGAAATCGGTATCAGTATTTCAGCCTTATTACTTGCACAGACGGCCCTTTTAGTGCGACTCATTTGTTTTATCTTTTCAATAGCTTTGATTATTTTCTTTTAATGGCCTGGATTTATCCTTTTCTACCCTTTTGAAACTTCAGAGCTCTGCAGTGGGGGCCACATGTGCTGGGAGACGTGTTACCAGGCAGAAGGAGCAAATTGCTTTGCCTTCACGCACCACCATCTCCCTGTTCCCTGTGGCCACCTCTTCCGTGCACATGATCCCAACGCCCTGAGTTATTATCAGCGTGGACTCGGGAGCCTTCTCATTCCAGCAGTAGATTATTTTTGTACGGCTATAGGGCCCAGTTATAATTAATGGAGTGTTTTCTCGTTTGTGCCTTGTATGTCTCTCCCTAGCGCTTGGGAACCACACTGGTTACCCTTCTCTAATTAAGGGGAAATTAAGACCAAGAGGCTGCGCCGACAGCCCAGGGCAAGTTAACAACCTCTGGAAAAGACTGGAAATGCCTCCAAGAGGAAGAGGCCACATAAACAGGAAGGTGTGGATACTATTACCGGGTGGAGAAAGCAGAAGCATTGAAATGTGCTCAGGCTTTTCTAGTTGGGTGGTATTCTGAGCAAGGGAACCCATAAAATACCCTTAGTTACTCCACTAATCAGAACAAATGAGTCCATTCGTTTTGGACACCGTATCCCCAAATTGCCAAGCAGAGAGTTCTGGGCATCAGGTCTCGCTTCAGCTGCCATCTCTCTCTCCAGGACTCCCTGGGTATCCAAGTGGGAGTGCGATTCTGCATATGGCATGGGGTGGTGGAGGGGGAGAGTGGGGAGGTTTGGGGGGAGACTGAGGTTCAGTGCACTTCCCATGTGAGAGCACTTGGGAGACGACATCCTGTCTTCAGCAAGCCCAGGATGCTTACTCTGACTTTCTCCATGTTGGAGAAAATGCAAAGCCATTATTTTAAAATAAACAAATGAATATCTAGGCTGAAACAAGGGGAAAAGATAGTCCACTTCCAGCATGGTCATTAGAAAGCTTAGCTGTCAGATGAGCCCATCTGGGACTGAGGCTTCCACACCTAAAACCAGTTGCTAGTTGATAAGATACAAAGCAGTCCACTATCGTCCCCTCAAGGGCTTGTCACCTGAAGATAAGGTTTCTCAAATCTGACCTCTCTCTACTTTTAAGCAGCATTACATAGAGCATTACATCCAATCCCTTGGTTCCTTGCGAAACCAAAAGTATTCTCTCCTCTCTGTTGATATAGTCTTTCTCCTTCCTGTCTAAATAAGGTAGCATTTCTTGCCACTAGAGTAAATGCAAGACCTTTGTTAAGTTTGTAAACAGAACCTCCCAGAGAAAAAAGGGGAAAAAGAAAAAAATACCATGCACAAGTAACCTGGTTTATTCCAAGAATGTACCCTACCATTTCTTGCCCAATCTTTGCAAAGCTTAAAAAATGTACTGGTTTTAGGACACAGAATATGGTGCTAGACCCTGGGGACTCAGAGATGAATGGAGCAAAACTGTGTCCCCAGCCGTTTCTCCTCTCACCATTCCTTAAGACCAGCATCACTTCTTGAGAAAGGCTGGGGGCTCATTTTTCTTGTATGCAAAGGGAAACCAAATCTTGGTCAAATGACTCTTAATCAGGAAGACTGTACGCTGAAAAGAAAATGGAGCCACAACAAATTTGATATGAATTTAAGTAAAACACCTATTTCTGTCCATCTGTACTTACATTTCAACATGGGTTTTAGAGACGGGAAATACATCTTAACGAATGCCTTGTAGTTCACATAGTAGCATCTACACACCATACACAGTGTATCTTTCAACATTACTACACATACACACTCCATTCAAAAAAGATACTGACAGATTTATAAAACGTACTGGCCTTGCACTGTTAATCTCAAGAATACAATTACTTAATTTATTTTTGCACTGCATGGTAGCTGTAGCCACCGTTAGGGATCTGTCAGCATTTCCATCATAACTCTACTTTCAGAATACCGGAGTTCAAGTGCCAAAATACATATTTACAGTTTACAGACAGTGGTGGCTTTGTCTTCCTTTGACTTCTTCAATGCATCTTTACAAGGGATATTCAAGGATGGCAGTGCCTACATAATAAAAAAGTATCATAGAAAACAAGAGGTCAAAAGATGTAGACTTCCAGTCCAAGACTCGACTAAACCATGGGAATCGACTCCTCAACATTCATTGCAGTTGTAGTAGTCTGTACATTATACTCATAGCTTTAGAGCAACAGTCCAAAGCAAGATTTTAAGGTATGTGTACGTATGGAGTACACAGCATTAGTACACAAAAGTGCTAAGGGTGGAAAGTAACAAGCATACAGCGAACTACTCCAGAGCAGATCACCTCCACAGTGAGAAAAATGAACACACACCATCCAATAGCGACACGGGCCATTTCCAACACGAAACATCCAACTCCGTTACCTAGGGACACCTAAAACATTTTAAGAATAAAGTCTCTCTCAAATACAAGTATGTCAACTTATTCACACGTGTGGGGCTCTAAATAGTATGTGGGATGGTATGCAAGCTGAAACTTTTTTTTTAAAAGAGTAGCTGGGTCTGTAAAAGTTACCAGCAGAAACATTTTTGGTAGAAGACGTGTTTAGTGGAAGAAAACCAATTTTATTGGTTCTTCCCACAAAACAGGTGGGTAATTATTCAGATTACAGCAATTTGCTTTGCAATTTAAAAATGTTTGGGACGCTCTCCTAGGAATTTTTTCTCCTAGAGATTTTGTCTCTTGATCTTAAGTTTTTATGTCCTCCCCTACTTTGACACAATATGCAAGCATATATAGACATATCTTTTTGTCTACATAAAGACAGGTGGATTACAGTGAAGAAACAAAATAGCTGCACGCATTTTTGTTGCTAACATGCCTGCTATAAACTAAGTATATCTTTTTCTAAATATCCAGCTGCAAAACCAGAGGCAAATGCTAATTGATAAGGGGAGGGGAGGAAGTACTGTACATAAATTGTTTTTTCCTTTGAATTGCTGAGGGAAAATTTAAAGTTTATTATACTCTGGTTGGCTTAAACTATATTCACACTCACCCAATTAATTTTATTGGAAACATCTATCATATATATATATATACATACACACACACACACACACACACAAAAGAAATTAAACCCTGCCATTTTCCCTTCATGCTTAAAAAAAACTGAAGCCACTGTTAAAACACACATGTCAAAAATATCTTAATAGGTTTCAAAGGTGAGTGTACATAAGTGTGGCAGAACTCAGTGGGTTTCTAAGTATAACTATTAGAATTTAATTGAAAGGGGGTTTATCATTTCTGCATTTAAAAATCAGATGAGAGCAAAGAGTTCAACTTCTTAAAAAAAATTAATAATATGACTCGTATTCTATTGGAATTTCATGGAAAACTCATTTTTCTGTCTCAGTAAAGGGTTAAATTTTCCTGAATTTTATCCATTCCAGACAATATTCTAAGACATTTGCTTTATTACCTAAATTTTAGGCCTAAAGTTTATCACTGTAATAGCTTCCCTTCTTACTATCCTTTTTGTCTGCTTACTTCTTACATTAACCAGTTTCTTGGTCAGTAACCTAGGGAACAAAAACATCTTTACATTGCCAAATCACAGTTTTGGTCACACAATTTAAACACAAAAATAAAAATGGCCCATACTACATATATACATTTCTAGTTAAACTGCACAGATATTTTAGTTAAGGTACATACATTTCTGGCTTAATTAGAGTGTGTGAATTAACATTTAGAAAAATTTCAAGAGTTTTAAATGTCGCAAACAATTCCATATAAGCATTGTCCGCCCCTTTCACCTGTAAAGTTAAAAAAAAAAAACAAAAAACACACAACTAAAACCATGCAATTCATCAGTCACCTGATGTTCAAAATGACTCAAAGTTCCTCTGTAATTAAACAGTGAGAAGTGGACTACGAAACAAATGCTTCAAGGATGGTCCTGCCAATCGTAAGAGTCATAACATTATTGAAAAAGTACATTTGTCCTCAGAGAGGATGCTTTTGAGAAGTAATTTACAAGGAGCATGGCTGTATTATAATTTTTTTTTAAGGAAAAAGTGTCTTTGGATAGAAAAAAAACAATGTAAAAAAAAAAAATCCCCTTTTTAAAATGCAGAAATAACTCCATTATCAATCTGCATTTACATTCCTGCCCAAAAGAATGGGTCTGGAAAGACCATTTTCTGTACAGACCCTAGTTAATCTCTGTATGAAAAGACAGCATCTGGCGTGGGAATCAACAAGGGAGATACTGGTCTATTAGCACACATAGAGACTTTCTTAAGGCTGATCCAGTGAACGAACCTTTGGATCCAGAAGTATTTCTTCGTTTTCTTTTCTTTTCAGTTGAATTCCTAGTACAAAACCTTGGTGCTGAGCTGCTCGTATTTTGCATGTCTCCACTTTTGGAGAAGATGGAATAATGACACCAAAAGTACTTTGGGTTTTTTTTTTTTCTTTTAAAAATAATTTGCTTTCTTTTGCATGCCACAGGACAGATTTCTAGTTTCAAAACAGGGTACATCAAGAACAAAAATATCCCCCCTCCCCAACCATCTTTATTGTCAACCGTCTTTATTGTCACCAATACAAGAAATCCTTCTGGAAACATAAGCAAGTGACTAAATAGGTATCGAACCACTGAATCTACAAGTTAATACATAATCTGTTATGGCAGAATAATCAAGAGTTTTCCCCCAAAGAAAGATTTTAATTTTTCAAATATAAAAGAGGCTAAGAGGATCATATGAGAACAAACAAAGATCTCTTACTCCAGGTTTGGTGGTAAAGATGGGTAACACACTGGCAGCTGAAGAAAGCTGAACCTCTTACTAATAAATAGACCCAAATTAAGAATTTCTACAACATTTCTTTAGAAAACAGAATCAGAATTCCTTCTTTTTTTTTTTTTAAATGATGATCCTGTGGAATGCATTCACTTCCATATTTATCTAATATCATAACAGTGAAACAGACACAAGGATGTTGATGACAGCTCAACAATGTAGGATGCAGGACGTTTACAGGTACACGTTTGTTTAAAAGTCCTACAGGTTTATTGACTAAGGCTAGACAGCAATTCATATGATCCTATTTGGTGCATTTACTACCATGGTCCAAGATCATTCATTATATGGATACAGCCAAGGACTGTAACTTTCAGGAAAAAAAGACCACAAAGAAGAAAATCAGGGTGGCTATTTGGTCCCCCCAGTTGATCATTTGTGTCCTGGAACTGGAAAAAAAGGTGGAAAATACAGACTGCAACGAGTTAAGGGACTTGGAAAAAGTTGCTGGAGAGTGGCACGGTATACGGAGTAAGGTCACTGGGCTTGGGATGGCAAGGGCGCTGCATTGAAAGAGCATCCACGGGACCGAGAGATTAGAATGTCTTGTGGTGTCATCCCCTCAACGACTCTATAGTATGCGATTAATAAATAGATCAGTTATGTAATAAGGCAGTGTGTTGAATATGCATTCGTCCTGTGGAATGAACCACCACAGAGAGAGAGACACGTGATACCATACACATTCTTTAAGTTTTCTCGTGTTGTGTTTGATCTCTTTGTTTTCAAGGCTATCCAGGCTAACTCTTCCCGGGGATTTCCTTGGAGAGAAGAGTGGTCCACTGAGGCTGGTTTGCTGAACCTCTCCTTTATCAAGAGATGATGACTGGCTTTAAAGAAAAATAAAGCTGAAGGTTGTTTGCTTTTTATTTTTTTCCCTTTTGGTTGCATCATTCTGAGTGTTTTCATATAAACAAACAAGGAAAAAAAAATCACAACCAAAAAAAAAAAAAACAATAGTCTTTGATGTATCCAGTTGTTGTATCCTCAAGATGTTCCAGATGTTTCCAGGTAACTCTGTAGTTTACGAACTGTGGTTTTGTCCAGCGAGCAAAGGTCAAAATCAAATGTTGTGTTTGTGATATGAAAGTGTCCAGTTTCTTCTATAAGGTTCACAATCTAGAGGAGTGAAGAAGAGAAAGTTTAGGCAATAAGCAATAGGCGTCAAAATGCAAAAAGAGAGGGAGAGAGTAAAATATGGAACCCAAGGGGTTAAGAGACTCATTTATAGAAAGAAGGTCCCATATTATTGATGGCACCAAACTACCTCTTAGCCAATTTGGTAGGTCAAAGGAATATTAACCCTTTGAACTTCTCAATGAGAGCAGATTACCTGTTCTCATCATTCATATTCTTTAAACTGATTCCTAACTTTTAAGTCATCAACAGACTATTTTACTATAGGGGTGGGAGTGAGAATGGATAGTTAATGGGAGATACAATTTCAAGACCCTTTTAAAAATTACTGACCCAAAGGACAGTGGCTGTACTTAACAGATGAAAGGAAATTCCAGCCTAGGAATAACAAAACTCCTTATAAAAATATGTACATGCAGAACACATACCAATATAATGATCATTTTTCTTTCAGATTACCTTATTGTTGAAAGTTTAGAAAATGCAATAAACCCACCAAAAAAAAAAGGAAACCATTTCCATCTCCACCTCCCTAAAGATATGGGTAGTGACTATAGAGGGGCTCAAGGAAGACTTCTGGGGTGCTGGGACTGTTTCATTGCTTGATTTGGGTACTGGTGACAAAAGATGCATTCACTTTGTTAAAATTGATCTAGCTGCACATTTTGTTATGCTTCCACAAAAAATAAATAAAAATCTATATTTATTCCAACAGTCATGTTCAGTGGATGGCCTTGAGCGTTTGGAGGTAATAAGTATTATCTACAGAAAGAAAAGATGCCTTGTCTCCCCATTTGGAATAGCTATACCTCATTCCTTGAATTGGCTCCAACTTCCAGAAATATGATCAACAGAAGTGGTGACAGAGTTACTGTTGGTTTTGCCCAGTTTTCAGGAGGACACTTTCTAAGGTTTCAACATTAACAATGATGTTGGTTATGATTCGAAAGAATTTTTTATCTTGTTATGTGTCTTTCTATTCCTATTTTACAAATAATTTTATCAGAAATAGATACTGTGCCTGGCAGTGTGGGTTTTAGGTATGTTTGTTGTGAGTAAATTGGAATGGAGGGAGGTTAATTTCAGCAAGCTTTGTGAAGGAAAGAGGAAAATCACCATCAAGATGAAAGAAAAACTATTTGTGCAGAGAAACCAACTGGCAATCCATTTGGCTTATTTGTAGTTGTCTGTTATCCTCTATCACTTGCTTCTGTTCTTTCTCAATCATCCTAAGAGGAGTAATTTTAATTATTCAGTCTATTATTTATTCAATGAAGTTTTAGATTACCTAGTCTGGAGTTGAAAACAGCAGAATGGAAACTTTTGACCTTTTCTTCTTACAATTAGTTTTCTTCAAAAAACAGTAAATTTGCGAACTGTTTCCTATGGGTCAGTGGCTCTCAATAGAAAATGTGCTCCCCATTCCTGACATATTTGACTGCCACAGAAACATAAAAGGCACAGTGAACCTCATTCCAATTAATTGCACAACTCCAGACTGAGCTGTTATTGCCGTATTCAACTTCTGAAACTATTTTTTTTACAGATGTAACTGTGGGTTTAATAACAAAACCAGTTACTCCCCTTGCAAAATCATGACAGTCACAGCAGACTGCCTACCTCCTATTCATGTGTCCCTTCTTCTTTCCTAGCAGAAGCTTGACTTTCTGGAAGTGGCAATACACTGGCTTCCCAGACCCACTTGCAGCACTAGGCAGACACTGCTATTCAGTTTGTCAAAAGTCACTGGGCTTTTAGGAAAAGTTTCAGAAGGGTGTGGACTATGGGCAGGTAGCTTTTGCCCTCTGCTCCCTTCCTGTCTGGAAAGAAGATGCAACTCGGGAAGTGCAGCATCTGTCTTCCCCTCATGTGGATGAATCAACGAAATGAAAGATGGCAGAGCAGAGTGGCAATGAGTCTATGTCCTCGGTTCCATCTTTTAAGCCACCACACCAACCATGAATCACTTACCTCCAGACCTATTATTATATGGGGTGGCAGGGAGGCAGGATGCAGGGGTAGAGAGGGAGCCTTACTTGCTTAAACCACTAGACTCAGGGTTCAATTACATGGATCAGGAGATTATCTGAAGGCACGTTTCTGATTATGGTTAAAGTATGACATTCATGTAAGCATTTATCAAGCTAGACCTTATTAACACTAAAGATCTAAAATGAACTCTCGTTGGCTTTATTAGTTAATAGTTACAGGATAAGTCACCCCCATACATCTATATGCGTAGAGAAACATGCACACACAGCTATGTCCACAAATATAAGCCTTTCAAGGCAATCCAATACTTACTATATATTTAACATTAATTGAATCAAGAGTACTTTCCAGAGTAAATTATCTTTTTGCTACATCGATTAGAAATACTAAAGACGAACTGAAAATGTGTAAACTTCAGTACAGCAACAAACAGCCCCTTCAGAGAGCTCTTTTAGGATGGAAACAAATAGCCTTTCAATTTATGCAATAGAAGCAAATGACAATTATCCCAGAGTGTGGCTCCTCTTCTCAACGAGCTGGCCAGCAGGTAAATGCCCAAGCATTCAGAACAGAGAATCCTGAATTTGGCATATTTAATCCTGACTCTTTTCATACTGTTCATGGGATCCTCAAGGCAAGAATAATGAAGTGGTTTGCCATTCCCTTCTCCAGATTATGGCATCCGGTCCCATCACTTCATGGGAAATAGATGGGGAAACAATGGAAACAGTGACAGACTTTATTTTGGGGGGCTCCAAAATCACGGCAGATGGTGACTGCAGCCATGAAATTAAAAGACACTTGCTCCTTGGAAGAAAAACTATGACCAACCTCGACAGCATATTAAAAAGCAGAGACATTACTTTGCCAACAAAGGTCCATTTAGACAAAGCTATGGTTTTTCCAGTGGTCATGTATGGTTGTGAGAATTGGACTATGAAGAAAGCTGAGTGCCAAAGAATTAATGCTTTTGAACTGTGGTGTTGAAGAAGACTCTTGAGAGTCCCTTGGACTGCAAGGAGATCCAACCAGTCAATCCTAAAGAGATCAGTCCTCAATATTCTTTGGAAGGACTGATGCTGAGGCTGAAGTTCCAGTACTCTGGCCACCTGATGTGAAGAACTGACTCATTGGAAAAGACCCTGATGCTGGGAAAGACTAAAGGCAGGAGGAGAAGGGCACGACAGGGATGGTTGGATGGCATCATCGATTCGATGGACATGAATTTGAGCAAGCTCCAGGAGTTGGTGATGGACAGGAAAACCTGGCAGTTGCAAAGAGTCGGACATGACTGAGCAACTGAACTGAACTGATCCCGACTCTGCTCTTTGAATGGCATTGGACAGAACATCAGAACCTCTGAGCCTCAATTTTCTCAACTGTAAAATGGGGACAATGCCACCCATTCTACCTATCATGCAATGTTGTTTAGAGGATCAAATAATATACAGAACATGAAGCTTCTTTATAAGCTGAAAATTGCTACACAGATGAGGGCAACATGATTATGACTACCATGTAAACATAAACTTATCCTTAATTATCCAGGAGGTAACTATACAACACATGAGTTTTCACACCCAGTGCTTTTTCCTCTGCCCCTCATTGACTGTTGGCCATTTCATCAGCACTAAAACAAATGAAGCAGGGAAAATGCCAGAAGCTGAAAGTCAGAAAAGATCTCCTTGAAATTAAAAAAAAAAAAAAAAGTATAATAAAAGTTTGCAGGAGAGAGGAAAGAAAACAGGGAGAATAGCAGCTGAAGGAAAGTAGTTGAAACAACAAGGGATTTCCCTGGAGGGCCAGTGATTAGGGTTTTGCCTTCCACTGCAAGCAGTGTGGGTTCAATCCCTGGTCAAGGAGCTAAGATCCCACATGACTCACGGCCAAGAAATCAAAACATTAAACAGAAGCAATATTGTAGTAAATCCAATAAAGGTGTTAAAACGGTCCACAGCAAAAACAAAAAAATCTTTTTTAAATGACAAACTAAAACCACAATGTGGGGGTAAAGAAGTACAGTCCTACATTTTCCCTTGAAAATGACAGGTAACTCACCATTGTAAGAAAATAAAATTCTGTGACTCAATCTAGTTGCTTACTAATTACTAAATAATAAATAGAAGAAAGAATAATAAAAATACCTTCTAGAAAAGGCCACTTGGTTTTAAAGCAAATAAACACATTTACTCACTAGGATATTCAACCCCCTCACCTCATGGGCACTGTACTATCTTGTAGGTTCCGGGGCTTCGATTACAGCTCTCCTGCCTCCTCCACAAACTTCACACCCCACTCTGCCTGCAGCCACACACACACAAAGAAACAAAGGGAATCTGATCACTCGCACTAAATGAACCCTGCATTTTTACGGGAGCTGGTAAGAATGCATCAAGGTGGAGGAAAAGACGGCCTTCGAGCAGTAGGAGTGCCAACAGATGGGGCGTTCAGGACTATTTGCCAATGGGAACAGCATTAATGATTTGAATTATTAGAGCATGAATCTACACCCTCAATTAAGTAAAGACTTCATAAAGAAAAATAAATGTGGGTTCCTTTCCAGGAATCCTGATAGTTAGAACATCAGAAACAGAGCATTAACATGCTTTATGGTAATGACACAAGCCCCACAGCCTACAGACACCACCCCGCTGGTCCCTGAAGGACGCCCTGCTGCCGTGCCATAGGATTCCCCGACCTGCAAATGCACATGCTGCCACCCTGGTGTCGTTACCTTGCATCAGACTGCAATGATGAATCTAACTCCAAAATAATAGTAACAGTAAAAGGCAGACTGACTGCAGAGGGGGAAAGCAGCCAAGGGCACGTGGTATGTTATAGGTAGTGAAGGAGGAAGAGCATGGAAATTGCTGAGCCCATTCTTCAGATGATGATGGTTGTGCAAATATTTGTGATGGATTATTTCCTGCCACATCAGCTTTGGAGGGGGTACTATGCAGGGTTTTTTTTGTTTTCTTTTTAAGGGGTAAGATCCACTTGTTTAAGTCTACGGCTTCTTCCCCCAACCCTGGTTATAAAAGTCATAAAAAATTATAAAAAGGCAATAAATTATTTGTAGTCTGATTTTACACATATTTGCATATACACACACACACACACACACACACACACACACACACACATATGTATGTATATAGGCTTCCCTGATGGCTCAGCAGTAAAGAATCTGCCTGCAAAGCAGGAGACAAGAGTTTGATCCCTGGGTTAGGAAGATCCCCTGGAGAAGAGAATGGTAACCCACTCTAGTATTCTTGCCTGGAGAATCCCATGGACAGAGAAGCCTGGCAGTCTACAGTCCAGAAAGTTGCAAAAAGTCAGACACAACTGAGCGACTGAACACACACACATACATATATATATATATTTTTAAAGGATTCTTTTCACCCAAACAGCCTCTTCACTGAGTGAGAAGTCATGAACAAGTTTTGCTTCCGTCTGGAGGGAAGTCAGGGCTGGGGTGAGCTAGGTCTTCCTGCAGAATGGCCCCTGCTGTGCGGACAGGGAAGCCCCGTCTACGGCTGTGACAACATTACTGGGGTTAGGAAGTGGGCCATCAGGCTCCAGTCTTCAAGGAATTCTAAAATACAACAGGAGATTCTCCAGGGTGGAGAAGATCACTTTCGGCAAAACACTTCTCAGGGAGAGTTCTCCACATTGTTATAACACTCTGCCATACCATTTATTCCCTATCTCCCTAAAGAAAATTCTGAGTATAATAGCTGTTACCTAAACTGCTGAACCAGCCTCTAAGGAAGCCCTGGTTTTCCTCAGAGGTTATTTTTTTTCTCCTGAGGAGGATGCAAGCCCAGACTCAGAGCTGGAACTGCAAGAGAGTTTAGAAGTCTTCAATCTCCCTTTCCAAATAAATGTTAGACATGTGGTTTAAAGAAGAATGAAATTATTAGTCAGTCCAAGGTACTGACATCTCTGGTTTTGACTGTGTCCACTGTACTACATTGTACCTGATGGAAAAGGGCCTTAAGAACACAGCCTCTCTTGATCCAATGCTTTCTGTTCATTAACCTAGATGCCGGGTGCCAGCACTGCATGATCCCAGAATAAAAAAGAGATAAACCATTTTTTGTGAGCCAAATAAAAATGTCAGGCCAGATTTTCTGATAGGATCCCTTTCATAGGAAAAGAACTGGGATAGGCTCCCGGGCTCACTAGAAATCCTGTCTCAGGTGCTATGGTCTGCATGGCAGAGGAGACAGACTCGGTGGAACGCAGTCCACAGGATGCGCAGCGCTCAAGGTGGGGAATAACGTCAGTGCTCAACAGTGCTATGCTTTACAATAGGAATTAATTAAGCAGTAAACCATGACAGGACATGCATCATGGTATCATAATCACAAGCCTCAGCTGCATTACAAGGCACAAGGCCAAAGACTGAGAGCTTTCAACCAGCCTGGGAATGCAATTAGGTTGAAACGCTGTGGGCCCTGGAGTGCCTTTATGCCAGGTTAAAAATTCATAGATTATCACTCTCTCCCTCTAGAATGCTAAAATAATCCACTTCCATGAAACTCTCCTGTTAAGCCACCTTCCCTCATAACGCTTTCAAAGGTCAAAATAAAGGGCAATGTGAAATTGGGAATGCCAATGACACCCCATGGTAAGACCCTGCCCAATGGCACAGTATCCTCGATTCACTGGCTGGCTTTCTGTGAGAAGGGGGTCCCAGCGCTGCCCAAACATCTATCTTGCTCTCCTGTGAGACACTATTTAGGTCCAATTTGTTCAATAATAGCTTTATTAGACAGCTTTTCCACAGTGGTTCAGAGCTGGTGCTCAGGAAAAAAATGGGAAAATCAGCTAAATAGATTTACCATCACCATTCAGGCAATGGGCCCCAAATAATTGCCAAGTGGCAGGCTAACTGACTAATTTTCAGTTGTACAGAAAAAAATTGAAGAAAAATACTCTCGATATACTAGGATATGTCTTAGAGCAAGCCGCTCAGATCCTGCTCCCTGACCTATTGCACACTTAGATAGACATGCAAGAAATGCAACTTATCCTCAATTAAGAATTATAGGTCTGTAGTCTTCTGTTCAAGTCTGAAACTCTAGAATTTTAAACCTTATCAAACCAATCAGGGAACTTGCAAAGTTTGAGAGTATGTATTTATAGATTTAACCAAAAATGTACACAGAATATAAATGTGACCATCAGCCATTAAATATTAAACACACACACACATATACACACAGCTGGGGTAGATTAACTTCTAACATCAAGTCATTTGAAAGCAGTCTTTAAAAAAAATTCAAGCAGCAAAATAATCTACAAATCTACCCTGGAATTTAGAACACAACCTTCACTTTGAGTATTAAAGAAAAATTATTTTATCTTTAATTTTTGATGCAATGGGAACACATACTATAACCATATGAAAACTAAAAACCACCCTCCTTCTCAAAACATCAAATTGTACTAATAGAAATGTCCCCACTCAAAAGTATTCCACAGTTGAGTTCATAATAATAGAATGTATGTTAAACAAGATAAGACAAAAGAGGAAAATATTTATTTTCCTTAGAATAGCATTGGCAAAGGTTACTAAATTGAATCACAAATGTTTACAGCACTTGACTGCAGTTCTTATCACTGTTTTCCCATGAAACCAGAAGCCTGGCCCCAAAGGTTTCTGCATTCCTCCCATCCCTCCGTCAGCTCACATGACAGCATCAGATGGCTTGAGATCAGTATGTTGCAGCATCGTCACTTCCCCAAGTGCCCCGTTTCCATTGTCTGTGGCACCAAGGAAGCCCCAAAGCAGACTTCCAGGTAGCCTTGGAAATAAGCCCCTCCCCAAATACTCTGCAGGTGGCACTGGCCCAGAGAGCGTGCGGCCAGTGTGCCTCCAGGTGCTGTCACACCAGCGCAGGACAAACCAGACCTCAAGGCTTCTGGAAAGGCTGGTGTTCAGAAGCCCTCCTCACCTGCTGCAGAATGTGTCTTTCCCTCAACGTCATCAGCCTTCTGTGAAGCTCTACCAGTTCATCGAGGTATGCCTGAAAGAGAATGGTATGCCCCCAGTGACAAGCATTTAGGAAGCAGTTCAAAACAAAAGGATAAACAAGTAAGAACATACCAGAGGTGGTTAGAGGTCGCACATTCTACCTTCTACCCTAAGCTGTGTGGATGCACTGCCCAAGGCCTTTGCAGACCAACTCTCCTTTGGCCAACTAGTACTTTCTCAAGGCAGCTTTTTTTACAAAATAGGGCTATTTGTGAACTTATTTGCTCCCAAGGGAACAGGATTAACCCTCTCCCAACCATACCTCTACAGAGAGAAAAGGAATTCAATGAAAAAATGTGAGCTTAAGCATATTATCACAGTACATATTCTTTTTTTCAATTATTCTTCCATCTTAGGCTTTTTTCTCTTAGTTATAATGTTTCCAAGTTTGAACATGGAAGTATCAATGCACATCACTAATTATGTAATTAGGGCAAATTGGAAGGGGAAAAAAAACAACCTCTCCTGGTCATACCTAACATGGCCAGTGAACAGCAAGTAACAGGACAGAAGAAGGTCTTATGAAAAATAGAGGTCACTATCCAACTCAGCATCTGGCTTGTCGAGTTCCCCTGAAAAGGCAGAGCCCCTTCATGTGCTCAGACTCAGGTCTTTGTTAGCATAAATGCCTGGGTATTCTTTGTGCCATTTGCAATGAAAGCAAATAAAGGTTTGTGAAGCATTATCCAGGCCTACCCCGATCCTGCAAAGCATGTGAGGACCCTGCTTACAACAGGAGACAAACCCCCAACAACCCTTGAAGTCAGATTTTGGATGCGTGACTGCACACGGGATCAGATGTCCTGCTCACTTCAGTCCGAGATTCCTGAACCCTCCACCTCCACCACAGCTCTCTCACCTCCTAATTCCATGTGCCCAAAATCCCTTGGCAAGCATGGATAGCAAAAGGCCAAGTTTATCTTGTTCACTGGAGATGTAAACAAGACTTGGAAAATAAACTACAAAGCACTGGAAAGAAGCGCCTGTCATTTGGGAACTTCAGGCCCTTCTGATGAAGAAAACGAAATGAGAACCAGCAAGAATGATCAAGGGAAACACAAAGAAACAGAAGAGTGTCAGTGCAACGTTACTCACGGTAACAGACTAGAAACCTACCTTGTCACATTCGCCATTCTTTATTTGCTTATCTGATTTGCTTTGCTTTATTGGACTTTTCACTTCAAGAATCTAGGGATCAAAGAGCAAACAGTTAAGTTTGATTGCTAGCACTGCTTGGCTAACCTGCCACATAAACAAAAGGCGCTATGAATGAAATGCATAATAACATCACTTTCCAAAGAGCATTTTTCCTCCTCACATTTTAGTTCTTCTCCTCTAATCTGACTTTCTCTCAGAAAATAAACTACTTATATCCGAAATGCTGAGTCAGGGCAATAGAACTTTAAAAAAAAAGTGACGATAAGGAAATTGATCTATGCTTCCAAGGCTGCTTCTCTTTAGTGACAACACTCTCCCACATATGCACAGCAGCTGAGCTGTAGTAGATTACAGTCCCCTCTGGCAAGAAATTTTTCTTATTCATCCTGTTGTTTCAACATGACTACCCGTGTTCAGTGCAGTAAGGATAAGATAAACACTCAAATAACCCTTTCTAGTACCTGCCTCTCAGATTCTAAAAAGTACTCCTGTCTACTAAATTGAGGAAGGTTTGGAAGTGAAGGTGGCTGCCACGCTGGCTGCTCCCAACTTGGAATCCTCCTACTCAAGAAATCAGAGAGCCAGGACCATTTTCTGTATTCTAAGAAATAATGTGTTTACCCAGGATAAAATCCCCAGTGCCTTTCCTTTGATCTGAACCAATTATAGCTCAGGTTATGAACAGCAGTTTTGCATACTGTTCAGACGGTGGGGAGTTACATTTCTAATTAATAAAAAGGAGAATACATTATTATTTAATAAACACAGTTGATTAATTAGAATTTTCAAAATTGAGAATTATGCTTTAAATGGTGAAAACCACTGAAATTATTGATGAGTGTTTACAGACATATAAAAACATAAAGGCAAAGGTAATTTGTCTTTTTCATTATATTCTCATTATCAAGTGAGTTACAATCTGAAGCTAACATTGAGGGAAAAAAATGCCAAAAAAGGAGATATTGAAGAAGTTTACTCTGCTTTAGCATACACACACACACACACACACACACACACACACACGTGTCTCACGGTTCTGTTCAAAGGTCTACCACTTCCAAAATGCACAGATTTTTAAAATGAGTCCACATTTATTTTGTAATTTAACTTGTACAGAGAGCATTGATTGGGCTCAGAAACCCAAGTTCAGGTACCAGCCCTATCATTCAATGTTTTTTGAACTTTGACAAAAATGAGACAAATAAAAAGAGCTAGGAGCAAGGGAGCATCCAGGTTCCCATTTAGCCATGAAATTTTCTACTGCTAATAAGCACTTTACTTGCTGAGGATGACATTCTAGAAAAGACCAAATGCTTCTCAAAAGGAATACACATTCATTTGAATTTAGGAAAATGTATAAGAAGTGAGCTCCTAACAGCATCTTGCCTGAGAATCGCCTTTCTTCCTTCGTTTTTAAGATTAAGATACCAGATGACCAATGTGACCAGGCTAATTTCAAACATAATACTTCTGGCAACACAAGGAAATTACTTAATTGCAGAGGCAAAGCAATAGCTTTTAGTAAAGGAAACCAAACACCCCCCTACATTCAGAACTCCCTTCTCTATTTTGGCTGGAAATGAGACCTCGAGGGGAACGTTCGTTAGCACTGAGACCTAGGAGTAAGTAGGTCAGTAGATGGCACTCCTCGCCAACTCAGATACAGGGCTGGGCCAAGCAGAGCCGATCTGCTGTGAATGCAGGCAAGAGGAAAAATACAGCCCCTGTCTGCCTGCCTTGTGCATTAGAAAACTGAATTTTGTTCCCATCATATCCTTCCCCTGAGTACCCCGCCATTCCCTGCCCCAAGTCATTGTTCTCTGGGGACCAAGTGACCGAGAACTCTCTATGGGGCACACGGAGTTATGAACTAGGTTGAGAGAGTTCCACCACCTTCTCTTCAAAGCAGAAAATAGAACACGCAGGGCGCTGAAATCCCATCCTACACATTCCATAAGGGCTGCGGCACAGGAGGCCCAATGACACTGAAATCCTGGTTTCTTTCTTCTGAAGCTGCAGAGGCAGGAACAAAAGCCCCGGGTGTCAGTGATCCGCCTCGAGTTACTGAGTGGCTGCCCAGAGAGGGCTCAGTTAATCTTCCTGCTTTGATCTCTCCCTGCTCCAAAATAAACAGCTTTGTC
The DNA here is from genome assembly GCF_003369695.1 of Bos indicus x Bos taurus. Lineage (NCBI taxonomy): Eukaryota > Metazoa > Chordata > Mammalia > Artiodactyla > Bovidae > Bos > Bos indicus x Bos taurus. The sequence continues at coordinate 23,805,731 of NC_040083.1, read as the reverse complement.
AAAACCTCATTCTGAGAGCTGATCCATGCTGAAGACAATTGTTTTATTTATGATCATTTCTTATCTTTAAGGAAACGACTCCAGAATAGAAAAATATGGCACCTTGTCTTCCACAGGCCGATTTCAAACCAGTTTAACTGGATGGACTCTTTGATTTCATTCAACACGCCTCGCAGGCTGATAGGTGATTTATGATATTCTGAATATTAACTTGGGTCCGATGGATCGCTTCCTTCCTTTGAGGCCCCTCCCTCCCCTCCCTCCCCTTCAATACTTTCAGCCAAAAAGGATCTAGAATTTTGATTTTGTTTGAAATTCACATAAAGAAGTTTGAAGTTAAAAAACAAAAACAAAAAAACTTCGGTTAAAATGGCACAGCATTATTCCTCTCTATTAAGCTGTAGGGAGAAGAAACAGCCACCCAGACTGCTGAGAGGCACCAAGTATGCACGTGATAGTCTCTGAAAATAGAACTATGATGAGTTGCGCTTCTATCCTTAATCTGAGGATCTGGCTTGAGAATCAGATTTTCAAGATTATTATTTTTCTGTATTCTTTTGTGAGGACTGACAACTCAATTACTCAGCAGATGGATTCTCTACCGCTGGGTCTTTGATGTTAACGATCACTAGTAGCTCCTAACAATACTCAGGTTAATTACTTGCTTTGTTGACATATGGCTCTCTATCTCTGTTCACTTTTTTTCCAAGAATTAGAAATGTCTGACTCAATGAGCACTTTCCCTCTTCCCCAGTCCCTAGAAAATTGAGAAAAAGGAAACCATAGCTTTGCCTGGTAATTTATAGAAACTTTGAGACTATTATCAACCTACACAGAGAGAATAGTCAAGGGATATGAAAGAAGAAGACTCAAGAGTCTGCCCGTTTCATAGTTTGGCCTTCCTGGTATGTTTTCGCTTATTTCATGTGAAATTTCAGATCATCTCATTATCATCACTATCACACTCACAAACACACACACACACACACGACTAAACACACTCCAGTTCTAAGACACAGGTCCAGAGGAAAAAGCACCCTTGGGGTACATATATTTCCTACCCTAAACTAGTTAAAACTGAAAGCATATGGACCCCCTTATTATGCTTATAGGTGTATGGAGAAAGTGACATATAACTGAGTATTCCTGACAGATTGATGACTCACATGTGTGAAGCTACATTTGTCAAATAAACATATGCCAAGAAACCAGTGGTATGCTATTTAATCGGATAAAGCAAATTTTACCCTTTCTAGATAGATGGTACCATTTCAATTTTGTTTTGCTTTTTTTTCATCCTGCCAGACAGTCAATAAAAAAAAAGTCTGACACAGAATCTAAACCTTTCCCTGAAACCAGGGTCATGTCAAGACTGCAGCAGGTCCAGGAAGAGACTGGGGCAGTTCTGTCTGCAAGGCGAGATGGTGGCTTGCTGAAGCTGCATTTATTTAGCAAGCATAGTCTTCACTCCACCTGGGAACAATGCTGAAGGAGACTACTACAGGGCACAAAAGCACAGCCTATAATGCCCTGCACTCCTGGCCCTGCCAAGGCCACCGTCACCGCCCAGGAAGAATCCCAATTTCAACACACCACCCACTGGAAGCAGAAATCAGGCCTACATAGGTTGAAATTGGATATAAAACTATATTTCAAGGTCCAAATGCTATTCTATTGACAGCTTATACTGAAGCACACAATTACAAAAGAATCCTCCAAGTTATCCAGTCAGCCAGCCTAGGGCCCTTCTCCACTGACTGGCAATGATGGCTACGCCCGTGGTCCTCCCTCTCCCCAGCCATGCTTGACTTTGGAGTACTGGGCAGCCACACTTGAGGTGACGGCTGGCTGGGTCATGCGTATGGCTGGCCCTGGAGGCAGGGAGACACATGGACTGTGCGGAGTCAGGATAAGGAAGAAGAAAGTACAACTCCTTGCCGGCCAGCCTGTAACGGGTGACGAGGCTGGGCCTGCAGTCGCATGCAGGACACAAAGAAACTGCAGTTGAACTGCAACTGGTGAGGTAAAGAACACTGATGATATTCCTACTTAATAATGGAGGCTTTAAGTTGTAGATCAATTAGATGAGGAATTTTAAATTTTAAGAGATTTTTGCTTTATATGAAATTTGAAATGAAAAAGTCTTCGGCTATAAAAATCACATTTTCCCCATTAAAGAAAGATCACAGATTTCAAGGACAAGGCCATTTAAAACAACAGGTAGGACACCTGTGAAACAGAATACTTTTGCAAACCACATTTTCAAGTTAACGTTCATACGGTAACTTGAATTAAGCAATTATTGTGAGGTCTCATGGAATCTGTCTAAATAAGGAAAAAAGAATAACATGGTAATAGAGAATCAACCTGATGCATAATGAGGTTTTTTTTACAATACTTGAAAACAGCTTATTTTATCAAGTGTTTAAAATAATCATTCGTTTAACGAAAGCTCTTCATCACAGCTTTGCAAGCTCTGCCTAGACCTATCCAAATAACTATATTCTTTACTCTGATTATCAAATTAATAAGCTTTCCTTTAGCTGGACTTATAACAACAGTGATAATGACCATTGTTTACTCTATAGTTTATAAATGATTCCTTACAATCCCAAGTGATAATCCTTTTTCCCTGGATAAGCACAGAGGCAGAGCACCTGTACTAACCATATATCATCAACTGTTTGCCAAGAGGTATGAACCATGCTTCATGCTCTTTACACACACTTTTTTGTTACCCTCCCAGTAGCCAGTAAGGTAGACATTAATATCCTCATTTACAGATGAGAAAACTGAGGCTAAATTAAAAAAACTTTTTGTACCAATAAACTACTATAAATCAGTAAAACAGAGAACCAGGCTTTATACAGTTCCAAAGGTCATATTCTTCCCAATTGACGGGGAAATACACAGAAATCAGGAGTAAATGGGTAACACTTTTTGTCACCATCCTGTCCTGCATCTATTGACATTTAACTAACTCATCCAATACCATACTTTTGTGACAACTTAAGTCCTTTTACCCTATGTGTTTAGTCCTAAGGTTGTAGGTTCCCAGCTATTTGCTGGGACAAAGTCAAGAGGGACTTTGTTTAAAATTTAAGGGGTAAAATGCCTGGCATACTTTGAGTTCTGCAGAATCGTGAGAAGTGCAGACCCAGAAGCTTACCTGGTTGTTGTTGGTTTTTAATAAGGGTGGCGGGGGTTCATGATGTAGGGGTGAGGAAGCAGAACTGCTTTCACTGTCACTGCCATCACTTAAGCTAACTCTGAAAAGGAACAGAGAAGTCAGTCGCAGCGTTACAGACAATTCTTGAAGTATCCAAAGAATTAGGGGTAGAGAGCAAGGCATCCAAACACTCATCTTCGGGAACTTGTTTTAACTCATACAATTGCTACTACATGCCGGCGTTTACTTTGTATCTAGAAAGGGGTTAAACGTTTGACTTGCTCCTTCTCATTTAATAATCTCCATTTCATAGATAAGGAAACTGAGACAAACTGGATCACTCACATAGCGTCACAGAGGTAAGAGTGCTGGTTCTAGGATTCAAATCCAAGCAACGTGACTCACAGCCCTGGTACTCGGCCAGTATATTTTGCTGCCTTCATTTATTCATTTATCTCCCTGTTCCAGATCCATCCACCTACTGTCATAAGCATGTCACCCAAGCTGGAAGTTCAGCAAAATCAGACAGTTCACAGGTTACTACCCTTTTCGCCCTTCCTTTCCTTCTGCCTATTTGTTACAGGTGAAAATTTTACAAGTACAGCTAAAATACAGGGTGCAGGAAAGGAAGCAACTGCTAAGAAGAATGTGGACCACGGCCCTGCAGGACTGACAGTGCAGAGTGACGTCTGAGGGTGGGAGGTGTGAAGCTCAACATGACAGACCCATCACCAATCATTTCCACTGTGTCATGATGCAAAGTTGACCCTAGTTCTGATGCAATTCCCTGGAAATACACCACTGAACAGGAAAAGACAGTGTGTTTGGGAAAACTGCTTTAGAAAAATACAGTGTCTTTCAACAATGAAAGACAATAAAAATATCACCTCCTTTTTTTTTTCCTTTCCATTGAAAATGGAATTTTCTTTCAGCGAGAATAGGAGATACGTCTTTATTTACTCTGCTGAATGTGTGCACTCTTTTAGAAATGTCCTTCAGGGCTTGCTCCCTCGCTTCGCTTATATAGTAACCTAATACAATATTCTTCTCAGAAACAGAAAATGCTTTAGAAATCGGATAGTTTTTCTGTCGTTCTGAATAGGCAATCACATTCCAGCCCTATAATACATTCAGATAGACAAGATACGAGATAGGAAATGAAAAGGATACACTGGGACATCCTTTTAGGAAAAAACTGACGGAACTTGTTTTTCTTAACTAAATTACATTAATGAAGTGTTCAGTTGAAGCGCTGCTTTAAAATGCTTCTTGACTGAAGTGGAAGGCTGAGTATTTAAACTGATTAAACAGTTGAGACTTCACAAGTGCCATGAAGATCAAATGTTACCCGGGCGGGGGCTGTGCCAACAGCATATGTCAGGAGGAAGGGAGAGCCTTGCAAACAACATGCATCACACATCAGTCAACTCACAAACATGTATGATCTGACCCATGTTGACTCAGGGGACAAGGCAAAGAGGGAACAGGCCACAGCCCATCACAGAGTGTCTAGATCTTCTACATACTAAGTTGGGAGATGTCTAAACTGGTTATGCATTTTTTCACCAGCTAAATGTAAAAGCAGTCAGTGGTCAGGATTTCAATTGTTATAAAGATGCTCCTAGCCTACAAGTGTCAGTTCATTTTTAGGTTTTTTTTTTTTTTTGCCCCATCAGTTTCCTTCTTGTTAGATTAAAACTTGTAAAGGGAAACATTATAAGGCCAAGACCATAAGGTTCCTTATGTCTCTCTTATTTAAAAGGAATACAGATGGGTGATTTTGGGAGATGAGTAGAGAAAAAGGAATTGAGTACAGCCATAAGGAAGAACCACTGAGAGATGGGACAGGGTATATATTCTAAGGAGACTCTTCTCCAAGGACACGAAGGAATTACCAATTAACAAACACATGGTCTGTCCAGTTTGGGTTAAGATCACATCATTGTGGGGCATTTTAGGGCCTGCTACCCAGTAATGGATAATGAGAAAAGACTTAATGCAATATATTATCAATGTAATTGGATTTTAAGTTCAAGTAGATTCATATTTTTTCCTACTCAAAACCCATTAAAGTAAGCACAGCTATTTGTTTTGCTCATGATAAATAAAATTCTCGAGGCAATTTCAAGTTGACTATTAATTATAAGTGACATGAATTAGCATCTTTCCAATGCAGAAGTATGCCTCGCTGCATTAAAGCTACTTAAGTAACAGTCAGCGCACTTAAAAGGAATTTAGTTTCTGGAAAACACACAGGTGATCCCAGTTTTAATTAGGTCACACATAATTCATTGAAATCAATCATGCATTTCTAACTACAAACAGCGAACACATTTCCTCAAATTCTGAGTTATGAATACCTACAGCAACGAAGCTACACAAATTCTTCAAATGAAAGCAGAGTTCATTTCAGCCGCCGGTCCAGCCACCATGGCATTTACTTTGAAGAGCAAAAGCTTCCAATAGGACTTTTTCTCTGTAAAATTTATAGAGGAAAAACCTCTCCTTTCTGAGAACAAGGGATAAAATAGTTCCCTGGGGAACGGTGAGTGTAAGCATGCCAAGGTGCCCCAACTTAAACTTTGTACGGCGTATAATCTATAAAAATAGTTTATATTATATACAAATATCGTGTATTAACATCTATAAAGGGAATCTAGAAAGACGGTACTGATGAACCTATATGCAGGGCAGGAATAAAGATGCAGATGTAGTGGACCGACTTGAGGACACAGCATGGGGGTGTTAAATAGTGGGAAGCTGCTACGTAACACAGGAAACCCAGTCTGACACTCCCTGATGACCGAGAGAGAGAGTTACGGCTAATTTGTGTTGTTGTATAGCAGAAACTAACACAACAGGATAAAGCAAGCACCCTCCAGTTAAAAATACACACACACTATACTATCGAATTACTATGCTGTACACCTGAAACTAACATAATAGAGTAAGTCAGCTATACTTTAATAAAAATAAATGAAACAAATTCAAAATACTTAAAAAAAAATGAATGTGACTATTTATTTGCCATCGTTTTTGGTGTTTCACATTTTTGCTGTGGCTATACTCTTAGATCCAGTGAAAAGGTATGATTCCATCCCAGGGAACCTCATCTCTACCAAGACACTCACCTGCGACTTCGGCTGCCCCCTCTATTTACAGGTCTCTCCATTTCGGAGTCATTGTCATTATCCTCTGCTTCATCTGATTCCTCCTCGTTGTCATCAGAATGCAGATCTTTCATTATAGACCTTAAAGGACCTGAACAATGAGAATGAACCACAGGCAATCAAATACACTTAGCCATAGCCGACATAGGGGGATAACTCACCAGCACAGAACATTGCTTAAAAATTACCATCATCAGATACAGTTATACAATTTACATGATAAATCTGGTAGTTTCTGGAATGCAACCTCTCCCCAAATACTACTGCTTTCATAACACATGCCCCAAAATGTTCTTTACAAAATCTCTATTTCCTAGGAATTTTTTTCCTATGCATTTTTCTTCCCTAAGAAAAATCACACCTAAAAAGAAACAGAAAGATCTGTTAGTAAATTGAATGTTTTGTTAGGTTAATCCATGTATTGAAAAGTTGAGACTAATAAATCACCATGGTTGTAACTTGTTCTTAGCAAGGCGGCCTTTGTGTGGTAGTTTTTGATCTATTAAGGTTTAGCTGTTCCTTTTATTTCAAGGTCAATTTCAGGTCAAGCAAGCATTTCAGTCAAGTTCAGATTATAAAGTATTTCAATTCCATGGTGCAATGTCCTATTTCTGATCTTCATATTGATCTTGGACACAAGGTCTTGTTGCAACAATTTTGTGTAGCCAATTTTATTTTTTTGTTATTTTTTATTATTTTTGTGTAGCCAATTTATACTTTTTAAGAATTTCCTGGCAAAATATTGGCATGAATTTACCTAAATAAGACCATGTAATAAAACAGTGCCCAGAACATTCAAAACAGTATCCAGTATTAGATGAGAGAGAAACGTCAAGGCAGAACTAATTTTATTCTAGAATGTAAAAAAAAAATTAAATTCACAGAAAAATGCATTAATGTGGCTTATTTTCATCACACTACTATAAATGTAATGAAATCAAAATAGGTATTTCTAATCTTAACAGAAGAGATTGTAAGGACAATGGAGAGAGTGAGAGAGGCACTTTCATCCTAGATTAGCCAATTCCTAAAGGCTAATCTGTGATAGGACTATCTGAGCTATCATTGCCTTACTTCTAAAATAAGTGTTGACTCTGTGTAATCTCACATTCTGCAAACTCCAAATTTCTCTGCTTTTGTAATGGGCTTTTATCTTGGGAAGTCAGTGGAACAAGAACTCTAAACAGCCAAAACGAACAGTGTCTTTTACTTTTTTCCTGGAAGCTTAGCCTTAGCCTAAACGCACACAACAATTTAATCCTTTTCAAAACATGCAAGGCCATCAGGAATTCAATGCGGTCAATCAAAAAAGGTAATGTGCAACGTGATGCCCAGAAACAGATTATTTCTTGATATAATCTGTTTCCCTGTTTAAAAAAAAAAATTGAAAAACGGGCCTGTGTTTGTAGAGTTTCCACACATGAAAAATGGAACATATATTTAGTTAATGTTTCAGTTTAAATTTTTTTGCTAAATTTATTTTGAGTTTGAGTAGAAGAAAATATATTCTAAAGACAGCAAATTAAGACTCACCACAGAAAAAAGTCTATTAATCTGTAGAAAAATAATAAAATGAAAGATGTCCAGGAGGGGGACTAAAAACCTATTTCTCTCTGTCAAAGCCTCTCAAGTCTAGCTTTCACTATTGTATTTCCTTTGGGAACTCCCTGGAATGGGCTGTGTCTATAATCCTTTTGTAAAATGGGACTCTGATGGCAGGGACTGGAAAAAGGGGAATTTCTAGAGGCTGGCCTCATACATCAGAACAATACTCAAGTGCATTCCTAGGGGAAATAAATACAACTGCATAAAAGCCAAGTTATCATTCAAATAATAAAACAGTAGAAAATAGGCCATAAATCAAGTCATTAAGATGTTTTATGAGAAAAATGTTTCCGAGCTGGCCTGGGAGATGTGGATACCTTGTTGCCTGGTCTGGGATGGTGTGAAGCTGGAGCTGGAGCTGGAGCTGGCAGGACTGGGCTGTTCAGACTTGAAATAAGAAGAGAAAAGCACCATCAGTAAATGCATAGGACGCTACACACCTAAAATTAGAAACACCATCGCTGCTCAAACAGATTTTGCCCTACAAAAACAGTCTGACACTGTGCTAGAAAATGACTACAAATTGCCTCATTTCAAAAATGCTAACACAGGAAAGTCAGTGTCCTTGTTGTTTTGTCCACAATAGTTTCATTAGATGCAGAAACAAGTGCAAAACCTCAAGGATAAAGAGGGACACACCTCATAAGGCAAGAAACCTGGCTTTGATTCCACTCCCATGTTTACTGTCATCTGCATTGCTTTCTGAAAGATACCTTGATTACCCTTTCTGCAACATTTGATTGACTCAACTGGTTAAAACATAGTGGTAATGAGGCCAAGGTCATTAGTTCAATCACATTATGAGCCAGTTAATTTTACTCTGGTCCAAGGCCATGACCCAACCCTAACCCCGTTCATCCACAGTTCACAAATGGAGGCCAGTGATTGCAAGGAGACCTGGCCAAGTCCCACACATGAGTCAGGGGAAAATGTTCCCACCACTTAAAACAAAACACACCCTTTAATTCCACAGTACAGTGATGCAGGGAAAGAGCATCATATACACACCCCACTCTCAACACATTCTCTTCATTCCTTAGTACCCAGAATAAGTTCCACATCCTCCTTGACCCACCAACTCAAAGTTCTCTTCCTTTCCCAAACCCACTGAAAATGTGGATCATCTGTTTGCTTAGAAGATCTGCTATGGAATCATGCTACCTCTGATGTAGATGTTTTTTCTTTCCAGTAACCTGCCAGCACTTGAAAAAGCTGGGATTGGAGCCTCTGCCTTGTGCTTCTCATTATGCCCTCATACTCAGCAACACTCACTGCATACAACAGGCGCTCTTTCTCTGTGACATTAGGCCCTCTGGTCCACCATCTGTTTTGTTTTTTTTTTAATTTATTTAATTGGAGGCTAGGCTAATTACTTTACAATATTGTAGTGGTTTTTGCCATACATGGACATGAATCAGCCATGGCTATACATGTATTCCCCATCCTGAACCCCATTCCCACCTCCCTCCCCATCCCATCTCTCAGGGTCATCCCAGGCCACTGGCCCTGAGTACCCTGTCTCACGCATTGAACCTGGAGTGGTGATCTATTTCACATATGATAATACACATGTTTCAGTGCTATCTGTTTTTATGAGACTTTCTGGTAGGTAACAGTGGGAGGAGAAAACAGATGGACAGAACTGTGCAGAGAAAGTGATCATGCCATCCAGACACTTGAATTGTACACATTTGAGGCCCAGTTTGGAGAAGGCAATGGCACCCCACTCCAGTACTCTTGCCTGGAAAATCCCATGGACGGAGGAGCCTGGTAGGCTGCAGTCCATGGGGTCGCTAAAGTCGGACATGACTGAGCAACTTCACTTTCACTTTTCACTTTCATGCATTGGAGAAGGAAATGGTAGCCCACTCCAGTGTTCTTGCCTGGAGAATCCCAGGGACGGGGAAGCCTGGTGGGATATAGCCCATAGGGTTGTCATTAGTTTAAAATAACTTAATGTTGATCAATTTGGTTGGAAGAAGGCATTATTTTTCTCCCATTTCTAATATGCTCATAGTTTAAACTACATGCTCATGTCACTTGAGAAACTTCTGAGGTCTTCTCACGATCAGGACACATCTTCGTTGCTCAGTGGGTGACTACGTTTATCACGGCCACATGGAGGACACCCTGGAGCACAATCAGAAGCCACTCCATGAGGATGAGAATCCCAGTTCCATTCACACTGCAGTTTCTCCCCCTTGCTCTTCTCAGCTCCCCTCCCTTCACTGAATCCACTACCCCCTCCCCTCCAAGCGGCACCAAGCTCCACAGACTCAGACACAAGGAAGCACTTTCAGGCATTCCTAATGCATACTTCATATCCCGAGGCTGGATGGGAAAACAGGTGTCAGCAATCTACCACTCACCCTCCAGGAAAAGAGCCAGACGGGACCTCTAATGAGCAGCAGGTGGCCCACCAACCCACCACCCCTGCAAGTTTCCTTGAAATTTGCAGCACGAGGTCCACATTGCTATTCGTGACCCACAAAGAAGAGCCGGTGGACAAGTACAGAGGCCTGTGAGAGGTACCCTTCACTCTGCCCAGTGTCTTCCACTTCCCAGACCCTGCGGTGAGTCACACAACTGAAAGGGGATGCAGCACGATGCCCAGCCGCAGACATTTCTCCGGGGGTCCACGGAGCACTCCCTCTCCTCTCCAAGTTGCTCTCTTCAGCCATGAAAAGTGTCTGCAAATGGTAATATTTTGATAGTTCTGGAAACCATTTTGGAGCCAAAAAAGAGGTTTCCTTAGAGAGAGCTGCAATCCCCATCCTGCCTGGCCAGTACACGCTATGCTGGACTTCGAGGAGATGTTCTGCCAGAGCTATTTGCTGTGAGTGACATTAATTAGGATCAAGAGGACAGTGGCCATCTCTCCAACTCCCCCATGCTAAATGTGACCCATCTGTCTCAAGCATCATGCCAATGCCGGAACCAAACCTGGAGGCAGCCTTCTTTTAGCTTCCTAACCATAAACAAGGTTAATAATGCCACAGTTGCTAACCATCAGAAAACTGGCAAATGCTAAAGAACATAATACAACCAGAGCAAAAGGCTTTCTATTCAATGTTTATCATTAACACCCTGGCTCTTTCACCAAGCATTTGAAAGGGTTTACAGTAGAAGACACAGTCATTCAGTGAGAATATTAAAATGGAAACTTTAATATGGAAACTTTTCACGGTTGAAAGCAACAGAGGTGGATGGAGAAGGATAAAGTATTGAATGGTGGGCAGAAAATTCCCATGTCCAGAAAGTTTTTTGCCATCAGTACAAGGACTTGTAGAATGTGAGAGCTAAGGAGACCTCTGAATCATCCAAAAGAGTGATTGTCATACTTCCATGAGCAGTAGAGAACCAACTGGGAGAGCTGGTAAAATGCAGACTCCTAGGCCCCACCCAGGGTGTCTAAGTCAGGGAGAGTGATAAGAACCTGGATTTCTTACAAGCTGCTGTTCTGAGGGCCAACCAGACTTTTGAGAACCACTGGCCAAAGACTCATATATTCACAGCTGTGAATATTCATCGGAATCAGCTAGGGGGATTCTACACACGAGGAGACTCTGATCCAATATATTTGGCAGGGCCAAATCAGGGAAGCCCTCTCTTTTTATACATGCAAAAATATGTTGTTGAAAGAATCTTAACTTTAAGAAAGCATAAGAGTTTGCATCATGAGAAAAAATATAAACTTATCGATCTATCCAGAGGTAACAACCCAGCATAATCTTCAAAGTATTGGGCAAAAAAGCCCCCTGAGAGAACATAGCTGCTGCTGCTGCTGCTGCTGCTGCGTCTCGTCAGTCGTGTCCGACTCTGTGTGACCCCATAGACTGCAGCCCATCAGGCTCTGCCATCCCTGGGATTCTCTAGGCAAGAACACTGGAGTGGGTTGCCATTTCCTTCTCCAATGCATAAAAGTGAAAAGTGAAAGTGAAGTCACTCAGCCGTGTCCAACTCTTCACGACCCCAAGGACTGCAGCCCACCAGGCTCCTCCGTCCATGGGATTTTCCAGGCAAGAGTACTGGAGTGGGGTGCCATTGCCTTCTCCGACAGAACATGGCTACCAGTGAATAAAAACATTCATGAAGCATGTACAATTGTGTTTTGGTGGATAGACCTTACACTAACCAAAGCTGACCAGGACAAAATTCAACTAGATGTTAACTACTCAAAAAGCCATTCTGCTACTAGATGAGGCTGATCCAGCCTTAGATTTTATCAAGTCCAACAAAACCAAGCTGGAGGTCACTTTAAGTTTGTTTGTTTTAAAATCAGATTTACCCACCAAAAACACAAGTCAAAGATGACTATATAAAACTAGGTAAGGTTGTGTGTGTTACAAAAATTTTCACCATAAATAGAGCTAGATTAAGATCTTAACTAGGCCCCAAGGATTGAAGAGATTATGTATCTTCCTTTTCCCTCCCTAGATGTGCCAAAAACTAACTGCAGGGAATTCCAATGAGGTTCTGATGTCCCCCTTAATTTAAGACTTATTTTTGAACATTAAAATTTTCACTAAGAAAAAAAGTTTTTTGTGTGCTTCTTATTGCTTATGCCCTAAGCACGTGTTTAGCTGAGGTACTAAGCAAGGCACACTAGACATGAAGTTTCTTTAAATAGTCTGTTCCACAATGACAAAAGTATAGGCTGAAGAATCTCAAATTCTATTGCTCATTAGTATATGTTTTGGGAAGATTACTTAAGCATTAGTTTCCTCAGTGAGGGCACTGAACCTCATGTAGAAGTGCTAATGTTAAGTTGACATAATAAAGTAAAAAATCCTAGCCCATGGCTGTTATAATGGCAGCTAATCAATACTTAGTTGCAACTACTTTTTACAATAGATCATAAACGCCTCTATTGCCTAAAACAAGATATATCTTTACTACCAAAACAATGGGCCTACCAAGATTTGCAATGCAATCTTCAACATTAAATGGCTATGCAAAACCATTTTGTAATGGATTTTCTATGGAGGATTATTCTTGTCCAAGACAAGTAAGAAAAACCGCATGTTTACAACTCCTAGAAGTTAAGTCTTAGAAGTGTTGTTGCTTCAAACAAGAACACCTGTCAATGCAGGTCACACGACAGGACTCATAAAATCTGCCATTGTTCCTTAGGCTTGGAGCAGATTTCCTCTTAGGTAATCAGAACCCAGAATTTTCATCTTTTCTAATGGGCAACTATATTTTTGAACAAAATTTCAACTTGATCTTTAAAACAATAAAAATAAAGAAAAGGTGGGAGAATTATATACACCTTTCTTCAGGAGAAAGGCAGAGAATATGGTGTAAGTAAATTATTTTAGACATGTTTTAGACATATTGCTACTTTATTTTCACAAATTTCTGTTTTGTTTAGGAAAAAAACACATACCCTCCAATAAAGATTATCTTTTCTTTGCACAAATATTCAGACTGTGTCAAGGATGAGTACTAATCAAAGAAGAAAACACATATGTAATACACTTTTAAAAGACTACATCATTCATGATGTATATCAACTAAATTTATGATAGCAATCATTTCACAATATATACATATATCAAATCACTATGTTATGAACCTTAAACTGATATGATGTTTTATAACAATTATATCCCAAAAAAACTGAGAAAAAAAACTACCTCATTTAGTTTCCCTATGATAAGAAACTAATCAAACTCAACTTTCAAATAAACATTTGATTTTAAAGAAAAATGACATTCAACATCCATTCTAGACAATGTTCTTCATCCTATGAACACACTCTTATCAATTCCCATTAATAGGTAATGTATTGTGAGAGCTATGTCAATAAAAGGTAAGGTAAAAGTTAAGCTAGGAAATAAGTATTAAAAGTTACAAAATAACACTTAAATTTAACAAGGTTATTACAACAGTTGGAGAAGGCAATGGCACCCCACTCCAGTACTCTTGCCTGGAAAATCCCATGGATGGAGGAGCCTGGTGGGCTGCAGTCCATGGGGTCGCTAAGAGTCGGCCATGACTGAGCGACTTCCTTTTCACTTTTCACTTTCATGCATTGGAGAAGGAAATGGCAAGCCACTCCAGTGTTCTTGCCTGGAGAATCCCAGGGACGGGGGAGCCTGGTGGGCTGCCGTCTATGGGGTCACACACAGTCGAATACGACTGAAGTGACTTAGTAGCAGCAGATGCAACAATGCAACAATGAATTGTCAAAAGGCTAAAAACAACAGAGTTTTAATCTTCATTTGGTTTTACATTAATAACTTTTACAAAATAAACATGCTAAAAGAACAAAACCTTATTATACAGAAAGGTATATGAAAATAAGATTGGAAAATTCAGTCAAGAACTCTAGCCTCTTAATGGGTCTTTGTGTAGATCTATCATGGTCTTTATTTCATTTGTTCTGCCATGAGAAAGGCAAGTACTGGTATGGACTAAATGTGTTTCCCCCCAAAGAAATTCTATGTTGAAGTCCTAACCCCCATGTGATGGTATTTGGAGATAGTCTTTGGGAGTAATCAGGTTAGATGAGGTCATGAGGGTGGGGCTCTCAGGATGGGATTAGTGCCCTTATTTAGACAAGACACCACAGAACTTGCTCCTCCCTCGCTTCTCCTATGTCAAGATACAGTGAGAAGGTGACCAGCTGCAAGCTAAGAAAACAACCCTCACAGAGAAGCCAAATTGACCAGCACCTTGATCTTACCAGCTGACTTCCCAGCTTCCATAAATAAAAATATTAAAAAAAATTTCTGTTGTTGAAGCTACACAGTCTATGGTATATTATGGCAGCCAGAGTTGACTAAAATAGCAGAACACATTTTTAATCTCCATTTACTGGTGATGAAACTGAAGCACAATAAAATGAAGTGACCAGCGGGTCACTCTGGACTTTCCAGGTGGCTGAATGGGTAAAGAACCTGCCTGCAATGCAGGAGATATGGGTTTGATTGTTGGGTTGGGAAGATTCCCTGGAGGAGGGCAAGGCAACCCACTCCAGTGTTCTTGCCTGGGGAATCCCATGGACAGAGGAGCCTGAGGACTACAGTCCATGGGGTTGCAGAGAGTCAGACATGAGTGACGTGACTGAGTATAAGCATGGGTAATATTTAGGTGGATTACAACCAAGTTTTGTGACTTCTAATCTAGCCCTCTTTATACTGCACCTATTAACATTAAAGAAGATCTATCAGTTTAAAACAGAGTTCTGAACATACTAACACCATTTTATAACACTAGTGTCAAGGAAGAAAGTTTTCTATGTCACTGGGAAACTGAATATCCCTCTAAGGGACAGCTTGTGAGCAGCATCCAAAGCAAACGAGTGGTAAAAACACTTCACCCCTGGGGCTGTATGTCTGTATCAACTGCTTCTAACATTCGTCCAATCGATACCACATTAGATCCTGGCTACTCACCTCACTAGTACAGTAAGGTTTTTTCTTTTCTTTTTTTCAAAAAGCAAGTAAGTTTTCCCTCTGAACTATCCTGATCCTCTTGACACTAGCATCGATCAAGAAGACTGGCAAACACATCAGGCAACACGCTACAATCATTTACTTTATTTGCCTTCAAGGGTGAACTATCACTTTCCCCAAGCCATGAAATCCAGGGTTTAAAAAAATAGATTTAATGCTTTAAATAATCTGTTAACAGCTCTTTCTTTGAAACCAAGGTTTAATTGGAGAAAGAACACTGGAGTAGGAAGCTGGAACCCTTATTGCCAATTACTCAGGTCTGTGAGCACACAGAAGAAACCACATCTCTCTTGGGCAAACCCTCTCCATTTGTAAGTATCATGACAATTTGAGTGAATCCGATGTTAAATTATAATTGTATTTAGTCTCTTGGACCCTCGTATTATCAAAAGCTATTGTTATGTCCACCATGTGCTGGTAATAGAGGAGGATCCTAAGAACTACCTCTCCTATGGTTAGCAAAACAGAAACGATCTTTATTTCTATTATATTTTCAACTTACAGACAAAGTCATTCTGGGTGCCAAGATAACTGGCTTTGCATCGAGCTGCCTCTGTTTTTACAACTGCATTTGTATTCTTCATTATTATTGCCATCTTCACTATTATTATTAAGTGCCGTCAACATTTGTCACCATCCCTCCCTGTCTGAGAACACAAAATCCCATTAAGAAACGAACTGGCCTTGGGGAACAAGGGTCTATAAATCTTTCCATAAGACCCTTTTCCACACTTGGGGATGGCTATAATTTTCTTTCAGCTTCTTCTCTTTTAAACAGAGGAGCCTCAAGTCTTTTATCTCTCATCACCAGTTGTACTTTGAAGGCTGCTAACTGACTATTGTGGACAGAACATGTGATCTTTCAAAAAAATCCAGTTGTTGCAAGATGGTGCATGTGCCAGGTGTGTTCTGAAAATCACTCACTTGTTAAGAGCTTTAGGAATGAGAAATCATCTGGAAAAGACCATGTACAGTTGTGCCACCTCGAAGCATGTAAGCATTCCCTGAGTAAAGACTGCACACAGAAGTTGAGTTTCACAACTGGCCATTAATTATACCACCTATTTGTAATGTTAGAGACATCTTTTAACTAGTCTTTTTTTTTTCTCTTTCATACATTTTAAAAGTAGAGGAAGAAAAAATTACAAGAGAGTTTGGAGCTATAATGCGTCACAAAAGAGAAACAGGAAGAACAAGGAAAAAAAAAAAGTTTCCTGATAGAATTGCCGCATAATTAACTGTTATTGAAGCTGACCAATGAACATCAAAACACCACTGCTCCTCAGCCAACAATAAGATCACTTAACTGTTGTCAGAACTACTATTCAGTTGCTTGTGAAATAACCCACCTGTGTAGTGCACGAGACACTTGAAATAATGAAAAAGTGTCGGTGGATTCTTTGTATAAGGGCAGGGCCCAATTGAATAAAATACTAAAAGTACATTTTATGTGGTTATAACTCTCAGTTTGGGATTATAAATTTTAAATATAAAAGTAAGTTAAATAGAATGAATTCAGAGTATCATAAACATGGTAAATAATTGAAATCAAGTAAAACAGAGATATATCTAAAGAGATCATCTTGACAAGACATTTACCTGCATTAAAAAATGGCTTACTTAAAAATGGTCATAGAGTAATTGATTGACCCAATAGAATCTTTATCGACCTACACAAATGTCAGGACGTTTTATTAATTTTAATCTTTCAGCTATCTTAGAGAATTTTCCCCATTAAATGTGAAGCTTAGATTTACCATCATAGCCGCAGCATTAAGAGTTCATTTTATTCACTAAATGCTTATATCCATGGTATTTGGACTTCCAAAAACAACCAAAACTCACTGGGGAAAAAAGTACTGATTTAAAATTAACCAATCAGCATCAGGTTAAAAACGCAACACTTCTCATGGTCAGTCTACACAACAAAGATTATTAATAGTTGCAAGAACTCTTTCTTTACAAACCTGTATCTTCCTAATCAGAGTAATAGTGTATTTTTCAGGTTATTTTACTGGAACCCTTTCTTCTGGATGACAGCATCTCGAAGTTCCTTGGGTATGGATATGCACATGTGTTCACAAAGATATGTGTCATTTAATCCATAGGGGTAAGAGAAAATAGGACCTTTATTCATGTTTATTTTCTGTCTTTACCTTTTAAATTTTCAATTTTTTTGTATGTGTTTTCTTATATATGTTAATATGGCTATTACTATATGTATAATCTGGAAATATACATATACTTGGGGACACATGTCTATTAAGAGTTTTAATATCAACTCTATAGATAGTCAGTTTTAATTCTGTAATTTACCTGCTCAAATCTTAATTATATGACAGATTTCAAATTCTGGGGTGATATGTGCTAAACCTATAAGGCACCATCATTACAATTTACTCAGGGAGTGTCCAGATTTTTGTATTTTGTGCTCAAAATTGACTTAGAGCTTAAATGTTTAATTTTTAAGTTAAACAAAAGTATTTCAACAGAGTTCCTTAACAAATAAGAGGCAACACAAACCTATTTAAAAGATTTTAAAGTGTATATATGTCTTCTTAAAAGTCCAAAGAAAAAATACTCTACATGACCTCCTTCTCCCCAAAATTTGAAATTACCTTCACTGTGGCTCTATTTGAAGCTCTCATTTTATAGTATTGGCTGGAAATTGCACAATATTAAGTGAAACTGAAAAATTTTTTTAAAACAGCCTAACATCTAAATATTTTATACTTGCATTCACTTCTCTTAAAATATTAAGTACTAACAAACATTTTAAAAAATAAAGTTATTTTTTAAAATTCCCTTCTATCAAAAAAAAAAAAATGAACTAAAATAGCAAAAACACAGCACAGTTAAAAGATTGTTCTCATGTGAAAACATTAGATGAACTTTTTGTTCTCAATGTACTCCCTTAAAAAACGTAGTATTTAGAATCAACAGATTCCCTATTAGTAATATTAGATTCTTGTCAAGAATAGGAGGAATGTTGCTGCTTATAAGGCTGTAAAGGAACCTACATTTCCATGCACACATCTTATATAGGCCTAACAGTTGCTTTTCTTCATAAATCAATCTATTGTTGCACTTCATAATGAGAAGGCAGATTTACTGCCTTTTACCGCCTTTTCTCACCATCAGAAAGATGCCTATTTGGGTCATAGAACGTTTCTCTTCTTCAAGGGTGTTTGGGATTAGGGAGGCAGGGGCAAGAACCTTTAACATCTGCTCCCTTCAAGTGAATGACACCTCCAGTTCTCACAGCCGGAATGTTGAAAAGCAAATACCCATAAGTTGATAAAATTTTCTAACCTGAACAAGCACAACACTTGAAATCCACTGAAGACACACACATCTCTAAAACACACATTTGGGATTTGAGGGTTATACTGTAAAAAACAGTAAAACGTATCATTTTGATTGCTAACATTGTAATTCAAATGCCATGAAATCATCATCACAGTTAGAACAATAGGAGTTTAGAATAAAGACCTCTGAGCCCATCATCTTGAATTTTCTCTACCACTGAAAAACAATCTAAAGTGCTGGGCAGTAAGACTAACATTTGTCATCTCAGTATTTTGTGCAGTAATAACAAAATAGTTTATAATATAGACGTACACTCTTCTGTTTTTATTTATTTAATTTATTCTTCCCTTAGGGAGAAATATTTAAGATTTGTGAACTTTAAAAACAAGAGAAAGACACTTGTCAGCATCTAATGCTTAACCATCTGCCTTTTAAAAATATACACACATGTACTTACCCGCTCACGCTAGTTAGGCTAAACATTCTTAGCAAGTAAGTACAGTTTGATGGATCTAAACAGAAGTTTCAGTAACATAGCTATACTTTTGGAAACACAGCTATCTTTAAACAAGGCATCATGATTTCTATGAGCAAATGCAATCAGCCATAAATTAACAGCAAATAGACACCATCCAAAACAAATAAACAAAGTGAGGCAGGTATTGGATTCAAGGAAGAACCTCTTTTTTTGAAGAAAACTAAATTATGTCTTCTGTCCATGAATATGGAGTATTGCCTAGTGAGCTAACACTTCTTGTTACTTTGGGCTATCTTTTGTCACTTAAGCAATGCTTTCTGACAGTTTTACAGGCTGTTATCCCAAGGACTTCAGTATTTATGGCCTTTATTCACTTGGGCTTTCTGCTCTTATCCACTAGTTACTAATCACTAAATAGATTTTTTTTTATGGGACTGAAATTAGCTCAAAGGATGTCCTTTGACAATGGCAGCTCTGGACAGTACCGGCTAAAGTTCTTCTCCTCAGCTTCTTCTTGCTCTCCTCAATTTTCTCTTCCTTACAGACAAGTTAATGAGGGTTCAGATCCACGCTGTTCAATTAGAGCAACAGTACAAATGATTTACAGCATTCTTAGAGGACAGTTTTGAAATGTTTGTGAATTGATTCTCAGAAACTCATTCAATTTCAATAACTCAACGATGATTTAAAGACCTATATTTATTTTTAATCTTCATGAAACTTGTAGAATCATTATTCAGGAAAAGCTACAAACCTTACTATACATACAGTATTTATAGAGCGACAAATTCTACAAACCTTACTATACACAAGCATGCATAGATGTTTCAAATATATACATTATATTTTAAAACTTTGGCACATTTAGTTTACAATATGGTACTCCAATTTCTCCCTAGACAATAAAGGCTACTTAATACCTTTTTATCCACTACACTTAAAAGAGCCAAGCGCTGAAAAGCAAGTAGAAAACACAGACGCTTCTTTCCATTTAATTGCATTTGACTTAAAACATCTCCTAAGAGCTTGGTTTTTATCTTATGAACAATGTGAAATGTGTAATAGATTACATCCTCTACCAGCGGGCTGCTAGAAGCTTTAAAGTCAAATTACTCTGGAAAGCAGTGTATTTTTATAAACTAAAAATCTGAAAGAAAACTAAAAATACTGATATTATTACTCTCATAAACTTCTGGATGAACTAAGCAGAGGCACAATTTCTTGAGTGTGTGCTAAGCAACGGGGTGGGAAGGGAGTGGGGAAGGGGGAGAGGGCACTAGCTCTGAGGAGCAGTAAAGCTCCACTTACTGCAACTGCTCCACTTACTCCAACACAATTCACCAAATATGACTCTTCCTGGAATGAAAGGGATTATTACGATCAGCTTCTGTTTTCTCTGAAATTATGCTGGAATGAAACATTTAAAAAGGAAATGGTATTTTGTTAAAAAAAAAAAAAAGAAAAAATTTTTTTTCTTTAGTGTTGAGATATTTCCTCGTCTGGGTAAAAACAATATGTTTTACCCTGTCAGAAAAACAGTTTTAACTTATTGAGCTTAGTATTTACATGAAATTACTTTGCCCATTTATATATAACATTAACTATTTGCACATCGAGTGACTGCATTTACTTTATAGAGACCCATATGGTAAATTCTTGAATGTGGTTCCAAGAAATTTATTTCTGCCAATGAATGTACATGCTTTCTGACATTCCAAATATAAAAGAATATAACTCTATTTCTATAGGAAATTTGCCTAAGTCTGAATGAGTGCTATGTTCTTTAAATTTTGTTACTTCTTCTCTTAATTTCTATTTGTCACATATATTAATGTGTAAGCCTAATTCCATTCAAACTGTCCTACAGTATGACTGTTAAAGAAGTTAAAAATTAAATACTTGTATAAGAATTTACATACAAATTTTAAGAAAGTAAGTTAGTATATCTACGTTATCAAAATAATATTAAGAAAACAGCATTTTAATGTGCAATTAAATGATAGCTAATCTGTATCAAATACTCTAGTGGTTACATGACAAGGAGTGTCCTGTTATTTTTTTCCATAAGTTAAAGATAATATGTAGCTTGCTTTTACATCTAAAAATATGTGAATGGGAAAAGAAAAACACTTTGTGTGGATGGCTTTGTAAAATATGATAAGCTATATAATTATAAAAAAAGGAAGAAGAGTATTATTCTTTTCTAAAGGAAAAGATTCATTACAGATTAGTAAGATATTTATGTCTAATAGCTTCTTTTTTAAAAAATAAGTCTATAATACAATAATCATGAATAGAAAAACTTCAATTTCTTTAATATTCATTTTAATAATTCCTGGGTAAATAAAATACATGTAAATACTTCAAAGGCATAGCTGAAGGGCATCTTTTATTATTCCTACCTTAAATCACACCAGGGCTCCACTATAAAATGAGTTATCATAAAAATTATACCTCATTTTATAAATACTTTTTTAATCTAATTTTTCTTAGATTATAGCATGCTAGGTGCAAATCAGTGATCTGAAACTGAAATTCTATAAACAAAACCTGTAGGTCTTTTCCTCATTTCACCACCCTCACCCCCTCACCCTTTCTTTCATTACCTTGTAGAACATCCTAGAAGTTATCTTTCCTACGAAGTTACTGCTCATGGTAAATAAACTTAACATACGGATGGCCTTTAAAAATCAGAAATACAGCAAGCAAAGAAATCACCCTCACCTCTTCTAAAAGAAAACAGAGTAGCCCTCAGGAAAACAGAAGTGCCCCAAAGTTCATGTGTCGGCAAGGACTTGAGAGCTGTTAAGAATGATCCTCTTGAAAAGAAAGAAGTCTCCTTAGGCACCCACATGTATATTTAGATTAGATTGGCAGTTTAAATGACAGCAAACACATGGTCATGACTTCCCAATTGCTCACTCATCCAACACACACACACAGGCTAATGAGAAGCAAACATCCACCCTGAGCTGTTTTAGAAACGGGCTTCTTCCATCTGATACAGCCGTATGTGTGGTAAGCATACTTTCTGCTGGAGAGGTCAGATGTCAAATACTGAACAATCTCTCCTAGTCTACCCGGATCTTGAATCACATTGCTTGAGTTTTCCAGGACATTTCTCTAAAGTCTGACTTATCAACTGAAGTCACTTGAGTAAACTGCCTGCTCTGTCTAACCTGCAGAGTGTTATGAAGTACACAGTCAAGAAATGGCCACGGGAAGGTTCCAGGATCTATTTGTCTTAGGAGTATTATAACTGTAAGACCTGCCCATCCTATCAGTAATAGCACACACTCCTATTCCGTAAACAGGGCAAAGTCACTACAGAGGATCACATTTGCTTGTGCAAATAAAGAGTAGCAGAGTTAAAAGGTAAAGATACTGAACATGAACTTTAAGCTCCTATTCATTACTGGGGTTCCAATAACATTTTCCAGTATATAAAGGAAGAAAAAAGAAAACACAGAAGGCACTATTTGGAAGCAACTATGAACTACACCTACAACACTGCTGTGCTATGTATGTTCATATTACACTGTGTTGTGTATATGCACATATATTGAGATTCATAAATATTAAGATGTGTTAGATTCATAAAGGGATTCCCTAGTAGTTCAGCTGGTAAAGAATCCACCTGCAATGCAGGAGACCCCAGTTTGATTCCTGAGTTGGAAAGATCCTCTGGAGAAGGGACAGGCTACCCACTCCAGTATTCTGGGCTTCCCTGCTGGCTCAGCTGGTAAAGAATCCACCTGCAATGCAGGAGACCTGGGTTCGATCCCTGGGTTGGGAAGATCACCTGGGGAAGGGAACGGCTGCCCATTCCAGTATTTTGCCAGGAGAATTCCATGGACTATGAAGGCATAGGCTATCCACTTCAGTATTCATGGACTTCCCCGGTGGCTCAGATGGTAAAGAATCTGCCTGCCACACGGGAGAACTGGGTTCGAGCCCTGGGTTGGGAAGATCCCCTGGAGGAGGGTATGGAAACCCACTCCAGTATTCTTGCCTTGGAGAATCCCCATGGATAGAGGAGCCTGGTGGGCTACAGTCCATGGGGTCACAAAGTCAGACACAACTGAGCCACTAAGCTCAGCACAGATTCATAAATATTAAGATGTGTTAGTAAAAGAGATGCAAAAAGTCAAATGCTCTGTGATAGAGGAACAAGTTAGAAGAAATGGCAAACAATTTTGCACTTAGATCTAATGCCAAATACTCCAAAAACTCAAGACTAATACGAGTGTGAAGGTGAAAAGGGTAGGATAATAAAACGATTTGGGGCTCAGGTTCTGGAAACTCAGATCTGGTTTGAATCCCAATTCCACCATTTTCTTGCTGTGTGACCTAAGCCAAGTCATATGCCTTCTCCAGGTCTCAGCTTCTTCATCTCTAAGTGAGGAAATTGAATTAATAAGAGTACTAGTTCATATAGACAGCATGAGAACATAGTTAATGCAAGCAAAGCATTTAGGACAGAGCATGGGATAAATGGGGCTTCCAGGTGGTGCTAGTGATAACAAACCCATCTGCCAATGCAGGAGATATAAGAGAGACAGGTTTGATCCTTGGGTCGGGAAGAACCCCTGGAGGAGGGCATGGATACCCACTCCAGTATTCTTGCCTGGAGAACCCATGGACAGAGGGCTATAGTCCATAGGGTCGCAAAGTCAGACACGACTGAAGGGACTTAGTGTGCACACACACACGCATGGGATGACTAATTAACTGCTACTATCACCAAGAAGAACCGTGAAAGTCTGATATGAGAAAAGTCACATCTGAGTCCATTTGGCTTCATCTGAGTCTATTTGGCTTGTCCACCTCTCACCCTATGACAATCTTCCCTGAAATATATTGGACACTTTCAGAAATAAGGCAGCCTCCTTCAACTGACCCTAAATTTATTTTCCCTCAAACTTCTCTTAGAGCAGGGAGCTAGCTGGCCAAATGCCTCATTAAATGCCTGGTATAAAAAAGACATCCTAGAAAGGACTTCCACAGAACAAAGATGAGAATGAAAACATGGCCATTAATCTAAATATAAATCACCTACCGGAAAGTAATAATTACTGGTCAAGTAAGAATTAAGAATTTGCAGAAAAATGAAAGTGAAACTCATTTAGGGCATTCCACTGACTGAGATCCAGAAGTTTATCCTCCTACAGAAAAATGGGGGACCCCAAGAATATCAATAAAAAGATCCATTTAAAGGAAATAAATATCATGCTGTGTTCTTGATATTTCATCTCAATTTTACAGATGTATACACTTCTGTCATAGGTTAATTTCTTAGTATTAAAAAGACAAAAACAGATGGATTCTGATGGTTTAATGGCAGAAGTATTTGTCCTGTGGTCTGTTACTTTATAAAAGTATTAGTAAGGAATTCAGAAGTGGGGTGAAACCTCAAACTTAATTGAAACTCCTTTACAGTGTCTGACAAATTAAGATTGTAAGTAGTCTTTATTATATAACATCTGCTCATGTGGTAACATCAATGTCAAGTTATTTCACTTTTTTCTTTAAAACCACAGTCACTACATGCAGTTCCTGCACTTCTCGTTAAGAGGTTTTGATATATAGTCAAGTAAGCAAATTTGATGTACTTGATAAATAAGATTATTTCCAATGTTAATACTATCCAAAACTTGTTCTTAATATTCATCTGTATCTATCATTAAAATGTAATATAACCTAACACAGTTATCATCAATAGGATGCAGGTGTCAGATAACTATATTAGTATCAACACTACAGGCAAATTAAGATTTCTTCCCATGTGATGGAGTTCTGATAAATATCAATTCCTTGGCTTACTGAATCCTGAAGATCAAAAGGCCTTGCATATGGCACTAATAAATCAAACAGAGTCATCAAATCTACAGTCTGTTTTCTTTGGCTAAAACTGCAAAGTTTTACTCGCAGAGCCTTATCTACTCCTAAAAATTCTCTGCCAAACCAAATTTAGCTTACCAAGAGTACAGAAAATATAGCACTCCCCAGCTGCACCCTCCTGGGACTTTTGAAGTTCAGGGATACTATTGTGTGGTCTAGGATATCTGGTCTTTTCCTCTTCTGTTCTTTTCTACATCTCACAACCAACTGAAAACTCATCTAAAAAGTAAAACGCTACCCCTAGGTTCAGACTGAAAAGTTACAAAATACTTCGACTTATTAACAAGACCAAACATAAATAAAGGTACTAAATAGAAACTTCTAAGTTATGATGAACACATACACACTAAAAATACTAAGATATCTCACAAAATTTGTCTCTCAGATACCAATAAGAATTCCTGATGTTGGGAATTCTACAAAAGTATTTATAGTCTAAATAGTCACTTTCTGATAAACTGAACCTAACTGTGTGTGACTGTGGTGTTATTTAAAACAGAAGAGGCTAGGAAGAGATAATAGAAGCAGGATGAAAGCCCAGAAAAAATCCCACTATCTTTCAGTTGTTTTCTCTAAAGAGAATATTCTGATAGAGAAACCATTCTCTTTCTTAATATTTCCAATCTTGAAATAAATACACAAATCAGTGATGGAATCAGGTTGTGTCTAATTTTTTTCTCTATAAAAGTAGCTTGTAGTTTTCCAAGTTTTTTACATAACCATATTGAAAACATACAAACAAAAAGAACAAAATGTATTTCTTTGGCTCAACTGAAACTGCCTTAAAGCAGTAAGAAATACTCCCTTTTCATGCCCAAAAGGATTTTAGAAAGGTTTAATAATTTGTTCCAATAAGCAGAAATCTCAGCTAAATATTTTTGCCCACTATCCAGAGTTTTTCAACATTTGCATTGTTAGGTAAAACTCAAAAAGTGTTTGTTTTAAGGGCTGGCCTGTGCACTGAAGAAGATTCAGAAGCATCTCTGGCTTCTACCCACTAGATGCCATGAGCATTGCTCCTTGCCATCCCTCCCCCACACCCAGGTGATGACAAAAATGCCTCCAAACAGGAAAGACCTTCTGTGCAGCACAGGGAACTATATTCAATATCCTGTAATAACCTATAATGGAAAAAGAATCTGTAAAAGATCAGGTATGTGTATGCACATATACATACATATATTTTATATATATACACACACATATATAGAACTGAATCACTTTGCTGTATGCCTGAAACGCTGTAAATCAACTATACTTCAATAAAATAATTTTTAAAGTTATAATCAATATATTCTTTAAAAAGCCTCCAAACATTGCCAAATGTCACAGGGTAGGAGAAGTCAAGTCACCTAGTTTGAGAACCACATCTCTAGACTAATATTTTCTTTACAAGCCAACTACAGGAGTTTCATAGACTCATGTACCATGAATTAGCACGGCATTTCATTTTAATAAAGTTCTAATTCTGAGATCTCCAGGAAATGACACCTTTGGCCTGACATCCATTTCAATGGGCTCTCTCTGGTATTTATGCAAAGATGCATTTTGGAAAAAACTAGAATCTCTTCCTTCTGCACTATTTGCATTCAGTCTCCCCCTTTAGTATTCCGGCCTATCACTTCACGCCACTTTAGTTCTGGGTTGAATCCACCAGTGTCTCTTAGACTGAAATCAAATTTCCATTTCCAGTTGGCACCGCCATGTGTGTATTCCACACACAGAATGAGGACAGATGCATGCCATTTGGTGAACAGTGTCCAGAAAGCACTTTGTGAGATTTCATACATAATGTTATCTGAAGCAAAAAAGGGTTTCCAGTTAGAACTGGTGGATATAAGAGTGGTATTATGAATCAGTTTACATTTAGAGAAAGCTTGTTCTGAGCTTGAAGTGACACAAAACAATGTTTACAGAATAGCTTCCAAGGCACAGTATGTCACAGAGTGGGGAGAAGGATCATTCAAACAACTCTCTGGTCAGGAGTCCCAAGACTACTACTCCCTAAGAAGCCAAAGTCTGTCAAGTTAGCCTCTGAAATTGGGGGTTTTCTTCTTCTTGGCTATAGCTTCGCTAAAGAAACACCAAGAAAGAACTAGTCTGGTTTCTGTCATCAAGATTTGTTTGGAGGCCCAAAAGCTGGACAAAGGAACCTTCGGGAGTGGACAAAGCCTATTAACAGAAGCTTTCAGCTGCCACAGACATCACTGGAGGTGACAGGACCCCATTCCACAGATGCCCCAAGCTTCTATGTTAAAGATGTGCTGGAATGATACAGCCCAAGGAATACATGACTGCACTGACTATTCCAGACCTCAGAGAATTCCCGGTAAGGAATGCCAACTGCCTTTTAGGGCTATTCATAATAGCCAATCTGTTCCAATGGTGATAGCCATGTTACTTTCTGGATAGGTGTGTGTGTGTGTGTGTGTGTGTGTGTGTAAAACTCCACACTGTTCTGAACTGAACCTAGATAATGAATTATAGTCCAACTATGGCTGTTTTTCTCTGATATCCATTATTCATCTACATACAAATTCTGCTTCTTAGGGAAGATGCCTTTTATACCCTTTTCATCACTGATTAATTCTGTTGTTTTGCATTTTGCTTTGTGTATGAGTTATCTGAATATTGATACTAACTGCTACATAAGCAGTTGGAGACGGAAATGGCAACCCACTCCAGTGTTCTTGGCCTGGAGAATCCCAGGGACAGGGGAGCCTGGTGGGCTGCCATCTATGGGGTCGCACAGAGTCGGACACAACTGAAGCGACTTAGCAGCAGCAGCTACATAAGCATGAGTGTGAGGCTATAAGTGAAAGTGAAAGTTGCTCAGTCGTGTTTGACTCTTTGCAAACCCATGGACTATATAGTCCATGGAATTCTCCAGGCCAGAATACTGGAGTGGGTAGCTGTTCCCTTCTCCAGGTAATCTCCCCAACCCCAGGACTGAATCCAGGTCTCCTGCATTGCAGGTGGATTCTTTAACAGCTGAGCTACCAGGGAAGCCCAAGAATGCTGGAGTAGGTAGCCTATCACTTCTCCAGTGGATCTTCCTGACTCAGGAATCGAACTAGTATCTCCTGCATTGCAGGCGGATTCTTTACCAACTGAGCTACCAGGAAAGGAGGGTGAGGCTATAAAGTACATCTTACTTGGCATTCTTTATAGAAAATGTTGATAACTTTTTCCCTGAAAGAGTCCAACAGTAAAGTTTTAGACTTTACATCTATACATTCTTTGTCAGAACTACTCAACTTTGGCCTTGGAGTGCGAAAGCAGCCACAGACAATACATAAACAAATGAACATGGCTGTGTGCCAAGAAAACTTTATTTACAAAAACAAGCAGCATGCCAGATTTAGTCCAAGAAATATAGTTTGCTGATCTCTAACCTACAAGTACTCAGCATAACTTCATACTTACAGTGGGTTAAACCAAATTTCTCTGATTTAATTTACCATATTATTTCTCCTGCTCCATTTCTGTTTATATATACAAAATACATTGTGGCTTTATCTTGGAAAAAAAAAAAAAAAGCAGCAGCTTAATGATCTCAGTCACTAGCTATGTGGCTTACAACTCCTTTAAGACACTCTCCTCTGGCAACTAAATTTTATCCCATAAAAGAGCAGTGTTCTGACTGTGTTGTCCAAGTTTCTCACAGTTAATACAGAGACATAACTGTTTTGATTATGCTGAAAAATGAGTTTTCAAACTAATGATATTATTGATTGGACTTCCCAGGTGGCTCAGTGGTAAAGAATCTGCCTGCCAATGCAGCAGACATAAAAGACGCAGGTTCAATCCTTGAGTTGGGAAGGTCCCCTGGAGAAGGAAATGGCAACCCACTCCAGTATTCTTGCCTGGGAAATCCCATGGACAGAGGAGCCTGGTGGGCTACAGTCCATAGGGTCGCAAAGAGTTGGATACAACTGAAGCGACTTAGCATGCATGCACACATATTGTTGATTGTATACAAATAAAAATCTCATCAATTAAATAAATTACTCTTTACCAGATAAACAGCAGTTCCTCTGACAAAGCAGAACCTTGGAAATGCGGCTGGAAAAAAGTTACAAACTTAGGATTCCAAAGTCACTGCAAACACCTACAGGAAAGCTATCCAAAGGTTACTCATTTATCAAGTGCAATTACGAACTTTTAAAAGTTCGAAAGTATTTAACGTGGTAAGTTGTGGTGCTGGAGAAGACTCTTGAGAATCCCTTGGACTGCAATGAAATCAAACCAGTCAATCCTAAAAGAAATCAACTCTGAATATTCACTGGAAAAGCTGATGCTGAAGCTAAAGCTCCGATACTTTGGCCACCTGATGCAAAGAGCTGACTCACTGGGAAAGACCCTGATGCTGGGAAATATTGAAGGCAGAAGAGGGCAACAGAGGATGAGATGGATAGATAGCATCACTGACTAAATGGACTTGAGTTTGAGCCAACTCTAGGAGAAAGTGATGGATAGGGAAGCCCATGGGGTTGCAAACAGTCAGACAAGATTTAGCTACTGAACAACAAGTTTTAGTTATCTGGAGGGTCAACTTCTGTAAACAGAAATATAAGACAGGCTCATGGTGGGGGTGGGGGGAGTTTGTAACATCACAATCACCCAAAATAATATCTGATCAAATAAACATTTGTGCTTTAAGTTCAAATTAACATTTAGAAGATCACTGTTTTGATTCTTATCTAGAAGAAACTTACCACAGTAGAATCTTCAACCACACTGATTGCTGTGTAAATCTCAACACAAAGCAAGCAGATCAAGTACTGGATGAGGAGAAAAACTTGTACTTGATTGTTTTCTTTTGAATACTTATTTTGTTCTCAAAAACAGTAAAACTGATCAACTAAAAAGAAAAACCAAAGGTTGATGAAGAAGATGGTAAAATTTATCTTAAAAAAAGAAAGGAAAAAAAAACTATTCCCCCCCCAAAAGAATCCCCTATTAAAGAACAAAAATGTAACTGTCAAGAACAAACTGCCAACTTCCAAAATGTCCATGTTTTTCTAAACAGTTGCATAACTATATCAGATCAGATCAGATCAGATCAGTCGCTCAGTTGTGTCTGACTCTCTGCGACCCCATGAATCGCAGCACGCCAGGCCTCCCTGTCCATCACCAACTCCAGGAGTTCACTCAGACTCACGTCCATTGGGTCAGTGATGCCATCCAGCCACCTCATCCTCTGTCGTCCCCTTTTCCTCCTGCCCTCAATCCCTCCCAGCATCAGAGTCTTTTCCAATGAGTCAACTCTTTGCATGAGGTGGCCAAAGTACTGGAGTTTCAACTTTAGCAACTACAAATAATAAAGCTGTGGGTGGGTGCATATTGTCCTGAGGATACCTAAATGACTGACCCAGAGGGACATTCCATGGGGAGAAAAACAACCCATCTCCCTGAACAATTACCAAAATTCTCCAAACTTTCTCAAGATGCTCAGAAGTAAGAAGAAATAGAAAAGTTATACCAATAAGAATGTCAGGGATTCTGAATGCTGTTGTCAGATCAGAACATAGTATTTCATCAGTAACTCATTATGTAAAAATAGCAGTATTCACAGTAGGGAAAAGATGAAATCAATCAAAGTCTTTTATCAACTGATGAATAGATAAGCCAAATGTTGAATAGACATGTAATGGCATATTATTCAGCCATAAAAAATGAAGTTCTGCTACATACTACAGAACAGATGAGCCTTGAAAATATCATGCTAAGTGAAAGAAGCCAATTACAAAAGACCATATATCATGTGATCCCACTGGCATGAACTGTCCAGAAGAGACAAATCTATAAAGACAGGAAGTAGATGCACTAGGGCTGGGGGAGATGAAGGAATTGGGAGCTGATAACTAAAGAGCAAGAAGTTTATTTGGGGGAGACAATAAAAATGTTTTAAAATTAACCGTGGCAATGTTTGCACCCCTTTGAATATACTAAAAACCACTGAATTGTACACTTTAAATGGGTTAATTACAGGCATGGGAATTATATCTCATTAAAGTTGTTTGGAAAAAAATTATAATGAATATATACTAATACTTGTTCATTCAATTGTTTCCCTTTTTCTTATTCTGTCCAGTAAGGCAATTTGATTCAAACCCTATGTTTTTAGATTAAAACATAATTAAGTTATGTATACTTTGGGGATATTTAGTACATCAGATTATTATGGCAGTTTTTAAAATGGAAATGTTATGAGACTCAACCAAGAGACTTTAATGGTGAATTTGGCAGTAAAGTTTCCAATGAACTACAGATAAAATGTAAAATATTAGCCAAAGAAAATAGTAGTAGATTTGATAGTGTTACATTAAGAAGGATATAAATTAGAAAAATATGTTGAGATATTTGGAGATAAAAGGTGGTTAAGTTTAAACAGAAAACTGAAAAGTGGGAAATTAATTTTTCTCCAAGATTGTAAATATAGGCAGGGCTTTGAAAATAAAACTTAAACCTTATAACATAGACAAAGATATACTCACTGACAAAGAAAAAGCAGCATTAAGGTAAAATGAAAATAGAGATTTAAGTATACAGGCAAAAATAAAAATCAGATAAAAATCAGATGAAAGCACCAATCACAAAATAATCATAAATTAATTCCTCTGTGTAAAGCATATCAGAAAATTCTGTATGTCAAAAGCTGTCTTTTATTGACTTGTTCTTATATGCCTCATATGTTCTTATAAGTGTGTCTGGCAATGTATTAGCACCCTGGGAAAATAGTGCTGGGCAATCCAGATATGATTCCTGACCCACAGGCTTTCAGTCTAGCTTATGACTTAACATTAAACTGCCTTTTGCTTCACTTTTACAAAGAACTCTAACAAACTGGCTGCTTTTATTTCAACATTTAAAATCAAAGCTAGAAGTACAGATTAACAGTCAGATAAATCACTTCCTTCCTATAATGGCAGGACAACTTAGATATTTCATAGGTTCAACTGAGGTGTAACTTACATGCAGTAAAATGCACAAATCTGGATATATAGTTCAATTAATTCTTACATAGGTGTACACCCATGTAGACACCACAGGTCAAGGTGCAGAGTAGTTCCCCGGATAATGATTATAGTTCGCTACTAGAGTGTTGATACTAGATTGCTTGCTGGCTCCCAGCAACTCTCCTAGGGCATTGGACAGAAGATTTTGTAAACGGAAAACCAACTGATATTAGTCAATCATTCTGAGGAAATAAAACCACATCTAGATGACTGGTTGTCTTCACATAGAAAATACTAGCTCATTTCTAGCAAAGGGAGAAAGATGGGATAAAGGAAGCAGAATGGGTTCCTGCAGAATGGACAAATATAAGTGGTCAATAAGAGTGACTTCTCATGGGGGGAATTCTCTTGATTTTCCTCACATTTATTTTGCAGGGAAAGTAGATAGTGGGAAGAAATTGTTACTATAAGGCATGGAACCAACGACATCACAGCTAGATTTGACGGCAGCCTAGGAGAATCAAAGAGCAGCCTGAAACACGTGGAATAATTGTTTCATCCCATCTACCCATCCATCTGGGCTTCCCTGATGGCTCAGTGGCTAAAGAACCCACCTGTAATACAGAGACACAGGAGATGTGGGTTCAGTCCCTGGGCCGGGAAGATCCCCTGGAGGAGGAAATGGCAACCCATTCTAGTATTCTTGCCCGAAAAATCCCATGGACAGAGAAGTCTGACGGGCTATGGTCCAAAGGGTCACAAAGAGTTGGAAATGACTGAATGACTAAGTATACATGCATACGTATACCCATCCATCTATATATTTATTTAACATTTTCATTAGAAAATATTCCAGCCTGTGAAAAAGACCCTGGGCTTATCTGTCTCCTGACCCACTTCCCGTATCTACCTCTTTTAAATTTAATCACATGCTGTTGCATCTAAGCATTATTTCTATGAGCTACACTATTTTTTCTACAACAAGGTAGGGCAAAAAGATATGTTATTACCAAACATCACTTTGTAATGTTGAAGTTAACTGAAGGAAGCCAAGGATGTGACAGATGTCTAATGAATAGCTAGAAATTATGCAAGTTTGGCAAAGTTAACGTTTTAGTATGTATCTCCTCATATTTCTTCCATCTTATTGCACTACAGCCCAGGTGCTGCAGAAGCTTAAAGACTGAAAACAACTAAAGAAAAAGACAAAACTATATGGAATTCAGTAGAGGGAGTAAGAAGGGGCCCATCCATGGTGGCTTACCACAAAAATCAGCACAGCCGGTGGGTAAGAGAGACCCTCCCTGGATAAATACCATACAACTTGCTCATCTTAGGCTTCTCCTGAGCTGCTTTATCCTGCCTCAGCTCCCTGAGTTGCCAAGAAGCCAAATCCTATTGATCAGAGCACAGAGTTACTTCCAAGAATACTATTTCAAAAAATAAAGAGAATTATTATGTCTCTTTTCCCAATCTTGCTTCCTTAAACCATGACTGGTGGCTCCTAGACCCATCAGAGTTCACAAATTGCTCTAAGAACTCTATTTCTACTTTGTCAGCATCTTTAAAATGTAGCACCAAACACGTGACTCAGATATGGTCTGATGGGTGCAGCAGGTAATGGAGCTGTAATTTTCCATGACTGACACACAGTGTTTCTATGAATACAGTCTCAGATTAAACGAGCTCACAGAGCACTGGTGAGCCACTGTAACCAAGATCATCATCCCACCCCTCCCCACCTTAAAAACCGTCTCTAAGGTCAATGTCCCTTATCCTTTACTAATCAAAACAATTACTTGCTTTTAAAAGAAGGAGCTTACATTTATCTCTGGTAAATTTCACTTTCTTGGGTTTAGCCCAGCATTTCTTTTTTTTTTTTTTTTTTAGCCCAGCATTTCTATTTGATAAGACTTTCAAATCTTAATTCTCAAATATAATATGGAATATATGATCCTTCCCATTTTTAGGTCACTGGTGAGCATGCTTTCCATATTTTTTAGGAAACTCACTATAAAAATAACAAACAGGACAGCAAAAATGCAAAGCTCTGCAAGAGCTCTCCACAGGGGATCTCTTGACAGGATGATATAGATTTTTTTTTTTTTAAGGGCACTGTTCAGGAGGTACAAATTCACCTGTCTCAAGAACCATGCAGCTTTCATATCTCCTCCACCTGATCTTAATGTAACATTAAAAGACTGATGAGTCACTGTATTCTCCAGTCAACCTTATAATTAGAATATTAGATTCCTTAAGTACAATAAGCTATTAGAACCTAGTGACAGCCAGTCTTTTGCAAATGCTCCTTGACTACATATTTCAAATTCAATTCTAGAGTTTTATTAGGAAATAATATAGGACTTACCAATTCAGTTTCTAGAATAGAAGGAATTGTGAGGTCTACTTATAGATCACACTTACTTTATCACTGTTTGTTGACTGTTGCAGCTCTAAGGCTAGAGGAGCCTCGTAGGTTGCAGTTGCTGGGAGTCGGACACAACTGAGCGGCTTCGCTTTCACTTTTCACTTTCATGCATTGGGGAAGGCAATGGCACCCCATTCCAGTGTTCTTGCTTGGAGAATCCCAGGGACGGGGGAGCCTGGTGGGCTGCTGTCTATGGGGCCGCACAGAGTCGGAAACCACTGAAGCGACTCAGCAGCAGCAGCATATTATATCACCTTCAGCGGACTTGCTATAAAGATTTCCCATCAATTTCAAAATTATTCAATAATGGTTTGGGTTATTTGATAAGAAAAGGCCAATGTCTGAAAGTTGTAAATGTTCAATGCCTTTTTTTTTTTAAATGTTTATTTATTTGGCTGTACCAGGTCTTAGTTGCGGCACATGGGATCTTTAGTTGCGGCATGTGGATCTAGTTCCCTGACCAGGGATTGAACCCAGGCCCCCTGCTCTAGGAGCACAGAGTCTTAGCCACTGGACCACCAGAGAAGTCCAATGCCTTTTTTCTTTATCCCAAAAGCTATGCCTGGCATAACTGTGTTTAATTGCCTGGCAAAAGTAGTGCTAATTGAGAGGGGGAAAAGTCATTATTGGCCCTATGTAATAATTAATCCTGCTTTTTAAAAGTACCAATTACTTAATAGAAATGGCTATAAGACCACAGACAATTGGAGTAACAAGAAAAAGTGATAACCTAACTTGAGATATTTTAATACTTGTTACTGTCATCTTGAGAGTCCCTTGGATTGCAAGGAGATCCAACCAGTCCATTCTGAAGGAGATCAGCCCTGGGTGTTCTTTGGAAGGAATGATGCTAAAGCTGAAACTCCAGTACTTTGGCCACCTCTTGGGAAGAGTTGACTCACTGGAAAAGACTCTGCTGCTGGGAGGGATTGAGGGCAGGAGGAGAAGGGGATGACAGAGGATGAGATGGCTGGATGGCATCGCTGACTCGATGGACGTGAGTCTGGGTGAACTCTGGGAGTTGGTGATGGACAGGGAGGCCTGGCGTGCTGTGATTCATGGGGTCACAAAGAGTCGGACACGACTGAGTGACTGAACTGAACTGTCATCATCGATTTTTAAACATATATAATAAACTGGTTCTGATTATTTGATGCTTTACTTGAAAGCATCTCATCATTGATTAATAAGAGCTATCATTCCCGCAAAGTTTCACATCTAATGAAAAAAGATTCAGAGCCATTTTAATTATCCTTTACAACATCGCAATCAAATCTCAGTGCCACCATCCCTGCTTCGAGCCAGGTGAGGAAAATGACTCTTAAACGCTTTGTAGAATTTTCACCAACTCCTCCACAAGGAGCTGGCTGGATTCCTATATAGTCTACTGGCTGTGGACTAAGAGACTCAACACAGAGGACCTGACTCCCCAGAAAGAGGAAAGGACCTCTTCCAGACTCAGAATCGAGTTTTCAGAGGGAGGCAGGGGGACTAGAGAAGCTCCTCCCAACCTGAACACAGAATAAGATGCTAGCTGTGCCAAACAGGTAGATGGTGAGCAGTTTTAAGACATCTGACTGTGGTTCCACCTACCTAGACAATGAGCCAATTGGTAACCTGGCCCTGATTAGAGAATGAACAGTTCAAGTCTACCAGAAAGCCTTAATCAGGGGTGGGAGTGTTGGGTTGAGTTGTATAAGGAGGGGAGTTAAATGGTGATAATTTAACTCAATACCCCAGTAGGAAAATTTGGGGTTCACAAAGAAGACATCAACTCCATGAAGACAACAGTTCCATCAAGACAAGAGAGGACAGAACTGCCCTACTCAGAAGACAGAGTTGTAACTTTCCTCCATCTATCTTTAAGAGATCACCTTGTCCAGGGGTTATCTTTATTTACACAGGCTGTAAGATACACTTGTAAAAATCACGGAAAGTATTCTTAACTTTTTCCTCATATAAGACAGGAAAAATAAGTAACAGAGTAATAGAAACAAAAACGCCTGGGGGAAATAAAGCTTCCAGAGAAAAACAGAAAGTCCTGGCCTATTTTATCTTTTTATTTTTTAATGGATCTATTAAAGAAGCTGTGTTCTGATATTGTGTTGGCAGGTGGGGAGGAATTTTCTGTGCAAGGTGATCCATGTGAGAGAAGGGCAGCTAAAAGAAAGGCCCCACAAGAGTCATGAAGGCCATAATCTCCCCAAGTTCATCGGTCACCACCTGTGAAGCTCATACTGTATTTGGAGAACCAACCCATAGTGTCTCTCAGAGCAACAGATGGATCAAATGAATTAGTCGGAGCCCTTCCCAGGACGCCAGGCATACAGCACTTTGGAGGGAAGGCAGTTCATCAGTGCATCCTGCGACAAGAGCCTGACATCTGCTTAATCTTCTCCCTCAGACTCCAACCCCACACTGGATATTTCAAATGGGTAACAATGTGAAAGCTCCATGTGGACTTCCCTTTCATTATTATCATTTCAAATGCTAAATGTTATCTACTTAAAGATCTTACCTTGGCTCCCTGCCTTGGCAGAAGGCAAGATTTTTCTGCTAATAAGAGCCTGGAGGCTTTACAAGACCATGGGAGTTTTCAAAATATTCCTACATATTCATAATAGTCAAATTAATAGATCTGATGCCAGATGTAAAGTGGCATTTTATAGGTAGCTTTAAAAGGTACCAATGGAGTAACTTTTAAAACTACTTTAGACATGCAGCCATGAATCTAAACTACAAGCTTGTTGCCTTTTGATCTTGGCTGTGTGCTCACTGTCCTATAGCTAACTAATCAGAAAAGGTTTGGCATATTTCTTCCCTGGAAAGATATCTGACATTCAGGAAAGAAATTTAGGTTAAACACCTTTCAACTATCCTCTCTGTAACAATTAAAAGCTTTTCCTTTGACTTACTGACACGGTTCACAACCACACACAATGAAGGCAAAATAAATCTTTCCTGTGCGGTACATTATACGCTCTTAGATGGATTAAGACCTGCTATCCAAGTCTGCATTTTTACAGGTTTTAGGTCCGCTAAAAAGCCATCATGATTAGTGACAGCTCGAGCAGCGGGTAAACAGGGTGAAGGAAAACCACTGGTAAGATCTACTTTGGGATCTTCTGACCCTGAAGTCAGGACAGACCTGAGCTTGTTTTCTGAGCAAGCAGAGTCCCCACCTTCATAATTCACAAGCTTAATCGGGAGACAAGAGAAAATATACTGGGTGACAGTTACCTAACATGTATGAACAAAGCATCCACAGCAGCAATTTTACATCAAGCAAAACAAAATGTGTCAACTAGAAGAATAAAACGCTTAGTATAGATCGTGTTTTCAGCTACACATTTAGATAAAGTCATCTCTTTAAAATCTTTTGAGCAGCCATTTTAAATTTGAGAAGTCCTTTATACAAAGAATCCTAATAACCATGAGGTGGGCGTTATTAGAATCCCCATTTTATTAAAAGTAAGGAGGAAGGGGGAAACAAGTTGAGAAATATTCAGGTTCTACTACATTTACAAACTAGCAATGATGTGTCATTTGGTTCATGCAATTGTGGAAGCTCTTAATCACATTTCAAAAATTATGAAATTAAGATTCAAAGAGGTTCTTTGCCTCAGATCACAAAGCTAACATAACTGTCAGACCTGGAGCTTTTTCCCAGTTCTCAAGACTTTTTCTGGGATATCGTTTTCACTTGGTTTATAAAAATGCACGGTCTGTCTTCCTCACCAAAATATGGACAACCTGCTTTCTGGGCCTGACACACCATGGTCACAAGCAGATACCTGGGTCCAGAGTGCATTACATAAGCACACTGAGCTTAAGGAAAAGGTGGAAGGCGTAGATGCTGCCAAACTCACTGATCCCATAAGCTCATTTGGGAAACACTCTGTGTAAGAGGTCAGATAAGGAGGGGATCATCGTTCACAAAATGGAGTAACAGGGGAAAGGAGAGGAAAGACATGGATGTTGATGCAGTCTCACCTTACCTCAAGGTTCAAAGAAAAAGTACCAGAATCATAGGTGAAGGGCAGTCAAGATTTCTGGCTAGTGGACATCTTTCAGATGAATATCTGAAATAGTCTAGAACTAGTTAAAAAATTAACTCACATCCCTTAAATATTTTACTTTAACTAAAAGCTTATAAATAGTATTATATATTATTCATTATAGTATACTATATAATATTATATGTTAACAATCATATAGTATATAATATATGTTAATGATTATATATATTATTGATACATATTAACCAATTTTTTGATGTAGGATCAAGAAGTTTACTTTGAGTGAAAAAGTGCTTGTTAAATAAACCAGCTTCAAAACATTATCAGTGATTACCACCTATAAGCAAGAGTCCAGAGACTTGCATGTTATTGAAAAGGAAAAGTCCTTCTAGATGCTTAAGATTTTTTTCTTCCCTCAGTGTAAAACCTTCACTTCATGTTTCAATTTCGTTTTTTGCAGAAACAATCACTTTTTGTGTACATTACTGGTTTATATAAGATTTAACTAATTAATGCAATTACAAGTGGAACACTCATACACGTTTGAGAACAACTACTTGGCTTCTTGGTGAGTTTACCATTCAATCTATGGAAGCAGGAGTGTACAGTAGAAGAAAGCACCCCCCAGCGAGAAGCAACAGCGAGGATGTTTCGTACGCAAATGGAGAGTCCTGTTAAGAGTGCAGGCCCATCAGGGAAGCTTCTGGGTGCAGATCATGCAGGGTCACTTAACAGCTGGGTAGAGGGGCTGCAGTTCAGGGCACACTAACACACAAGTTCCAGCTTAGGAGATGCCCAGAACTGGAGATAGAAGGGAACACATCTTGAAGACACTGCAGATTCTGTTTCAGACCACCGTAACAAATAAATATTGCAATAAAGCTAGTGCCACAGACGTTGTGGTTTCCCAATGACTATCTATTAAGTGTGCAATAATTTAAAAATATATTGCTGGGACTCCCCTGGTGGTCCAGTGGTTTGCCTTCCAACACAATGGATGTGTATTCAATCCCTGGTCAGGGAGCTAAGACCCCACACACCCCACGTCCAAAAAAGCAAAACATAAAATAGAAGCAATACTGTAACAAATTCATAGACTTTAAAAAATGGTCCACATCAAAAAAAAAAATCTTTAAAAAAAAATTTCTAACTATCTGAGCCATAATCTTTTGGTTGGCGAAGGGTTTGAAATATTCCAGGAATTACCAAATAAGACACAGAGACATGGAGTGAACAAATGCTTGTGAAAAAAAATGGCGCTGATAGACTTGCTCAAAGGAAACTTTCCACAAACCTTCAATTTGTAAAAACAAACAAAAAACCCCACAATATCTGTGAAGCACAATAAAAATAGTTACATCTGTGTGAGTTTTAGGATACCTTAGTAAGGTTTCAAAGTACCTATGCTGGGGCAATGTCATTCCTTAAGATATGAAAAGATGGATGTGGTAACATTTTCCTCTCCAAAATGATGGCTGCTGTGTTTGGTCCATTTTTTTCTTTTAATAGCTTCAACCTCCCACAGTGATAAATTATACTGGTTATGATTTTAGTTTTATAGTAGAATGATGACTCTCTTAAAACCACCCTTAGAAAGGCTAACAGTCTCTGATGACTATAATTAAATATATATTTGAGTATAATTAAACATATATTTGAAAACTAAGATGATAATTCTTTAGGGAAATTAAGTGAATCCCCCATGTCTTGCTTCTCTCAGCATGTTATTGTTCAGTAGAACTCTCTCTCTCTTGTTTTTCTAACAATGCTTGCCCCTTGTGGTTAGGAACTTAAATTGTTTGTGAGTATGGTTTCATTCATTCTTCCACATATACAATAAGCATTTAATTGGACAGTTGCACATACTCAAGTGTGATGGCTTAATAATTATTTAACAACCAAATTAACATTATTAATTTAAACTAATCTGTCACGGTCATTATGCAACCTGAGGAAACAGAAGGGGGAAAAATAGTTCCTTTTATACAAGTGGTTTTTCACCAGTTCATTTCAAGAGTACATATAAACACTGGAGAGAATATAACCATATTTCACGATCACAAAGACAGCAAAAACAAGGTGATCGTATAGCTTTCATGTTATCATGCCTCCACACAGTCCCTATAGGAAACAGGGAGGCAGAAATTTCTTTCACTTCAACATCCTGTTATTGAAATTTCTCTGAAAACCATTTGCTTTTTCAAAATACAGAAGCAAATGTTTTGGGATTGTACACTCTGACATCCCTCTGTTGTCTCAATAAAAGATTAATTTGTGGTCCTTGCCTCCCCTTTGTTAGTTTTGTGGTTTAATACTCCTCATGATAGAATCAGTTAACAACAACAAAAAAATCTCGGGTTTTTTCATGGGCGTTTTCAAGAGCTCCATACTCCTTGGCTAGTTTCTGTCCTCCAACACAGAGGCAAAGGCTGCAAAGACTCCTTGGTCCCCAACTGATCCCAGGATTCTGTTGTATAAACTTATTCGTACAAGGGTGGGTTATTCCCTGAACTGTGGTCGTCTAAGAGAGCCAAGACAGGTCTACCAGGGAGTCTCCCATTCTGTGTGGCCTGTCCACTCTACCCCCATTAAGGGGAGGAGCCAAGTATCACATTTCCAGATCATCTGGATGTATTTGCAGTTAAGACACTGCAACTATGAATACATAAATCAGTTAAGAGAAGTCAGTTACAAATATATAAACAAATCTTTGCACTTTTTTAACTCAAAATTTCTTGAGCACCAGTTAACTACCAGGCACAGTCTGAAGTGCTGAGAAATCAGATAGTTAAGCATCTATATCTTCCCCTCAAACACCTTATGATCAGGAGAAAAACACTTTAAGATGAGACAGTAACAACTATAATAAAAATATAGATAAACTGTTAATGGAGGGAGCACACAGAAGGGAGGGATTCATTAAAGTGGGGCAGATTATTTAGAA
Organism: Bos indicus x Bos taurus; assembly: GCF_003369695.1. Classification (NCBI taxonomy): domain Eukaryota; kingdom Metazoa; phylum Chordata; class Mammalia; order Artiodactyla; family Bovidae; genus Bos; species Bos indicus x Bos taurus. The sequence goes on along the minus strand of NC_040083.1, from coordinate 23,764,283 downwards.
AAGTTTCAGAGAAAAGGTGAGTATTAATCAGGTCATAAAGGACCAAGGGTATTTCATGAGGACATTAAATAGCATGGGATGATCAGGAAATTCAAGATGGCTAATATATTAGGATCACTAAAGTATAAGAGCAAAGAAAGATGAGGGTGGATAGGACACATTGAAGAAGTCTTAAAAGCAATGCTTAAAAAGCTAGCTATTGTTAAAAGATGCCAGGAAGCCAATGCCAGGAAGCCAAACCCACCCCTTTGAAAACTGTTTTTTTTTTTTTTAAAGGGAAAAGAATCAAGTGCCATGTTTGACTTTCCCTATACAAACTAACTGCTGGTTAAACAAAGGGTAGAAGAAGAAGAGTTTCTCTTGATAGGTGAGTTCTGGCTGATATTATCCATGAAGAAAGAATGATGGGATAAAAATACCACTGATTCACAACCCATAATGGACTAATGCATCCAGGGTCCAAGCATCAGTGGGTACTAACCTCACGAAAAAAAAGATGAAGTCACTTTATAGGCCTCCCAATGAAAGACAACAACTCTGTCCATGAAATAGTCTTCCCTCAAAACCAAAACCAAAGACCTAACTTAAATCTGGCCATATCCCTAATTTACAGAAAATACACCACAAAGATACTCTCAGCAAAATTCAAACTTAGAAATTTTATAAGGCAAACTATTCATTTTTTTTCTTGCACTTTTACAGAAAAAAGAGAGATGAGAGGATCTACAGACTTGCTGTTGTTCAGTCACTAAGCCTTGTCCAATTCTTTGTGACACCATGGACTGTAGCATGCCATGTTGCCTGGAGAAGCTATAGATTAAAAGTGACCTAAAAGACATTTTTACAAATTACAAAATGTGAGCCTTACTTGGGTCCTCATTCAAACAAACTGTAACAACAAAAAGAAAATTTATGAATTTTGATTCTATTGCAAATTTGCCCAATGACTAGATATTTGATATTATGAATTATTAATTTGCTTAGATGTGATAGGATATTTTAGTTCTGTTTTTTAAAAGTTCTTATCTTTTAGAGATTCACACTGAAATATCTATGAGTGAATCAATATGACATCTAGGATTTTATTAAAAATTATACTGGGGGAAGAGTAGATGATACTACAGTTGAAACAAGAATGGTCAGCTGTTAATAACTTTTGAAGCTGAGAGATGAATGAACAGGAAGGTTCACTATGCTATTCTGCATATTTTGTGTATATTTGAAATTCTCCATAACAAAAGATTACAAAAAGAAAAGAGAGAACTTAGTGTTTAGCATACATAGGATCTGAGTTTTTGAAATGAGATACTCTTTAAAAATAGTGATATTAAAGATATTTTGAAAATGACCCATAGTACCATTTTAACTAGTTGTTTTAGATTCTTTCACACATCTCCTTCCAGAATCTATCTATGTTTTAGATAGTTTTATAGAGAAGGGTCTGAAAATAGAAAGAGACAAGTAAGCAGTGATTGTCCAGGGAGAGATTATAGAACAGAGAGGAAACAGGATGGCAAATTAAGGTTGGTAGAGGAAGACCAGTTGTTGGAGGAGACTCACAGAGAATGGTTAGAGCGGTCAGGGCAGACATAACAGGGCCAAGGAATAAAACAGAAAAGCAAGTCAAAGATGCCAGAAAGGTAAAATCCAATGCTTAGAAGATGTTATCTACGTAAGAATCTGGAAGGCACTGGTGACCTTTACCGATAGCAGCTTTAAGGATAGTTTCTAAAAGCCAAACCACAATGGGTTGAGGAATGAGCTTTTGAGATGTCTGTCAGCAGGAAAGGAAGTGAAGAGATTATAGCGTGAAGAGCATCAGGGTTAACTGGAGAGCTGGAGGCTGTATGAGAGGCTGGTTGGTGTGAAAGATGCTGTACTCTCTTCATTACTGTTGTAGAAGAGACTAAGGGGAACAACAGGACACACAGGCAGATACAGAAGATACTGGAGGGTAGGAGAAGGAAATGGCAACCCACTCCAGTGTTCTTGCCTGGAGAATCCCAGGGACGGGGGCTGCCACCTATGGGGTCACACAGAGTCAGACACGACTGAAGTGACTTAGCAGCAGCAGCAGCAGCAGGAGGGAGTAGGACCCAACTCAAGTTCTACCTGGTAAGAATATCAGCTTGTCCAAGGAAAGGCTTCATTTATGCTGGAGGTTTTTAAAGCTCTTTCCATGTTTTTATTTTTAAACAATATTAAGGCCTCTGATTTGTCAGATATCTAATTGTGCCATTTTCTGTTTTGTCCATATCATGATTTATTTTTTTCCCCTGAAATATACCAAGCCATGATTACTCTGGTTGTTGTCTTCCCCATGACAATCAAGGATGACCAGGGAACAGGTCTATCAAATCTTTCACCAACTAATCTCTGTAATACCCACCGAGACTAACACACTATCCTCACTTAGACATGACATGAGGCTTTTCAAGGAGATTCTGCTGAGGATGTGAAATGTAAGGGCCATTCATTCAACAAAGAGATGTAGAGTGAGATGCAGGACCAGGAAGTCTCATGCCTAGTGGGTAAAACCACTCATTGCTGCTGCTGCTGCTGCTGCTAAGTCGCTTCAGTCGTGTCCGACTCTGTGCGACCCCATAGACGGCAGCCCACCAGGCTTCCCCGTCCCTGGGATTCTCCAGGCAAGAACACTGGAGTGGCTTGCCATTTCCTTCTCCAATGCATGAAAGTGAAAAGTCAAAGTGAAGTCACTCAGTCGTGTCCGACTCTTAGCGACCCCATGGACTGCAGCCTACCAGGCTCCTCCATCCATGGGATTTTCCAGGCAAAAGTACTGGAGTGGGGTGCCATTGCCTTCTCTGAAAACCACTCATTAGGAAGCAGATAAAAATGTTCAAGTGGAGAAGAGTTTGAGAAAAGGAGTGAAGGATGTATGAAGGGTTATAAATTGTTGCAACTGGACATCAACAGTTGCAACTGGCACATCAACATCAACTGGCACACCAACCAGGCGCCTACCTCCTGAGGGCCTTTTGGGGGGCAATGAGAGCATCCTGATCTTGGGCAGGTTATAAAACCTGGTCTCAAGGTCTCCTCTGCAAAAGGCAAGTTGTAAAAGGAAATTTCCAAAGTCTTCCTGCTTTTAAAAATGCTAGGATTTTCTAAAGGGTGAAATAAATGCTGTATTAAAAATAGATGTTCATGGTTTCCAAATTTGGTCTTATATCTTTAAAAGAGTACATAGTAAGCTGTGGAGGGTTTTCTAAAAAGAGAAGAGAGACAACAAAGCTATTAATATGATGAAGATCAAAAGACAGGCACCATAGAACACATCACCACCTTCCTTTAACCTTAGTTTTAGGAGAGGGATCTGAGACTCACTGGTCTTATTGTACAATCCAAGGAGGACTGTGCATGGCTGGTCTTTAAAAATGGAGAGGAGGGACTTCTCTGACTGATGGTCCAGTGACTAACACTCAGGACTCCCAGTGCAGGAGGCCCAGGTTCAATCCCTGGTCGGGGAACTAGATGCCATATGTCACAACTAAGAATTTGCATGCTGTGACTAAAAAAGATCTCACATACCACAACTAAGACCTGGTACAGCCAAATAAACAAATACTGTTTTAAGTATGAAAAAATAAAAACATAAAAGTGGAGAGGTAACTTGTTGCATGTTTCTGAAAGTTAGTTGCTAGACAGTGAATGCAAGCTTCGTAAGCAAGTGTAAGGCATGACTCTCACATAAAGTTATCAGATAACTCAGCACTTTAAAATAACCCATCACGGGACTTCCTTGGCCATCCAGTGATTAAGACTCTGTGATCCCAATGTAGGGGGTATGGGTTCGATCCCTGGGAGGGGAACTAAGACCCCACATGCTGTGTGCAATGTGGCAAAAAAATAAATAAATAAAATAATCCATCAAAAGATCAGAAACAAGTTTGATGTTCACCTTTAATTAAAATAACCCCGGAGAATAATGAGAAAGAGGAGGAAACGTGAAAATAGAGTGAGTACTTTACAACTCTGAAAATGTGTCAGATCACTTCACGTAGAATCTGTCAGATACTAAACATTTTAATCCAGGGTGGACTTTCAGCAACACTCTGTTTTGATTCACAACATGATCTAAGGTTAGGCCAAATGGAAAGTGACTCCTTGGAAACAGTACTGAAATTAAAAATACGTGATGACCATGGATTATAAATCATGGTCATTTATATATATTTATATATATATATATATAAATTTATAAATTATAAATTCCTAGACTGCAGCTTTGCCTCTTAATCTTTACAAGAACACCTACCAACACCAGGTCTTCATAGAACACTATTAGTAAATTACTAAACAAAAACGTTAAGTCTTTGTCTATGACATACTTAAAAATTTTGCATGAATTAATACCTGAGTGGAAGTTTGCATTCATAATCTTATCACCATCATTAAAATCCACATTTTACAGCCTACCACTAGAAAGTCAATTTTGTTTCATCTTTAGATTCCAAGTTGATGCTGGAGGGCCACGCCTCTCCTGGGCCCAGGATGCGGGCCCAGGGATGGCCATGTTCTAGGACAAGGGAACTCTACATTCCTAATAGTTTCAAAGGATTAGATCTGGTAGACAGAGTACCTAAAGAACTATGGATGGAGGTTCATAACACTGTACAGGAGGTGGTGACCAGGGATCCATCTGCCAGTGCAGGGGACACGGGTTCAACCCCTGGTCTGGGAAGGTCCCACATGCCATGGGGCAACTCAGCCCATGGGCCACAACTACTGGAGCCCACGAGCCCACGCTCAGCAAGAAGAGAAGCCGCCACAGTGAGAAGGCGTGCAATGCAGCTAGACAGCTGCCTCCACTCACCGCGACTAGAGGAAGCCTACACGCAGCACCGAAGACCCAGTGCGGCCAAAAAGGGGAAAAAAAAAGAACGCCTTCTCCTACCCATCTACCCCGAACCCACTAATGCATGCTTCCCTTCCCTCAAAACTGAGCCTAAATTCCAATGTTGTACCATCAGTACTACCTAATACAGTGTTTGTATATAGGAGTGAGCGACTGAACTGAACTGAACTGAACCACATAAATATTTTCAAATGTCGTTAAATAAGACAAATGTAATCGAAGAACACTAAAACCAAACATGTTTAGAAGGAAATGTTTGTAGTTACTCAAAGGGACATGATGATTTTATCATGTTTAAAGCAAAAGCAGAAGAAGAGTCAGAAAATAAAGCACGGGTCAACAATTTAATTAAAAAAAAAAAACAAACAGTCCTATGATTCTAAACACTCAGGTCCTAAACCAGGGCATTCTAGTAATTACCTTACTTATTTACTTAAGTAACATCTGAGGACCCCATATGTATATTTTCTTCCCATGACCAAGCAAGGCAAGGAAATCTCCTTTTCTCTGTGTCACTGACTCTGACAATTTCTCCCTATCCCAAGCCCCCACCATCCCCATCCCCCACATCTTCAGAATTCAAAGGCAAAGCCTGTTGTCTCCACACACTTCAGTAAATGCTTTTCCATTTTCTTTCACCTAATAGAAGGATCTTTGACTTTATCTGGGAACATCTCACTGTGCAGTCACCTTTAGTGACCTAAAGAAGCCTCTTAGGGGTAATTTTTCTTTGTGGACCTTGACACTGCCTTGAAAGTTTACAGTCATAAATTGTTACCCACTGAGAACAATTTCTCAAACTTGGTTAAATAATTACATAGACACCAAAAGAAAACCACCCTCTACCTAAATCCACTGCATTATCGTGTCTCCTAATTCAAAGAAAGCCGAGTCGATGTTTTGAATACCTTAGAGGCATTGTAACATGAAGTTACAAAATGGAACTAGAAGATTCAAAAAAAATCTTCAAACTGGAGGACAGCATTTGTTATTTGGTGGCACCTTCTGGGAAAGCTCAAAATTACAGCTCAGCTCTGTTATCCATAAATTCTCACACAGAAGCAAGGTGGGGAAACTTTTGAGAGCTGGGAACCAGTGCTGATGATACATCACAATAATGTTAAAATTCAGAACTACGAGGGTTGGTTTTATTTTAAGTGAATATGTGTATGAAGTGAGAGGTCCCTGGATGTTTCATTGCACATCCCTCAGTTCTGACTGTGCATGCCAAACCCACCCATGAAGACAACCTGTCACCTCCTGAAGGCTGTTGGTAGAGCCCAAACAAATGGAGAGGTCAAAGAACAGGATTCATAAATGGAATAAGAAATACGGTATCAAAGGCTTTCATCAAAATACGTACACACACACAAGAGACTTCCCTGGTGGTCCAGTAGTTAAGATTCTGCACTTCCAAGGCAGGAGGCAGGGGTTTTGATCCCCGATTGGGGAACTAAGATCACCCATGCCAACCAGAGTTGGCCAACACACAAATAAACACAAAAGGCTTTCACAGCAGTGATGCCAATTTCATGAAGCACATCTCTGTAATCACAATATGAATTCCTGGAACAGTAAGATTTCCCTCACCCCTGAATCCTCTTGAGTGCATCCTCTACCAAATAGGATCAAATTCTGGCTCTACTTTAAACACAGTGATGTTGGGCAAGTTTCTTAATCTTTGAGCCTCAGTTTTCCCATCTATAAAATGGGAATAATGAGTCTTTCACAGAGTTGTTTTGAGAATTAAGTGAGTTAAAACAAGTGAAGTACTTAGAAGGGTGACTGGCACATAGAAAGCACTGAAGGAAAGTTTAGCTACAAATATCAGGCATCATGATGACATGGTAAAGCTAGTTGTGCAAATACCACGTTGAGTCACATCCTTGACTTTGTGTCTAGATGACAGATGGGACAATGACATAAAAATCACAGGCCCTAGGATAAGAAACAAGAATGCACTGAACAGGCAAAGCAGCTTCCTTGAAGGAGGCTCACGAAATTTACCGGGAGAGAGAAAATTCAATACAAGCAAGTGAAAATGGTGAGTGCTGGCAATTCTTGATGACAACCAATTCTTCAATGATAGGGCCCCTTCTCTGTTCATGACCCTCAGCTACCTAAGGGCTTCTAAGGAATAATTTAACTTAAAAACTGAAAAACCATTCGGGCATGGTATAGCACCCAAACATGGAAGAGAAAGAGCCTCTTAGTTTTTTGTTTTAATATATCCAGTTTAATTGTTTCAAATCCTTTTTGGAATAAGTGAGGAATGTGTCTGAACAAAGGACCAGTGGACTGGCTAGGCTGCGCCTCCTGCATCTGATCCCATTGAGCACAGACAGCAGACAACAACCAACCAAGCATTAGGAAACAGGTCAGGTGCAGTGTCTCCTGGCATCCAACAAAGTTACCTTTCTGCCAACGATGTTAAAGAATGTCCCACCCCAGGGCTACATCTACAGAGGAGAAGTACACGCCTTCAGGTACTGTTTACTTCCAGTTATAATATGCAGAGAATAGGAGTCCAGAACAAGAGAGCACCCCCCTCCCCAGAGGGTCAGGGCAGCCCTTTAATGAATGGCCTCTCCAGCTGCTCACTCACCATCCTTACAGACTTTACAGCTCTTGCATGTGCTGGAATTACAAGTCATTAAAAAGCCACTTTGAAAGCACAATAAAGACCTTCTTCTCTGACTGCCACAACGTTCCATCACATAAAAACCTGAGGCCAGTGCTTCAACAGCAGGACATTTACTGCCAGCTCCAGACAGTGTAAGCAGGGCAGGGGACAGGGCGGGGCCAGAGGAAATGAGGCACCACAAAAGCGGGGCTGGGGGGGAGTGCAGGGAGGAGAGTTTCTTTTTCCTTCTTCCTTTTTTTCTTTCCAAAGAAACTTTCTGCTAAGCTGGTTTGAAGTCTTTACTCTGTATCTGAACCACCAACCACCCTCCGGAAAACCCACTCCATCTGATGAGATTTCATTGTTCTTTGTCAAGATTTTATCTAAGAAAACACTGGTAAGCCAAACTATCAAGATATGATTAAAATTTCATTTCTCACACTGCCAAATGTAGTCTGCCCATTTACAAGGAAACATAATGAAAACTTTTAACTTCTGTACTTTTAAATTATGATTAAATCTCTACAAAGCAAGATTTAAAAAAAAAAAAAAGTGAAGGCAATGATAAGGAAATTACTACCATAACTGAATCTGATCATACATGGTTATTTCGATTTTCTTTTACTGTTTTTCCCTCTTTTCTGCTATGAATACCGAACTTCCTCATATCACAAAACAACATTAACTCAATAAACTTCCCTTTAAAAGCAGAGTTACATGAAAAAGAAAAACTAGGGAACTACAGTTAAAGGATTTGTTTTTATTCTAAATTAACCTTTCAACAGGTTAATGAAAAACAGAATTACAAACTTCTAGTTGACCCAGACACATTCAGATCCTTACCCTTTCTTGCTGCTAGTTAGTGCCAGTTACTAGTAAGAACAACCACTTGCCACAAGTAGCCATTATGGCTACAAAAAGATGAATTCTTCAACCAAGAACAGCTTTACTCTAATGGAATTACCTAAGTTCTTAAATGCAAAATTTTCTTAATGCTGAAATTTACATACACAACAAAAACAGGCCCTTATCATGTTTTCAGTCTTCGCTAAATGTTCACCCACTATAAAAACAATCCTTCTGCCTCCCTCCCCACCCTCCCAGCTTCCACCTCCCAAATTCTGTAAAGGAAAATTATTGATGGACTTTCATGTGACAATTTTAGGTTTCTTTATAAAATGAGAAGCATTTCAGGAATTTCAAATCCTATTTAAAAATTACTCTTTCAGTCATATTAATAGTAATGCAAAGATAAATCATTTCTTAGGATGTCTTCTTTTAATAGTAATAGCAATAAAAAAAAAAAAAATCTACCAAGTGCCTACCAATGCAGTACTAGGTAAGCTCTAGCCCTTTATTTCATTTAATTAAAAAGCTAAAAAGATCCTGGGAAACTTTGGCTTAACTTTTGATTTAATACTGAGATTCCCTGTCCTGTATTTTTCCAGTTACCATATTACACGTGCACATCACTATCAAGGCCGTATACCTCCTCAATGCAAAATCCAGGGCAAAGAGACATGTATTTCAAGTGCTTTTTCCCCTTTAAAACATTTAACCCACACTTGAAAAAGTACACTAGAATTCTAAAGTATTTCTGAATATTAAAAAAATCTCCTTCAAAGCTATAGGTAATAAGGACTGCTAGAAGCCAAATCATGGAACAATAAATAGCTCATAACATTTTTTGGTTAGTGTATTAAGTGCTTTACCTAAATTGACTATTTTCACAATAATCCTGAAAAGTAAAGGCAATATCTCTATTTCACAAAAGTAAAAAATAAAGAAAAGAAAATTAGAAATATAGAAGGTCAAATTATTTGCCCAAGATTACTGGTAGAGCTGGGATTCAAAACAGCTTATCTGACTCATAGATTTAGAGAACAAACTCATAGTTGCCAGAGGGGAAGAACAGGGGGGAGGGATAGTAGGGAGTTTGAGATGGATGTGTACACACCTCTATATTTAAAATGAATAACCAACAAGGACGTACTATATGGCACAGGGAACTCTGCTCAATGTTATGTGGCAGCCTATTGGAGAGGAGTTTGGGGGAGAATGGATACATGTACATATATGGCCTGAGCCCTTTTACTGTCTACCTGAGACTATCAGAATATTGTTAATTGGCTATGCTGCTGCTCCTGCTGCTAAGTCACTTCAGTCGTGTCCGACTCTGTGCAACCCCATCGACGGCAGCCCACCAGGCTCCCCCGTCCCTGGGATCCTCCAGGCAAGAACACTGGAGTGGGTTGCCATTTCCTTCTCCAATGCATGAAAGTGAAAAGTGAAAGTGAAGTCGCTCAGTCGTGTCCGACTCTTAGCAACCCCATGGACTGCAGCCCACCAGGCTCCTCCATCCATGGGATTTTCCAGGCAAGAGTACTGGAGTGGGGTGCCATTGCCTTCTCCAATGCATGAAAGTGAAAAGTGAAAGTGAAGTCACTCAGATGTGTCTGACTTCTAGCGACCCCATGGACTGCAGCCTACTATACAAAATAAAAAGTTTATTAAAAAAACAACAGCCTGTCTGACACCACAGTACAGACTCCTAATTACTTGATTACTACCTCCCTACCCACATGCACATCAACAAATAAATGTTCCTCAAAAATCATACAGGCATATAAACCAAGGATACACTTTTTTTTTCTCTACTCACATACAAAGTATATAAAAATCAGGGACTTCTCTGGTGGTCTAGGGGTTAACAATCCGCCTTCTAATGCAGGTGACATGAGTTCAATCTCTGGTAGGGGAACTAAGATCCCACATGCCATAGAGCAGATAAGCCCACAAACTGCAAACTTCTGAGTGCATGCCACAAGTGGAGAGCCAGCGCTCTGCAACAAAAGACCTCATGTGTCACAGCTAAGACCCAATACAGCCAAATAAATAAATAAATATTTTTAAAAAACCAAAGTATATAAAAATCATAACCAAGAAACATACGATGAGAATCAAATGAAGAAACATACGAATCAACAGTCTAAGCTTCCTAATCCATCTTAACAGCATTGATTTTTATTTTTTATATAAAACCCAAATCTAACTTAATTATGGAAAAGCTCTTTTTAAAAAATTCTTCCTTCTAATCCTAACTATCCTGTGCCAAGACAAGATACTTTCTTTACAGACATACCAAGTGAATAACCTTTTCCCCTGGCCCTCCCCAATTCCTCATACTTGGTTCAATTTCTTTTTGTGTCCTTCTACTGTTTCCAAAGTCCATGATCTCTGCCTGCTATGTGTTAAATTACCCTCTACCCAGCCCTCCACCAATGAACATAAATCTGACTGATGTTCAAATAATGAAGCCGGAAAGGTCCTCAGACAGATCAGGTCATCTGATCCTACTTACTCAGATGCAGACAGGCTCACCACCAGGACAATGGGAATGGTGTCCTTGAAGGTGGGTCTGTCCCAAGCTATCCAATCAATTGCTTGCCAAGGGAAGGCTAGGGGTAGCTTAGTGCTGTCCATTACAATTGCTTCCTGTTCCTTTGGTCTTAACCACAGAAGGGTCACCAGGTAGCAGAAAGGCCAAACATAAGTTACCTTAACCAGTGGAGAAAGAGAATTTCAGCTCTCTTTCATCCTCCTTTGCAAACATAAAGTCTTTTGGACCCTGGCTTACTTGAAACAACTTTTAGTCAATTCTTTTCTATTCTACCACCTATATGTAGAATATTAAACCAATAGCAGCAACGATAAAAGCACTACTAGAAAACCAATAAGGAAAGTACAGCTGTTGGATTTTACACCCAAATAACCCCAAAATGAAGTACAGCAAAGGCTAACAGAGTTTTGCCAAGAGAGCACACTGGTCATAGCAAACACCCTCTTCCAACAATACAAGAGAAAACTCTACACATGGACAATACGGAAATCAGATTATATTCTTTACAGCTGAGGATGGAGAAGCTCTATACAGTCAGCAAAAACAAGACTGGGAGCTGACTGTGGCTCAGATCATGAACTCCTTATTGCAAAATTCAGGCTTAAATTGACAAAATTAGGGAAAACCACTAGACCATTCAGGTATGACCTAAATCAAATCCCTTCAATTATACAGCAGAAGTGACAGATTCAAGGGATTAGATCTGATAGACACAGTATCTGAAGAACTATGGACAGAGGTTCATAACATTGTACAGGAAGAGGTGATCAAAACCATCCCCAAGAAAAAGAAACGCAAAAAGGCAAAATGGCTGTCTGAGGAGGCCTTACAAATAGCTGAGAAAAGAAGAGAAGTGAAAGGCAAAGGAGAAAGGAAAGATATATCCATCTGAATGCAGAGTTCCAAATAGCAAGGAGAGATAAGAAAGCCTTCCTCAGTGATCAATGCATAGAAATAGAGGGAAACAATAGAATGGGAAAGACTAGAGAACTCAAGAAAATTAGACATACCAAGCAAACATTTCAAGCAAGCAAGAGAGTTCCAGAAAAACATCTATTTCTGCTTTACTGACTATGCCAAAGTCTTTGACTGTGCGAATCACAATGAACTGTGGAAAATTCTTAAAGAGATGAGAATACCAGACCACCTTAAACTGCCTTCTGAGAAATCAGTATGCAGGTCAAGAAGCAACAGTTAGAACCGGACATGGAACAATGCACTGGTTCCAAATTGGGAAAGGAGTATGTCAAGGCTATATATTGTCACCCTGCTTATTTAACTTATATGCAGAGTACATTATGTGAAATGCCAAGCTGGATGAAGCACAAGCTGGAATCAAAATTGCCAGGAGAAATATCAATAACCTCAGATATGCAGATGAAACCACTCTATTTTTAGTATATGTGCTGCCGAAGCGAGCACCAGATGACACCACCCTTATGGCGGAAAGCAAAGAGGAACTAAAGAGCCTCTTGATGAAAGTGAAAGAGGAGAGTGAAAAAGTTGGCTTAAAACTCAACTTTCAAAGAATGAGGATCATGGCGACTGGTCCCATCACATCATGGCAAATAGGTGGGGAAACAATGGAAACAGTGACCAACTTTACTTCCTTGGGCTCCAAACTCACTGCAGATGGTGACTGCAGCCGTGAAACTAAAAGATGCTTGTTCCTTGGAAGAATAGCTATGACAAACCTAGGCACATATTAAAAAGCAGAGACATTACTTTGCCAACAAAGGTCCATCTAGTTAAAGCTAGGGCTTTTCCAGTAGTCATGTATGGATGTGAGAGCTGGACCATAAAAAAAGCTGAGCATGGGAGAATTGATCCTTTTAACTGGGTTGCTGGAGAAGACTCTTGAGAGTTCCTTGGACTGCAAGGAGATCAAACCAGTCAATCCTTAAGGAAATCAGTTCTGAATATTCATTGGAAAGACCAATGCTGAAGCTGAACCTCCAATACTTTGGCCACCTCATGCAAAGAACTGACTCACTGGGAAAGATCGAAGGCAGGAGGGGAAGGGGACGACAGAGGATGAGATGGTTGGCTGGCATCACCGACTGAATGGACATGAGTTTGAGAAAACTCCGGGAGTTGGTGATAGACAGGGAAGTCTGGCATGTTGCAGTCCTTGGGCTTGCAAAGATTCAGACACAACTGAGCAACTCAACTTAACTGAATACCCAAACGTTTTTAGAGGGTTTCCTTGTATGATATGTAAACTACTACAAAAACCCCTGTTACGATCACTGGATAGGTGGCTCTAATATGTCATGAACCATCTTAAAAATTTCCTATCTACCAAACGGAATTACAACTCTAACTCTTCATTCCAGAAGGTTTTTCAAGATATTGCTTTGGATAAATTTATCAAGTTGAACATGAAATTTAGGAAAAGTTGTATCTTAAAAATTACATATGAAAGGGAGGGAGCAAGAATCAAATAAAACTAAGAATACACAGAGTTAGCTAAAGAGGAAGATCATTTGTGATAACTTCATGTACAAAGCTCATTCATTCCATGGTGCTTTATAGGGACTTCCCTGGTGGTCCAGTGGTTAAGATCTGCCTTCCAATGCAGGGGACACAGGCACAATCCCTGTCAGGAGAATAAAACCCACTCCTGCAGGGCAACTAAGCCCAATTGGCAACTACTGAGCCTGTGCTCTAGAGCCCAAAAGCTGCAACTACTGAAGCCCGAGAGCCACAACCATGATTCAATGCAACCAAATAAAAAAGGATTTTTTTAAAAATAGTGTTTTATTAATGTTATTTGGTCTTCTCACAAATCAGCAAATAGTCAAGAAAGGTGCATTTCAAAATTTTGATGATGACCTACTACTGTAAGAAATATATACACAGTCTCTAAAATAAACATTTCACAAACCATTCCTTACCATACTAGTTACAATATATTCTTATTTCCTTTTTTAATGCTGGTGATGACATGCTAAATTGATTTCATGGCTCACTAGTAAATCACAAACCACAATTGGAAAACCTCTGCTCTAGAAGAACTACAACAGGACAGAATATGGAGAAACAAAGTTGCTAAACTTGAGGATCTTGACAGACTGGTCACACCCCAACAGCATCACTGAAGGTTTCAGAGTGACTTGAAATAAAAGTCAAACATACCAAAAAAGTTCTGTACTGAGAGCAAGTTTTGAATTAAGAGGAGAGGAATAAAGCAAAGGAGGAAAAATAAATGCTTGTGAAATCCATTGCTTTCATCTCCATTTCACAAATGATCACTTTAAGGCCTTTACCAAACACTGGAACAGATTACCCCATCTCCAGTGTTTATATGCTACTCTGCCCATAATCTGATTTAAAATTTTGACAGAGACTAGGGAGGAAGGAGGTGGTCTCTTGATCTGATGCCATGTCCTAAACCTGGCTGCCTTTCTACCCAGACCAGTGCAAATGGAGAATCTGCTAAGGCCTCCTAGCCCTTGCCAGCCTTTGAGCTAGGAACTTTAGTGTAGCCTCTCTATGTAACGGAAAGAAAAGTATTCTAAAACGATCGGCGATTTTTAGCCAGAAGTCTTCCCTGAACATTGTTTAGAAATACTGATATCTCAAAGAGATTAATGGGACCAATCATGACTGATAAGTAACAGCAGAGGACCAAAGTTAGAGAAAAATGGGAAGTGAGGAAGAGATAACTTCCTAGTAAATAATGTTCATTCTCCAGAAATAGAAAGGAATAACTAATAGTACTGTCACTAGAAATGTAGGATCTCCTACATTGGAAGGAGGTTAAAATAGGTAACCTGAAATTCCTTTTCAACTCTAAGAAATCTATAATTGTAAGTTTAAGTCTTAACATCAAACAATATTTTGGGGGATTATTAGATGGCCAGATGTTCTTTAAGGAACACACAAAAGATAATGCTACCAGTCAGCAAACCTTGTAATGAAGATTATACACTCTTCCCCTTTCCAAATGGGCAGTTATATTACGGGAGGAAAAATTAAATATTTCATTTTCAAAATACCATTATCTGGTTTCATGACACACATATACATCAAAATGTATCAAATTACACATTTAAAATATATAGTATATTGTTATAAAAATTTTGCCTCAATAAAAGTACTAAAAAAATACCATCACCAATTTTTAGTCTATATAAACAAACTACATAATTCTACTGAACAAAAAGATCAACACTATAACTGTACCCTAATATTTTGTTTATTTTTAAAATTTGCTTTCTGATGTATTCTAGTTTCATCACATTCTTTTCACTTTCCTAAATCCACAGTCACTGAAAAGGCACAGCAACTAAGTTCTGATGAGCATCTAGATTATTCAGCTGCCATTCAAATGACCCATTATTATACTATGGAATATATCTTTCCTTAAACAACTTAAATCATAGCCTACACATCTGCACATTCCTTAATGATTTCATTTCCTTCTTTCTGTTGGTCAAGCAAATTCATTTCTAGGCCATGTCTCCTTTCTTGCTACCATTTTATGGTGCAACCGTCAGTTTTCTTCCTCCATCTTTATCCTGAAGCTATCGAAAAATTAACAAGGGAAAGGAGAAAAAACAAGCAGACTACTCACATCAGACTTAGAGGACATATTCTCTTCCACGTCGGAATCATTGGGATCCACAATATCATCAAATGGTGGTAAAGTTGATTTCTTCTTCTCTGATGTCTCACTTTCAATTTTGACCTTTCCCATCTTGACATGAGATTTATCTTTTATCTGTTTTTTATCAGCAGAACAAGTGAGTATCAGTGGTGGTGCGCTAGAAAAACTTTTAAATAAAGCCTCTGAGCTACTCTTTTTCCTTTTTTTGGCTGAGAGTTCTTCAGAATCTGAAATGGGGGGTCTTTTACTAGGAGCCTTCTTATCTTGCTGTCCACTGGTGATCGTGAGTAAGTTACTGTCGGGTTTTGGCTCTTTTGACATGGGTTTCGGTTCCTTGAAGGCCATCTTAGGAACGATTTTTTCTTCTTTCAGTGGCTTATTTTCTTTGGGTTTCTTAGAGGATTCTTTGGAAGATTTGTTGTGATCCCTGGAAGGTTCTTTGAAGGCACTTTTATGTTCTCTGGAGTCTTTAGAAGGTTTTTCCTTGTGCTCCTTCATTAATTTGTGAGGCTTGGAAAAACTGGTGCTGCTGCTGCTGCTGCTGCTGCTGCTACTGCTGCTGCTGCTGCTGCTGCTGCTACTGCTGCTGCTGCTGCTGCTACTGCTGCTGCTGCTGCTGCTGCTACAACTGCTGCTGCTGCTGCTGCTGCTGGTATGGATACTCCTGTTAGGATCCTGCAGAAAGGTGGGAAGAAAAGCAAACTCTCAAAATGAAACGTCAATGAAGGCTAAACGCCAGTCCCCTTACACTCCAGCTCCTCAAAATGACCCTCTGTTGAGTGCTCCCAAGTGCGTTTTAATAGAACCCGACAACCACCATAGAACAGGTGGGAGTAGGGTCTGCAAGCAACAGTGAGTGCGGGCAGCCGTGATCGAGGAGTTTAATGAGGCAAGTTGTTTTCTCAGTCATGACAAGCATGGCGTTCTGAACATTTCAGTTCAACAAATGTTCGCTCGATGCTTGTCCTGAAAGAGACAAAGCTGGGTAACACATGGCCCCCACTCTTAATAACTATGACACATCTATGATGAATAGCTAGCTGTTTGGGAGCTACCTACAAAGGGCTACGATGACAAAAAGGAGAGAGGAAATTAATTCTGTGGGGGGATGGAGAGAAGAAGAATTCAGAGATTCTTGGAGAATCAACACCTCAGTTATGTCCTTAAGGATAAGCAGGTAATTTCTAGAAATATAAGAATAAAAAGGTACATGGAGACCATGGATTATAATGAACTAAAACAACTAAAACAGATTATATTTAGGGAGTGGCATGCAACTACAGCAAAGATTGAAAAGGAGGTAGGAAAAAACAGCCAAGGGTCACATACTGAGGTAGATAATATTAAATTTTAATAACTTTTTAACATGAAGAATCACAAGACCTCAAAAAGAAATAAAATAATTCTCAATTTTAGATAAATAGCAATTTTTTCTAACCAAACTTCTTCAGTTGAGGAATATGTCTCCCACCCACTAGCAACAACAAAAAAAGCAACAAAAAAAAAAAAAGGAAGAAAAATAAAAGGAAAGGAAAGAAAAACCTAAAAGAACAAAGATTTCGGGCTTCTTGTTCAAGATGGACAAGTAGAAAGACGTGTACTCATCACCTCCTGTGAGAGCACCAAAATCACATCTAGCTGTTGAATAACCATCGACAGGAGAATGCTGGAACTCACCAAGAAAAGATATCCCACATCCAAAGACAAAGAAGAAGCTACAGTGAGATGGTAGGAGGGGCACAATGATGATAAAATCAAATCCCAAACCTGCTGGGTGGGTGACCCACAAACTGGAGAACAATAATACCAAGGCAGTTCTCCCACTGTTGAAAAGGTTCTGAACCTCACATCAGGCTTCCCAGACTAGGGATCCTCACAGAGACTAGGAATCCCTAGGGAATCTGCCCTTGCAGGTCAGAGGGATTTGATTATAGGACTTCCACAAGACTGGAGGAAACAGAGATTCCAGTCTTGGAGGGCACAAATAAAATCTTATGCACACCAGGACCCAAAGGAAAGGAGTAGAGCCCCCACAGGAGACTGAATCAAAACTACCCGCTAGTGTTAGAGGGTCTCTGGTAGAGGTGTGATTGGCCAGGGTTCAACACAAAGACAGGGGCCCTGGCAGCAGCAGTCCTGGAAGGTCCCCCTTGGTGTAAACCCTCTTGGAGTTCACAGTTAACCCTACCATACAGCCCACAGACCCCAGGGCTGGGTTGCCTCAGACTGAACAGCGCAATCCCATCCATCAGCAGATAACTGGATTAAAGCTTTACTGAGAAAGATCCTGCCCACTAGAGCAGTTTTTCCCACCATTAATCCCTCTCATCCAGATGTCTACACAAGCCTCTTAGCCTCCTCCATCAGAGGGCAGACAGAAGAAACAAGAAGAACCACAATCCCACAGCAGCTAGAACAAAAACCACATTACAGAAAGTTAATCAGAATGAAAAAGCAGAAAGTTATGTCCCAGATGAAGGGACAAGATCAAACTCCAGAAAAACAACTAAATGAACTGGAGATAGGCAACCTTCCAGAAAAATAATTCAGAATAATGATAGTGAAGATGATTTAGGATCGTGGGAAAACAATGGAAAAGATGCAAGAAATGTTTACCAAAGACCTACAAGAACTAAAGAACAAAAAGAGATGAATAATACACTAGAAGGAATCCACAGTAGAATAACTGAGGCAGAAGAACAGATAAATGACCTGGAGGACAGAATGGGGAAATCACTGCTACAGGACAAAATATAGACAAAGAAAAAAACAAACAAAAAAATTAAAATAGCCTAAGAGACCTCTGATCAGATCAGATCAGATCAGTCGCTCAGTCGTGTCTGACTCTTTGTGACACCATGAATCGCAGCATGCCAGGCCTCCCTGTCCATCACCAACTCCCGGAGTTCACTCAGACTCATGTCCATCGAGTCAGTGATGCCATCCAGCCATCTCATCCTCTGTCATCCCCTTCTCCTCTTGCCCCCAATCCCTCCCAGCATCAGAGTCTTTTCCAATGAGTCAACTCTTCGCATCAGGTGGCCAAAGTACTGGAGTTTCAGCTTTAGCATCATTCCTTCCAAAGAAATCCCAGGGCTGATCTCCTTCAGAATGGACTGGTTGGATCTCCTTGCAGTCCAAGGGACTCTCAAGAGACCTCTGAGACAACATTAAATGCACCAACATTCACATTATAGGGGTTCCAGAAGGAGGAGAAAGAGTAAGGACCTGAGAAAATATTTGAAGAGATAATATCTGAAAACTTCCCTAACATGGGAAAGGAAACAGTTAACCAAGTCCAGTAAGCACAAAGTCCCAGGCAGGATAAACCCAAGGAGGAACACACCAAGACACACAGTAACCAAACTGACAAAAATTAAAGACAAAGATAAATTATTAAAAGCAACAAGGGAAAAATGACAAATGACATACAAGGGAATTTTCATCAGGTTATCAGCTGATTTCTGATTTGTAGAAACTCTACAAACCAGAAGGGAATGACATGATATATTTAAAGCAATGAAAGGGAAGAAACTACAACCAAGAATACTCTACCCAGCAAGACTCTCCTTCTTATTTGATGGAGAAATCGAAAGATTTCCAGCCAAGCAAAAGTTAAGAGAATTCAGCACCACTAAACGTTTTACAATGAATGCTAAAGGAACTTCTCTAAGCAGGAAACACAAGACAAGGAAAAGACCAACAGGAAATAAACCCAGAACAATTAAGAAGATGGTAATAGGATCATACATATCAATAATTACCTTAAATATAAATGGATTAACTGCACCAATCAAAAGACACAGATTTGGCTCTGGAAAACATGTATATTTCTGCACTTCTACTTACCACATCACTCTGCTTGACCCCCCAAATCATATGTAAACTATTTTATATTGTTAGGCTAATCATATTCCCATCATGGTTTACAAATGTAATTATCTTTTTTTTTGGTCTGGCTATTGATTGTGAAAACTGATAAACATCTTTTACCATTGTGATTATGTAACTATTACTCATTTAATACCACTGCATCATGATTGGTCAACGGAAAAATAATAGAATTCTATCTCACCAAAACTACCATTTACTGGAAAAACCTGTAATCACTTTTTAAAATCCAGATGCATATCAGAATTATCTTGGAAAATTTGAAAAATACAAATGCCCGTGTATTGCCTTTTTTCTCCAAAGCTCCAGATGCTTCTAATGAGCAGCCATGTTTAAAAACAACTGGACTATATGATGATCTTTTACTTTTATCTAGTTTGTCTCCCTTTTTCTAGTTCATATTCAGTGCTCCCATTTAATTTAGTTTATGTTTTCCAATTTCTCCATCTCTTCCTTTTTTTCTCTTTCAATATTCTTTCTCAAGCCTTTATCAGCATAGTAGAAAAGCTTTTCTATACCTATATATAAATAATATGCATAATATATATATTTTAGAAACCTATGAACTTTTTTGCCTCACTAAAAATTTATGACATTTTGATTCCATTTGTTTGACTTAGCATGAATACAATGCTAGATTTCTAATTAAAAAAATAGATATGCAACAAGCAACAAGGTTTACTGTATAACACAGTGAACTATAGTCAATATCTCATAATAAGCTATAATGAAAAATAATCTGAAAAATAATACATGTGTATATGTATAACTGTATCAACCTTGCTGTACACCTGAAACACTGTAAGTCAACTATACTTCCAAGCAAAATAATAAATAAATAAATAAATAAATAAAAGGACAAAGATTTCACCTAATGGTCATCAAATGGACTGAAAATCTTACAGCAATTACTATTGTATAATCATAAGGAAAGAATTAATCTCTATTTCATTTTAACTGTGTTACCAATATTTTTACTCATATAAATAACTCAGAATATAAAACCTATAAATAAGCTTTCTATCTAGGAACACAATCTGAGTTCATACTTACCAGTTTCTGAGCCTCTATCATGAATAGTAAGAAGAAACAGAAGAAGATAAAGTAGATTTTTGCATCTGGACATGCAAAAACCCAGACCAGTACTAAAAGACAAGCTCTTTCCTGCTTACTTCCACTTCCTAACAGAACCACAGGCAATTAAATGCCCAGGTTTTCAACTAAAACCTGTTAACATCTTTCACCTGTAACTTACCCACTGAAGTCTAATGATATGTAAACCAATCTTATATTCCTTAAATATCTAGCAGGACCCAGGAAAGACCCATAGTCAAAGACTATGCTTTTCATGAAAATGAACAATCTACCAATTGGGTCTATACAAGGAAAAAAAACCCACAAAAATAAAAAACCACACAAATATATATAGATCAACTTCATAAAGCCATATCCCAAATGAAAAGTTATTGTTTTATGATAGTGGAATATACATTTTTCTTATTATAAAAAGTTGTGTCTTATTTGCTCAACAACAAAATGACATATACCAATTATTCCATTTATTATTCTCAAGTGAGCATTTGATGTAAAAATTATAAAATTAATGAAGTTACTAAGCAAAGACATGTTTTTATCCATTAAACTAGATAATTCCTTATAAAATATTTTAATCTGAGATTTAAAAGCAGAACGCTAAAGACAGTACATATTCATATTACTGAAAGGATGTTATTTTATAAATCCTATTATAAGACATTTCCTGGCATGTTAAGCAATACTATGAATAATAAATATAAAGTATAATGGACAAACTAAATTAAGGAAGAATGTTTTGAAATCTAATATCCTTGAGGTTTTTTTTTTTTTTAATTGGTCTGTTAACCCACAGAATTTTGGCAATTTGCAAACAGTATTCTAATTATGGCTCTAGAACACCCAAGCACTGCTGTTTAATATTCAGTCTTCATGGAGTATTACGTACAGTTTTATAAATACACAAATTTTAACCTACTAACATATTTTCTAGAGTTAAGAATTTAAAAATAATAACATTTCTGCACCAAGAAAAAAAAGGACTTCTATAGGGGTCCTTCCATGATTTATTTTCAAAATCCTTTTGTAGGACAAACTGAATTCTTAAGGCAAAGTACATAGTGGTAACGACACAGGTTCTTGTGTCATAGAAAGTTCAAGTTCTCGTCTTAATTACATACATATGATGTTAAGTACAAAACTCAAGAAGTTTTATAACTTTACTCCCCATGTTGGTCTAGGTATTAAATGCCTACTGTCACCTTTTCACCCACTCAACAAATCTTAATACAAGCAAGTAACCAATTATTCTTGCTCCTTCCACTTTATCCAAAAGCTATCTTTAAGCTAAAGCAACTCAAAGTTAAGAAGGGAAACATAAAAAAAAAAAAGAAGAAAAAAGAAGGGAAACATATTTTCATAATAACACCCAGACAAAAAATTAGAAAATAACAAAAAGGTGAGAGAACAGTTTCTATTCCAGAAGGTTACATTTTCTTTGGCCTGGGCCTGTGATAAATGGCAAAGTTCACATGTAGTCACCTGCCTTCATATTCATACATATAATAAATGTAAACAGAGACTTAGATACACCATCAGGACGTAAATTCTTACTGACACAGAATAGAAGCTTTCACTAATTCTCAGTTTATCAATCCCATATAAATTGGGGATCAAGTCACTGACTTTTAAAATATTTACTGAACTATTAACCTCAATATTAAGTGCCACTAAGCTGCACAGACTAATTACCATTCAATGTGAAGTTTACACATGTTGTATAATTTAAATTCTCTTTGCCTGAGGCTGATTAGCACAAACTGAATATCAGTATTAGGGAGAACATGTGTGCATAATTCAAATCTCAAATATTTAAGGCCAATGTTTAAACATAAATATACATATGTTTGTACTAACTTTACAACATATGAATATAGGGTACAGTATTTTCTTTCATCCACTGAGATTCAACTGAATGCTTCCTTGTTTTAATTTTCTGGAACAGAATGGGTCCCTTTAATTCATAATCTCTTCTAATACTGCTGCTGCTGCTGCTGCTAAGTCGCTTCAGTCATGTCCGACTCTGTGAGATCCCAGAGATGGCAGCCCACCAAGCTCCCCTGTCCCTGGGATTCTCCAGGCAAGAACACTGCAGTTGGTTGCCATTTCCTTCTCCAGTGCATGAAAGTAAAAAGTAAAAGTGAAGTCGCTCAGTCGTGTACAACTCTTAGCGACCCCATGGACTGTAGCCTACCAGGCTCCTCCGCCCATGGGATTTTTCCAGGCAAGAGTACTGGAGTGGGGTGCCATTGCCTTCTCTGCTTCTAATACTACTTGTTGGCAAGTCCAGTAGATGGCTTATGAAAAGAACAGATTATGACTATTGGCCAGAAAAAGGTTTTCTGATTATACATGACTTTCAATGTCCATGTTATTACATCCTTTTTCTAGCACCACTGATAACCCAAAACTGATTCTTCCTCCAGCTCCTATTTCTTCATCTATCTATCCTCTTATTCTTGGTCTCTATCCTAGTGTAACTGGCTTCTGTGTTGCGTAAAGATATTCAGATCACTCATATCTTGTTTAATAAAATTTGCATAGGAACAAATAAACTCTCTCAGAAGTGTATCTAAAACCAAGAAACTCTCCAAAAGGAGTTTATTTGTCCAAAGCGCATTTCCTAGACTAGTCCAAGTATAGTACAGTCCACTTTCTAGTAAAGTCCAAGAGGTTATGCATATAGGTTGGAGAAAACCATGACAGTCAAAGATAGGCTTTCCAAATAGAAATTTCTTCTGTAATGCCATTAAACACATGATAAAGGCACAGAGGGATGAAATACCAACTGAGGCTATGAATAAAGCATAAAAATTCAAGACTCTGGGGAGAAAAAGAACCCTGGATTTGACTTACCTTCTCCACTTCAATCCCAAATCCAACCCATTTGCCTCTCTTGAGCCAGCTGGTGATATAGAGGCCAGCAGGTAGTGAGCAGGGCCTGAAGAATGTGGCCATGGATTGTAAGCATCTTGAAAGAGGACTGGTGTAGGACTTGCTCTGCTCTGGGCTCCAAGCAAGACCCAGAAGAGTTCTACATGTACATAAGTGCACAAGTGTGTGCTCAGGAGGCACTCAAGAGGAGAAGGAGTCCCTTGTCCCCCTGAGGCTGGGAATGCAAGAAGATTAGAAGGAAGGCACAGATCCTCCAAGTATACATGAAATATACAACATGCCTGCTGCTACAGTGCAGGCTGAGATTCTTTATAGGATTAAAACAACCTAAGGTCCACTAACAGCTCGACCTGAACCCCAGTGCACATGTGAACCACATACCCAATGACAGGAGAGAGAAGGAGAGAACAGACCTAACAGATTTCCCAAAGGATAGGGACAAAACAGAGGTCAAAAATAGTGTGACTACTTAAGAAGAGTCGAGCAGAGAACAAAAAGTAATTCCTACAGATTTTAAGAAAATAAATTAAGTGAAAAATTTAAAGGTAAAATCTTCAAGCTGAATAATTCAGTAGATAAATTAAAAGAGAAGATGGACTGTAAATGGTGACTAAGAGCGACTAAAGGATCAACTGGAAGAAATCTCAAATTATGAACTGAAAATATGAAGAGGTGAAAATCATAAAGGAAAAAGAACAAGGCCGTGAAGAACAGATTAAAGCAACCTAACTAACATACCAACCACAGGAAGAATTCCCAAAGAGTCTCTAAAAGGGGGAAGAGAAAAAGATAATAGAAGAGAGGCAACAGCTAAAGTAATATGAAAGAAAATTTCTGTAAACGAAAGAAAAGATTGAACTGCAACCTTACAGGGCATTCCAAGATCCAGGCAGGACTAAAGAAGAAAAAGGAACACCTTCAAGAGTATCACACTAAAATTCCTAAACTTTAAGGATAAAAAGGAAATCTTACAAGTTACCAGAAAGAATAATTACTTAACACTAAAAAATAATCAAATTAACATTGAACCTTTCATTTGTAATGCTGGAATTGACAAGAAAGAACAGTAACATCTAGATTGCTAGGAAAAAAGCAGTACAAACTAAACATCCTTCAGTGGGAGAGAAATGTTTTCCAAAATTAAAGATTCAAAGATCATATCACCTCCTGCCCCGATTAATGAAAGAACTTCAGAAAGGATTCTAATGGATCAATAACTGAATCAGAAATAAAACCATTTATGTAACAAAGAATGTAATTATTTTACCTTCTATACAGAATTAACTAAATGAATAATAAAATATACATAATACAGAATAACTGTTCAATACGAATTTTTAACACAGAAACATCTAATATAAATCTGGACCTAAAAATTAAATTATCTCCAAAGAAATTTAGGAACATTAAAGGAGAGAATTAGTGTGTGAAGGTGAGGGAAAATGTTGGTATCATTTTTCATGTTAAAACAAAGGGAAAAATTAGATTTATGAACAATCGAAAGGGAAGGTGGCCAATAATGAAATGGAAAAATACAGAATAACTGACACATAAATAAGGGAAAACTGGGAAATAAGTATAAACTTGAAAATAAATGCTAAATTAAGAAAAATGAAAAAAGTCACAAACATAAATAAGTAACAAGGTCAAAATTAAAAAAAAAAATCACACATTAGAATTCAAAAGAAAGCTGAATTCTCCCACTAAAAGACAGACTGTTAGATGAGTTAAAAAGACAAAGGTCATATACAGGCTGTTTATAAGAAACATTTAAAATTGAATGACCAGGAAAAGCTTAAAATAAAGGGAAGAGCCAAGAAATATCAGCTAAAGTGCCCCCCAAAGAAAGCATGAGTGTTATATTAATATCACACAATATGCAATTCAGGGTTACGCTGACTAAACAGCATAAACAATTTAAAAGTTAAATTATATAAAGAAAGGGGTATTGAATATGCAAAAAAAACATTTCAATGAAATAAGAAATCAGTACATTTTTGTCAGAAATATACAGATAGACAAAATAAAGTGAAATGAATATAGAAATAGTGAAATTGATTAATACAATCCACAAACTTGATTTAATAACTCTACAGAAAACTTCCTATCTCTTAAACAAAGCTTATAGTTTTATATATGCCTATGAAACACTGATAAAAATTAATCATAAAGGTATCATAAAATGAATTTTTAAAAATATCTGAATAGATTGTATTGGTAGATCATACTCTAATAAATTAGAAAGCTAAAAAACTAAAAACAAAAGAAAATCAGTCAAAAGAAAATAATGAAAAGATCATTTCATATAAAAAATATAGGGGCACAGGAAAACATTTGCCCTACAGGAAATGTATTGTTTTTATTGCATTTTTTATTTTAAAAGCAGAAGAGGAGACAAACTAGTCCTAAAAATATACTTACTACTCAAAGAAACTTTCAGAAAAAGGTCCACAGATATAATACCAAATACAATAAAGTAAATGAAACAAATTTCACCAACATTTCTGCTCTAAAATAACAGTGAAACATGTAAAATATCATGTATGAAATGAGATGCCAGTCCAGGTTCGATGCACGATACTGGATGTTTGGGGCTGGTGCACTGGGACGACCCAGAGGGATGGTACGGGGAGGGAGGAGGGAGGAGGGTTCAGGATGGGGAACACATGTATACCTGTGGCGGATTCATTTTGATATTTGGCAAAACTAATACAATTATGTAAAGTTTAAAAATAAAATAAAATAACAGTGTTCAATGTATACGTAGGAATCAAATTCTAAAGAGAAATTTAACAAGTTAATTCTGATTTAAAGGATAGCTATACTCTACTTTTTAACATCTACTAAAAGAGGTTATCCCCTGGACAGAGGAGCCTGGCGGGCTACAGTCCACGGGGTCACAAATAGTCAGACATGACTTAAGAACTAAAAAACAACAAAGAGAGGTCAAGTTTCTTGAATTTAAAATTTCTTACATGTAAAAACCATGATCTTCCATGAAAGGAATAAAATCAGTGAAAGGATAGCAACTTATAGATACTAGTATCTCAAAATAGGTAGGCAAATATCAGAAGATAGAATCAAACAGTTCAAAATGGTTGAAAGAGAAAGAATCCAGGGAAAGGATGGAGCAAAGTGGACAGCTGATGATTTTTATAGGCTTTTAGCACCGTTTGAGTTTTGTACTATAAATGTTTTATTAAAAATAAATATAATAACACAATGAGATGGTGAAGCAGAAAACATTTCAACAACAAATGATAGGACTAGTTTTAAAAAATGAATCAAAACTTAGTTAAACATCAAGGCTGAAGAGAGGCAACAAGGCCCCAAATTTAACATGTATCACTCAATCAATAGGGAACTGAAAGAACATTATACAAATGGAAAAGAAATGGCATTTGAGAATAGCAACAAGGGTCTTTCATTCAATAACAATCTAAATGGCCTGTGCATAAAAAGAACATGAAATATTTAGACTACAAGAAGGAAAAAGAAAAGTGTGCCATTAAAGGACACAATGCTTTGGAATGTTTTACTTGTTTTGATTTTTTAATAACGTTGTACTGTTCTTGAAGGTGATACTCCACCAGGAATTTGAGAGAACTCTACAGTACACCCCCACAGCACAGAGAGAAAGAGAAAGAAAAGAAAACCATTTCAAGATCTGTCCAGGGAGGGGCAACAGACAGTTTGAGGAAATGAAGACTCATCCTCAATTCCTCAATTTGCCTGGATCTAAATAAAAGAAAACAAATAAAGATATAAAACTACACCTATAGCTGCTACTGCCGCTAAGTCACTTCAATCGTGTCTGACTCTCTGTGACCCCACAGACGGCAGCCCACCAGGCTCCCCCGTCCCTGGGATTCTCCAGGCAGGAACACTGGAGTGGAGTGCCATTTCCTTCTCCAATGCATGCATGCATGCTAAGTCACTTCAATCGTGTCCAACTCTGTGTGACCTCATAGATGGCAGCCCACCAGGCTCCTCTGTCCACAGGATTCTCTAGGCAAGAATACTTGAGTGGGTTGCCATTTCCTTCTCCTATAGAGATACAGGTAAGTGTGGATTTTGCACAAAATGACAGAAGATGCAGCAACTGTTCTATCTTTTAAGCATGAACCAACAAGGAACATGAAAGAGCATCAAAAGATGATGTTGATCATTCCAAGAGAGAATCTAAATAAGAATAACAGACATAATCAGCCATACCTGGCTAGGAGTCCTGCCAATTCTTTATAAAGAAAGACTGGCTTTAATAACAGGTACAAAGAGCAATTACATCTAGGAAGCAAAGAAGACCCATTTGAGGACTTTCAAAGAAAGAGTCAATATTAATAACTATCCACCTAAGGAGGATCATTCAGGAGCAATGTGGAAGAGAGGCTGGAACAGGCAGAGGGTGAAAAAGGAAGGCTACTTAAGGAACCACTGTACTGACAGTGATGGTGGTGAGAGCAACAGTAACGGCTCAGACACACTTACAGTCCACACACCAATGTAGGAGTTTTACCATTATCTTATGAACCAACTTCTATTTGCCCATTTTCCAAGTGAAGAGACTGATGCACAGAACCTAAAATGTCCAAAGACACATCCATAATTTAGCGCTAGAATTGAGATTTAAGCTCCAGCAGTCTGCCTTCAATGCCCGTACTATCAATCACTATGCTTCTATTGACTCCCAGAAGGACAGCTGGTATCCAAACCAACTCTTCATCTTGTCAACATAACCTGAGCTGTAAATGAAAGAAGGATGGGAAGAAACAAGGAGGGAATCAATGGCTTTAAAAGAACATGCCTGCAGTCTAGGCATTTTAGTTCCAGCAGAGGGGGTACAGTATATCACTTTGGGGTAGGTATTAATAGCAAATAACACATTTTGAAACCAGAGGCTCTTCCTGTATGTTTCAAGTGACTTAAACTTCAAGTCTTTTGTTACTAAATAAATATTTCAAGTTTGACGGACATTAAAATAGTTGTGTTCTGTCTTAGAGAATGAATATATGGTCACCAAGGAGGATGGATAGGGGAAAGGGATAGTTACTGCATTTGCGATGCACATTGTACACACTGCTATATTTAAAATGGATAACAAGCACCTACTGTATAGCACAGGGAACTCAGCTCAATGTTATGTGGCAGCTTGGATGGCAGGGGAGTTTGGGGGAGAATAGATACACATATATGTATGGTTGAGTCCCTTTGCTGTTTACCTGAAACTATCACAACATTGTTAATCAGTGATACTCCAATACAAAGTAAAAAGTTAAAAATAAAAGTTGTGTTCAGAGGGCGTGTTTGGTATTAGAACATCAACATTTCCTATAATATTCTTTCAGAACATGTTATCTTTAATCATTTTAAAGAGTATCGCAAAATTATAGGAAACATTTCTCTCATAATTCAGTTTTCGAAATCAATGTAAAAATCTGCCACATTATATAATTTGAAATAACAAAAATTTATAGTACTCAAATGAAATAAATGCTTACCTCCAAAAAGGGTGAGTTGAAGAGATCACTGAATAAGAAAACTGCAGAGATTTTATAAAGGCCTCCATATTTGGAAAGAGAGAAAACTGGGGAATTTTAGCACAAAAACAGGGGGCAATAAAGAAAAATAATAATTTTTAAAATCACAAAATAAATGTTATATAAGAAAGGAAACATGATAATAGTATATATCTTGACAGTGGCAACTTTTACAGTCACAGCTGTAAACATTTACTGATTTTCAATTTCTACATTTTAACATGCTCAGCTCTACCACTTCCTAAGTGACTTAAATTTCCTTGTCAGTAAACTGGAGACTATAATATCACCTATACCATCAAGGTCAACTAGATGATTAAGTAGGTTTAATATATGTAAAATATCTGTGTGTGTATACATGTATGTATTATAAAACAATATAAATATATATATATTTAATACATGCAAAGTGCTTGGCACATAGCCGGGACTAAGTACTTTCAATTACCACCACTAGCAGCCATGAAATTAAAAGACACTTGCTACTTGGAAAAAAATCTATGACCAACCTAGATAGCATATTAAAAAGCAAAGACATTACTTTGCCAACAAAGGTCCATCTAGTCAAAGCTATGGTTTTTCCAGTAGTCATGTACAGATGTGAGAGTCAGACTATAAAGAAAAGTAAGCGCCAAAGAATGGATGCTTCTGAACTGTGGTGTTGGAGAAGACTCTTGAGAGTCCCTTGGACTGCAAGGAGATCAAACCAGTCAAAGGAAATCAGTCCTGAATATTCATTGGAAGGACTGATGCTAAAGCTGAAACTCCAATACCTGGGCCAACTGATGCAAAGAACTGAGTCATTTGAAAAGACCCTGATGCTGGAAATGACTGAAAGCAGGAGGAGAAAAGGGGACGACAGAGGATGAGATGGTTGGATGGCATCACCAACTCGATGGACATGAGTCTGAACAAGCTCCTGGAGGTGGTGATGGACAGGGAAGCCTGGCATGCTGCAGCCCATGGGGTCTCAAAGAGTCAGACATGACTAAGAGACTGAACTGAATTGAACTGAATTATTATTACTACTGCTGCTACAGACAAGCACAGAAAAAGTAAAATTTCTATTATGTAAGACACTGTTATCTCCTGTGACAATGCAAAAGTAAGTGTTTGGATGATAAACATGAAAGGTAGATATATAAACAGAGAAGGGAAAGAAACTCTAGTATACCCTGAGGCTACAAAGTTTACAATCAAGAAACAAAATCCATGATTAGTGGAACAAGAAATAAACATGCAGAAAGCTATATACAAGGTAAGAATTAAAAATGGTATCATACTGGGAGGAAAAGAGAGCAAACAGGTTGGGTTCTCACACAAAAATAGAAGCATAAGCACATAGTTTGGAAACTTAAAAAAACTTATGCAGTAAACCTAGAACTTAAAAAAAAAAAGAAAGAAAAGAGTAAGGAAGAAATTTAAAGCTCTTCCTTCTAGGAAATGGAAAGACTGGGGAAGAATACTATATAGGACTTCCGGATTTTCTTAATATCACCCTTTGCTAATTCTTTTAAACTATGTAAGTGCACTATTTTGGCAGAAAATACATGTCTTCAACCTCCCAAATGTACTTTTGCATTCTCTCCTCTTTATGCACCCATTTACACTTCAGAGATTTTGTCAAATAAACTTTGTGTTTGAAAAATAAAACGAGAAGCTGTTCAACTACATCACTGCTATGTGGTTGTATGTGCTATGTGCTCAGTTGGGTCCACCCAACTCTTAAAGACCCCATGGCTGCAGCACGCCAGGTTCCCTGTCCTTCACCATCTCCCGGAGTTTGCTCAAACTCATTGTCCATTGAATCGGTAATGCCATCCAACCACCTCATCCTCTGTTATCCCCGTCTTCTCCTGCCTTCAATCTTTCCCAGCATCAGGTTCTTTTCCAGTGAGTCGGCTCTTTGCATCAGGTGGCCAAATTATTAGAGCTTCAGCATCAGTGCTTCCAATGAATGTTCAGGGTTGATTTCCTTTAGAATTGACTGGTTTGATCTCCTTGAGATCAAAGTCTTGTCCGGCAGCACAGTTTGAAAGCATAGATTCTTCAGCACTCAGCCTTCTTTATGGTTCAGCTCTCACATCCATACATGACTACTGGAAAAACCATAACTTTGACTAGATGGACCTTTGTCAGCAAACTAATGTTTCTGCTTTTTAATATGCTGTCTAGGTTTGTCATAGCTATTCTTCTGAGGAGCAAGTGTCTTTTAATTTCATGGCTGCAGTCACCATATGCAGTGATTTTGGAGCCCAAGAAAATAAAGTTGGTCACTGTTTCTACTGTTTCCCCACCTATTTGCCATGAAATGATGGGACCAGATGCCATGATCCTCATTTTCTGAATGCTGAGTTTTAAGCCAATTTTTTCACTCTCCTCTTTCACTTTCATCAAGAGGTTCTTTAGTTCCTCTTTGCTTTCTGCCATAAGGGTGGTGTCATCTGCATATCTGATGTTATTGACATTTCTCCCAGCAATCTTGATTTCAGCTTGAACTGCATCCAGCCTGGCACTTTGCATGATGTACTCTGCATTTAAGTTAAATAAGCACAGTGACAATATATAGCCTTGATGTGCTTTTTCCCCAATTTGGAACCAGTCCATGTCCCATTGTTCCATGTCCAATTCTAACTGTTGCTTCTTGACCTGCATACAGGTTTCTTAGGAGGCAGGTAAGATGGTCTGGTATTCCCATCTCTTTAAGAATTTTTTTAACTTTCTGTTGATGTGGTTTCAATGTTACCTTTTCTTTTTTTTTTTCCAAAGCAAACTACAATCAATCTCTAAGCTACAAATTTAGCTTGGATTCTTAGATTGCATTTTGAATTTTATTCACTATACTAAGATCATTAAAAGACGAAGAAAACAAAACCTATAAATCATATTTACAATTGAGAAATGGAAACTGAAAAAAATTTCTTTCCATTCTAAAGAGAACAGAATTAATAGTTAAAATTTCATTTCCCTAGCCTTCTGTTTAAAAGCCTTAACAGTAAACCTAAAATATGTCTTCTTCAAAATTAAAAATATATTGAAGTACTATATGTGCATGTAAATACGAAATTTAACTGTAAAGTATTATTTGCAAGAATATTCAATATTTTACAAAATAATACTCCATGTAAATTTCCAAATGTCTTCCTTTCTCAAATGATTAGTTTTAGCTATATTCTATGTACTAAAAAATACCTTTGTTTCACAATTCAATCTCATTTAAATTGATCCATTTTATACACTACTTCCTCACTTGCTACGGCTTCAAGTCTAAATTATAATTAAGTACTGTTAAAGTAAGTTATATTTAGAAGACTTTGCAGTTTCAAGCAAACTTCTGTTTACATTTGTGGTTTTAAATTAGAAACTCAAAGTAATAATTATATAACTCCTCTTTCTAGATATATATACTTAACGTTGCACAATTTCTTTGTACAAGCTCTAAAACATATTGGCCAGATCATTTGGTCTCTTTCAGCACTAGCTGGAATTCTGACAATGAGCCTTGATAAGTAGTTGTTACTCACAAAGAACAGTCAAATCTTCAATGTTTAATGTATAATACTAATCACAATAGAGTGGCTGGAGGCATAAGATGAAAAACGGTGCCGATATTTAAAAATTCAATAAATCTACTGTAAAAATAAAAAACCCAAAGAGAGATACAATTAAACAAGGGGAAAATATAATCAGGGTTAGGCTGTCTTGCCACCTTCTCTCAATAGTTCTTCAATTCATATTTATTGAGTCTCTAACAATGCAAAGTACAATGCTGAAACTGCTAGACATACCATGGTTTTGGGGGGGAAAATCCTTTTAATTGGGTGATATAGTAGACTTTTGGGGAATACAATTAGATATTGGATAATTATAAAACTCTTCACTGTGGAGCTTATTAAAAAAAAAATAAAGAAAGAAAATTCCAAGAGTGATGAGCATATAAAAGAGATAGAGACGGAAAGAGAAAAGAGAAGGGAAGAGTTAAAAAGTAAACTGTGAGCTACAGTCAGGCATGAGAGATGAGGACACTTAAAGGGCATCATAGGTCCACATTCTCATGAGTTTCTAAAGACCAAACTTGGGGCCTAACTCAATAGGCATGAGTTTGAGTATACTCCAGGAGTTGGTGACGGACAGGGAGGCCTGGCGTGCTGCAACCCTTGGGCTCACAAAGAGTTGGACACGACTGAGCGACTGAACTGAACTGAAACTTGGGGCCTACAGCATATTTGGAGACGTGAACTTCAGACTCTCTCAGAAATCCAGGAGAAGCCTTGACAAATCTGCCACTGGGGAAAAGTACTCTGAATTCAGACCTCAGGATTGCCAGAGTTCAACTAAATCAAATAGAACTCACGATTTTAAAATATCCCTAAACACAAAGAAATAAGCCACTATGATCTGAGAGTCTCTAAAAGGGTCTTAAGGGTCTCAGATACTGGAATCATCAGATGCAGAATATAAAATAATGACATACAAGTTATGGAATGGGAAAATGTTGGAATCCAAAGCAATAAGAGATGAGTTTGCTCAAACTCATGTCCACTGAGTTGGTAATGCCATCCAACCATCTCATCCTCTGTTGTCCCCTTCTTCTTCTGCCTTCAATCTTTCCCAGCATCATGGTCTTTTCCAATGAGTCGGCTCTTTGCATCAGGTGGCAAAAGTATTGAAGCTTCAGCATCAGTCTTTCCAATGAATAACCAGGACTGATTTCCTTTAGAATTGACTGGTTTGATCTCCTTGCAGTTCAAGGGACTCTGAAGAGTCTTCTCCAGCACCACAGTTTGAAGCCATCAATTTGTGAGCACTCAGCCTTTTTTATTGTCCAGCTCTCACATCTGTACACAACCACTGGAAAAAACACAGCTTTGACTATATGAACCTCTATCGGCAAATTGATGTCTCTGCTTTTTAATATGCTGTCTAGGTCTGTCATAGCTATTCTTTCAAGAAGCAAGTGCCTTTTAATTTCATAGCTGAAGTCACCATTCACATTGATTTTGGAGCCCAAGAAAATGAAATCTTACACTGTTTCAACTTTTTCCCCATCTGCTTGCCATGAAGTGATAGGACCGGATGCCATGATCTTCATTTTTTGAATGTTGAGTTTTATGCCAGCTTTTTCACTCTCCTCTTTCCTCATCATCAAGAAGTTCTTTAGTTCCTGTTCACTTTCTGCCATTAAAGTGGTATCATCTGCATATCTGAGGTTGTTGATATTTCTAGGCTCACAAGAGTCTATTGTTAAATTTTCAGGAATTTTGTCAACAGTTTTTAAACAAGGCTTTTGTGTGTATGTGCTCAGTTGCTCAGTCATGGCTGACTCTTGCAAC
The DNA here is from genome assembly GCF_003369695.1 of Bos indicus x Bos taurus. Classification (NCBI taxonomy): domain Eukaryota; kingdom Metazoa; phylum Chordata; class Mammalia; order Artiodactyla; family Bovidae; genus Bos; species Bos indicus x Bos taurus. Next base: position 23,730,021 of record NC_040083.1, on the reverse strand, counting down.
TCCATGGACTGTATGTAGCCTGCCAGGCTCATACCATGGAATTTTCCAGGCAAGAATACTGGAATGGCTTGTCATTTTCTACTTCAGGGGATCTTCCTGACCCAGGGGCCAAACCCCCTGTCTCCTGGGTCTCCAGCATTGGCAAGTGGATTCTTTACCACTGTGCCCCCTGGGAAGCCCCAAACAAGGCTATTACTAAGTGTTAAATGATAAAAAAAAAAAAAAAAAATTATAAGAAGGAAAGTATTAAAAACAGAGGTAACAGATAATCAAAATTCATCACTCACTAGTTTACTACATTTACTATTATCTGTGTTCTTGAGGTCATTATTGATGTTTATTGTATCAGGATGGTGGAAATACTTCACAATTACATGCTACTGCATGTCTATTTTCAACTCTTACAATTATTGACATACATGGTAATAGAGTATTTACACCACAGAAATGAGCAAACACTAAAACTCAGGAATGTTTCCTCCAGAGAGGGAGATGCTATATCTCTAGGGGTATAACCCTGATTTAAACAGATAAAAAACTTAAAAAAAAAAAACCAAAGAAATATTTTCAAAGCATTGAAAGTAAACATCAACCTAGAATTGAATAATCAGCAAAACTACTTTTTATAAGAGGGACAACAAGCAAAATTTGTACAGTTAACAAAATTTAGAATTCACTAAAAGAAAACATCACTAAAAGAACTTCAATAGGATTTACTTCAGGAAGGAGGAAAATACATTCAAGAAGAAATTATGATAATACAACTAAGCTAAAAATCAAACAAATTATTTTTATTTAAAAAATTTCCAGACATTTGGAATTGTAAAAATATATTTCTAAATAATTTGCAGGTAAAAGAAGAAATTAAAATGGAAAATTTCAAATTTACCATATGGAACTAAGAAAATACTACATATTAATACTTGTGGGATGTAAATAGTTAAAGCAGTAATTAAGAGAAAAAATTTTAGCTTTAATGCTTACATTTGAAAAAAATGACTGATAGAGAATTTTGCATAATAACTCAAGCAAAAGCAGACTATAAATTTTTTTTTTTTTAACTAAAAAATTCAACAACATAAGAAAAGTGCTTTGCGGTAAAGAATCTGCCTGTGTTGCAGGAGACTTGTGATGGAACCCTGGTTCAGGAAGATCCCCTGAAGGAGGAAATAGCAATCTTTCCAATATTCTTGCCTGGAAAATCCCATGGACAGAGGACCCTGGCAGGCTACAGTCCATATGGTCGTAAAGAGTCAGATACAACTGAGCAACTGAGCATGCATGCACAATAAAAACCAGTCTTCTCACTAAAACTGACCCCAAAAAAAGTAAACATCAAGAACAGTCCCTCATTTAAGTCAAGTATGTAGTTTAAAATCTTCCTACAAAGAAGGTATCAAGCCCAAAGATTTTATAAGCAAGTTCTAGGGAAAGACAATATTAAACTTACAGAAACTCTTCCAAAAGATTAAAAAGAGATCACATTTCTCACTTCCTGCAGTGAATATTATCAAGTACAAAACTTGCCAAGAAGAGTAAGAGAAAGAAATATCCAAACTAACCTCAAGAATATGAATACAAGAATTTTAAATAAAATATTAACATAATTAGTCCAATGGAGGAGGGACCCTAATAGGACTAGACCAAATTGGCTTTATCAGCACTCTTAACCAACTAGTATTAGGAGATAAATTCCTTAACATGAAGAAAGATAGCTACTGAATTCCCATGCAAACATTATTCTAAATGGTCATTTGTTAGAATTATTCTTTTGAAAATCAGGAATATTTATGCCTAACATTTTACTAACACAGGACCACAAAAGGCAGGGGAAAAAAGAAAACTGAAAATGAGAGACATATGTCATTATTCACATGATATGACTGCCTACAACGAAAAACAAAAGGAGCTTTATGGAAAAATTATTGGAATTAATAAGTTTAGTAAGATAGAAATATGCAAAGGTAAACTGCATGTTTACGCATCAACAAAAAAACAGGGAATTCAATATGCTATTTATAATAGCAATAAAAAATATGAAGTTCCTAGGAATAAACAAACCATAAAACTGTCTAAACTTTTATCAGAAATATCTTAACACTTCAACAACACTAAAGAATGCCTAAATAAACTCATAGAGAGATTAGTTGCATGGATAAAAATACTCATTATCTACAAATTCAATGAAATTTCAATCGAAATCCCAACAGAGTTTTTCAAAGCACTTAAACTAAACCTAAAAAAGAAAATGTAATAGAACTTGTCATGCCATACAGCAATTATAAAACTATAGTAACTGCAACACTGGGGTATTGCTGCAGAGATCAATGAACTGACCAAGGGAACGGAGTTGAATCACATCCCTCCAACAGTTTCACAAATATTTGAAAATCTGAAATTTGACAGGGTAGGCACTAGAGATCTTTGAATAAAGCACAGACAACTCAATAAATTGCTCTGGGACTGATTTTCTATATAGGAAAAAATTTAAATTAGACTCTTACCTCATACCATACATAAAATCAACTCCAGATGTTTGAAAATATTTAAATGTTAAGCAAAACTTTTCTCAAATGTGTTGAGAAAAAAATACAGTAGATCATCTATATGACTATGGAGTAGAAAGCATAACAGGACACAAAAAGAACTAGCTATAAAAAAATCTGACATTAAAATTAAGAATTTCTATCAAAAGATATAAAGAAAATTAAAAGCCACTAAATAGGCAAAGTAGGAAAAGATATCTATAACAAGTATAACTAACAATGCATTCATATTTCCAGAATTAAAAAAAGATCTTCAACAAATGAATAGAAAATAAGCAGAAGACATGAACAAACATTTCAGAAAGAAACATGAATGGCCACTAAAATGTATGCTCAGCCTTATTACTAATCACTTCAATATAAAATAACAGTGAGATATTATTTAAACACTCTATAATGGGCATTGATGAACAAGTTTAACTAGAAAAGAGAGCAATGGTACTTCTTTACACATTGCAGATATAGAATTCTAAATTGTGGCAACTACTATATAAAATAATAAAAAGTTAAATATGTGAATATCCTATTGAGACAGGAGGGGTACAGAGCACAACCTTTAAAAGAATGACACGGCTGTTGAAGACACGACATAAACTGGTTAGAACCAACCAGGTCCAAAAGGGTGGATGAGTCAACTTCCAGTGGACCTTGAGCCTCATTATATGCTCACTGTTACTACATTAGCTAATGACACATTCACAGGTGCCATGACAGTTCCGAGGCCAATCATAAAAGGCCCAAAAGTAGGTGGTGGCCCAATTTCTGGAAATCCCTGCTCCCTCCCCAAAACAGTTGGAATACCCCTCCCATTCATTAGCCTATGAAATTACCCTCCCCTATAAAAACTGACAACCCCTCACCCTGGAGCCTCTCACCTTCTGAGATAGCCCATACTTCGTGGAGTGTGTTTCTTCCGTAGACTCTTGCCTTCTGAGATGGCCCTCAATCTGTTTATGGAGTATGTATCTACCTTAATAAATCTTCTTTCACTTTACTACAGCTTGCTCTTGAAGGCTTTTCTGCACAAAGCCAAGAACCCACACTTGGTGCCCCATCCCTGAGATAGGCCTGAGACCTGGGACATGTGTGACCATCCTCTGGCCCACCCCCTTTCTTTCCTGCAACACTATGACTTGGAAATTTCATTCATGAGTATATACTCTATAGCAATATTTCTCAAATGTGTCAGCAGGCCAGCAACATCATTATTACCTGGATACCTATTAGAAACAGATTTTGAAGCATCCCATCCCAGACCTACCAAATATGACTCTATGCAGCAAAGCCCAGGAATCCTCACATATACCGACCTCCTGGTGATTCTCATGGGCCCTAGAGTTTGAACCACTTGTTTAGAGCAATGCTATTCAAACAGAACTTGTTAGTGAGACTGGAAAGCAAGAGTGGATTACATTGCTATTTATAAGTCAACCTGTATAAAACAAAGTAGATTGAGTCCCATGTAGTAAAGGTAAGTATTGATTTGTAAAAGTTTTGTCTCATTTATCTATGTATACTTCCGTGAGTGGGTATTTACTTTATTACAGAAAACATATTTCTTACTATGGGTCACCATCATAAAAGTTTGAAATCCACCACCCTAGAAAAACTTTTGTATATGTGTACTGGAGACATAGCCTACAAAGTCTACAGTTTCATCATTCAAAATAAAACAAAATAAAAAGGAGTAGTCTAGACATCTAGATAACAAGAGAATAGATATACCAATCATACTGTACAGACTAGAATAATGCAGAGAAATCAATAATATGCAATAACAACAGCAAATCTTTACACAGTGCTGAGTAAATAAAGCAAATCACAGAAAATTACATACAGTATCACACTATTTTCACCAAAAATAAGCAAAGCTGAACAAATATAAGAACACATACAATTGAGGTAAAACTATATTTAAAAGCTCAGGAAAATTTAGGAGCACAGTTACATCTGGGGGACACAAAACAGTGGACGGTAGAGCTGTATACAGGTAATCTGAATGGTACTAATGTTTTCTCATTCTTAAGTTGAATGGTGGACTCATGGTATTCTTTTTATAATTTATACATAAAATACATTTAACCATCATATATATCAATTATAGCTTAACATTGTTATTTTAAGAAAAACGTAATACCTGATGTCAAAATCCTTGAGTTTAGTAAGGGAAATCTAAACACATTTAGATTCAATGGACACTTATCTATTAGCTGCTTTGACCAAAGCATACACATTGTCTCACTGAATACTTTAAGAGTCCTGAGAGGCAGGTACTTGGCAAAGAATAGGCAATCAAATATATTTTGAGTGAATAAATGCCCAAATAATTTTATAATTCAAAAAGAGAGTTTGATTATATGCTGTGTATTATGGTCCTACCCATAGGAGTTGAATGAAATAAGAGATGATTAACTCTATTAATAGAAAGGAACTTATGCTCTATACTTACTGTTTCTACAGTCTAATACTTATTACTAAATGTATAATGATAAAAATAACTTTTCTTGCTGGAATTATCTCCGGTTAAAGGTAAGAAAAAAATTAACAAACTACAGGGTAGAGCTAACTAATATAACATTTCTACATTACTAGGATTTCCATCTTGCACTTAAAAGCCAAGTTAGCTATGTGCAAGGCACCAGTTCTCCTCAGGGTAGGGAAGAGCCAAGCTATAATGATACAATAAAATAAATTACCAAGGCTAAAAAAACATCTATGACATATTTAGTCTATGCACTTTAATAAGAACTACACTTTAAAAAGTGCAAAGTCAAATCCTTTTTTCATTGAATACACATTAATATAAATGAACACACTGGAAATGGCTGCCTCACAAAATTATTTCCATCCTTCACAAAGAACTATTTCCCTTTACAGGGCTCCCACAAATGTATGCATTATGTTTTTCAAACTTAGTTCATTGTTGTGTTCCCCTCCAGCACCACCACCCCCAGAACCTGGAATAATGACCAACCACTAACAAGACACAGAATTAAGTATTTGTCTTTGAATGAACTTACAAACTTATTGAGCATTTATAAAGGGCACTTGGGGATGCCAGATCAAAAGTGTTATAGTATATACACACACATATATGTGTGTGCCCATGTTGATGTATAATAAATATAAGAACAGATTTAAATTTAAGGAGGAATGGGATATTTATATTTTCTCTAAGTATCTCCCAATAAAACACTTACTAATTACAAAGGTGAAAAAAAAAGTAATTTGCAGTGGAGAAGCCGACTGACAGCATCTGAATCAAGTGCTCAGAGTAATATTGCAGTAGTAATGGTAGGGTACAATGGAAATCACGATCATATGATTGCAAACAATGAGAGGAACCCAGTATCACTTCTGTAATATTCCTGCCAGAGATGCATAGACTGAATCTGGTCATGAGGAAATGTCATACAAACCCAGATTGAGGGCCAGCTACTAAATAATCAGCCTGAAATAATTCAAAGAAGTCAAGAAAAGACCAAGGAACTCTTCTCAGATGACAGAGACCAAGGAGACATAATAACCAAATGCTACATATGATTTTAGACAGGATTCAGTTCAGTTCAGTTCAGTCATTCAGTCGTGTCCGACTCTTTGCGACCCTATGAATCGCAGTATGCCAGGCCTCCCTGTCCATCACCAACTCCAGGAGCTCACTCAAACTCACGTCCATTGAGTCGGTGATGCCATCCAGCCATCTCATCCTCTGTCGTCCCCTTCTCCTCCTGCCCCCAATCCCTCCCAGCATCAGAGTCTTTTCCAATGAGTCAACTCTTCGCATGAGGTGACCAAATATTGGAGTTTCAGCATTAGCATCATTCCTTCCAAAGAACACCCAGGGCTGATCTCCTTCAGAATGGACTGGTTGGATCTCCTTGCAGTCCAAGGGACTCTCAAGAGTCTTCTCCAACACCACAGTTCAAAAGCATCAATTCTTCAGCGCTCAGCTTTCTTCACAGTCCAACTCTCACATCCATACATGACCCCTGGAAAACCATAGCCTTGACTAGACGAACCTTTGTTGGCAAAGTAATGTCTCTGCTTTTGAATATGCTATCTAGGTTGGTCATAACTTTCCTTCCAAGGAGTAAGCGTCTTTTAATTTCATGGCTGCAGTCACCATCTGCAGTGATCTTGGAGCCCAAAAAATAAAGTCTGACACTCTTTCCATTGTTTCCGCATCTATTTCCCATGAAGTGATGGGACCAGTTAGGCAGGATACTTCTGATATAAAAACCAAGGATATCAGTGCAACAATCTAAAACTTGAATGGGATCTGAGAAGCAGAGGCTGGTAATGTATCAGTGCTTCAGTGCTAAATCCTGCCTTTGATAACATTAACATGCTTATATAAGAGAATGTCCTTGTTTGCAGAAAATAACATATTCAGGGATGATGGAACATTGCGTTGGCAACTAATTCTCAAATGGTTCAGGAAAGAAAATCTCTTTGTACTAATAACTTTCCTATAAGTTTGAGATTATTTCAAAATCAAAAAAAATTGAAGTATATAAAGGATTTGGAAGAACCCCATGTCTTAATCTGTGCCCAGTGGACTAAGGAACCCTGGGAGGGACATCAAAATCAGAGGATGTTCAAGAAGCAGCCTCAGTCTGTTTAATTTGCTCACTTGGTTCTCTCTCCAAGGACCCATATCATGTTAAGAAGAGCTAAACTGCACCATATTTCTTCTAAGTGGAATCTAAACACCATTCCAAAACAAACTAAAGCTTTCTAATAAGTTATATTTGTCAACTAACTCGAGGCTTTCCTAATATAAGAAAAAGCAGTGGTTTGATCTCAAAACTGCCAAATGAAGTTGCATTTTTAGACCATACACAAAACAAAGAAGACAAACACATCTGATCTGGGACTGTAGTTCATCTCCTCCCCATTAAAACCAATTGTTTCTGTTGAAGTAAAAGACAATAAACTTGTAATACAAATTCAAGATGTACTTGGAAACAACTTATCTATTGCTTATTTGGGAAAATCTGTTCCACTTGGTACAATCTGTTGTAGAAACAAAACAATTTTATATACATTCATTATAATCATCTAACGGGTATACACAAAAGACCAAAGGAGAAAACGTTGTTGTTTTTGCCATCCTTTGTCTTCAGAAGCCCACAGAACCTGCTTGGGGTATGACAGCAATGGGGTCCGGGGAGAAAGTGTCTGGTCCCCCAGAAAAAGCAGTGAATGACTCAAAGTACTGCAGCTTTTTCTCCTAAAAGCACACCCAGGCAGCCTGGATGAACAGGTAGACATTTGTCTTTCTTTCTTTCTTTCTTCTTTCTGTTCCTTTTTCTTTTTGTAAAGAAATCAATATGGGTTATTTTAGTTTTCTGAGAAGGTGAGAATGCATTTTCCCTTGAAACTGACAAAGAGTAGAGTTGGTAAAAAGAAAGAAAGAAAGAAAAATCTATTGTTCATTTACTGTATACCTAGCACCCGGCATTAAGTATGGCCCATAGCAGGCCCTCAAATATTTTAAAAGTACTTATGCTTTCTAAGGATAAGGCAAGTGCTAAGCTTAAAAAATACACACACACACACACACACATTGGTACCTGAAGACAAGGGATAGGACAAGACTTAGCAACACTTAAGAATGTCCTCTCAAACTTGATTTTCAGAAGAAAGAAAAATCAGTTTTGTTCAGGGAATTTCAATATATGAAGCAAGAAACAAAAGGGTAAAAATCTTCTGCAAGAAATCTTGTAGGATTTGAAAGGCATCTTGGATTTGAGCCAAAGGCATCTTGAGCCTGTCCTACCTGTCCCAGATTCAAATATTCTGAACCATCTTCAGGTCAAGTATCCTGATTTTGGTGCATGTGTGCATGCCTGTGTGTGTGTGTGAGAGAGAGAGAGAAACAGAGAGAAGGGAGAGGGAGAGAGAGAATCCAAAGAAGTTAAAGCAGTTTCCCAAAGAAGTGGCAAGCCAGCCTCAGTAAGCTGATTCTAATAAAGCATATTACCAGCCAACTTTCCAACCCTGAGGAGAAAAATCTTTTAATATCTAAGCACTCAAAATCACTCCTACCCCATGACTTATTTGCATCTCTACTTTGAAAAACCTGGGAGATTACAAACTTATTTGTTGACTTTATTACAGCCTTTTTCACATGCTGGCTAATGCCAAGAAAAACCACTTCTAAAGTCATGCATACCCTTGCTATTCAACTGAGAAAAAAGACTCCAAAAATTATGCTTGTCTCTAATTCACAGAAAATGAAAATGCAACCCGTCCCCACAGATAAGCTGATGTTGGCTTTAGAAAATTTGGGTGGTGGGAGAACAACTTCCTAATTATCATTTTCTTCACATAAATTGGATTTTCAGACACAAGATACAGAGAACTTCAGTCTACAAAGCAAGAAACAAAAGGATAAAGTTGGCTAGCAGCAGCAAATGCATGGCTCTACTCTGGCAATTTATCTATTAAGGGCTTCGGGTTTAATCCATGGGTTGGGAAGATCCCCTGGAGGAGGGCATGGCAACGCACTCCAGTATTCTTGGCTGGAGAATCCCATGGACAAAGAAGTTGGGTGGCTACAGTACAGGGGGTTGCAAAGAGTCAGACACGACTAGGCAACTAACACTTTCAGGAGGGGACTTGTGTATAATAAGCTTGTCCTAGTGGCCTGATGGAGAAGGCAATGGCACCCCACTCCAGTACTCTTGCCTGGAAAATCCCATGAACGGGGAGCCTGGTAGGCTGCAGTCCATGGGGTCGCAAAGAGTCGGACACGACTGAGCAACTTCACTTTCACTTTTCACTTTCATGCACTGGAGAAGGAAATGGCAACCCACTCCAGTGTTCTTGCCTGGAGAATCCCAGGGATGGCGGAGCCTGGTGGGCTGCTGTCTATGGGGTTGCACAGAGTCAGACACGACTGAAGCGACTTAGCAGCAGCAGTGGCCTGAAGGCAACTAAAAGAAGTGTCCCTGGAGATTTGTTTTATTTTTAATACTTTGTCGCTTTTAATTGCATTTTTAAAAGAAAACTAACATTCCTCTATGTTATGATAGAAAGAATATGCCAGAACAGTGAACAACAACACTGGCTCCACTATGCCTTGGTTGGCCAATCATTTCAGTATTTGACCACTTATGCATTTACAAAGCAGGAAGCTTGACCTATTATATCAGAGAATCTCTTCAACTATAAAACTGCATGTAAATGCATGTTTTTCTCCTTTTACAAATGAGGAAACGGATGGAGATTAGTAATTTGTCCAAAGTTACACAGTTACTAAGTGCCAATGCTAGCATCTGGGGGGGGAAAAGTCTGTTTTTTAGAGAATTCTACTCTTCCCACTGCTGTCCTGTTTTCTTCATCAGAAGACATCAGAATAAGGTGTTCAGAACACAAAACAGTGAGAAAGTGACCACCTATCACAATAATCAATATAGGTTGTATAATTACCTTCAGAGCTGATTAATCAAGGAAGATCTTTGTGCCTGGGAGACATTCACCCCTGTGTTGCTCTGCAGGTCAGAGGCTCATACATCTTTAACCTCAATGCATTTTCTTTTAAGAAAGGTAAATCAGAATAAATATTTAATTATAACATGTTTTCCAATTAAAGAGAAAAAAAGAACTGAAGCCAAAATCAGGAGTATGTATACAAACCACAAAAATCCCTTCAGGAGAAGAATAGAAAAGATGACCACAGGGGACATTATAGATGGAGAAGAAGAGAAGCCCAAGAAACCTGACCCTGGCAGGGAGCATGATGGACATAAGAAATGGAGCCCTTCTTCATCAAGAGGAGGAAGAGTAATCTAGGGAAAAAATACAGAAGGGACATAAGGGAAAGAAGACTCATGAACTAGTTCCAGCCCTAGCCTGGGGAACTATTCATGTGCTGTGCTCAGTCACTTCAGTTCTGTCTGACTCTTTGCTCCCCTATGGACTGCAGTCCACCAGGCTCCTCTGTCTATGGGACTTGCCAGGCAAGAAAACTGGAGTGTGTTGCCATGCCCTCCTCCAGGGGATCTTCCCAACCTGAGGACTGAACCTGTGTCTCTTATGTCTCCCTTATCGGCAGGCTGGTGCTTTTACCCTTAGTACCACCTGGGAAGCCCAACGGAACTATGAAAGTGAAAGTGTTAGTTGCTCAGTCGTGTACAACTGTTTGCAACCCCATGAACCATGGCCCACTAGACTCCTCCATCCATCGAATTCTCCAGGCAAGAATACTGGAGTAAGTTGCCATTTCCTTCTCAGGGGATCTTCCCAACCCAGAGATCGAACCCAGGTCTCCCACACAGCAGGCAGGCTCTTTACTGTGTCAAGAGTCAGATCAGATAAAGTGCATCTTAAACTTGGAACAAAGTGGAAGGCATTCTTAAGCAAGAACAGTCACTGTTGAGCTCTAGAGTAACCCTAATCTGGAGCACATTGATGCTCTCTTTACCATAGCATTTAGACCTCAAAATTATCAAAAAGGAAATGTCCACCTTATTTCATCATTACATAAAAAAAATAATAAATCACCACCCACTGTGTGAAATTCCCAATAGCAAAGGCTATATTATTCAGCTGGTCTTCCAGTTTTTGTGTCCATGTCCTTTCAAAGTGTTAGCCTGGTTTAGCACAATAGTCTGATCAAAAGCCTTCTTGCTCCCTGTGCTTAAACCAGATCTTTATAGTGATCTGTGGATGATAAATAATAGTATCATAAGGTAAAAAACACAAAGCAGAGGGGCAGAATAAGCAGCCAGGCTGAACCTTCAAAGGACATGGCCATTCAAAACTGGAGAACAAATTTTCAAGAAAGCTTTATTTATTATTTCCCTAGAAATAATAAATCACTCCTGTCTAGACTATCTCAGGCAAGACAGTTTTAACATCAAAATCACTTTTTTGGCCTGGACCCATAAATAGTGCCATGACTGTAAATGACTGTCCAGATGGTGCACAAGGATGCCTGGCCAATGGGAAAAGGACTAGCTGCGGTCCAGCCATGCTCATCCTAGCCATGCCATGTTCCCCGGTCCAGGGTTTCATGAGGCAGAGGAGGAAGCACTTATTTCTAATTTGCCCAAAGACACCACGGACACAGTATGAGCAGACTTCTGTCTGTATAACTCCCTATAACCCACTCAAATCCATCTCTTCAGTCACCCGGAGTTCATGTGAAGACTAAAATTTGCAAGGTTAACCAAATTTTTATTATATTTCCTGTTTACTCAAACTATAGTTGAGTGGACTAGTTTGTTTTACAGATAAGGCATTCTTATTTTACTCAATGTTTCCATTAATGTCTTTTTATATTAGGGCTTCCCTGGTGGCTCAGACAGTAAAGAATCTGCCTGCAATGGAGGAGACCTGGGTTTGATCCCTGGGTAGGGAAGATGCCCTGGACAAAGGAATGGCAACCAACTCCAGTATTCTTGCCTGGAGAATTCTATGGATAGAGGAGTCTGGTGGGCTATAGTCCATGGGGTCGCAAAGAGCTGGACACAACTGAGTGACGTAACCATTTCATATTACACACAGGTCTCCAATCTACCCTAAAAGGGCAGAAAGGCAAAAACAGCATTTACAAAGACAAGCTACCAAATCTACACCTATAATAACCTATCAGATCAGATCAGATCAGATCAGTTGCTCAGTCGTGTCCGACTCTTTGCGACCCCATGAATCGCAGCACTCCAGGCCTCCCTGTCCATCACCAACTCCCGGAGTTCACTCAGACTCATGTCCATTGAGTCAGTGATGCCATCCAGCCATCTCATCCTCTGTCGTCCCCTTCTCCTCCTACCCCCAATCCCTCCCAGCATCAGAGTCTTTTCCAATGAGTCAACCCTTCGCATGAGGTGGCCAAAGTACTGGAGTTTCAGCTTTAGCATCATTCCTTCCAAAGAAATCCCAGGGCTGATCTCCTTCAGAATGGACTGGTTGGATCTCCTTGCAGTCCAGGGGACTCTCAAGAGTCTTCTCCAACACCACAGTTCAAAAGCATCAATTCTTCGGCGCTCAGCCTTCTTCACAGTCCAACTCTCACATCCATACATGACCACAGGAAAAACCATAGCCTTGACTAGACGAACCTTTGTTGGCAAAGTAATGTCTCTGCTTTTCAAGATGCTATCTAGGTTGGTCATAACTTTCCTTCCAAGGAGTAAGCGTCTTTTAATTTCATGGCTGCAGTCACCATCTGCAGTGATTTTGGAGCCCAGAAAAATAAAGTCTGACACTGTTTCCACTGTTTCCCCATCTATTTCCCATGAAGTGATGGGACTGGATGCCATGATCTTCGTTTTCTGAATGTTGAGCTTTAAGCCAACTTTTTCACTCTCCACTTTCACTTTCATCAAGAGGCTTTTTAGTTCCTCTTCACTTTCTGCCATAACGGTGGTGTCATCTGCATATCTGAGATTATTGATATTTCTCCCGGCAATCTTGATTCCAGCTTGTGCTTCTTCCAGCCCAGCGTGTCTCATGATGTACTCTGCATATAAGTTAAATAAACAGGGTGACAATATACAGCCTTGACGAACTCCTTTTCCTATTTGGAACCAGTCTGTTGTTCCATGTCTAGTTCTAATTGTTGCTTCCTGACCTGCATATAGGTTTCTCAAGAGGCAGATCAGGTGGTCTGGGATTCCCATCTCTTTCAGAATTTTCCACAGTTTATTGTGATCCATGCAGTCAAAGGCTTTGGCATAGTCAATAAAGCAGAAATACATGCTTTTCTGGAACTCTCTTGCCTTTTCCATGATCCAGCAGATGCTGACAATTTGATCTCTGGTTCCTCTGCCTTTTCTAAAACCAGCTTGAACATCAGGAAGTTCACGGTTCACATATTGCTGAAGCCTGGCTTGGAGAATTTTGAGCATTACTTTACTAGCGTGTGAGATGAGTGCAATTGTGCAAAAGTTTGAGCATTCTTTGGCATTGCCTTTCCTTGGGATTGGAATGAAAACTGACCTTTTCCAGTCCTGTGGCCACTGCTGAGTTTTCCAAATTTGCTGGCATATTGAGTGTAGCACTTTCACACCATCATCTTTCAGGATTTGGAATAGCTCAACTGGAATTCCATCACCTCCACTAGCTTTGTTCGTAGTGATGCTTTCTAAGGCCCACTTGACTTCACATTCCAGGATGTCTGGCTCTAGGTCAGTGATCACACCATCGTGATTATCTGGGTCGTGAAGATCTTTTTTGTACAGTTCTTCTGTGTATTCTTGCCATCTCTTCTTAATATCTTCTGCTTCTGTTAGATCCATACCATTTCTGTTCTTTATCGAGCCCATATTTGCATGAAATGTCCCTTTGTTATCTATGATTTTCTTGAAGATATCTCTAGTCTTTCCCATTCTGTTGTTTTCCTCTATTTCTTTGCATTGATCGCTGAAGAAGGCTTTCTTATCTCTCCTTGCCATTCTTTGGAACTCTGCATTCAGATGTTTATATCTTTCCTTTTCTCCTTTGCTTTTGGCTTCTCTTCTTTTCACAGCTATTTGTAAGGCCTCCCCAGACAGCCATTTTGCTTTTTTGCATTTCTTTTCTATGGGAATGGTCTTGATCCCTGTCTCCTGTACAATGTCACAAACCTCATTCCATAGTTCATCAGGCACTCTATCTCTCAGATCTAGGCCCTTAAACCTATTTCTCACTTCCACTGTATAATCATCAGGGATTTGATTTAGGTCATACCTGAATGGTCTACTGGTTTTCCCTACTTTCTCCAATTTAAGTCTGAATTTGGCAATAAGGAGTTCATGGTCTGAGCCACAGTCAGCTCCTGGTCTTGTTTTTGCTGACTGTATAGAGCTTCTCCATCTTTGGCTGCAAAGAATACAATCAATCTGATTTTGGTGTTGACCATCTGGTGATGTCCACGTATAGAGTCTTCTCTTGTGTTGTTGGAAGAGGGTGTTTGTTGTGACCAGTGCATTTTCTTGGCAAAACTCTATCAGTCTTTGCCCTGCTTCATTCTGTATTCCAAGGCCAAATTTGTCTGTTACTCCAGGTGTTTCTTGACTTCCTACTTTTGCATTCCAGTCCCCTATAATGAAAAGGACGTCTTTTTTGGGTGTTAGTTCTAAAAGGTCTTATAGGTCTTCATAGAGCTGTTCAACTTCAGCTTCTTCAGCGTTACTGGTTGGGACACAGACTTGGATTACTATGATATTGAATGGTTTGCCTTGGAAACGAACAGAGATCATTCTGTCATTTTTGAGATTGCATCCAAGTACTGCATTTTGGATTCTTTTGTTGACCATGATGGCCACTCCATTTCTTCTGAGGGATTCTTGCCTGCAGTAGTAGATATAATGGTCATCTGAGTTAAATTCACCCATTTCAGTCCATTTCAGTTCGCTGATTCCTAGAATGTCGACATTCACTCTTGCCATCTCTTGTTTGACCACTTCCAATTTGCCTTGATTCATGGACCTGACATTCCAGGTTCCTATGCAATATTGCTCTTTACAGCATCGGACCTTGCTTCTATCACCAGTCACATCCACAGCTGGGTATTCTTTTTGCTTTGGCTCCATCCCTTCATTCTTTCTGGAGTTATTTCTCCACTGATCTCCAGTAGCATATTGGGCACCTACTGACCTGGGGAGTTTCTCTTTCAGTATCCTATCATTTTGCCTTTTCATACTGTTCATGGGGTTCTCAAGGCAAGAATACTGAAGTGGTTTGCCATTCCCTTCTCCAGTGGACCACATTCTGTCGGATCTCTCCACCATGACCCGCCCATCTTGGGTTGCCCCACGGGCATGGCTTAGTTTCACTGAGTTAGACAAGGCTGTGGTCCTAGTGTGATTAGATAATAACCTATATCAAAATATAAATTTTTCCAAATAATAGACCTAATTTGGCCCATCCCACTGCAACAACAGTAAACCTAGACCATCATTCTTCTGTATTGTCAGAACCATTAAGAAACAACCGCAAATTTGTGAAAAACAAATTTTCACAAAGTTCTTTTGTCTCTGATTTCATCTATAGTATTTAGGCCTTAAGCCAGTGACTTTAATTTTGAGAAGCTGAGAGCATAAGGAGAAAATAATAACAAACAAAAACATAGAACACATTACCAGTAACTTCTTAGCAAACAACCAAAAATTTTACATCAATACTCTTAAGTTTGAGAATATGTCTTTATAAAGAACAAAAATAAAGTAACTCATGTATTCTAAAGTGTATGAAATTCATGTTTAATATATTAAGTGCGAAACACAAACATTTTGTACAATCCTATCTACATGAAAAATGCAATGTAAAATACACATTACAATCACTAGAGGGATTATAAATGATTCTTCTTCTTTTTGCTTTTCTAGAAAGTCTACATTGTTCTAAAGTTAGCATACATTTATTTTAAAATCTGTTAAAAAAAAAAAAAAAAAAACCACCAGATTCCTTCTTGAGGCTAAAGTATGTTCTTTCTTAGCAGAAAACCATCATTATGTCAGTCCTAAAATGGAAATCTTTCATTTTCACCTTTCTAGGTAATAAACAATGTGGTTTAAACCAAAACATAATAAAAAACCTATAGAAAAAAGAGGCTGAGTCAATGAATAAAATAACTATATTCTGACTGCTTAACTATGTACCACATTTTATTTAATAATCTCGGAAAGAAGGGGATAATTCAGATTTATACCAATTTACAGCCCAAGGTAAATTAGTAGCAGATTTAAGAATTGAATTTGTGCCTTTAGATTTCAAATCAAACATTCTTTATACCACACACCATGGCTGTGTCCTTTGTGGAATAAGGGATATTGTGTTTACCTACCATTTGTTGTTACGCCTCAAAAATAAAACAAATATCTATTTTAAAAGTCTCAGACATCTATTTCCTAAACTGCTACTACAGATCCTAATCACTGTCAAGTTTTCTTATAGCTTACAGGAAAAGAAAAATTTAGAAAATAGAATGTTAATCTCTGTTTCCCTTTCCCTTTTCTACTCCCTCCTCCCAAATTGTTTTTCTTGTAATATTATAGAGTATGAATCCAAAAAATATCCAGGGGTGACGATTAACACAAAAATTCCTTTACCATCCTAGGAGTCTGGGAATGGATTCAGATATATTAGATAAACTTTCTGTGCAGCTTTGAAACTAGGGCATAAAGAACCACCTGAGCCAAGAAGGGAGAAAGAAAGTGAACCAATAGTTTTCAACTATAGTATTTTTGTATTTAGAGAGAGAAAGAACTATTCATTTCTTAACTTGAAATTCTTCGATTTCTTCTTTTCTTGGCTTTTTTTTGGTGTGTGTGCGTTGGAGACAGGAGCTAGGGGCAGGGCTATGTGATGGTTTTCTTTCAGATATTACAGCATTTCCTTTCAAGACTAAACTAAGGTTCCTACGCAGGGTCAGCTGAACTGCTGCTCCTGAGTGGCCAGCCGAAAGCAGCATGGCGCACCATCCAGCACGAACAACTCAAACACTCGTCACGGCTTTCCTACTCCACACTCCAGGAATATCTGCCTGTTTCTTTCTCAGCTTAGCCTCTGCTCAACTTAGGCAGGAAAAGTATCTGAACTTTGGACTCAGTGAAAAGTGTGCCTCTATTTTTTCCCCTCCTTACTGAACAGGTGAACAGGTAACCTAGAAGAAGGAACAAATGAAAGCAGGAAGATCTATGCCACAGATGCTCTTTTGGTGCATATTTTCAAGTCTTTAACTGTCCTTCAAACAACATATGTGATTTTCAGAAGATGTTAACTATAAATTAACCATGAAGTATGCTGAGTGACATAAATAACTTTTCTACTATCATGACCATACTTTCCAATGGATTTCATAACTTGGACATTCGAGTTATCATGTATATATCTGTTCTACTTTCATGATTTACTTCTCCAGACTTTTGGTGAGGGGCAGGGGGGTGGTAGTCAAAGAAATGGAAAGAAAAAAACACTAAATATGACATAAAATTGACCTCGATTCTGAGAAACAACCAAATAGATGAGGCTGCCTGCTTGATCTTACATTCATTTAAATATATCACCTTTTATCAGTGCTGGTGAAAAACAGCAGCATCCTTTTATCTCTTGAGGCAGACATTTACAGGATGATATATATCGAAAAATTACATAAAGGCACACTAGTCCCAAAACAAATATCCAAAAATTCAATGAAGCTGTCCAGTAACAGCAACTAAAATAATTTTCTATGTATTATTTCCTTTGAGTTATTTTAAAAATAAGCAGCCAGCTATCCCTCTCTGGGCACTGTTAAGATGAGTTTGCCACAAAAGCCACTTATATTTTTAGAAGCCAAAGTCTTGACAAATCAGTCCCGAGGAACATAATTTGTTACACGCTGAAGAATGCCTGAAAACACAGACCTTGGTTAAAGAGGCTTCCGTATCTTTTTGTAACCCTTCCAAATGTAAGTATGTGGGAAGAATACTCATAAATTTAAGCTGAACCGAAACATTTAGAACATCTCCAATTTAGAACACATTAAAATGCGGTCTTTGAAGGAAATGAAAATGGCTTTAAACATATGAAAAGATGCTCATCATCACTTGTAAGAGAAATGTGAATTAAAAATGAAATATCATTTTTCACCCATCATATTGAGGGGAAAAATGTTTAATGAATCACTGTATGGCGAAATAGGCACTCTTACACATTGTTGATGCAAGCACAGAGTAGTATAACATCCTTGGCAGGCAATTTGTAAATGTCTATCAAAATCTAAATTCCACTTTGCCTTGGAGCCACGATTTTACTCCCAGGAATTTATCCTACAGATACACTCATCCATGTGCACAAACAACTATATAAAAGGTTATTCACTACAGCATCGTTGGTGGCCTGGAGGAAGACTCATTATATGTCATTTTGTATTGGATGTGTATTTACCTATTAAAAAAAATTAAAATTTGAGGGGAAGAGAATGTGATCTGTACTGTTTAGAAATTCAAAGTGTTCTGAACTCCCCTACAAAAGGAAATACTAAACCATCCTACACAAGATTCATTCCAGAACCCTGAGATCAAATGCTATGTTCAGATGGCTTGACACGGCTGCATTAGTGAAAGCTCCTTATCATAAGATCCCTTTGGCCCTTTAGTAACCAAAACCCTTTGTTGGGAGTCCACTGTGGGTCTGATTTCTACTTCACAATAAGTAGTGCTTCAAAAAATTCCAATTTATTCCTTGCAAAAACATATCAGATATAAATGAGACTGTCACTCTGAGAAACAGGACTGCATTATGCTGCAGACTTAACACAGACTGAAAGCATGTTCCCCATGTCTTCTCCAGCAAATCCTGCCAAATGGGCGTCTGAAACGTCCTATTGAAACAGGTGGTGTCTGAACAGAATTGGATTTCTGCCTATAGAAACCCTAGTTTTAACAACTGCTGTGGTTAGTTTTAATTTTCAGTCCTCAGAATTAACTGCTTGCCAGCGATTCAGAAATAGACTGAACAACATGTTTAGACCTTGCTCTGTTTAATTGAGGAAAGAAAGAAAGGGGAAAAAAAAAGCCCACCAACACCCTACCACCATCCCATAAAAAACAACAGAACCAAAGCAGACCACTTGATTTCTAGGCCAAAAAAAAGGGAGCAGCTGTAAAACAAACTCAACTCTCTAAAGATGATTGTCCCTTTTGTGCCTTCTTCACAGAAGCACAAGATGTACATGCATACTCGCTGAACACACTACTTAGGAAATCTAAGGGTTTTGAGAAACTTTTAATCTTCTGGAAATTTAGAATTAAGAACAATGGTAAGAATCGACCATTTTTCCAATGAAAATGGACATCTTAAAAAATGATATTGCCAACAGACCTCTGTTTTAATTTATACAACCAAAATACAAACAGCCAGAATGTAAATTCCTTGAAGAAAAATACAATGGGCTAATTCCCTTTAAACCCAATGGGTTGGTCACACTTGCTGGTGATAAAACACATATTCTTGTGAATAAAGCTAGGGTAGCTTACACTAAATAACGAACTTTTTCCACTGTACCTTTAAGTGCTTGATATAAGAATGGATAAAGCTCTAATTTTCTAGGCCAGCAATCAAATTAAAGGAATCCAGGGACTGGTTATCTACTATTGAGCTGCACAACATGGTTACCCATTCTCAATGAAGGCAACACTGTCTTGACCACTATACAGATGATGAACTGAGATTCAAAAACATGTAATAATTTTCCAAGGGTCATTCAGTTAAAAGATGACAGAGAAGAGGTTTTAATTTAAATCTGCCTGATTTCAAAATGTCTCCAATTGTCTCATACTCCCTCCCAAAAGAAAATTCAGAGAGATAAATTAATGAAATGACAAGTTTCAGTTATATGACAAACATTGTACCATTGCTTTGCCAACACCCACATAAAAACTCATCCTCTCTCAATCAAAAGCGATGGATGTCAAATCCTCCTGCATTTTTCAGTGTGACTGAATTCCAGCTATTAAGAAGGTGATCAAGTAAACAGAGAGAAACCCATCTATCGTGATCGTAACTCCTTAAAAAAAAAAAATCCTGACATTGTAAAGAGCATATTTGAAAATCCTTCCACATGGATTCATCAGTGCATGGAAAAAAAAAAAAAAGTATCTCAGTGAAAGTGAGAGTTGCTTCCCAATGGGGTACATTTGATCCTTTTGCTTATAACTCAAGTATAAATAGATGACATCAAGTCTGGCCTTCAGAAGTTTATAGCTCACTGTGCTCTACCTCTCCTACCAACCAAAGAAGAAAATAAGATCTCAAAATGAAGGCAATCTCCTTCCAGAAGTTCTTAGATTATTATTTTCCATTTTTAACCTCTGCCCTGGTTTAGTTACTAAGTTGTGTCCGACTCTTGCAGCCCCATGGACTGTAGCCTGCCAGGCTCCTCTGTCCATGGCATTTCCCAGGCAAGTATACTGGAATAGGTTGCCATTTCCTTCTCTGGGGGACCTTCCCAATCCAGGGATCGAACCTGTATCTCCTACATTGCTGACAAATTCTTTACCAACTGAGCCATAAGGGAAGCCCCTTTCTGACCCCTATCTTCTGTCTTTTTCTTACACAGGTCCCAGAGAGGCTAGCTCGTAAACCAAATCTACAATTTCCCTATAAGCTCCAATGACATCTCTCATTTAGAGAAAAATAACTGCGTGTAAATAAAATCATTTTGTATTTCTGTATTCTCTGAAAATGATGCTTAAATCCAAAGATAACCTTTCCACAAATTTTTTTTCTCTTTTCTTTGAAAGCAATGATTCCTTAATTTTAGATAGCTATTCAAGAGAAGAACACAGATAGTATTAAGTTTCTTCCAAGGGGGAAGCGCACCAAGATTTCTTTGACACTATTTAGAAAAGAATTACAACTTTTTTTTTTAAGAAAAAAAAAAGAGTAAAAAGAAGAAAATCTCACTGCCCACCCCCCAAAAAGTTGTCATATAGCTTACAGGTTTATAGATTATGAAAATCTGCCATTTTTCAAGATTCTTCTGGCAAAATGTTCTTTGGAATCATTTTCTTCTGAAAGCTGAAAAGCACTTTCTAAGATGTTGCCAGCTCTAAAAACAACCTTTCTGATCCCTTGAAAAGCCAAGTTCTACTTTTAATAGTGCTATGTACTTTTGTTTTCAAAGAAAAAAGTGAAAAGAAGGAACTACAGCCAAATGATAAGTTTACTCTACTCGTGCCTCAAGCTATACATGATTTCACATAGTACATATGAAGAAGGGATCGATTTTTTTCCTTTAAAAACAACATATACCTCCATGGTACATATGCAATATTTAAATATGAGGAAAAACAGCACCCCCTTTCACCCCAGGCTCCAGTTAACAAAAATGTTTATACAAAGAAACAGTCATGGGCATAAGATTTTCTAAAGCAAAAACAAAAGCAAAAAAAGCAAAAACAAACAAGTGGAACTACATCAAACTAAAAAGCTTCTGCCCAGCAAAGGAAACCATCAAAAAAATGAAAAGAAATGGGAGAAAATACTTGCAAATCATATATCTGATAAGAGCTTAATATCCAAAATATATAAAGAACTCATACAACTCAATGGCCAAAAAAAAAAAAATTCAAACAGTATGATTTTTAAATGTCAGAGAATCCGAATAGATGTTTTTCCAAAGAAAATATACATATGACCAACAGGTGCATGAAACGTTACTTGACATCACTAATCATCAGAAAAATTCAAATCAAAATAAGCTATTACCTCATACCAGTAACAATGGCTATCACCAAGAAGACAAGAGATGGTAAGTGTTGACAAGAATGTGGAGAAAAGGGAACCCTTGTGTGCTGTTGTCAAGACTGTGAATCCTACAGTGCAGTCACTATGGAAAACAATATGAACCTTCCTCAAAAAATTAAAAATAGAACTACATATGAGCCAGCAATCACACTTCTGGGGACATACCCAAAGGACATTAAAACAGGATACTGAAGATATATCTGTCCTCCCGTGTTCACTGTAGCATTTCTCACAATAGCTAAGATATGAAATAATGCTAAAGCTGAAACTCCAGTACTTTGGCCACCTCATGCGAAGAGCTGACTCATTGGAAAAGACTCTGATGTTGGGAGGGATTGGGGGCAGGAGGAGAAGGGGACGACAGAGGATGAGATGGCTGGATGGCATCACTGACTCAATGGATGTGAGTTTGAGTGAACTCTGGGAGTTGGTGATGGACAGGGAGGCCTGGCGTGCTGCAAATCATGGGGTCCCAAAGAGTCGGACATAACTGAGCAACTGAACTGAACTGAACTGAAGATATGAAAATAACCAAAGTGTCCATCAACAGATGAATGGATAAAGATGATGTGGAGATTTGTGTATGTGCACGTGTGTACATAACAGAATATTATTCAGCCATGAGAAGGAAGGACATCCTCCCATTTACAACAACAGGGATGAACCTTGAGAATATTAGGCTAAGTGAAATGAGTCAGACAAAATGTATGATATCGCTTATATATACAATCTGAAAAAAGTTAAACTCATAAAAACAGAGGCCAGAATGGTATTTACCCAGGGGTGGGAGAGGGGAGGTGCGAGAGAAGGGAAGGTATGGATCAAAGAGCACACACTTCTAGTTATAAGATGAATAAGTTCTAGGGATCTGATGTGCAGCATGATGGTTAGAGTTACTAAATTATATATGTGAAATTTGCTAAAAGTCAAATGATAGAGAAATGGTAATTACCTGATGTGATGCAGGTGTTAGCTAATGCATGGTGATAATGATTCTGCAATACACAAGTGTATCAAATCAACATGCTATAACCTTAAGTTATACTCCATGAAGCTGGAGAAACAGATCTCCAGTCAAATCAAAACGGCTTATAAAATAGCTGACACCATGACAGAATGCATTGGACGCTACTTAGCAACTGAACAACAACAATGATAAAAATTAAAATGTCAGGTGAACAAAATATTAGGTATACAAAAATCTCAGTAAGACAGTTTAATAGTTCAGATTCTCTCATTTCCATCAAAGACTATTTTAACCCTCCCATGTGAAATGGACAGAATCTATGAGATTACTAGTATTTCAAATGAATTTTTAAATGTTAATTTTACTACAAAATTTACTCAAGTCAGTCACTTAAAGAACTTATGTCGAATAATGGGTGTGCTTGAGTACTTCACATTTTAGAGTTGTCAAGACACAATGTAAATCTAATGGGGGAAAACAGGCAGGCTTCGAATAGCACTTAAAGAAATACAAAGGAGGGAAGTTAGAAGTCAAGGAGGATAATTCTGAGATAAAAGCCGAGTAGAGAGAAAGACAGAAATCAACGAGAGACCTTATCAGGGTGCAGTGCTGCACTCTGCTGCATTATCACTGACCTGTAACCTCTTCTCCAGCTCACAAACAGCCCTTGAGTACTCCAGGACTAAGTGGATGTTTTAAAAAGTTCTTGTGTCATATTTACTTTTTCCGACGACCCTTATCAGAAGCCTGATGTACTCAAGCTCCATAATTCACATGCTTCAATTACCTACCTAACTACATACCCGAGAGGAATAACCAGAGGCGTAAAATGCCACCCTCTTAAAAAGAAACATAATGGGAATGATTAGGATTTAAAATGGACAGGCTCATTTTTAAGGGCATAGTCACAGATAAGTAGCATCAACACTGTGCTCTAGATAACTAAAAAGAATCAAATAGGGTTTGTTTAAAAAACACTCCTGAATAAATATATAATAAATCCCTAACTTTAAAATAAGTTGTATGACAAAAGCCCATTTCTTTACCAAGATACATTTCCCCATGAAGTACTATAAATGGTCATTCATTTCCAAAGCTGGCCAATCGATATCTATTTAACCCATAATCTACTGACATGCAATACAGTGTGGAATGAAATGTGGTAGAAGTTCTTGTAAAACTTCAGATGAATGTTGCCCTGTATAAAATCCAATTCTTTCCTACAAAGCTCTCAGGTAGAGTTTATCAGTGAAAGGAGACATCTTAAGAAGTTACCATCTACATACCCTTCATATAATAAGCTCATGAATGCAAAACTTCAAAAACATTTCAGTAAAACTAAAGGAAGGGAATCCTAAAGAATGCACTGGGAAAAAAAGGGGGAAAATATATATAATAAAAAAAGAAAACAACACACTGCAAAATGTTATGGGATCTGAACTGCCTACATAATATGACACAAGGAGTTCAGCTAAAGTAGAAGCTGATGGTCCCAGGAGCACTCAATGTTAAGTAGATTTCGACCCATGTTCGTCTGTGCAGCTGACTTCGCTGCAAGCAAACATTCCATGTTTATGAGAAATTCCACTTAAAAGTCTTTCCCTATCCTAGCCAATTCACATGGGCAAAAACTTACCATGCTAATTATCATTATCTTAAAAAGAAAAATCCATCTATTACCTACAAACAATTCAAACAAACAAAAATATGCTTTTAAATGAAAAATATGTAATTTGAATGAGTACATCTTTTCTATTAATTTTGACCTTAAAATTTGGACAATATAGTTTTTAATGTAACTTTCAATACACCAAAATAAAATTAAGGTACTGTTCTTAACTGAAAATAGTTTGGGTTTGGATTGCTGTCGAAATAAATCTGAACTGTGTAGACTACACATGCATGCTAATTCACTTCAATAGTGCCTGACTCTTTGTGACCCTATGGACTGTAGCCCACCAGACTCCTCTGTCCATGGGATTCTCCAGGCAAGAATACTAGAGTGGATTGCCACGCCCTCCTCCAGGGGATCTTTCTGACCCAGGGACCAAACCAGAGTCTCTTCGTTGTCTCCTGCATTGCAGGTGGATTCTTTATCACCGAGCAAGCAGGGAAGCCCAAATAAGACTATAAGGCTGTTCTAACCAATAATGTAATTTCAGACTCATACCTACTTAAAATATTGTTTGCTTACCTCTTCTTTTCAAACCATGAGTACACAGTGAGGTCATTAAGGTGCTTCATTTCTTTTACCTCTCTCAAAATACTATCATACTTCTTGACACACTGCTGCTGCTGCTGCTAAGTCATTTCAGTCCTGTCCAACTCTGTGCGACCCCAGAGACGGCAGCCCACCAGGCTCCGCCGTCCCTGGGATTCTCCAGGCAAGAACACTGGAGTGGGTTGCCATTTCCTTCTCCAATGCATGAAAGCGAAAAGTGAAAGTGAAGTCACTCAGTCGCGTCCGACTCTTAGCGACCCCATGGACTGCAGCCCACCAGGCTCCTCCGCCCATGGGATCTTCCAGGCAAGAGCACTGGAGTGGGTGCCATCGCCTTCTCCCTTGACACACTAGGAACTAGCTTTTTATGGGAAGGCTTTCCACAAGAAGACAGAATCACTTACCCCTCCTGCCTTCAGCAACTTTCTTCTGAACTCCTCTGTGGGATTGTTGAAAGTCAGTTTTTCACAGCGGAGGTGATTCACTGGTGGATGGCCTTCAAGATGCAGGAATAAGTCATAATCAAAGCGAACTTTCTTAGGTTCCTCCTAAAAGTTAAAAAAAAAAAAATAAGAACACAGAGAGTTAGGCATAAATAGAGATTTAAAGCAAAAGTTTACTTCTGATAAGGATCAGAAAAGACCCAGAGGTCTAACAGCTACAGTGTCAAAGAAGTACCGGGGGAAAAAAATCATCATGGAACTATCTACAAAGCAAAATGGAAACATCTGAAAAATTAGTTTTTCTTTGAGGAAAACTGAAAAGAATAAATTCATCATCTTTCTTGCAATCTCTCAAGAGGTATAACACCACTAACACAGTCACTCAACTGGAACCCTAAGACACCCCTGAAGCCACTCTTCCTCCCCTGACTCTACCACCCTACACCCATCATCAAGAGCTGCCATTTTCTCTTTTAAAATATTTCCTGAAGAAGCCCTCTAACCCATAACTGGCATGCTCTTACACATTGCCCAAACTACTATAAAATCCTTCCTCGAATAGCTCTTCCCACTTCAGGATAGATTATCAATTCCTTCTTCATTCAGGCCTCCAAATTATCCATATGAAACAAAAACCTAGCCATTTTCACTCCTTGATTAAAATCTCACAAGTTCCCAGTGCCATCAGAATAACAATCTGAGCTCACCTATACGCCACTTAGGAGAAGGCAATGGCACCCCACTCCAGTACTCTTGCCTGGAAGGTCCCATGGACGGAGGAGCCTGGAAGGCTGCAGTCCATGGGGTCGCTGAGGGGTCGGACACGACTGAGCAACTTCACTTTCACTTTTCACTTTCATGCATTGGAGAAGGAAAAGGCAACCCACTCCACTATTCTTGCCTGGAGAATCCCAGGGATGGCGGAGCCTGGTGGGCTGTCTATGGGGTCGCACAGAGTCGGACACGACTGAAGCGACCTAGCAGCAGCAGCACATGCCACTTAGGATTTTCAACATCTACTCTTGGTTCCGAGTCTCACCATAGCCTTTCCACCCATCTGATGGTCTAGCCACATGCTGTGGTGGGTTGCTCCCAGATTTCACTCATTCTCAGTTAACTCTGGGTTTCACTCTTGCTTTACATTACTATGGTCATTGTCTACCTCCATTTCTCCACCTTCTGCTTTACATGGGTAACTTCTACTCATCTCTCTCTCTTCAGGTTTTACTGGGAAGGCTTCTCTGAACTCTGATCCTAACTACCTCTCCTCTGTTCTGTGTGCCTCTCTCTCTTATCCTTGCCACGTCTTAGAATAACTCTCTTCTTACTATCTCCCTTTACCCTGCTGGATCATAAGATGTTTGCAAGTAGGAATAATGGCTGGGTCATCACTGTACCCTCAACAACTAGCTTAGTGCCCTGTGCATCGTAAAAATGCAATAACGCCTGTGAAATGAATGAACATGTGGCATTTTCCTGGAGGACAAAACAGCACCATATCCAAGAGAACACAATAATTATAATTCCATGATACTCAAGGTTCTACTCTCCAGCCATTACTTTAGCTAGCTAAACATCTAAACCTTTCCTGATTCTCAGGCATCCACAGGGAAATGAATACTCAGCATAATAATAACAATAATATGTTTTTTAACATTGATCTCATTTAATTCTCATAGCTCTCCTTAGGGTCAGTTGTCAGCTCTGTTTCACAGATAAGGAAATTAAAACACTTAGAATTTATTACTTTTTATATAAGTCCTTGTGTATTATAGATATTAACCATCTTTGTGAAATGTTACATTTTTTCCATTTGTCATTAGCTTCGCCATTTTACTTTTTTAATAACAGCTATTTATGTTTTTTTAATAATAGCTTTATTGAGAAATAATTCACATATCGTAAAATTTACCCATTAGGAGTGTAATACTTACTGGGTTTTAGTACATTCACAGAGTTATGAAATTATCACCACCTTCTAATTTCAGATTTCCATCACTCCAGAAAGATATCTCAAACTCTTTGGTAGTCATTACCCAGTCCCCCAGATCCTGCATCCCCTGGCATCACTAATCTATTTCTGTTTCTATGGGGTTGCTTATTCCAGACATTTTGCATAAATACATGAACATACATAAAATATGTACACAATATTTTGTGATCTTTTGTGACTGGCTTCTCATACTCAGCATGATGTTTTTGAGGTTTATCCATGTTGTAGCATCTGTCAGTTCCTTTTTACAGCTGAATAATAACACATCATATGGGTATTCTTGGTTTTGGTTATCCATTTGTTGGTAAATAGAAATGTGAGTTGTTTCCATTTCTGGCCATTATGAACAATGCTGCTAAATTTCTCCTGGGTATACACTTAGGAGTGCAATTTCTGGGTAATAAGGTAATTCTATGTTGCACATTTTTTAGGAACGACCTTACTGTTTTCCAGGGTGACCGCACCATTTTAAAATCCCACCAGCAACATGAGGAATTTGTGTGTTTTTTTAAATACAGTATTTTCTAAAACTACACAGTCAAATAAACAATGTTTTTCTTTTTCGAAAAAGAGTTTGTTATATTACTAACACATAACATAACCAAGTGATTTGAACCCAGTTCTTTTGACTAAAAAGTCTTAGCAACTAAAACTGTCAGAATGTAGGCATTACCTACTACATATTCATGGGTCTCACCTCTTCATTCAAACTTACCTAAATCACAGTCTCTACTCATTCACTGACTGTCTCTCACTTCTATTACTCATCTGGCAGAAAACTTGCTACTTCTTTCCTTGATCAGAATGCCATTCTCTCTCAGGGTGCCATTTTCCTCACACTTACTGGCATTCCTTCTTAGTTTTCATCACAAGCTGCTGCGTTTCCTTTTTCATTGACTCTTAAATGCCCTTTAATTTTTCGCAAAGTTCCCCAGGGAGACAACACCCACTTACAGGAAGTTAGTTCCTCCAATATGACCATGACTCCCCTCTCTTTACCTCCAGCCCAGTACCTGACTCCCTTTGCACGTGTTCCAGTCTAACCACACCTCCACTGGGATGAACCGCAGCAGCAGCAAAGCCATGCATTATCCTAAACTGAAGTTATCTTCATGTGTCCTTTCCCCTATACTCTATACGATGGCAAGCAGAAACCAAGGCTAACATACACAAAAATCATCCGAAACACTTCCTTCTCGCTTACTCATCACAGTCAAACTGCTTCTGAGGTCTATTCAGAATTCCTCCTGAGGAGCTCTCAAATCTATCCCCAGTGCTCTAGTCACCCTAACCGCTGCCTGAGCTTGGACCTTGACCATTCCTCATCTGGTTGCCTCTGTTTTTAAACTTACCCCTTTCTACTACCCACAATGACAAGAGAGTGATCTTTCTAACACAAAAGTAAGATTACTTCTTCCTACTGACATAAAAGCCTTTAATGGCTCATCATTTTCTACAGGATAAAATCCCACTTCCTGGTAATAACCATTACAGTCTTTTAATACCTTTCCTGCATTCCCTTTGTGCTCTTACTATGCTCTGTCCTTTCACAAAGGTGAAGCACTTGCTGTTCCCCAGTGTTTCCTACTATCTCAATTTGCCTTTCACATATAGTCTTCCCCATTGTCAAAAATGTTTCCCCTCCCAGCAGACAGACTCATCATTCAAGACCTAACTGAAGCAAGAACTCCTGTGAAAAGTCTCCCAAACCCTCCCAACCCATCTGAATTAGACACCCTTGTTAGAGCATTCCTTTACTAATGTAATTATCATAATCATTTTTTTTAGCTTATCTGCCTTTTCTCTGAATTGAAAATAGTCATTATAACCATAGAATTCATTTGAAAAATAAGAAGGGCCATTTTCTATCTTACAATTGGGAATGCAAATTGGTAAAGCCTTTGAGAAGACACACTAGCAATATCTATCAACATACTAAATGCATACAATGTTTAACTCAGTAATTCTGCTTCTAAGAATCTTCTCCACAGAAATACTCAAATATGTGTGCAAAGGTACATAAATGTAGATATAGATGTAAAATACAATGTTCGAGGTAGCATTGTTTATAGTAGACAAAAAATGTGGATAATCTGCATGATATCATTACCATGGCATACCATGCAGATATTTCCAAAAACTTGGAAAGGCGTATCACTAGGGGAATTAAAGGCAAGTCACAGGAAAATATTAAAATGTGATATATTATGCTCTTGCCAAGCTCTACACAGACATATTTTTTTATCTATGCAAATGCATGGGGAGAAAACTGGAAAGGCCATACCAAATAGTTAACAATGATCAAATGAAGTGAAAGGAATAACGCCTAAGTTTTAGTCCATTCACTTTTCCTAGCAGTATATTCCTGCACACTTTTTAAAGGAACAAAAAATAGACTGATGAATATAATAATTACCAGAAGAAAAAGAGTGAGGTAGTAACATCACTTTACAGTTCATATCAGTTTAAAACCAAGAGCAAAAAGAAGAAAAAAAAATCACTTTTCAGTAAAACTAAGGCTAAATGAACACAGAAAGTGGCTATCTTTGCATGAATCCTAAGGGCAAGTTTCTTTTAAAATTTTTTATAGTACCCATAATATAAATGAAATACAATATTTTAATATAAATAAAAATAAAAGTACCCATAAATGTGTGTTCTGACCAACTGAATATCTTTCTCAGAGGGCTGACATCAATCTAACATCAATCTATGCTCCATAGAAAAGATTTTTCTTCAAAGTTCAAACAAGGAAGCATGTACTTATTCTCCATATAAAACGAATACATTTCCTAGAGGTTGGAAATCTGGTTTTGGCAACATTAAATTATTCCTCTCAGTCTGCTTCAGACCTTGACATTTACTTATGTACTTTTCTGAGGACAGAATGAAAGAGAGAAGCATGGGATTTTTTTCAAACCTGAAGTGCTACAGTCAATTATGTTTCAGTGGGCCTGTTGGTTTAGTTTCTGAAATACACATGATTCTCACAGATAGGCTTGTTTCATTGCATACAACCACAAAATAAGAGAAGAAACAAACAAGAACTCAAAACAAGCACTGACACTCCACCACTCCTCTTGACTCTGACCTCTCAAATAAGTGAGCAAAACTGAAGACAAGCTTATTGTAAGCAGGAAAAGTACTAGGATGGAGATGGGACCAAGGACAGGATGATATATACTGAAAACGTGGTGGCAGGCCCCTTCCAACACCAAGTGCAGGTCTTTTGCTGCTTTCTCTCATCCCCTATGAAAACTTGAAATAATACTTTTTTTTTATAAACCATTATTATAATGGATGTTCTTTCTACAAGACAGAGTTAAGTAAACTCCAGGGATAAATACAATGATATACACTCAAAAGAAATGAAATGAACATTCTGGAGAAATGGCCCAGACCTACTAAATTTTCACCCATGGGTCATTTCAGTAGGAAGAGAAATACGAAATATATCCAGCTTGGAGATCCAGAATAAAAGACAGCAAAATTTTGGTTTCTAAGATAGTCTAAGATAAATTAAGAGAGATGACCCAGTAATAATTTTCAAGAATCAAGAACATACAGAAAAGTACTTAAAATACTACACCCATGCATTTTCCACTGAGTTTAAACAGATAATAACACTTACACCATGTTAGTTTGCCTTTTTCTCTAAAGAAATAAGTTTTATAAATACAGGCCTTTCCATCCCTCTTCCCCCAGTAAGCCATGCCCTTTGGTTCCTGTGCTGTCCTTTCCACTCAGGCTCTTGTACTACATATGTGTGTCTCTGTAACCTCATGTATTCTTGCCTTCACACATAAGTGATGGCTGCATACATAAGTGATACCGTAACCGTATATAACGACTTCTGTAACATTTAAGTCATCATTTTTGTTTTATAGACATGTCCATCTTGCTACATTAATTGCTAGATAGCGGTGTGTGCATTATTAACCCATCAGTAATTAACCCCCATCTCTACAATTAGGTATATCCTGGCACAGTGGTAAAGAATTCGTCTGCCAATGCAGGAGACCCAAGGGATGTGGGTTCCATTCCTGAGTCAGGAAGATTCCCCTGGAGGAGGAAATGGCAACTCACTCCAGTATTCTTGCTAGGAAAATTCCATGACAAGAGGAGCCTGGTGGGCTACAGTCCATGGGGATGCAAAGAGTTGGGCACAACTGAGCACATGTATGTATGTATGTATGTATGTATGTATGTATGTACTTTTTCATATTATAAACACTGAAATACTTTTCATTGTGCACCTGGGGGCGGGGGGAGGGAAATGGCAATTATTAAGTATAAAATCTTAAAGAAAATCTACTAGAAAATCAGATCAGATCAGTCGCTCAGTCGTGTCCGACTCTTTGCGACCCCATGAATCGCAGCACGCCAGGCCTCCTTGTCCATCACCAACTCCCGGAGTTCACTCAGACTCACGTCCATCGAGTCAGTGATGCCATCCAGCCATCTCATCCTCTGTCGTCCCCTTCTCCTCCTGCCCTCAATCCCTCCCAGCATCAGAGTCTTTTCCAATGAGTCAACTCTTCACATCAGGTGGCCAAAGTACTGGAGTTTCAGCTTCAGCATCATTCCTTCCAAAGAAATCCCAGGGCTCATCTCCTTCAGAATGAACTGGTTGGATCTCCTTGCAGTCCAAGGGACTCTCAAGAGTCTTCTCCAACACCACAGTTCAAAAAGCATCAATTCTTCGGTGCTCAGCCTTCTTCACGGTCCAACTCTCACATCCATACATGACCACAGGTAAAACCATAGCCTTGACTAGACGAACCTTTGTTGGCAAAGTAATGTCTCTGCTTTTAAATATACTATCTAGGTTGGTCGTAACTTTCCTTCCAAGGAGTAAGCATCTTTTAATTTCATGGCTGCAATAACCATCTATAGTGATTTTGGAGCCCAGAAAAATAAACTCTGACACTGTTTTCACTGTTTCCCCATCTATTTCCCATGAAGTGATGGGACCGGATGCCATGATCTTCGTTTTCTGAATGTTGAGCTTTAAGCCAACTTTTTCACTCTCCATTTTCACTTTCATCAAGAGGCTTTTGAGTTCCTCTTCACTTTCTGCCATAAGGGTGGTGTCATCTGCATATCTGAGGTTATTGATATTTCTCTCAGCAATCTTGATTCCAGTTTGTGTTTCTTCCAGTCCAGCGTTTCTCATGATGTCAACTTATCTGGACACTAAATAGAATACCTACTAAACAGTGGTCAGCCAACATGTCTATTTCACACTGGCTCCCAAGGAATAACTATTTTTCATCTCAAGTGCATTTTTATTCTTTCATATTTTAAGAAATTGAAACTTCCTCACAAGTGAATAAATAGTATGTCTTTCAGTCACAAGAGTTGCTCCCCAAATTACCAAGAAGGCCACATTTGAGTGTGGCCACGTGTTACACACATTACTTGCTGCCTCTTCATCCTGCATTTATTTTCTTTTTAAATCAGGTGGATGAGGAGATTCCAATTATTTCTGTAAAGAAGGGAACTTGGCAGTTCCTGAAGAAATGAGAGCTTGTAAAAGTGACCAGAGAAGTTAAGAACAAAGTAGGAGGCAAGATACTTCATTGCAGCATTATTTTCAAACTAAAGCTTTCAATGTACCTTTCATATACTGCCGGTAGAAATGTAAAATAGTACAGTCATTTTTGGAAAACAGTTTGGCAGTTCTTCAAAAAGTTAATTTAAACACAGAGTTACCACACGACCCAACAACTCCACCTAGGTATACGCCCAAGAGACTTGAAAACGTATATCCATGCAAAAACTTGCATGTGAATGTTCACAGCAGCAGTATTCATACAGCAAAGATGGAAACAAGTCAAATGTCCATCAAATTATGAATACGAATATAAATAAAATATGGCATATACAGTGGGATACATTATACAATGGAACAGTATTCAGTTATAAAAAGGAGCAAGTATCGGTACATCCCATAACGTGGATAAACCTTGAAAACACACTAAATGAAAGAAGCCAGACACAAAAGGCCACACATGGTATGGTTCCATTTATAGGAACTGACCAGAATAGGATATTACATAGAGAAAGGAAATAGATGAATGGCTTAAAGGAAACAGATTCAGCCCAGGAGTTGGGAGAGGAAGAAATGAGGAGCAGTTGCTGATGGAGGCAGGGTTTTCTTATGAGGTGATGAAAATGTCCTAGAATTAAACACTGGTGATGTTTGTACAATATATTAAAACCCACAGAGCTGTACACTTTTAAAGGATGAATTTTATGATGTGTAAGTTATATCTCAATTTTTTAATGAAGGAAAAAAGAAAGCTAAAAACTAATTTCTTAAGGGAAATCTTGAAATGAGAAAAAAACAAATCTATACCTCAGCGTGAAAGCATGTCTTATGAATAGACAGAGCACATCTCACCAAATTTTGATGTGATGAAAAACATGTGAACATTTTAGTGATATTACTACTGAGGAAGGTAATTATCCTGGCAAAGAGTGACTTCTGCTAAGGAACAGAAGTTAAGAGAATTGCCAATGGAGAGAAAGACCTAGATTAAGAATCTGGTTTTAACACTTTCCAACTGTGTGTGGCCTTGGACAAGCCATGTAATCTTTCCATGACTCAGTTTCCTCTCCTGTAGAGTAGGAATAATAACCTCTCAAAAGTTCTTATAAACCAGCTGAATAAAGTAACATATGTAAAAGGTTTAGCAAACTGCCATGGACAAAGTAAATACTCAAATATTTACACAGAAATAGATTATGTGTAATACTGTGTAATACCACCAAATAATGTTCCCAAAATACAAACATACAGAAAAACAATTTAAAAGGGTAACGTGTAGGAGGATCAGGGAGCAGCAATGTGGCACACGAGGAAACTGGCTTTTGAAAAAAATTTTTAAATATGGAAAATAAAATCTACCCCTGTTTTCTACACATTCCAACTTTTAAGGATAGTTTCATTAGAGCTTATTTAAAAGCAAATTATCTCTTAATCACAAAAAGGCTTTTATTAAACCGAAGGCTGAACCTTCTATACATTGAAAAAGTCAGTGGAGGGACTTTCATGGTGGTCCAGCGGTTAACACTTCACTTTCCAATGCAGGGGATATGAGTTCGATCCCTGGTCAGGGAGTGAAGATCCCACATGCCTCTCCGTCAAAAAACCAAACCATGAAACAGAAGCAATATTGTAGCAAACACAACAAAGACTTAAAAAAAAAAAAGCCAATGGAACACAATATTGCAATCAACTATACTTCAATTAAAAGGAAAAAGAAAAAGTTGGTGAGGCAGTATTCCAGGAGTGGCTTATCAGGGTTTTCATACTCACTGGTGTTTGTTTACCTGGAAGGCCAGTAAAGATGCAGATTTCCAGGCCCCATCCCAGAGATTCTGATTCAACAGATCTGGGATAGAGCCTGAGAATCTCATTTCCAACCAGCTCTTGGGTGATGCCAATGCTGCTGGTCCAAGCACCAGACTGTGGAGCACTAGCTTGGATGACACAACATTCTAATAGCTCAATTCTTTTTTTTTAAAAAAGTGAATTATCTCACTTTGGGGCAGGTTTTAGGAACTATGATTACCTTAGTAATCAGGAAAGGAATGAAAGAAAGAAACAGGGTGATTAAAAATAACAGCTAGTATTTACTAAGTGCTTACTTACATATGAAGCATCATTCTAAATACTCTACATTGCTTTATTTGATCAATTCCTCTGAGCCACTTTACGAGGTAGGTACTCTTATCCTATCCCCATTTTATAAATAAGGACAGTCAGCCCCATAGAGGTTGAGCAATTTGTCCAATATTATATAGTCTGTGTGTTTTGCCATATATGCACTGCTGAAATTTTTTAAATCCAGTAGAATTCATAATTTCCACTTCTGATATAACCAGAGAAGGCAATGGCAACCCACTCCAGTACTCTCACCTGGAAAATCCCATGGATGGAGGAGCCTGGTAGGCTGCAGTCCATGGGGTCGCTAAGAATCAGACATGACTGAAGCGACTTAGCAGCAGCTGATATAACTGTATATTTGTGTGTTCTGTGTGTGTGTCAGATAAAGATCAAATAAAGAAAAATAAAAGACAATTCTTCAAAAGTCTCAAAATTCTAGAAGTATGAAAATGAGAAAAAGATCATTTCACTGAAAAGCCATAATTTCTCTTTTCTATTTTACAAACATATATTAATCTTCTTTTTCAAATTGACAATCAATCTTCTCTTAAAAGAGACATTTAATGAATTTCACATAATCTGACTCTTCAGAACTGAAATTATCTTTCTCTAGCCACTTCCTCTTTATTTAAGGACAACAATAGCCAAAATTCCTAGAAGATAAATTTAACATTTTTTAAAAACCATCTGGTGATCAAAGTGCTTATAAATCAAACTATTTTAAACATTGTTTGGTTAATGAAGGATCTTCTATTGAAAGATTAATGAGTAAAGATTACATACCTTGTTTTTAAAATAAACCTCAATTGGCAAAATGAAACCAGCATACCCAGATTCTTCTACTTTGTAAGGTGGATCTTTGCACACTGAAACATTAAAAAAAAAAACAAAAAAGAATATGTGAGATGAGAGTTATAGGCAAAAAGACATTCTTCTTTCCTTTAAAAACAAGAAAAAATAAATAAATAAATCCCATCCTTCCACCTACATCGTTCTCAATTTTCATGCCACCTGGCCAAGCCCCAGCTAACTCTGAGTTATTCTTTATTTCTTGTTTAGAATCTACAATAATAATCAGATCAGGTCAGATCAGTCACTCAGTTGTGTCCGACTCTTTGCGACCCCATGAATTGCAGCATGCCAGGCCTCCCTGTCCATCACCAACTCCCGGAGTTCACTGAGACTTATGTCCATCTATAAATCAAATACATTAATTATTTATCCAAGTCTTGATAAGGGATAGAGCATCAGTGTCAGCCACGGTCATGAATGACTTGACCTCAGTTGTTAAACCCTGCCCTAATGCTTTAGGGAAACTGAGGACAGATCCTTGTGACCCAAAGCTTGAAATCAATTATCAGTTTCCTAACAAACATACTATCTATGTCTAGTCTGTGATGTTTATCACTCTACCCCAAACCTCTCAGTTCTCTGAGATATCCTTATTTTCATATCAAAAAGTGGCAAGATCACCCTCCTTCCTTAGAAAAATCCCAAACCCAGTATCTCCCAATGTCATTAAGACTCACTATTCTCCATTACCTCCACCAAAGAATATTTACTGAAATATTGTGATACATATAAACACTTCAAATCTATTTATATCATAAGAATATATAAGAAACAATACGGTTTTTGTATTCTTATGAAGAAAGACTTATTTAGACTTGGGAAATGAGATATGCCCTATGAGCTAAATATGATTCACCCCACTAAAATTTCCATTCATTCAAAATCAATCACAAGCCAACTGAAACTATGCTAGCTAAGGCTGCATATTGGTAGTCAATATCACAAAGAAGTCGAAATGTACATGTTGTACATCAGGACCATACAGCACGTAACCCAGGTCTGCAGGGCTCCAATCTACCTTTTCAACCTTCCTCCTTTTGTTAGCCATCAAACCTCTTATGCTGGATCCAACTGCACTGATTCACCACCAACAGGCCCAGTATTTCCCACCTATGATCGGTCCTCTTCCTGTCTCTCATTCTTTGATTCTACTCTTATTATCTTCTGCTAGTTCCAATCCCAGTTTCCTTATAAAACCTTTCCAGCCCACAAGGTACTATCATCTCTTCTCTCTTTACCTTTCTGAAGTATTAACTGTCTGAAGCACTGATTTGACACTTAACAGACTTCCTTTTTATCATATATTCAGGGACCTCATCTCTAATTCCCTTTCACTCCTTAAGGACAGAAACATTTGCTCAGGAACATGAAGAGTGTCCAGGGCTCGGGTACACCTGGATGCCAATCTGGGATCCATCTCGAATTAGCCAGGCCACCTTTGCAAAGTTACACCAGTCGTCTGAGCCTCAGGTGCCTCATCTGGACCATGTAAGGGTCAAACAGGATGATGTATGTGGAAGACTCAGCAAAGGTCCTGGCACACACAAGTTCTCAAGATGCGACAGAAGCGAGGCAGGAGCTCTAACCTGTACAATATCCAATGGTCACGTAACTTTTTCCAATGAAAACAGAAAAAAGAAAACAAGTACAAAGCCCTGGATTTGGATTAGAAGACTGAAT
Source organism: Bos indicus x Bos taurus (assembly GCF_003369695.1). Lineage (NCBI taxonomy): Eukaryota > Metazoa > Chordata > Mammalia > Artiodactyla > Bovidae > Bos > Bos indicus x Bos taurus. The sequence goes on along the minus strand of NC_040083.1, from coordinate 23,692,420 downwards.
TCCATGGCCCTGGACTAAGGATTCTCTAGACAGCTCCAGCTCCATTCCTTTTAAAAGGGAGGGACAGGTATACAGTGCTATATTTAAAATGGATAACCAACAAGGACCTACTGTATAGCACAGGGAACTGCTTAATGTTATGCGACAGCCTGGACGGGAAGGGAGTTTGGGGGAAAATGGATACATGTGTATGAACGGCTGAGTCCCTTGGCAGTCTACCTGAAACACTATTAATCGGCTATACTCCAATATAAAGTAAAAGTTTAACGTAAAATAAAAGAAAGGGAACATGAGTTAAATAAACAATTTTTAAAAGAGAGAAAGAACACCATGCGTACATTGTAAGCACGGCTGTCAAGACTCAAGAAGATTACATATGTGGGGAAATACAAGTCTAAGGCATTTTTAATGCAGAAGATGAGGACGATGTACCTAAAAATTGGTTAGACATTCCACGAATACAAATACGATTACAAACAGTTATACTGAAGACAGGATTTTAACATTAGGCTATCTCCTGTAGCCCACTTTGGGAAAATTTCCCCAAACTGACATCAGAAGTAAATGATGAATGAGGCATCTCACCTGACCTTACAAGTTTCTCTAATAAAAAATGAAAAAAGCAAAAGGACTCAGAGTGGCTTCAGCCCATCATCCACTGACCACCTGCCAATCTATCATGAATTATCAAATACCCTGAACGTTGAGTGGGGGCAGGATGCCACTAAATGCATGGGCACCCCACCCCACCCCACCCAGAAAGCATGACATTTCCAGGCTGCAGAGCCCCTTTTCAGAACAGCAGTTTCACTGGCCAGGTTGCTTGGGATTTAATCATGCCAATGTCATTTGAAGGAAGTTTATTCCGTGGGCTGCTATACATGCCAGAGAAGTTATAGCTGTTCCTTTATACACCCTTTTGTATAATTCATTTTCTCTGTTCTGCATGCAAATTGCTCCTATTATAGAAAACAGCTGTTAATGAGCACATCTTATAGTTGACGGTCTTAGTTTTCTTTTTTCCACCCTCTAAAGGAAATGATCTGTTATGTATTACTATTCCATAGAAGTCTGGTTTTATAAGAAACTGTTTACCAACTCATACCTCAATTATTTTTAAATGCAGTATTTTTCATCAAAATGAACAATGTCTGTTGAATACCCTGAGTTCTTAATTAGAAGCAAACAACAGAAATGTTTTATTCACAGTAAACAGGACAGAAAATCAGTAGCAGTGCAAATACAAACTTATAGTTCTAATAAGAAAAAAGTCAAATTGGGGGAAGTAGTTTGGTTTATTTATTCAACTGTTTTATAATCAGAATCATTAACACGAGTCTCTAACCCTAAGAATCTATTAAGATCTATGTAATAAGATGCCAAATGTCATAAGTTATTGAGGGTATACCCATCTTTAGAAAGCCATCAAAATTTTTAGGTGACAATAAAATGAGAGATTCATATTCACTTTTAAATTATATGCATTAATTAAGTAGAAATCACTGGGAACTCTTATTCCTGTCGAAATCCAGCCCAGATTTTAGCTCTTTCAGAACGTCTTCCGGTTTTTCTTCCAAGCTTCTCCTGCTGCACTTATGAGGCAGGCTGATAATATTCATTCACCTCTCAATAGACTAAGCAACATAAGGTCAGCAACACCACCATTATTATTTGAGCACCAAATAATAGGTGCTCAATAAATGCTGAATTGAATTTCTTAAAGATTCATGCCACTCTTGATTTTGGGGTTAGTCAATGCAAACTTGGAAAAGGCGATGGCACCACACTCCAGTACTCTTGTCTGGAGAATCCCACGGATGGAGGAGCCTGGTGGGCTGCAGTCCATGGGGTCGAGAAGAGTCGGACATGACTGAGCGACTTCACTTTCATGCATTGGAGAAGGAAATGGCAACCCACTCCCGTGTTCTTGCCTGGAGAATCCCAGGGACAAGGGAGCCTGGTGGGCTGCTGTCTATGGGGTCACACAGAGTCAGACAAGACTGAAGTGACTTAGCAGCAGTAGCAGTAGCAGCAATGCAAACTGGTATATGTAGAACAGATAAACAAGACCCTACTGTATAGTATAGCACAGGGAACTATATTCAATATGCTGTGATAAGCCATAATAGAAAAGAATACAAAAAAGAATGTATGTATACGTGTAACCGAATAACTCTTCTGTACAACAGAAATTAACACAACATTATGAATCAACTACATTTCAATTAAAAAAAAAAAAGACTCATGCCACTCTGCTGATCTACCATTGCTAAAGAAGTTGCAATTCCACAAGCAGCAATGAACTGATATTAACCAGTCAAATTCCTCTCCAAACTCCCTATAATCAACATAATATTATAAAAATGGTAGAAGTAATCAAAAGTGTTGCCACAGAGAGGTTTTCTCTTGAAAGTTGAGTATCTAATGTGGAACTGGTTCTAACTTTTGTTAAGGACGTGCCCCAGCTGCCCATCGATAATTATTGCTTTTACTTTATTCATTGTGCTAAGCTCGATAAAGGACAGAAATGGTATGGATCTAACAGAAGCAGAAGATATTAAGAAGAGATGGCAAGAATACACAGAAGAACTGTACAAAAAAGATCTTCACGACCCAGATAATCACAAAGGTGTGATCACTCACCTAGAGCCAGACATCCTGGAATGTGAAGTCAAGTGGGCCTTAGAAAGCATCACTACGAACAAAGCTAGTGGAGGTGATGGAATTCCAGTTGAGCTATTCCAAATCCTGAAAGATGATGCTGTGAAAGTGCTACACTCAATATGCCAGCAAATTTGGAAAACTCAGCAGTGGCCACAGGACTGGAAAAGGTCAGTTTTCATTCCAATCCCAAAGAAAGGCAATACCAAAGAATGCTCAAACTACCACACAATTGCACTCATCTCACACGCTAGTAAAGTAATGCTCAAAATTCTCCAAGCCAGGCTTCACCAATATGTGAACCATGAACTTCCTGATGTTCAAGCTGGTTTTAGAAAAGGAAGAGGAACCAGAGATCAAATTGCCAATATCCGCTGGATCACGGAAAAAGCAAGAGTTCCAGAAAAGCATCTATTTCTGCTTTATTGACTATGCCAAAGCCTTTGACTGCATGGATCACAATAAACTGTGGAAAATTCTGAAAGAGATGGGAATACCAGACCACCTGATCTGCCTCTTGAGAAATCTGTATGCAGGTCAGGAAGCAACAGTTAGAACTGGACATAGAACAACAGACTAGTTACAAATACGAAAAGGAGTTCGTCAAGGCTGTATATTGTCACCCTGTTTATTTAACTTATATGCAGAGTACATCATGAGAAACGCTGGGCTGGAAGAAGCACAAGCTGGAATCAAGATTGCCGGGAGAAATATCAATAACCTCAGATATGCAGATGACACCACCCTTATGGCAGAAAGTGAAGAGGAACTCAAAAGCCTCTTGATGAAGGTGAAAGTGGAGAATGAAAAAGTTGGCTTAAAGCTCAACATTCAGAAAACGAAGATCATGGCATCCAGTCCCATCACTTCATGGGAAATAGATGGGGAAACAGTGGAAACAGTGTCAGACTTTATTTTTCTGGGCTCCAAAATCACTGCAGATGGTGACTGCAGCCATGAAATTAAAAGACGCTTACTCCTTGGAAGGAAAGTTATGACCAACCTAGATAGCATATTCAAAAGCAGAGACATTACTTTGCCAACAAAGGTTCGTCTAGTCAAGGCTATGGTTTTACCTGTGGTCATGTATGGATGTGAGAGTTGGACTGTGAAGAAGGCTGAGCACCAAAGAATTGATGCTTTTGAACTGTGGTGTTGGAGAAGACTCTTGAGAGTCCCTTGGACTGCAAGGAGATCCAACCAGTCCATTCTTGGAAGGAATGATGCTAAAGCTGAAACTCCAGTACTTTGGCCACCTGATGCGAAGAGTTGACTCATTGGAAAAGACTCTGATGCTGGGAGGGATTGGGGGCAAGAGGAGAAGGGGATGACAGAGGATGAGATCGCTGGATGGCATCACTGACCTGATGGATGTGAGTCTCAGTGAACTCTGGGAGTTGGTGATGGACAGGGAGGCCTGGTGTGCTGCGATTCATGGTGTCGCAAAGAGTCGGACACGACTGAGCGACTGATCTGATCTGATCTGATCTGAAGCCCTCTAGAAAGGAAACATACTAAACTCTCTCTGGTTTATCTAGAGACTGGGTATTACCATGGCTTTGGGCCCAATGTCCCTTCCAGTTGGACTCCTCTTCCTGCTTCCATTGCACCACATCAGCGCCCCTAAGAAAAATGAAGCAGGTACTATATGGCCATCTTGCTGTCCCCAACTGCTCTGTGCATCTGGGATTAACGTCTAGGCTGGGCAAAGCCCTGCCACTGAACATAGCCAAGACTTTACATTCCTAACATTTTGAAAAGAACAAGAATCAACAGTTGGATTTTTTGTTTTCATAAGCACATGCATCATGTGTGCATGCACACACACACACAGAGATTCTGCCATTGCTTCCATTCAGCCCATTTCAAAACAGGTATTTCCAAATTAAAAAAAAAATGTTTTCCCACTTTCCTTATTTCCCTGAAAATGTATTAAAGATAACATCAGGCAATTCATGAATTGTATTGTTGAGTTGTTTTTACCTTGTTGACTTTTTTTTTTCCAAATTAAAATGCAATTATGAAAATCTAATTGTTTTCTATGCAATAGAGAACAGCAGCCACAAGAGATAACTGCCCAAATAACTTTCACAAAGTTATAAAGAAACAGCTAGATATAGTTAGCTAGCTGGGCAGATGTGAAACACATGGCTGCCTCCTCAGGATTCACCACTCCAGGACCACTCAAACAGACCTTGGCTGGAAAACCTTCAGCCAATGCTGCTGCTGCTAAGTCGCTTCAGTCGTGTCCGACTCTGTGCGACCCCATAGACAGCAGCCCACCAGCCTCCGTTATCCTTGGGATTCTCCAGGCAAGAACACAGGAGTGGGTTGCCATTTCCTTCTCCAATGTATGAAAGTGAAAAATGAAAGTGAAGTCGCTCAGTCATGTCCAACTCTTCGTGACCCCATGGACTGCAGCCTACCAGGCTCCTCCGTCCAGGAGATTTTCCAGGCAAGAGTACTGGAGTGGGTTGCCATTGCCTTCTCTGTCAGGCCACTAGGACAAGCTTATTATACACAAGTCCCCTCCTGAAAGTGTTAGTTGCCTAGTCATGTCTGACTCTTTGCGACCCCCTGAACTGTAGCCCACCAGGTTCCCCCATCCCTGGGATTCTCCAGGCAAGAATAGTGGAGTGGGTTGCCTTTTCGTTTTCCAATGCATGAAAGTGAAAAGTGAGAGTGAAGTCGCTCAGTCGTGTCCGACTCTTAGCGACCCCATGGACTGCAGTTACCAGGCTCCTCCATCCATGAGGTTTTCCAGGCAAGAGTACTGGAGTGAGGTGCCATTGCCTTCTCCAATACTCTACAACAAAAACGGCCCTGTCCCTCTTCTGGGTTCAGCCTTTTTTCTCATTGATCCCATTAGCTCATCCTAATATACAAGCTATGATCAAGCCCCACCCTCACACTAGATTAATTCTGTGCTTTCCAATGGCTAAGGTTGTGTCTCAGGCCTCTTTTCATCTCTGAACCCAGCCTACTCTTTATGAAACGCAGTAGAATTAATAAAATGTAACTTTAGTATGACCTCAAAGGAAGAGATGGAGCAAGCCTGGAAGTTGAGAAGAAATGCCTGGGTGGCAAACAGAAAGTATGAGCCTGAGTTTTGCCTCAGGAAAGTAACAGCATAACAGAATAGTCAGTATAAGAAGAAACACTGAAGATGATGCAGACAAAAATAGGTAATATGGAAGAAGCTTATATACTTCCATAGAGAATTCACACCATACACACTTAGAAATTCACATCCAAACCCAGGGAGGGTAAAATGGATAACATATATAAAAAAAGGGATTGTTAATTTTGAATGTTACACAAAACTCCTAGACTTGGAGTAAGAGTTCACAACTCCAAACTGGCTATGTTGAAAAAATCTTAATGATCATACATAAAAACAGCTTCATTGTTTAGTAACTTGGGATCTTTATGTATAGATTCAGAAGATCCATGATTCTCTCCAGAAGGGGGAGAAAATAGACAATTTTTTAAAATGTATACACATTTCCAGCTTTTGGAGGAGTTACATCACTAGCCCATCTAGCTGAGTTAAATCAATACATTTCATCTGGAGAAGACCTAATCACCTTATTAAAATAAGACCCCCTTCATAATCATTTCTTCAAGGATCATATAACAAGCCAGCAAAGGAGTAGAAAATGGCAACCCACTCCAATATTCTTGCCTGGAAAATGTCATGGACAGAGGAGCCTGGCAGTCTACACACTCCATGGAGTCACGAAGAGTCAGAAGACAACTGAGCACGCATGCACACGCACACAGATTGCAGGATTTTAGTTCCCTAAATCCCCATACACAACTGTGAAAGCACAAAGTCCTAACCACTAGACTGCCAGGGAATTCTTGCCATGTCTTAAGGTGTCAGTTATCTAGGTGCAAAATTCAAAACACTACATCATATACTTCAAAGTTGCAAAAGGCTGGATTTTAAATGTCCTCATCACAAAAAAAGAAATGAAAATTATGTGATGGAATGACAGCATTAGCTGATGCTATGGTGGGAATCATTTTGCCATATATAAATGTATCCAATCAACATGCTAGCCACTTTAAACTTACATAATGTTATATGTCAAGTATATCTCAATAAAACTGGAGGGGAAATAAGCCAACAAAATACAAAAACTGCCTAAAACAACATATCATTAAGAAATGTTAGGAAATATTAAATATAAGTCTTCAAGCTTATATCTTTCACTAAAGTTGATAACGCTGACACCAGTTTGTCCCAAGTTCCTTCAATATAACTCAGTATATAGCACTGCTTCAGTTGACTGGCCCAGTGGAAACACATATCCCAGCTAATATGATAAGAAAGAGCAAAATTAAATCTTCAGAGAAAGTTCAACCTAGAGACAGACCTAATTCTTTTATTGAGAATTATTAAATCAAGAGATCTATCTTAAAGAGACTATCACTTTTAAAGTTAAACCTTGGGCAAAATATTTTTCAGAAAACCATATTGCAGAAGGTCCATCAGGAAAAGCTACATGGAAAATGATCTCTTAGGGAAACTAGAGAAGTAACAAAGAACCTCACAATATGTGGCAGGAGCATCTTCATTTCAATACGTACCATCACATCAAAAAACGAAAAAACAAAACTGGTCATCAGAACTGTTAGTAGAAATGTAAGTTTTCAGAGCCACTATGAAAAACAGTATGGCGGTTTCCTTAAAAAACTAAAAACAGAACTACCATCTGATCCAGCAATTCCACCCCCAAGTATATACTCAAAGAAAACAAAAACATTAATTGGAAAAGATACATGCATACCAATGTTCACAGTAGCACTGTTTACAACAGCCAAGATATAGAGGCAACCCAAGTGTCCATCAACAGATGAAAGGATAAAGAAGATTCGGTGTACATATGCCACGTGGAATAGCACTCAGCCGTAAAAAATAATGAAACTTTGCCATTACAACAACATGGATGAACCTGGAGGGTATCACACTTGGTGAAGTAAGTCAGACAGAAAACAAATATGTTATCACTCATACGTAGAATCTAAAAAATAAAGTAAGACAAATCAATGAACGTAACAAAACAGAAACAGACTCACAGACACACAGAACAAACTAGTGGCTACCATTGGGGATAAAAAAAAAAAAAGAGGAAGGGGCTTGATATGGGTAGGGGATTAAGAGGTACAAACTGCTATGTATAAAATAAATGTACTCATAAAAGCTACAAGGATATGTTATGCAGCACAGGAAATATAGCCAATATTTTATAATAAGTTTAAATGAAATATAAGCTATAAAAATTTTGAACCATTATATTGCACATCTGAAACTAAATATAATATTGCTTTTCATTATTTAATCAAATATATTAAAAGCCACTGAAAAATCTCACTTTCTAAAATAATCACCTTGTGATTTTTGGAACAGCATAAGTCACCAGTCCTTGGGACAGTCCTTCAGCATCAAAGTTTTACCCAGTTTTATCCCAGGTTTTACACTTGGCCCCTCTATCACTGAGACTGATACCACTTCTTATTTAGAGGGAAAAAAGGAATGGAATGTCTTCATTAATAAAGTTATCCTACCTTTTCACTTTTTTCAATTATGTTAGCCTAAATAATTCAATTCAAGAGGCACTATATAATCATAGGGCTACAAAGATAAGGCTGGCTTCCCAAATGCCTCAGTGATAAAGAATCCATTGGCCAATGCAGGAGCCACAGGACATGTGGGTTTTATCCCTGGGTTAGGAAGATCCCCTGGAGAAGAAATAGCAACCCACGCTAGCATTCTGGCTAGGATATTTCCATACACAGAGGAGTCTGGAGAGCTACAGTCCGTGGGGTCCCAAAGAGTCGGACACGACTGAGCAGACACACACAGAGATAAGGCGGAATCCTGCTCTCAAGCAGATGACAGTCTAGCCAAAGACACTGTCCGCTAAGTGCAGGTTCTATTCTAGGGCCTGGAAATAGAGCGATAAACACAGCTGACATGGCCCCACACTTATTAACCTTATGTCCATTGCTGGGAGGCAGGGAGGGCGAACAGGAGAGAAGAAAAAATACATGTACAAGAAAATACTGAGAGAGTATTGGATAATAGGGACTTCAGTGAAAATACAGCAGGCTGATGTGAAGAATATTGGGAGTTCCTCCTTATTTTAGATGAACATTTCCCTCCCTGAGAAAGTGACATTTAAGCTGAAACCTCAAAGAAAAAAACGAGCAGGGTATGTGTTGGCCAGGCAGGAAAAAAAGCCCTATTTATGTTGCTTACAGAGACAGACGTGTAAACAGCCTAAAGAAAGCCTGTCTTTACACCTGCCTCCAGGGCTGCTTACCCGGATTTTCCTCTTCAACTGAGGTGAAGGCTACTTCCTCCTTCCTGAACATTCTCTCCCATTCTGTATCCACCAGTTAACACTCACAAAGGTTTGGCTCTTAGAATCTCACAGTTTGATTTCTCAAATCTTAAATTCTCCCAATGCTATGAACTCCCAAGAAAACAAAACATCTACTTACAGCATCTTCATGAAGATCCTTCATCATGAAGGTTTCTTTAGGGAGATAGAATTCTTGGGATTTGTATAATCTAAAGTAAGAGTTGTTTGTTTGTTTAAGTCTGTCCCTTGAAATAGAGCTCCTAAACACAGTACAGAAGGAAGCATCTAGACTAAAGAACGCCAACCACAAAAAAGGAGTGGATTTTAAGTGCAATCTGAGAAAAAGAAAGATCATAAGTATAAAGCTACCTACTCAAGGGGAGGGAAACAATGCTGCAAGGGGAAGAAAACCACATGAATCAAGAAACAAAGGAAGAATACAGAAGCGATGACACTCGAAATATTAGAATACAGAAGTTATGATTTTCTCCCTTTCATATTAAAGGGATATTTTTCAACTTAATTTTTTTCTTTTAATAAGTGCACAGTGTGTAAGAGTCACTTTTAAATGTGGTACATCCATCTTTTCATGTAGAGCATGCAATTCTTAATACTTGCCCTTTAAGTATTCAATGCAAAGGATGATGAAGTGATGTTACACACAAGACAGATATCGACTGCATTAGGGTGAAAGAAGTGGCAGTGTGTTATAAAAAATAAACAAATACAGTCAATTAAAGTTAACACTCATTTTGTTTTAAAAAAAAAACACACAACCGCCTAAAAGATCACTACAACCTAACTTCACAGAAAGTCCAAAAGATAATCATCCCCAAAAGGTCAATGATCCAAATTTTCTCTTCTTAATTTACTTTTGCTTTATTCCCTTTTCAGTAGGGAAAAAAAAAAAAAAAAAAAAATACTTTCAGGAAAGGAATCAAAATTGTCCTAACTTTAGAGAAAGAACTAAAAACAAAATTCCTTTTCAGCATCTTGTGGATCCTTCTTTCTTTTTTCTGTTCGGCATTTCGCACAGAAATAGCCTATCTTAAGTACACTAATTGATTTAAGCTCCATTAGATATTACAATGGCATCCCACTCCGGTACTCTTGCCTGGAAAATTCCATGGGCGGAGGAGCCTGGTTGGCTGCAGTCCATGGGGTCTCGAAGAGTCGGACACGACTAAGCGACTTCACTTTCACTTTTCACTTTCACGCATTGGAGAAGGAAATGGCAACCCACTCCAGTATTCTTGCCTGGAGAATCCCAGGGATAGGGGAGCCTGGTGGGCTGTCGTCTATGGGGTCACACAGAGTCGGACACAACTGAAGCGACTTAGCAACAGCAGCAGCAGCAGCAGATATAAGGAATGAAGACAGAATGGGGCAATGCTCATATGATGGCAACTGTTCATACATCGTGCATACAAGAATGTGGTTCCTGTTACGCCTGACAATCTTTCAACCTTCCCAAATAAACCAAGGAAAATACTGTAGCTCCACTCTCGTAAAACAAGGGTTTTAAAACTGATTCCAGAAAACCCTACACTCCAGCAGTATGGATTGCTTTCACAAAAACAATAGAGCACTAGCCCCAAACAATGAAAATTTAAATAGCCAAAGGACCAATCCTGAGTTTTAGATACAGAATTTGGGTCCTTTTTATGTGGGAAAAAAAAAAAAAGAAGAAGAAGAAGAAGTAAGCCACTGCTAAAATAAAATCCGATATCACTGTTCAAATACACATTATAAAAATTTAACCATATCATTAAAGTTATGATTTTTTTCCTTGCTTCTACTAAACACAGTAGTGATTTAGTGTTTTCTGTCTGTCCTGACTATAAAAGTGAGCTACACTTATTTCTCAGTGAGATTTGCAGTTCTGACATGTCTTTGAGCTAAATAGGGATACATAGTAAGAGGAAAAAACCAGCTTCCACTCTTCTTGAAAGGGTCAAATTTTATAAAATACCTTCTTATTATTAAATGCAGTACTAGTTGTAAGGTACTTCTCATGGTCTCTGAATTCCAGGATTTAATGGGGGAAATAGTACAAACATAAAAGATAAATCAGAATGAACACAAAACCCACTAACAGTCAACATTATAGGTCAGTTCAGTCAGGCGCTCAGTTGTGTCCAACTCTTTGCAACTCCACGGACTGTAGCATGCCAGGCTTCCCTGTCTGTACCAACTCCAGGAGCTTGCTCAAACTCATGTCCATTGAGTCGGTGATGCCAACTAACCATCTCATCCTCTGTCGTCCCCTTCTCCTCCTGCCTTCAATCTTTCCTAGCGTCAGGACCTTGTCCAGTGAGTCAGTTCTTCACATCAGTTGGCCAAAGTATTGGAGTTTCAGCTTCAGCATCAGTCCTTCCAATGAATATTCAGGACTGATTTCCTTTAGGATAGACTGGTTGGATCTCCATGCAGTCCAAGGGACTCTCAGCAGTCTTCTCCAGCACCACAGTTCAAAAGCATCTATTCTCCAGCAATCAGCTTTCTTTGCAGTCAAACTCTCACATCCATATGTGACTAATGGAAAAACCATAGCTTTGACTAGACAGACATTTGTCGGCAAACTAATGTCTCTGCTTTTTAATATGCTGTCTAGGTTGGTCACAGCTTTTATTTCAAGGAATAAATATCTTTTAATTTTATGGCTGCAGTCACCATGTGCAGTGATTTTGGAGCCCAACAAAACGAAGTCTCTGTTCCCATTGTTTCCCCATCTGTTTACCATGAAGTGACGGGACCGGATGCCATGATCTTAGTTTTCTGAATGTTGAGCTTTAAGCCAACTTTTTCACGCTCCTCTTTCACTTTTATCAAGAGGCTCTTTAGTACTTATTCACTTTCTGCCGTAAGGGGGGTGTCATCTGCATATCTGAGGTTATTGATATTTCTCCCAGCAATCTTGATTCCAGTTGTGCTTCTTCCAGCCCAGCATTTCTGATGATGTAGTCTGCATATAAGTTAAATAAGCAGGGTGACAATATATAGCCTTGACGTACTTCTTTTCCTATTTGGAACCAGTCTGTTGTTCTAACTGTTGCTTCCTGACCTGCATACAGGTTTCTCAAGAGGTAGGTCAGGTGGTCTGGTATTCCCATCTCTTTCAGAATTTTTCATAGTTTATTGTGATCCGCACAGTCAAAGGCTTTGGCATAGTCAATAAAGCAGAAATAGATGTTTTTCTGGAACTCTCTTGCTTTTTTGATGATCCAGGACAGGTTGGCAATTTGATTTCTGGTTCTGCCTTTTCTAAATCCAGCTTGAATATCTGGAAGTTCACGTATAGCTGAAGCCTGGCTAGGAGAATTTGGAGCATTACTTTACTAGCGTGTGAGATGAGTGCAATTGCGCAGTAGTTTGAGCATTTTTTGGCATTGCCATTCTTTGGGATTGGAATGAAAACTGACCTTTTCCAGTCCTGTGGCCACTGCTGAGTTTTCCAAATTTGCTGGCATATTGAGTGCAGCACTTTCACAGCATCATCTTTTAGGATTTGAAATAGCCCAACTGGAATTCCATCACCTCCACTAGCTTTGTTCGTAGTGATGCTTCCTAAGGCCCACTTGACTTCACATTCCAGGACGTCTGGCTCTAGTTGAGTGTTCACATCATCGTGATTATCTGTGTCATGAAGATTTTTTGTACAGTTCTTCTGTGTATTCTTGCCACCTCTTCTTAATATCTTCTGCTGCTGTTAGGTCCATACCATTTCTGTCCTTTACTGAGCCCATCTTTGCATGAAATGTCCCCTTGGTATCTCTCATTTTCTTGAAGAGATCTCTAGTCTTTCCCATTCTATTGTTTTCTTCTATTTCTTTGCATTGATCACTGAGGAAGACTTTCCTATCTCTCCTTGCTATTCTTTGGAACTCTGCATTCAAATGGGTATATCTTTCCTTTTCTCCTTTGCTTTTGGCTTCTCTTCCTTTCACAGCTATTTGTAAGGCCTCCTCAGACAGCCATTTTGCCTTTTTGCATTCCTTTTTCTTGGGGATGGTCTTGATCCCTGTCTCCTGTACAGTGTCACAAACCTCTGACCATAGTTCATCAGGTACTCTGTTGATCAGACCTAGTGCCTTAAATCTATTTCTCACGTCCACTGTACAATCAGAAGGGATTTGATTTAGGTCATATCTGAATGGTCTAGTGGTTTTCCCTAGTTTCTTCCATTTAAGTCTGAATTTGGCAATAAGGAATTCATGATGTGAGCCACAGTCAGCTCCTGGTCTTGTTTTTGCTGACTGTATAGAGCTTCTCCACCTTTGGCTGCAAATATAATCAATCTGATTTCAGTGCTGACCATCTGGTGAGGTCCATGTGTAGAGTCTTCTCTTGTGTTGTTGGAAGAGAGTGTTTGCTATGACCAGTGCGTTCTCTTGGCAAAACTCTATTAGCCTTTGCCCTGCTGCATTCTGTACTCCAAGGCCAAATTTGCCTGTTACTCCAGGATATTCATATTTATCCTGGCAATCTTGATTCCAGCTTGTGCTTCATCCAGCCTGGCATTTCACATGATATACTCTGCATAGAAATTAAATAAGCAGGGTAACAATATACAGCCTTGACATACTCCTTTCCCAATTTGGAACCAGTCTATTGTTCATGTCCGCTTCTAACTCTTGCTTCTTGACCTGCATACAGGTTTCTCAGGAGGCTGGTCAGCTGATCTGGTATTCCCATCTCTTGAAGAATTTTCCACAGTTTGTTGTGATCTGTACAGTTAAAGGCTTTGGTATAATCAATAAAGCAGAAGTATATTTTTTTCTGGAATTCCCTTGCTTTTTCTATGACCCAACAGATGTTGGCAATTTGATCTCTGATTCCTCTGTCTTTTCTAAATCCAGCTTGAACATCTGGAAGTTCATAGTTCACATACTATTGAAGCCTGGCTTGGAGAATTTTGAACATTACTTTGCTAGCATGTGAGATGAGTGCAACTGTGTAGTAGTTTGAACATTTTTGACATTGCCCTTCTTTGGGATTGGAATGAAAACTGACCTCTTCTACTCCTGCTGAGTTTTCCAAATTTGCTGGTATATTGAAGTCAAGAGACACCTGGAGTAACAGGCAAATTCGGCCTCAGAGTACAGAATGAAGCAGGGCAAAGGCTAACAGAGTTATGCCAAGTGAACTCACTGGTCATAGCAAACACCCTCTTCCAACAACACAAAAGAAGCCTGTACACATGGACGGCACCAGATGGTCAATACCAAAATCAGATTGATTATATTCTTTGCAGCCAAAGATGGAAAAGCTCTATATAATCAACAAAAACAAGACCAGGAGCTGACTGTGGCTCAGATCGTAAACTACTTCTTGCAAAATTCAGCCTTAAATTGAAGAAAGTAGGGAAAACCACTAGACCATTCAGGTATGACCTAAATCAAATCCCTTACGATTATACAGTGGAAGTGACAAATAGATTCAAGGGGTTAGATCTGACAGCCTGAAGAACTATGGACAGAGGTTTGTGACATTGTACAGGAGACCAGGAATCAACACCACCCCCAAGAAAAAGAAATGCAAAAAGGCAAAATGGTTGCCAGAGGAGGCCTTACAAATAGTTGAGAAAAGACGAGAAGTGAAAGGCGAAGGAGAAAAGGAAAGATATACTCATTTGAATGCAGAGTTCTAAAGAATAGCAAGGAGAGATAAGAAAGCCTTTCTCAGTGATCAATGCAAAGAAATAAAGGAAAACAATAGAATGGGAAAGACTAGAGATCTCTTCAAGAAAATTGGAGATACCAAGGGAATAATATATTGTGCAAAGATGGGCACAATAAGGGACAGAAATGGTATGGACCTAACAGAAGCAGAAGATATTAAGAAGAGGTGGCAAGAATACACAGAGGAACTGTACAAAAAAGATCTTCATGACCCAGATAATCATGATGGTGTGATCCCTCACCTAGAGCCAGACATCCTGGAATGTGAAGTCAAGTGGGCCTTAGGAAGCATCACTACGAACAAAGCTAGTGGAGGTGATGGAATTCCAGCTGATCTGTTTCAAATCCTAAAACATTACAGGTAGGGACCAACAAACTGAAAATCTTGGGAAGAAACTAGAGAGAAGGAAAGAGGGAGTCAGTCACTGGGTTTCATTTTGTGTGTTTAAAGAAAGCAGGTATGATACTGCCAAAAGGAGGAAAAAAATTTTAATGAGTGGTAATTATTCTAGAAAAAGCTTAGTAGGAAAAGATTATAGTCCATCTGGAGTGTGGGAGAAACATTCCAGTGGATGGGTAACTTTATTAGGGATTTCTCCATGGTTCTTTTCAATCTTGAGATACTAAGGAAATAAGTTCCCTAAGAGGAAGGTAAAAAAACAGGATATTAGAAAAGAATTAAGCAGCCAGTGGCTAGCAGCTTTAATCTTATTTGGGAATAATAGAGAATCACTTAAAGTTTTTTTGAAAATAGAAATGAAGGTATCCAAGTTAAGCCCAATGTACACTGAGTTGTTGCTCCAAATGAGCCAAGAAAAGGGAGAAGTGCAGAAACTTAAGAGTGAACATGAAGAAAGAGGAAGAAAAAGAGGCTGCAAGTTAAGATGGTCCTAGAAAACTACTGTATCCCTAATTTAGTGAGAGAATTCTCAAGCGTATGGCCAAAGTTTACTGAAGGAATTGTAAAAATGTTCACTAATCTAAAGCAGAGCCCCTTGAAAACTTTTATCAGTGGGTGGCATTTTGTGGTGGAGGAAATTATTTGTAACATGGAGGTTTATGGTCAAGAGCCAGAGCTTTCGAGAACTCCGTGGTTCAGATCCCACCTTGGACACTCACATAATATATTGTGTTTTCTCAGTTACAAAAGGGAGTCAGTGCTATTACCTACATCATCCCCCTCTTGAAGCTTTAAGAGACCATCCATGCTAAAGGCATAAATGAGATAATCCCTACAAAGCTTTACAACACTTTCTGGAAACTAGAAACCATCCAGTAACCTAACGGTAGTCAAACACAAACCATAAACATTAGAGAACTTCTTTTGAACTTTCCCCAAGATCTTTCCAAAAAACAGATTTAAATTTACATACTTACCATCAGTTTAATTAAACATTCTGGTTTTATTTTGAGCCTTAGGGATTCTCGACAGGGATAGATGAAAGAGGAAAATATTCTTCACTTTGGAATTCTTTGGACTCAACTCACCACTAAAAGTCCTCACAGGAAGTTCACAGAGTCGTCCCACCTTCAGACTCATGAAGCCTAAACTAGCACAGATTGTGAAAAAGCCATAAAGCTTCTAAGGTTATGTATGGGCTTCCCTGCTAGCTCAATTGGTAAAGAATCCGCCTGCAAGGCAAGAGACCCAGGTTCGGTCCCTGAGTAGGGAAGATCCCCTGGAGAAGGAAATGGCAACCCACTCTGATATTCTCTCCTGGAAAATCCCATGGACAGAGGAGCCTGGCAGGCTACAGTCCATGGAGCTGCAAAGAGTCAGACATGACTTACTGACTAAACCATCTAAACCAAGGTTATGTATTATAAACAATAACACTAGAATACGGTACTAAAACAAAGCAACAGAAAAGAGAAGCGTAATCCAAATTTGAGTCCTGTAGTGTAGTAACAGATAAATTAGCCAGAAATCAAGAGATGTAGTTATGGCTTCATTTCTACCACAAATTTGCCATCTGACCTTTGGAGAGTTTCTTCCACCATGCACACTGGAGCTCTTCTGTGGTATAAAGAGCCAGGCAGCTTCTAGATCTACAATTCTGTTATTCCAAAGACAAGTCATATATGTAACTTCTATTCTGACTTGAAGGCAAGTGCATTTTACCTTTTAGTATCTTCCTTTAAACATAAAACATCTATCAGCTAAATACCATATATCTGCTATAACATAACCAGGAAATTGGGACAAAACAAAAGAATAACAGAAACAAAAGAGATTCAGAATCACACTTGAATTATTAAAAAGGTTTCATTGTAAGTGCTTTTCAGAAGAGAATTTTTATTAGACCAGTAAGTAAATAAATCCTGGATTTCTTTAATAGAGGAAAAAAATTCTATAAATTAATTTTTTGTTTTCTACTTTCCATTTTGATTATGAAGTCAGACTAAATCTACTGAGTGAGAGCCTGTTTTACCTGCATAAATCAAACTAGAAATTCAATTCCTCGGGAACTTGACACAATTGAGCAATAGCAGCAGATCGGCTCAAGTTATTAAGGGATGAAACATCAGAACATACTGGCAGCATTTATGAGAAGCATCATGCTTTTAAAAAGCTGAAGTCAAAAATTAAATCAACTGTTTGCACATTAGGTGTAACACATTATGTTAAAAAAAAACAAAACCCTTGAGTGTTATGATTTTACTATATACTGCTCTTGTAACACCCTTGTTCTTGATCACACTGAAACATATTACATTGCTTTTTAAATAGAATGCACCCTGCCACAATGCACTCAATATTCATAGTATTCCAGAACAACATGCCCATATGAAAGACAGGCTGATGAATAGGTTTATGTCCTATTCAAGGAGATGAAACAGCTCAATAGCAAGATTAAATAAGGCTCCTGCCAATGACTGAATCTTAAAGTCAAAGAGAAGAACACAACTCAAACCAAATGTTACAGGCAAAGGTCAAACAAGAGAATAATTAAGACCCTAGCTTGAAGAGCTAGCTAACGTTCACTCATTCAGTGTAAATCAGAAGAAAAATTCCTCCTCTTAAAGTGGGACTATAAAAATTTTTACTGAGTCGGCTTCAGAGATCCATTATAAAACTGAATGAATGAAGGTGAACTAAGTCCCCAAATAACCTTTAGAGGAAACCACTCCTATTATGGAACTATTGCACCTTAAATGCAAAATTCCCTAGTGTCACATTGTACTTTAAAAATTTATTCTAGATTTATTAAGTATCAAATATTAATAGAAATAAGAATTTTGCTAAGAGCCTTGATTAATTATTTTGTAAAACTCTATTATAAGCCAATTCATTTATATAAAAAGAAAGTTTATAAAGAGTAAACCAGCAGTTTATGTTTCCAGGGGTTTTTTTGTTTGTTTGTTTGTTGACTTGATTTTCCCGCCACTAGCGACTTCCCTTTCACTTTTCACTTTCCTGCATTGGAGAAGGAAATGGTAACCCACTCCAGTGTTCTTGCCTGGAGAATCCCAGGGACGGGGGAGCCTGGTGGGCTGCCGTCTATGGGGTCGCACAGAGTTGGACACGACTGAAGTGACTTAGCAGCAGCAGCAGTCCCAACCCATTTTAACAGGAGATTTAAATGGATGAACGTATTTCTATCTACACACACTCGCTACAGAATGGAAACACAAGCCCAGCTATATGAAAATCTGCGAAGTATAAAATAGTGCTAAAACAATAAGAAAAAAGAAAAGTTGCTTTTCAAGCTAGTAAATATTTTGCAGGCATTGTAATCCCATCTGGAGAAAAGCTTACTACATTGAAATTTATCGTGGGAAAATAGGTACATTTGTGTTTTTTAAAAATCATTCTCTACATGCACTGTCATATCCTATTTTGAAAACTCACTATCTAACTTGTTTCTCTTCCAAATAACCATATTTTTGGACAACGTCACTGGTATCACCTAATAAACTAAGTAAATTACATGAATTAATATGCATATATCCCTATAATGCCCATGGAGTAAATACAATCAATAAGAGAAAATACCAAGAAATCAAATAAGCTTTCCTGACTCTATCAATTTCTTTTCCCTGTTACTCTATTTTCATGAAGAAATGCCGGTAGATAAAATCTAAATCCATCCAACTATAGTTTGGGCTCAGGGAGGGTGGAAACTAAACAACAGAACTGAAAATATCAAAGGAAGAAGTTTTTAATGTTTTATAATGATGATTTATTTATAAATAAATACATTTGTTCTCACACATACTCCCACCCGAATAAACACATACCTTATATTGCAAATAAGTCATTTTCTTTCTTATGACAAATAGCAGTAAGATATTTAGAGAGAGCAAATTTCAAATAATTTCTTCCTCAGAGATAATAATAAAGGTATGATTTATTTAACACCTTTCACCAAGTCCCTGAAAGATGGCTGATGTCAAATAAATCTATAACGTAAGGAAATAAGTAGCACAAGAGCCCTGCCAGCCACCCCTTTTTACAGATGGAATATGACAACTTAAGCAATTTACCCAGAGGTCAGGGAGCTAATTCCTGGCATTCAATCAATAGATATTTATTAATGGCTTCTATGCCCAGCACTCTGTGCTGGATGCTTGGATGAAAAGTATTATCTTCTTTGTGCTTATTTGCACCTTCTCATTTTTCTACAAAAGAAAAAAAGTCTTGTACAATAAAAGAAAAATGTTTAAAACAACAATAATAATGAGATGCTGAATGAATGTGGAGAAGAACAAGGTATCTGGAATATGAAACATTTGGAAAGTAAGAAAAAGTGACATCAAAGTCTCCCATCTGCGTGTCCCTTCCAACACATATACCTTTTCCTATGAAAAAAAATGCAATATACCAGTAGTTGAATTTTATAGAGAAACCTAATTTAGAGCTAGCAAATCTGTGTTCTTTGTCTCGCTCTGACATTGCCTAGCTGGAATAATTAATTTTAGGCAAGTTACTTAACTTCTTTCTACCTCAGATTCTTCTATCCATAAAAATTTTAAAAAGTATCACTGTGTAGCTCCAAAGTAATATGTAGGCGGTTATGAGAAAATCATCTTATAACTGCTAAATTCCTACAATTTTGCCAACAGTTATGCATATTTTCACTGAGTAGGGACAAAGGAAAGGTGCCATTTAGACAAAATTTCTGACAAACCAAGAGTTTGGTGTTAGAGATATTACAACACAGCCTCTGTCTGCACTTATGAATATCTCCCATCATTTCATGCTTTCAGTCTCTAGTAGTATCTGGATATTATGCCCCTGCCAACAATGTAGCAGGGAAGATAAAGACCTTAAAAAATTAACAGATTAGGATAACATGATTCTGTTAAACTATTAAAATGAATGATATAAATTTGGAAGTTTCTTAATTAATTTCATGATTAATTTGGAAGTTTAATTAATGATTAATGATATGAATGATCTAAATTTGGAAGTTTAATTCCTTTACCAATATAGCTTACTTGGACTTCATATTTTATGAAATGCTTTTGTTATATCTCCATGGCTTTAACCCTGGTTTCATTTAGATAACGTGTACGCCTGTCAAAAATAATGGTTTCTTGAGATTCGTTTTGATATTAAAAATTCAGATATCATTTAACTCTACTAGGATTTTCAGTTTGCCTAAATTTGTTGAGATAACAGAAACTATATTAATAAGCTGTGTACTGTGCTGTGTGTGTGTGTGTGTGTTGCTCAGTTGTGTCCGACTCTTTGCAACCTCATGAACTGTAGGCCACCAGGCTCCTCTGTCCATGGGATTCTCTAGGCAAGGATACTAGAGTGGGTTGCCATGCTCTCCTCCAGGGTATCTTCCCAACCCAGGGATTGAACCTGCATCTCTTATGTCTCCTGCATTGGCAGGCTGATTCTTTACCACTAGTGCCACCTGAGAAGTCCATTAATAAGCTAATATGCAAATTTTTCAAATCATCAATAGATTCCCTATGTGAGTTATCTGGGGTGGTTCCCACCATTACCACCATGGTCTAATTATTTCCAACAAATGTGCTACTGGCCATTCATTCATTCCTTTCATAAACACTGCACACATTACATACCACGACTAAAAATTCAAGCATAAAAAAAATGAGAATTTATCCTTGAAGAAATCGTAAGCTAGGCATTTTCTATACAGACATTTTAGATCCAAATTAAGAAATTCAATTAACTCCCTTCTCTCCTTTCCCGGGCTGCAGTATTAAATGAATACAAGTGCCAAGCCTCTGGTAGCAACAGTTGACCATTCCAGACAGAACAAACTTCAGGATGGTCTGGAACTACACATGTAAGCAAATGCATATTTTAATGTAACAGCTCTTAACCGATATCAAGTAAACCCAGTTTAGAAACATATTAAGTTCTAAACCATAGGATTTTGTTAACCATATTAGTTCAGCCACTTAATTATAATTCAATCCTCTCCTAGTCAACCTAGAGTCAGTCAGTCACCCTCTCAAACAGACTTCAACTGCCATTCTTTGCATTTTCTGTGGTGTTACCAGCACTACACTTAAAAAAGTTTCTTAGCTAGGACTCCATTAGTTTAGACTCCATTAGACCACTACAGCAGTGACCTCTGGATCAACAACATGACCATCACCTGAGGAAACTGTGCAACATGCCAACCAATTCTTGGTCCTCACCCCAGACCTCTTGCATCAGAAACTCTAGGGAAGTCTCTGGCAATCTACTGCCCGAAGTTTTCCACATGATTCTGATGCCTGTGCAAGTGTGAGAAACACTGCCCTTGAGACCTTCCCTCACATACTCAGCCAGAGCAGAAAGTCTTTCTGTGAATCACTTTTTCTCACTGCTTCAGTTACATGGCTGTTTTTTTCCTCCACCGACTGGGTGAAGTTACTTCCTTCCAGATAAACTACATCACTTTCTAATACATGATTAATTTTGAAAGGACCAAAGGATTGTGTACAATCATCCCCTACAGTTTCCTTTTCTGACACTACTTAATAATAGAAAAACTGTTATAACATTCAATTTCTCCCACTGTAATTTGTCTAAAAAGAGAGAGAGAATGAACAACAACAAACTAAATGTTCAGAGTACCCTTATGATTCTTAACGTGATGATAGCACAAGAGGTATGTCTATTTACTGCTCAAGCAATGCCTACCAGGAAGACACAGACATGGTCATAGAAGGAACTTTCAAAACATCAGAGGCTAAATAACAGTTGCTTTTCATGTGTTGAGTAGGAGTAGGACTAGGTCCAATAGTCAAGCTTAATCCACCAGATAATGTGCAAACTTTTCCCATAAGAAATGTCAAGAACAAAGTAATCCCATAATGTCACTACTATGAAAACCATAATCCTATAAAGAAAAAAAAGGAAAAGACAACAAAAAAAATCCAACTGTGCTAATAAACTCAGAGCAAAGTAGTTGCAGGCTATTTAACAGGAATGGACTCAAAGCCTGGCCCATGTACAATAATGGAGCACAATACATAAATAATTATTGTGCAACTTGCAAATTCTTACTGCACTTTCTAGTCATTGCACAGATAGAATTTATTGTACCACACTCTTGCTTGATGTCTGTTCCTAGAAGGCTAGAGATGATGCCCAATAGAAGCAGGAACATCAAATTTGTCTCTACTCAAATGCCTAGAGACATGAAATAATGTCGACTCCCTTAACTGATAAAATAACCAGCCCCTTAACACACGAGGGCCCTGACCTTGCTGCAGCTGCTTCTGATTTGTGAATGTCAGCTGGGAGTATCTTTTTCTGTCTCTTGGCTCCTAAACTTGTAATATGTCATTCTGAAGATCCTACATTATTTCTATAACTCTAATTACTGGACTGATTTGAAACCAAAGGTTCTTTGGTAACTTCAGCTCAAGACCACACAGAAACTTTTATAATAACCTATTTAAATGAATGAGTTGTGTAAACTGGAAGAGAAGGTTTGGAGTAGTGGTAAAGAAGTTAACTGTTATTATCTAAACGCTGGCTAAATTCAGAAGACTAAACACCTTGAAAATTAGGTTTGGGCAGATACATAAATGTTCAAATGCAGCTGAGAGTACTTTCATTTTCAATGACTAGCTGGCCCACAATCAATATTCACTATACTAAGTCAATTACTTTCAAGTTATTGCTGATAAATGAACTAACCCTACCTTGTCAGTCTGCTCCCGTACATGAATCCACTTACTCATATATTACAAGCCTCAGTCTGAACACAAAAGCCTCTGCCTCATTCAGCATAGACCATGAGCATCCTATACACCTTAGCTTCCATCCCACCCTGATCTGATTTCACCCTACGGACAGTTCCCTCTCTGATCTTGCTGTTAGTTCAAGAAAACAGTGCCGTACAGGCAGTCTGACCAAAAAGATAAAGAAGCAGACCAAAGAAGTATCCTATGACTGTAATTTAATGAGAGCAGCTTTCTCCCACAGTTCTAAAAGTAATTCTGAAGACAATATCCACTAAAAGCACTTTAAATAAATATACTCATCTGCAGGGATATGTTCTAAATATTTCTAGTCTAAAGCCCATCAAATACTTGTCAAATAAACTTATCAAATATCTTTAAACGGTTGATAGGTGCAAGAAACAGTGTTCTAACTGACCAAGGACTTTACTGTCATAAGTCAATATCTAAAGCTCATGGATGAACTAGAATAATTTGATTCTATGAACTGGCTACAAACCACTCATCAACCCAAAGCTTTGAGGTCACCTGACATTACAAAGCAATTGCAAGAGAAAAGAAAAAGAGAGAATGAAAAATCCTTTGTCTAACAATTTGATTCCTGCATTTTAAAGGTCGGTATGATTTATACAACCTTAAGGCTCAAAGTGAAGTTATTTGTGCTGATGGGAAGGCAGTCTAGAAAGCAGAAATTCAAACACAGCAGAAATGCCAACCACTAGATTGTTAATGGCTGTGCTTTCTACAGTAAATTTTTATAATGTGAAAGAGGGCAGCTAAACAGATATCCCTCAATAATTCATCTAAAAAAGGCACATTAATACCCCTAAGCCTTAACAAATTTTCTCAAAGATAACCATCAAATCTCCCCTTCCAAGAAGCCATCCTGCACTCTACTCACTTGATATAATTTTCAAATTCTGATCTGCTGCATTAAAACTAAGGCACAAATCACCTTCAGTGAAGAAATATGTAAGAATGTGTGAACATTTATTAAACGGGTTCATACAGTTTGCTACAATTAGGCTAAGGTATTGAATTAAGTCATGCAGATATTAAAGGCAATCCAACAGCATCAGAAATGTACCATTTACAGCTGATGGGAAATGGTGCTTAGCTCACTGGGACTGGCCCAAAGTTCCTGGGCCAGGAATGGGGGCCCGCATGGGTTGTATGGAAAAATCACATTTGACTCCCACTGCCTTTATTTACATTACCTACCTTTTCCCGAAAATTGACATATTCTAAATATGAGGGCCACTGACCCACCAAAGTTGAGTCCTCCTTCAAAATACAGACATTGTGAGTGTTGAACGTAGCATATCAGTCAGGGTGCTATTTAGCAACAAAACTGTCCCACCTGGGCAAACCATACATTTCACTAAGGCATATTTCCTAAATATTAAATATGAAAATGCTACCTAAAACTTTTCTCGACTGTTCCAAATTTACTTGATCCAAAACTAGGTAGGAAATGATGGTCCAAGCATCAGTCCTTCTATTTGGTGAAGACATTTCTGGATAAAATGTCTTATGATAAATAAAGCTAACAAAACACGGGAAAACTAATACAATACTTGAGCAATGTACACACTCTTTCAATTTTGTGCCATTTCCTCTACAAGGACTGAAGGGGTGAGTCAGTGGGTTGGTTCTCTAAACAAGCTAGAGAAGACCCAAATCAGAGAAATACTTTACAGTAGAGTCCCGAGACAGCAACTTTACTTTGATGAATATATCCCAGAGTCAAATAGTTATCTAGCAAAGGTTCCCCGTATACTCCAGCATGCCTCACCCACACGTTCCTTCTTTATATTATGCAAATATAAGTTACAGCAGTCACCTGTGAAACAGTACAAAAAAAAAAAGTCAACGATTTACACCTTTAAGACAAAAAAGAAACGGCATCTTAATTCAAACATCATGGAGAAATAGATGTTTGAATAACTGGTGAAGTGAAGTCGCTCAGTCGTGTCCCGACTCTTTGCAACCCCATGGACTGTAGCCAACAAGGCTCCTCTGTCCATGGAACAAATGGTAACATAATTATGAACCAAAATTAAACAAAAGTTTTCCGAATTATACTGGAACCCTCTTAATCATATCATACCTGGTTGAAATTCCTTGGAAAGGCTATGAAACCCAATCTTCTAAAAATTTGAAATGAATGTTTTACTTTCTAAGACAGTGTCATATTGAAACCCCGTTATGCCCATCTAATAAATAAGTGGCATCTTCATCCTAAAGACTGATATTTTATTGATTTCTCAACCTCAAACACTAATTGTTGATAATGAAGATGATAAAAATCATCAGTTGGCTAAAATGCCATGGTTTAAATTCATGTCAATTACTATGGAGCATGTTAAGGAATCTATTCTTTAAAGCAAAACAAAACAGTCTTTATCATCTGTGAATAAAAGCCAGGCTCTAAAACCTATGGTCTTTTGTTTTTTCCATCATGCTATAAACATGCTATAAATAGTCTGACAGACAGCTTCACCTTCGACTGAACCAACCCTGGCTACAACAGGGATATGGACTTTTGTCTCCTCCCTTCCCTGGGGCCCAGTGGGATAAATGCCAGAGGGATTCCACGCAAGCTTTAGATGTCTTGGACTTAGACCCTATTTGTTTTGGAACCATGGGTCCCTTTCTTATTAAATTCTCCTACTTGCCAGGAGAAAACTGGAACAAAAATGAAAAAGTCTAATGTGTTGACTTCAAGGTTTGTTCCATCAGTTATGATAGGAAATTTCAAGCCTTTTTTTTTTCTTTCCTTTTTAAGGCAATAAACTCGACAAGTTGCTTATGGCCTTTGCTTTTTTTGAAATAGGCTTTTAGAAAAGTGAAACAGAGGCTCTGGTTTATAATTGCATTTGGCTAGCAAACCCTGATGCAGCTGCACTTGCATCTGCAATTTAAAATCTTTGAAAGTAGACCTCCAAAAATGAAAACAAACCCAACACTGAAGTGGACCGTTAACCTATGACCAGAGGATGATAAAACTGGACAGAAAAAAAACTCAATGATACCTTCCTCTCCTACCTGTTCTGGGGTCCGTGAAGCCTAGGCCCAGATTCAGTCACACATACAACTTCTCCCTGAGACTCCATTTCTTCCACAAAATGAGGGATGAAGACAGTGTCCTTTCAGGCTCCACGGTCCTTCCATTCCAAAGAGACACTGAGAAGAACCAGTCCTTAATGGTCTGAGTTATGTTTGCAAGCTAACATCTACCTGAACACGGGATGCTCAATCACTGGGATATAAAAGTAACAGAGACAATTTCAAAGAGAAAAAAAAAAAGTTTCTATGACTGTATGTTTCAGATTACAAACCAGTAAAACATTTAAGTATGTAGGGTTTTGTTTTGTTTTGTTTTTAATTGCATTGCAAAGCCTTTGCCAACTCCACCCCCTATTCTCAAGTGCAAAAGTAGAAGCACAATCATTGTCTGGGCTAGGTCAAGAAAAACACAGCCTCCTTCAGATACAAAATGCCCTAAACCTTGCCCTAGGGCTGAGTGTACAATGAGGAGGTCCTTTGCCACCCATCCATGACCTGGGATTCCTATTAAACTGACAGCAGTTGCACTAGGCTCCCCTGGTGGCTCAGATGGTAAAGCGTCTGTCTACAATGCGGGAGACCAGGGTTCGAGCCCTGGGTTGGGAAGATTCCCCGAGAGAAGGAAATGGCAACCCACTCCAGGACTATTGCCTGGAAAATCCCATGGACAGAGGAGTCCACAGGGTCGCAAAGAGTTGGACACGACTGAGCAACTTCACTTTCACTTTCACTTTCAGTTGCACTAGGAGCAACATCCTGTCCTCAACCTCTGCATGTTAACTGAAGTTAACATGGCATACTTCTCAATATTTAGAGGGCTCTATAAACACTGCTGGCTCTCCATGAAGAGGTAACCAGAGGAGAGGGGATGCAAGATGTGTGCTGAGTTGTTAAGCCTTGTTCTGTCCCCCTGTGCCTAGCACAATACCCGGCACAGAACAGATGCCCGATAACCCTACACAAGTTGACGGGACAGACAGACCTCTTGAAAGTTCACCAGAGATGTGACTCAGAATTCCAGCTGGTGAACAGCAGAGGGGGCCACTAAACCCTGTGCAGGAACAACTCAAACTACTGATCATGGTCTTATAAAGGCTCCAAGATGAATTAAACATCTCTTCCTCTGCAAATGATCGAAGCACTTAAGACAGAAGAGACAGCTATGGCAAGGTGAGAAGAGCTCAGGTCTGGGAATAAGATGACCTGGTTTTAAATTCTAAATCCGCCACTTAATGCTATGACCTGGGGCAAGTCATTTTAACCTCTCAGCTGTCCTCCAGTGTAACCAGGGAATACTACTTACTTCACAGTCTAGTTGTATTTAGAAAGGAGGCCAGGTCTGTGAAAGCACCTGGAGGGAGGGAGGGAAGAAAGGAGGTGGGGAGGCGGAGACAGGGAGGAGCGGAGGGAGGTGCAGGGAGAAAGGAGAAGAGAGGGAGGAGGCGCTGGCTCCAGCAAGGGGAAGTTCCACTTCTAGGAACTCAGAACGGAATTTTCCAGAGCGGGCTGGAGTAGAATAGCAGCTGTGGGAATGCACTTGAGAGACTATGAAGAAAGAGATTGACAGGACCTGATGACAGTTTGAATGTGAAGGCTCTCAATTAAAGAGATCCTGGCCTGCCCTCCTCTGGCAGGGCCTGAACTCGTTTCCCCCCCCCCGTGTTATTCCTAACATGATGGATCTCTTTCATTACTGAGGAGGAGGAATAATTTGGAAGGCACTGCTTAAAATGGTTTCCTTTATATGTCTAATGTCCTAGGATGACATAATCCTGCTGGCCCGTTTGGTTTTTTATTTTTTTATTTTGGGGGGGCGGTGCAGGGGCAGGAGATAGTGCTGGTTCTTTTGATGCTATTAGGTTTCTCAAGAAAGTTTTTAACTTTGTACTAGAGCCCCAAGGTGATTATGTGAAAGGTGCTCTTTAAGCAATAGGACAATTTCTCTAATTAACTTGTTTATTATGTTTTTACTGTTGTTGGCCATTCTTTACATCTGGAGCAAACTATTTGCTTTCTTTCTTACGTCATTTTTTTTCTTTTTTAAAGAAGAACATAGGTGATTCCATGTCTCCACCGAAAATTCTTAAAAAAAAAGTTTTTCAAATTAGTGCCCATATCTAAGCTGAGACCTTCTGCTTGGAAGAGTTAACTTATTTAACTCAAAGCAAGCAATTTAGACAGGAGAAAAGAATAAGACTTAGAGTAAGCAGGTACTGTGGTTTATCTGGATCGCCACTAAATAACTGTAAGAGTCAAGGTAAGGCAAAATTTCCCTGTGACTCAATTTCCTTAATCAGACACAAGTGGCAGTATCTGTCGTCATCTTCTTGGGATGTTGTGAAAAACCTTTTTAAAAAAATAAAAGTATTCTAGAAATAAAGAGTATGAAAATCAACATGTGAAATGTCACAGAGATAACAGTATTTATCTGTGGGTAGAACCAAATTTGAATAAAGACTGTGAAATATTTTTCAGGGAAATCATGCACAACATGTTTTAATTTCCATAACTTATAACAATGCTGGGGTATATATTACACGACAGGCTGACTCATGCCCAGGTATGAGTAGAAATTTCCTAAAGCCTATGTTCTGAACCAACCCAACAATGTAAAAGGTGAAAATATCATAGCCCATAACAAGGTACCATCCTTTCCGCAAATACAAGAGGTATATTATCTGCCCCCTTCCACTGCCACACCCTGTATCCTTTTTCCCACCAACCTGGCCTTTGGAAAGTGGGTTTAAGGCAACAAAGCAAAATGCGAAGGTAAAACATAGGAATTTAGTTCCTCAGTCGTGTCCAGCTCTTCGTGACCCCATGGACTGTAGCCTGCCAGGCTCCTCTGTCCATGGAATTCTCCAGGCCAGAATACTAGAGTGGGTATCCATTCCCTTCTCCAGGGGATCTTCCCAACCCAGGGATTGAACCTTGGTCTCCTGCATTTCAGGCAGATTCTTTACCACCTGAGCCACCAGGGAAGCCCACAGGAATGTAAATAAAATAAAAAATTAGCAGAAAGAATTGATGCTATTTCCCTGAGAGCCAAACTATAGGCCACAAACCTGGGGCCTTTCCATTCAATCCTTCTTGTGGCCTTCCCCAAAACAAGGGGGCCTCAAAATCTGTATGCATGTGACATAGCTCCTCCACTGGCTCCTGGGACTAGGCCTTCACTGCTTTCACTCCCAGCTCCTGGTCTTTCATACAGAGGCTTCTAGAGCTAGAAGTTTCCTTTCATGCAAACAAATATACCTGAATTCTCCCAGCAGATCAATGACAAATTGCTACATGCAAACTCAATGATGGTGAACTGACAGCTTCAGGTGGAGCCAGTATACTGTTGGCCTACACCAAAGCCACCTCTCTCTGCAAGGAGGGTCAGGATTCCTTTTCCTCCATATGTTGGAGAAACAGCCTTGCTCTTCTGGTGGGCACTCAGAGCAACTGTGCTCTTCAAGACACAAATGTATTTCTGAACAACCCAGCAGAATCAAATTATAACCCAATTAATTCACAAAACACTCATGTACTAACTCACTTAAACAAGCCTTTCTACATTTTCAGAAGAAAGGCCATTCATTAAGCATCCAATCATTTTAAAATCTCAGAGTTCCTCATGTCATGATGAATACACAGTAGATACTCAATTGGTTCTCTCTTGACCACGTGTTAAGTACTAGATACTACACATATAAAGATCACTGGAGCAGAAAGACCCTGTGTAAAGGAGAACAAAAGACAAACCTGTAGAAATAAATTATTATAATGTCAGAATTGCAGTTTTAGAAGTAACAGCAAGGTAAGGGTCAGAAATGGTTTCATAGAAAGTATTTAAGAGATATTCCTAAAGCTAAGCCTTGAAAAATAAGTATTGTCAGTAAAAACTTACTTATGATTCAACAACCTGAAGTAAGAAGAGAGAAAGTGAGAAAACTATTGCCAGTCACTCTCCTGAAGTTGAGCTTTCCTTAATGAACTCTCTAAGTTTGGGGCAGCTGGAATATTAATATACTTTTCCTAATGATGAACCTATATGTTTCAGCCAGAAAGCTAAGAGTTATTAAATCTCTCATTCATATTCTTGGCCATTTCTTAAATCAAAACTACAGTGAGGTACCACCTCAAGCCAGTCAGAATGGCCATCACTAAAAAGTGTTGTTGTTCTTCAGTCACTAAGTTGTGTCCGACTCTTTGTGATCCCATAGACTGCAGCACACCAGGCTTCCCTGTCCCAGGGTGTGGAAAAAAAGAGAACCCTCCTACACTGTTGCTGGGAATGTAAATTGGTGCAGCCACTATGGAAAACACTATTGAGGTTCCTCAGAAAACGAAAAATAGAATTACCATATGATCCAGCAATCCCACCCCTGGGCATATATCCAGAAAAAAACTATAATTCCAAAAGATACATGCATCCCTATGTTCATAGAAGCACTAGTCACAATAGCCAAGACATGAAAATAACCTAAGTGTCTACCAACAGATGAATGGATAAAGAAGATGTGGTATACACATACAGTGGAATAATACAAAGGCATAAAAAGAAGGGAATAATGTCATCTGCAGCAACACAGATGCAACTAGAGATTATCAGACTAAATGAAGTAAGTCAGAAAGACAAAGACAAATATCATACCTATATGTGGAATCTAAAATATGAAACAAATGAGCTTATCTGCGAAAGAGAAACAAAATCAGGGACACAGAAAACAGAATGGTGATTGCCAAGAGAGAGGGTAGGACTGAGACTCTGGGATTAGACGCAGATTGGTATACACAGAATGGATGGACAACAAGGGATATACAGCACAAGGAACTATATTAAATACCCTATAATAAATCATAACAGAAAAGGGTATGAAAAAGAATGTACATATGTAAAACTGAGTCACTTGGCTAGACAGCAGTAACTAACACAACACTGTAATTCAACTATACTTCAATAACAAATATATTAAAAACACTTACCAAGGAGCCACTGGGGGAGCTCCAAGAACAATTTAAGAGACACCTAAATGGGTAGCCTCAAATTCTACAGTTATCTGATTTTATCACACCTGATGTCACTGTGAGATAGCTACCAGGAATTAGGAATCAAATTGCTCCATATCCACCCACCCACCCCCACCACCCCCATCTAGATCTTCCTCTCAAGAATGTATCATGGGTTAACAATGCCTTGTACTTCTTAGTCATGGAGCATTGGGAAAAAATGTAATTACTTCACGCACACTTGGAAGAGGTTACAAGCTGCTTATCAAAGTCAAGACTGTGAAAAGTTAAAACAGTATTTTTCTAAAAGTCAAACAAAAGAAAAGTTCCTTCCGTAGCACTACAAAATAAGCAATGCCATTGATTTGGGCCAAAATCACCATAATGGTAACTTGAGCCAACTACAACTTCAGAGAAAAAAAGTTTTAACTTCTTCCTGTCACTGTCAGGGTGGTGGGTGGTTTCCTATTCAGTCAGAGCACATAAACACAAAAGTCAATGATTTACAGGGTCTATTACCCATGGGAGGACATGATTTTAAAAAAGACATTATGGATACTGCAGAGCAAATGGAATGGGGAAAGAGTTGGCTGTCCGCTAAAATAACTGTGGTGGGCCAAATCCTCACCACATGTTTTTTCAACCACAGCCTCATCTGGTTAACTTTCCTATGATTTCACCACTAGAACCAAACTGGCAAGTTGTCTTTCAAACGAATATTAAATTCCAGGGCCAGAAGGAACAGAGAGGTCATTCAAAACACCTGCAATTCAAGATGACCAAACCTTAAAGCCATCCTCAAATAAATAAAAATGTAACAGCTTCTTAAAATTGTGCAGAGAAGGCATTTTAAATGTCTAACTTGACTGGCATGCATTTATTATGCTTGGTATTTCAGGAAATATTTATTGACTTCTCTCCAAAGTCTCTCCTGCTATAGTTTAATTCTTATTTCATCATTTCTTATTTCATCATTCCAAGTTACATTTTCTACAATTTTAAAGTATGCATTTCAAGCTCTTTTCATCTCCAAATCAAGGCATTACATTTCATTTTTCCTGTAGTTTTTGGCAATATACAATCTATTACTATTTTAGACATTTGTTTTCTTAGAAATTTAAGCTAACTTTGAATTAGATAAGTTCCCACTATTAGCTCTCCACTTTAGCATGCAAATGAGAAACCAACTTTCTTAATATACACAGAGAAGGCATCGTTCAGTGAGAAAGATTTTTGTAAACACTGCCTTTTGAAAGTTCATCTTCTAATTTTATCTTATGCTTTACCACTGAGAGTAGGTAATTCCCCATTTCTCCTGAAGCTAAATCCTCTGACACCCAGAGATCTTGTACCTACCTTCCTGTTCATAAATCTTCACAGTCTCAGTACACAGTCCACCTGACATCTGAAACCTCCAACCTGAAGAAATGTGCTCTAAACTCAGTCCTGTTTAGATATATGTCAATCCAAGAAAGTCTGCTAGCAACCAGACTTTTCATCATCACATCCTCTATTTTTCTTAGTCACACCTGAATTTAAATCTCTAAATGGTGCTATCTCATAAAGATATGATACCATACACTATTAGGAGTCCCTATTACCAGTCAGAAGGCTGAACAATAGATTATCATAAAAATACAAGTTCGAATAAGCCCCAAAGACAAGAATGCATTAATGACTCAGATAATGTATAAGAGGTTTTAAAGGATTGGTTTCATTTTATTATCACTATTTTTTAATCAAAGAAAAGTTCAAATGAGTGTACATTTACTTCTCAAGTGATCAACCCCTTTCGTGACGGGGGACACCCACACATCTATTCTTTCCATTTGCATATCCCTATTGTTTTTCTTGTACAAATCATAAGTTTGACACATTATCCCATACCCTGTTGGGTGATTGTTTATATCTTAAAAATGGGTCCTCCACCTCTTAACTCACCCCATCTCCAATTTTCTTTGCTGATCTTAGAACTGTACTTAACTCTTCAAATGCTAAGAACTGGAACTGAAAAATGACAAGTGACTCTGGCATCTTCAGGTGCAAAAATGTTGTGAAAAAGAAAAGGACAGCTGCTGCTGCTAAGTCACTTCAGTCGTGTCCGACTCTGTGCGACCCCATAGATGGCAGCCCACCAGGCTCCCCCGTCCCTGGGATTCTCCAGGCAAGAACACTGGAGTGGGTTGCCATTTCCTTCTGCAATGCATGAAAGGGAAAAGTCAAAGTGAAGTCATTCAGTTGTGTCCGACTCTTAGCGACCCCATGGACTGCAGCCCACCAGGCTCCTCCGCCCATGGGATTTTCCAGGCAAGAGTACTGGAGTGGAGTGCCATTGCCTTCTCCGGAAAAGGACAGCTAGAGGCCAACAACTATGAATCATTTCAGAATCCTTAAGGGAAATGGCAACCCCATACCCAGTAACCCTTACCAAGGCAATTGATCAGAAATACTCCATGGTATACCATCATGGGTACTCAAAACATCACTGAAAATAATTACAACTTTTTAAAGTAAAAAAATATATGCTTTTTTTTTTAAATGACAGACCAGGAAAACATTAACATCATATTTCAAGTTTAAGATGCTACTGACAGTAAACAGATGTAACGCTACTTTATGCTACACTAGAAGAAAACATAGCCAGGAAAACTCTAACTTTGTACTGAGTAGTAGACATAAAGGACATTAGAGATGTTAAAATGTAGATCTTAAAATCTATGAAATATAGTAGTGATATAATTATACTTGAGTATTTGTGGGTACATGAGCACATTATAAGAGATTTGGTTAAAGAAAATGTGCTCAAAGGGGTAATCCAGCAAAGTTGATCAGGGGGTGAAGTATCATCAAATCAAATTTATTTTCCTTTTGGTATCACTATATTTTCCACTTAGGCCTAGTTGAAATTTTGGTGAAAATGGTTCTTTTATCAGACTCAGTTCAGTCACTCAGTAGTATCCAACTCCATGCAACCCCATGGCCTACAGCACGCCAGGCTTTCCTGTCCATCACCAACTCCCAAAGCTTGCTCAAACTCCTGTCCACTGAGTTGGTGATGCCAACCAACCATCTCATCATCTGTCGTCCCCTTCTCCTCCTGCCTTCAATCTTTGCCAGCATCAGGGTCTTTTCAAATGAGTCAGTTCTTCGCATCAGGTGGCCAAAGTACAGGAGTTTCAGCTCCAGCATCAGTCTTTCCAATGAATATTCAGGGTTGATTTCCTTTAGGTTTGACGTCTTTTCCAGGACCACAATTAAAAAGCATCAATTCTTTGGTGCTCAGCTTTCTTTATAGTCCAACTCTCACTTCCATACATGACTACTGGAAAAACTACAGCTTTGACTAAACAGACCTTTGTCAGTAAAGTAATGTCTCTGCTTTTTAATATGCTGTCTAGGTCTCCCTACTATGTACCCACCTGGAGAAATACTACTCATCTTTCAAATCTCAACCCCAAAATTACTTGTCTTCCCTGCCTTCCTCATTAAGACTTTTCTGACATCTTCCTCTTAAATTCCCCCAAATTACCAATTTCTCCTCTGGCATCTAAATGAGGATACTTACCCTTGTTTTACTGAACTTGAAATTTGGTTCTCCATCCCTGCTACTATCTGTAACCTATGCTGCTGCTGCTGCTGCTAAGTTGCTTCAGTTGTGTCCAACTCTGTGCGACCCCTGAGACGTCAGCCTGCCAGGCTCCCCCGTCCCTGGGATTCTCCAGGCAAGAACACTAGAGTGGGTTGCCATTTCCTTCTCCAATGAATGAAAGTGAAAAGTGAAAGGGAAGTCGCTCAGTCGTGTCCGACTCTTTGTGACCCCATGGACTGCAGGCCCACCAGGCTCTTCCATCCATGGGATTTTCCAGGCAAGAGTACTAGAGTGGGGTGCCATTGCCTTCTCCGATCTGTAACCTATAAAATCTGCCAAAAGAACTATTCTTTTCTCCTTTTATTTTGCTTGACATTACCAGGGCCTAGTATGGTGCTTAACCTGAAGTATTCAAAACAGTTGATAAAATACTAAAATTTTGAACATAAGAACACTATGACCCAGAGAACAATAACTATATAATCGTACCCACATCTTGGATGTAGTTAACAACTGTGGCAAAGGTTTTCGAACAAATGAATCAAACTTATACAAATTCCCTGATATAAAATCTATAGTTATTTTTCTTAATCAGATCTTTAAAACAAGAGCATATTCAAGCCTCAGTTAACAGCTTGATTTTTACATAAAAAAATACCTGTTATATTTAAATTTATTTTGATTGGTGAAATTCTTTTAGGGAAATATAAATCCCACACATTATTTTAAGGCAGTTTTCACTAACTGGCTCCTAGGACAACTGATTTCTATATGTATGAAAATCTAAACAATTTATTTTATTTTCAAAGAAGACATTTACTGTGATATACATTAACTTGTTTATTTCTCATATATATGCCCTAAACTTAAAAGCTATGAAATGTCACCAACATAATAATGTACAGAACACTAAGCAAAGACTTTTAAAATGACACTAGAAAGAGATATATATTTAATTACTAAGTTTTTAAAAAACAAAACTGCTATACTTTCTGCTTTAAATTATCCCATATTCATGAAGAAATATATAAATACACACACACACATATATGTATATATGTATATATATATATGTATATGTGTGTGTGTGTGTGTGTGTGTGTGTGTGTGTGTAGACTGATTTAATACATATAGAAAACACTGGAAAGCTACAAAACAAACTTAACAGTGATATGCCCCTGGGAGTGGGACTGGAAAATAAGGACAGCTTTTTATAGTCTTAAGATGATAAATAAATCAATGCTATTGACTGCAATAAGGCTGAACAAACAAATTTTACTTGGCCTAAAATTTTCACTGTAATTCATCAGTTGTCAAAATGATGATAAAATTGTAAGAATGGATTCTGCACACAGATGGACAGATCATATTATTTTCGGCCATAAAGTAACACTTCCCTCACATGCCAAGTTATGGTCAAGTCATACATTTCCTAAAATGTATTTTTGTCTGTCATCAGCTATACTCAAGTGCTGAGCTCTGCTTTTTGTGTTTGCCAGAATGGTATCACTGAAATCTTGTATGTCTTCAACAGGAATGACCACTAATAGCAGCATAATTCAAAATTATTTTGAAAATCCTAGTGAATATAATAAAGATTTAAAAAAACAACCAAGAGCCATACATATTTACTTATAGAAGATTACTGTCTACTCAGAAAAACGGATCCCTGGTCGGGGAACTAGATCCCACTTGCCACAGCTAAGACCTGATGCAGTCAAAGAAATAAATAAAATAGTTCTTTTAAAAGGAAAGTGTATTGAAAAAGTATTAGTATCAAAAGGATTTCCAGAAATAAGGTAATATACAATAATATATTGATTTCCTTCATGGCCTCAATAACTACTTTCTGGAATAACCACTTCTGAAATACAATGGAACAGAAGTCTCCATTTATAAAAGCAACAAAAACTTAATGAACTCAAGAAATACAGATTACCTATAATTACAGCTATATAACTTTAGTGAGAGAAATAAAAATAAGACCTGAATAAGTGAAAAGACATGACATACTCTTAGACAAGGAAGATAAAATATCACAAAAAGATTAATTTCCCATAAATCAATCCATACCTTTAACACAGTTCCAACAAACATCCTGTCCCCTATAGGCCAACATTAACATAAAGTGGTCTTGATGATTAATGAGAGAAATGGGGAAAGCACACTAGTTGGCAATCCTCCAAAGAAAAGAGCAGCTAGTAAATATATGAGAGGCTATTCCACCTCGCTGGGATCAAAAAATGCCAAAGACAATTTTTCTAAAAGATTGGCAAAGAGTTTAAAATAAGATAAGGTCAACTTATACAACACAAATCAGTATCAGACACATTGCAATAAATCTTTCTACCTATTCTTCAAGGTTTAAACTTTTTGGCAAAGGTGCTCCCAACAGTGCCCCCAGAGCCTTGTATGTTTGCTCTTTTCAGTAAATGTCTAGAAGCACCCATGAACTGGTATACTCTGCAAAGGTAAGACACATACATTTTAGTCTTTATATCAGCATTTGTTGATTAATAAAAAATTGCAATAGACAGGAATCCAGAAGGAAATAAAGAGCCATTTAACTCTCCATGACACCGTAACAACAACAAAACCACTTCAGAACGTTATAGAAATGCACTAATGATTATCAATTGTTGGTTGTCAAGATTCTAAAACAGAATAACTTTGTGAAAAATAAATTATTTACATACATAATCAGCTATGTTCATCACCTAAAATTATAACACAAAGAACATCAGTGAAAATGTTCTGAAACTGGTACAGAAAAGTTGCAAGACAGAAAGTGAAAGTGAAGTTGTTGCTCAGTCATGTCAGACTCTTTGCAACCCCATGACCGGTAGCCTACCAGGCTCCGCCGTCCATGGGATTTTCCAGGCAAGAATACTGGAGTGGGCTGCCATTGCCTTCTCCAGGTGATCTTCCCAACCAAGGGATCGAACCCAGGTCTCCTGCATTGCAGACATACGCTTTACCGTCTGAGCCACCAGGGAAGACCAAGAAAGAAGTAGTCAATACTAAAAGGTTTCTCATCTCATCTTCACGTGTTCTCCTGGTCTACTAGGTGTTAAGGAGGAGAAGGTAAAAAGGTTGTTTGTGAAGCCATGGTTTCTGTTTACCTATGTGTGCGTGCTAAGTCGCTTCAGTCGTGTCTGACTCTTTGTGACCCAATGGACAGTAGCCCGCCAGGCTCCTCTGTCCAAGGAATTCTCCAGGCAAGAATAGTGGAGTGAGTTGCTATTCCCTTCTCAAAGGGATCTTCCTGACCCAGGGATCAAACCCACATCTCCTACGTCTCCTGCATTGCAGGCGGGTTTTTCACCACTAGCCTCCTGTTTACCTGTAATTCTGACTATTCAAGGTCAAAATCTTGCTGCTATCTGGCAAAACCACAGGACCTTAACTACTCGAATGCAATTCTATTTACATTCAACAGATCACTCAACTGTCTACAAAAAGAATGAATGTGATTATAATCCTCCACTGGGAGAAGCTTACAGACACTACCCAGAAGACAACCTAAGCCATTTTTTAATTCAAGCCTTGCTTTCCCATGCCAAAAATCAGAAAATTGGCTCATATTCCTTAATCAGTACTATTCAGAAAACTCCTTAGTTATCAGGCAAAGTATCTACAATCCAAATGGTATAATTTATCAATAGTGCAATCTTATCAAGCTAATTTCAAACAACCTGTGGCATATGAGACATACTGCTGTCAAAAATCAAGGCATTACTTGTCTTAGAAAACAAGGAATTATTACCATTAAATACTAGTAGCACAGACTAAACATTCAAGATGGAAATTCAAATAACCTGAAAAAAAGCTAAATTGAAATATATATATTTGAAAGATAGGAATATCAGTAAAACCCATAACTCAAACTTCAAAGCTTTACTTTTTTCATTCAAAGACTCTCTATTTTAAAGACAAGTTATATAGTCATATATTCCTAGTGTTGAAATCCTCCAGATGAAAAGGATTCAAAATATACAAGGCAGGTAAAGGTTACTTATTAATTCCTTAGGCAATAAATTAAACAGATGCCTATAAATCAAGTCTTCTTCCTTGTCCCTGGGCCCACCCCACTCAGGCTTTGAAGGATAAATTCTTAAGGTGAACATTACAAAAACAAACCAATTAAGTCAAATTCATAGAGACAGAAAGGAAAATGGTGGTTGCCAAGAGACAGGGGAAGAAAAGGATGAAGTTATCGTTTAATGGGTACAGACCTTCACCTTGGGATGATGAAACAGTTCCAGAGATGGAAAAGGGTAACAATTGAACAATGTGAATGTTCTTAATGTCACTGAACTATATACTTCAAATTGGTGAAAATGGTAAATTTTATGTATACTAGCCACAACTTTAAAAAGTAGTAATCGGATAAGTTGACCCATAAAAGTTGAACGAGGTACATCAATTTTAAAAAAGACTGAAAAATTGTCCATACTTCAGAAAACTTTAAACACAGTGCTAATCACTTCCCTGATTATAAGCTAATGACTTCAGAAAGAATCACAAATTCCTCAACAAACTAAACAAATACACTTCTGATTTATTCTGGTAACAGGATAGTTTTCAAAAATAGTCCAAATAAGCAATACAGAAAATGTGGCTCTTTCAAAGAGATTCTAAAAGATCTTTCTCCTGAAAGAAAATTTGGTTTTTTTAAAAAGCTCAAATTCAGTTTAAAAGTAGTTGAAGGAAAAAAAGCAAATGCCCAGTTTTCCATGAGAGAAACTAGACTGCCAGATGAAACTGCAAAACATATAGAAAGATCAAAGAAATAGTGAATAGACACTGTTGATCCTAGATTTAGAGAGAAAGGCATTTTTGAAAGGACTAACCAACCATACTGAATGCTCACCCAGCCCTTGTGATGAAATTCAAAGGCAGCAAGGTAAACAAGGAACTTTGGCAAAAGATGCTTAAATTTTCTGGTACAAAAGAGTTACTTTACATTTTGCACCTTTTTAGGTGGAGAGAAGAGACAACATCTAAGTGTCAGAAAAAGCAAGAAAGTTTAGAAGACATCATTTATGAATGAAAGGAACAAAGTAAATACTTTTCCACAAAAGGATATTAAACAAACTCATTTCTCCTGGTATAACACAGGATTATAGGCGTGAAGGTTGTAGCGAGTGGAGGGCTGAGGAAGTCAATTTAATGAAAAGAGTAAAAGAAAAAAAATTTTTTGTTTAATTTTAATGAGTAGAGTCCCTGAGACAAACAGGTGTTCATATCTACAGAGAAAGGCCTATGGAAATATCCTAAATACAGTATCATTAGATAGCTTTAACCATTTTTTTCAAAAATCTTGCCATCTTAAAGGTAAGAATTGCTACGCTTTTTTCTTGCCAGGTCTCCAATACATCTAATAAAATCAAAATCATCAAACGAAGACTGAAATTTGTTTATCAGGGAAAATCCAAAAACAGTAAGAGGAACAGAGGCTGATTATCACCTTGCAGATGTGTGTAGTCATAGGTTCAATAGTTAAGGATACCACCCTGAAGAGGCCAATAGGGTACCTGCTTCTGCTGGGGCAGGTGACCACCTTTACACTCAGCTATCAACAGTGTTCTATACTCACAGATCAGATCAGATCAGATCAGTCGCTAAGTCATGTCTGACTCTTTGCGACTCCATGAATCGCAGCACGCCAGGCCTCCCTGTCCATCACCAACTCCCGGAGTTCACTCAGACTCACGTCCATCGAGTCAGTGATGCCATCCAGCCATCTCATCCTCTGTCATCCCCTTCTCCTCTTGCCCCCAATCCCTCCCAGCATCAGAGTCTTTTCCTATGAGTCAACTCTTCGCATGAGGTGGCCAAAGTACTGGAGTTTCAGCTTCAGCATCATTCCTTCCAAAGAAATCCCAGGGCTGATCTCCTTCAGAATGGACTGGTTGGATCTCCTTGCAGTCCAAGGGACTCTCAAGAGTCTTCTCCAACACCACAGTTCAGAAGCATCAATTCTTCGGCGCTCAGCCTTCTTCACAGTCCAACTCTCACATCCATACATGACCACAGGAAAAACCATAGCTTTGACTAGACGAACCTTTGTTGGCAAAGTAATGTCTCTGCTTTTGAATATGCTATCTAGGCTGGTCATAACTTTCCTTCCAAGGAGTAAGCATCTTTTAATTTCATGGCTGCAGGCACCATCTGTAGTGATTTTGCAGCCCAGAAAAATAGTCTGACGCTGTTTCCACTGTTTCCCCATCTATTTCCCATGAAGTGATAGGACCGGATGCCATGATCTTCATTTTCTGAATGTTGAGCTTTAAGCCAACTTTTTCACTCTCCACTTTCACTTTCATCAAGAGGCTTTTGAGTTCCTCTTCACTTTCTGCCATAAGGGTGGTATCATCTGCATATCTGAGGTTATTGATATTTCTCCCAGCAATCTTGATTCCAGCTTGTGTTTCTTCCAGCCCACCTATCTCCAAATACAAGTTACAGAAGACTCGGGTAAGAGTACATACCAGTCCAACAAATGCTAAAAAAGCAGAAGGCAAAGAAATTCAAAACATGTGGTCCAATGACAAAAGGTCAGTTGTGGCCGCTTCCTGCACTCTTGCACCCAAGCTATTTTATCTTTGTGATATGATGACAATCAAAAGTATGAAAAAAGGGGAAACTCAATGTTATGATTCATCTTTCCAAGGAGGCACAAGAGATATTAAAACTTTCACACTACTGGTGATGATTCAGAGACAGAAAATGAATAGAATCAAAAGGTAAATTACATTCAAGTTATCAACCAGTGGCAGGTATTTAAATAGCTATATGACAAACTCCAAGGTCCCATGGATCTGAAAAAAGTAAGGAACAGTGCCTACCTACAAGGAATTTACAATTTACTCTATGCTCCTGTGGTGAAGATACGATTTCTTTCGTCACTGTTGGTTGCCTCCAAGGCAACTTTTCACCACCATTTTTGAGCACCAGGATGGGGAGAATTTCAAAGCTGTCCCTCAAGACTCCTGTCCTCTGGTTATTCGATCAAACACTAATCTAGGTACTACTGTGAAGAGAGTTTGTAGATGTAATTAAGGTTATTAATCAGCTGACCACAGGCTATGGAGACCATCCTGGATTATCCAGGCAGTCTCGAGCTGATCACGAGACCACAAAGTGGGGAGCATTCTCCAGCTGTAAAGAGAGCGATGTGGTACAAGAGGAAGAAGAGATGCAGTAGCAGAAGAGAGGTTTCCCAGTTGAGAAGGCTGTGCCGTGCCCTTGCTGGCTCCAAATGCAGGGGCCCACGAACAAGAACTAGACAGCAGCCTCTAGGAGCTAAGGGCTGGACTCACTGACCGTTCACAAAGAAACAGAGACCTCAACCCTACAACCAAAAGGAATGAGATTCTGCCCACAATCTGAATGAGGCTGAGAGCAGATTCTTCCAAATCTTCTAGTAACAGGCCAGCTGACAACATCTGGATTTCAGGCTCACTAAACTCTGAACAGGGAAACCAGGTAAGCCAATCCTAGCTTCTACAGAACCATGAGATAATGAATACGTGTTGTTTTAAGCAGCTTTCTTCTGGCAGCAATAGAAAATTAATGCGAGCACTTACATGGAAGTGCTAGAACACAGTAACTCATTTAATTCTCATAACAACCCTGAAAAGTTATCCCTCTCCGTTTTACAGATGAGGAAACTGAGAATAGAAAGGTTAAATAACCAGCTTACTTACAAACTGGAATCACTAATGATCAGAGTGGCTTACATATACTAAAGTCATTGATAATACAGAAAGAAAATCAGGAGGGAAATACAAGCCAAAAGTGAAACATATTATTTAGTTTATGGGAAAGACTGACAGACACAATCAATCACGAAAATGTCTATAATGAGAGGAATGAAATTTGTTTCCTAACCTTCAAAGTGTTATTGCTAAAGACAGTAAAATATTTTCAAGATTTTGGATTTCTTTACTTTGAGATTCAGTCAAAATTCAGATATCAACAACTGTTACATTCTAGAACAATAATTAACAAAAGTACAAATATTTTGAGGGGAAATATGCAGAAACCTTTAAACAATCATATATAGACTTGAACTTTACTAATTAATAGTACTTTCCTCTAGCGATGATGTTTTCTTATTGGACTTTTAACCTTGAACTCTTGATTCCTAGAGTTGGAGGCAAAAATCTCAGAACACAGAAGGTCCTTGGCTGATAAAATACAAAATTTCCTCTCAAATAAACCAACCTTGGATTTCCAACATGTAATGGGAATTTAAGTCATTAAATGAACACCTACTTGGTCTTTTATGTAGGAATAGCGGAGAAGGCAATGGCACCCCACTCCAGTGCTCTTGCCTGGAGAATCCCAGGGATGGGGCATCCCGGTGGGCTGCCGTCTACGGGGTCGCACAGAGTCGGACACGACTGAAGTGACTCAGCAGCAGCAGTAGTGTACTTGTGTTGTTTTAGATTCAGTAATTAAATAGCTTATTTAGAAAAAACAGAGACACAATTTCCAGTTTAAGAAATTTATAGGAAAAAGTTTATATCTGGCCACAGTTAAAATTTTCAATGCTAATGTCCTATTTTTAAATATCTTTGTTATTATGAATTATGTACATGCATTGATATCTATCATTAATTTGCAGGTACTCCCAACATAAACTGCATATACCTATTTAGATTTTTTTAAGGCTACTAGCATACTAATTCAGAGCAGGCAATGGCACCCCACTCCAGTACTTTTGCCTGGAAAATCCCATGGACGGAAGAGCCTGGTGGGCTGCAGTCCATGGGGTCACTAGAGTCGGACACGACCGAGACACTTCACTTTCACTTTTCACTTTCATGCATTGGAGAAGGAAATGGCAACCCACTCCAGTGTTCTTGCCTGGAAAATCCCAGGGACGGCGGAGCCTGGTGGGCTGCCGTCTATGGGGTCGCACAGAGTCGGACACGACTGAAGCAACTTAGCAGCAGCAGCAGCAGCAGCATACTAATTATAATTTAAGAAAAGAATGTGGCAAGATCTTTCCAACCTGTACTTTTCCTACAGGCTAAGAAAGGAACTTAGAGGTAATTTGGTCATGTTCTAGTTCATGGCTGTCCATTGGATAATCTTGCTTTGTCACCTACACATTACCTATGTTGTCCTATATGTACTAAGTGCTAGATAGATTAAAATTAACAGGTGGTACAGTTTCTTCAAAGTATAGTCACAAACATAAAAATAAAATTACGAATGTTGTATTTCATGACTTCCTATATGCATATAGACACTAATGCCTTGGAATTTATAGGAAAAAAAATCCTTTACAAAACTTTAACTATACAGAAGAGCACAAAATAGTTGCAATCCAGAAAAATGTAAATCCACTTAAAAACCCAAATTTCCAAACTAAATTAAGAACTTTAGTAAATTATATATAGAAAATACAGCTTATAGATCTGGTCTTGAAAACCTTTAGTTCTGGCTATAAATCCTTTACGGAAGACTATAAGGGTAACTAACCTATTGCTGATAAGCCAGAAGTCTGGGTTGTTTTTAACTTTATAGAGTAACTAGGATGGATCCAATTAACAGGATGGAGTATCTAGTTGATTACCTTACCTCTAAAAAACTGGCTAAGAAAGAGTATTACAAATCAGTCTTCAGTCTGAATTGTAATCTGGTTTCTGTTTTTTTTTTCTACCACAGCTATTATTCTTGTCTCCTTTTTTTAATTTGCTTAGTGAATCACAACTATCTCAATACTTTTGCCCTAAATTAAATTCCAGAGAGTCAGGCATTAAACATTACAAACTTGATCTTATTATTAGAAACTTTA
The DNA here is from genome assembly GCF_003369695.1 of Bos indicus x Bos taurus. Lineage (NCBI taxonomy): Eukaryota > Metazoa > Chordata > Mammalia > Artiodactyla > Bovidae > Bos > Bos indicus x Bos taurus. The sequence continues at coordinate 23,648,074 of NC_040083.1, read as the reverse complement.
TTGTCAAGTACTCTCTTATTCTTATTTATTAGCAGAATATTTTTTTAAGGCATTTGCCATGTAAACAATTCATTTCTTTGGAAAACATCTTACCTCTCAAAACTTACCAAAGGACAAGTTTCTGGCCTTTTCCCCCCACTTCAACAAGTGTTAAAAACAGGTGTCAAAGATAGAACCAGGTTATTCTGACCTATCCAACTCCAGCTTAGCTTCTAACACCTTGTCACAACATCCTTATGGGATACAGTGGCTAAGCAGTAAAGAATTCGTCTGGAATGCGGGAGATACAGGAGATGCAGCTTCAATCCCTGGGTCAGGAAGATCTGGAGGAGAGCACGGCAACCCACTCCAGTACTCTTGCCTGGAGAATCCCATGGATAGAGGAGCCTGGAGGGCTACAGTCCAAAGGGTCGCAAAGAGTCAGAACAACTGGGCACTTGCACAACGTCCTTATTTTTTAAAACCCAGGAAGGCTGGTGGATTCATTTTGATATTTGGCAAAACTAATACAATTATGTAAGGTTTAAAAATAAAATAAAATAAAATAAAAAAACCAGGAAGGCTTAGTATTTCTTTGTAAACAGTCCCTCAACTTCACAGACGAGCTTTTAAGGAAAGGTTTTCTATAAGACTTAAGAATATTAATTTCAGTTCTGGCAATCTGTTCTAAGCAGAAAATTCTCATCAAAGAATAGCATCATACTCTTATGATATTCATTATAGTATTATTCACCTGCATGCGTGCTCAGTCACTAAAGTCATGTCTGACTCTTTGTGACCCTATGGACTGTAGCCCCCCATGCTCCTCAGTCCATGGGATTCTCCAGGCAAGAATACTGGAGTGGGTTGCCATGTCCTCCTCCACGGGATCTTCCTGATCCAAGGATCGAACATGAATCTGCTGCATCAGCTGCATTGCAGGCAGATCCTTACTGATGAGTCACTAGGGAAGCCTGATATTATTCATCTGAGAAAAACATAGAAATCCACTTAAATTCTGATAAGAAGGAATGGCTACCCAAGTGGTATACCTTTTACAAATGGAATATGACACAGTCATAAAAAATCATGTTCACTGCTAAAAATGTGCAATTACATGAGAAACAGCTTATGTTACAGGAAGTGTGAAGAAAAGGACAATTACAATTTTTGAAAACTACATTAAAAATATTAGAAAGGATACAGGGTATTTTTTTATTGTTTTTTCCCAAAAGGTATATACAATGTACATATACAATTTTTTTAGTAACACCATAGCTACAGTCCTTCTGCTCACATTTTATGGCATGTGGCTATCAATACCTCCTTGCTCACTTTCCCAGAATGCATACTTCTAACATTCAATCATCTGAAACACAGATGAAAATTTTTCAGATAGAAACTAATAGCCTCTGTCTTTCAGAGGATGCACTTGGGTGTGTATTATCTGAAGACTATTAAACTATCATAGTTAAAAATAATTGGGCTATCAATTATTATTATAGCAGATAAACACAATTTGACTTTCAGGATCCCTGGGGATTCTCTTTCCCACACGTGTCAGGATCCTAAGGAACTTTCACTGTTGTTGAATGATTTCTATGATCCATCACATCAT